>NC_039367.1:104886255-106086255 GCF_003573695.1 Papaver somniferum | reverse complement strand
TCGGCGTGTCTATAAAACGCACACTATGGACACACATACTAGGGTGTCCAATAAAACGAAATTTTTAGCCATGCAATAAAACCAGTTGTTTATGGGTGAAACTATTCCTGCCGAATTTCGTAATTTGGGGTGTGTGGATGAGGAATGAATATAAACCCTAAACAAATGGACTGCACGGGAGTGCTTTGTGATTCGAGAAATCCATCTGTACAATTCTGTCCTAAACCAAGAAATGGCCGTTCCAGACTTGCTTCGGTCACAAAGTGAAGGAAATGGGGTTGATCTTAGGGAGGGAAGCGAAGAAGGTGTTGAGATTGTGAAGGTGTTGGCTATGTACGACTTGTATCAGAAAGATGAACTGGCTTGCAGAATGTAAGCTATCAGTTCCGGTATTTGAATACGATTGTATCAACACTTGGTTTCTGTTGTCTTGTCTTGTCTTGTTTGAAAATAGGGAGGAGAACCTATTTATACAAGTCATTGATCCTAACCCACGTCTCTCATGGGAAGTGGAGAAAGTGGAGTGATGGAGTAGTGTAGTTGCGTGTGTTAGTGTTACACGATCAGTCTTGCCCACTTCTCCCATCATCACTATCCGTCCATGACTTCCTGACACGTTCTTGTGATGGCGCGTTGTGCGCTGCACGCTGTAAACCGCCATACCAATACCCCAATATGTATCCCCAAGTTTGTGACATGATTGATGTCTCGAGTGTGTGGATCATGGGACCCACAAAAAGCAGCATGTGATGTTAGATTAAATAACTAAGTTATTTAGGAAGTCGATACTTGTGAAGTATCGTGTGTATTCTATGCAAGTAATGCATCGAATATACTCAGCATGTATGAAGCATCACTGTTTGAGCGTCTTAAAATAGCTTCATGTCCAACCTACTTCATGTGATGGTTTGGAGGCTGTGCAAGTAAGTCCTGACTTGGCCGACCACATGGTGTGGTAGAGTGGCGGATGATAATCACCACGACACCTCATTGGCCAGTTAACTCCTGACCAGGGTTGTATAACCAAGCAGGTGAAGTTGAACGGACGAGATGATCTTTGAGACACTCATCTGCGACCGTTAGTGAAATTAGGGTTCATGAAGAGGTGCGCAAGCATCACTCTTCCGCTTGGTCGAATCCAAGCTTGGGCACGATTTTGGCAAGGCCGATTGGCCATGCGTGTAGACGGCATGTTGGTGTAGGCGCCCATACCTCATTGTCTCGTGAAAGTGTGATCTAAGCCACTCAATTTTTCCGGCGAAGTTGAGTGGTTGGGATCAATTTGCGACAGAAATTCGGTGCCGCAAAAGCCGCGCGTCATGCCAAATTCGGGCGCGCGTTTCGAGACGAACAAGCTTGGTCGGTCTTGGACGATTAGTCTGGTATACAGACGGCGGGCAGGTGTACACGTCCATACCTTAATACCCCATAGAAATGTGATATGAGCCACTCAATTTATCCGGCAAATTTGAGTGGTCGAGATTAGTTTGCAATCGGGAGGTGTGACCACGCCTAGTTTGGGCGTGCGAATCGAGACGACCAGGCATGATATGCCTTGGACGATCGGGTGTGGAGATATGTGGGCCCACAGTGATCGTGTTGATACTCACTGGACCTGCTTAATCGACTCCTAGACTCTTCGTTCGATCAGGAGAAAATGGACGCTCGTGATCGAAAACCCTAATTAGGGTTTTGCCAGACGTGCGTCATGCCTTGTTTGGACGCACGAATTGGGACGACCATCCATGTTTGGTGCTGACCGATCGGTCATGTATGTAGGCGGGCCCACGGTGTTTGTGTTGACATGCTCTGGGCCCTTTGAATATACATCTACACCCTCGATCTATGCCTGCGAAGATGGATGGTTGAGACTGATTTGCGACACATGTAATGTGCTGCAAACCCTAATTTAGGGTTTCTCGTCCACGCTGCTTTGGCTGGACGAATTGGCAAGCCATGCTACCCTTTTGGGGAGGCCGACCATACGGGGTCCGCATTGGTCTGGTGGTGAATACTCCAATACCTGCTTGAGGGTTATGGATTCGATCTGAGCCATCCAATCATGCTGGTGAAGTTGGATGGTCGTGATCGTTTCTGAGACTGATATGGACAGTCCAGATGCTCAATCGGGCTAGTTTAACACTCCAAGAGTTATAGCATGTACGGGTATTTCGTACATGCTTCATTATTAATGCTTGGAGATTCGTGTTGCTCTGCTGAGAACGATCACTCAGTCGTCATGCCGCACCAATAATGAGAATGGAGTAGTACATGATATACAAGGCTGGTCATGCATTAATTGGTAATGCTATAAGTTTATAGTGAAGAAGTATTCTCCACTTTATCAGTGGCTTTATCCTTTGCAGGATGTTAGTGCATAGTTTTGGCTTTTACAGTTTTAGCCGTAAATGAAAATCCACCATCAACACCAGCGTGTCCAGAAAACGCCCACTATGGACACGCATACTAGCGTGTCTAATAAAACCAACATTATAACCACGCATATTAACTGGCGTGTCTGCAAATCGTACACTATGGACACGCATACTAGTGTGTCAAATAAAACCAACTTTTTAACCACGCCTCAAGTGGCGTGACTATTTTTATGGACACACCACAACTGGTTAACGTGGCCGTAGACTGGTCTATAAACACGCCCAGTAAAAAATTAAAAGTTAACGTGACTAAACGGTGATATTTGGACACGCTACTAGCCCTAGCGTGGCTGGAAGCACTTATATTAACACGCCCATAGAACATGGCGTGTCTATAGACACAAAACCAAAAAGCGTGGCATGGAAATTTATATCTGGCGTGTCTAAAGGCCACTTTTGTACTAGTGCAGTGAGACAATCAAACATTATTAAGCACTAAAAATTGACTTTGTTTTAGAATACAAAATGAAATAACATCTACAGGTTCATCTGTCGTCCTAACATGGAAAACTAGCAAATCATGAAGAGAAGAAAAGATTACGCCAAACCCTTGTTTCCTTGGTGTTGCAAGGGTTTCGAATGGACCAAACATACTCTTCCTTAGGCCCAGCCCAACCAGTATTAACACCCATTTCCAGATCCGACCACAACAAGTCCTCTTTCGTAAATCCGGGCACTTTCTGTCCATCTCGAACTTGGTCACAGCATCAACTCGTCTTCATCTTTTCTGTACCTCTAGCCACCAGAATTCAAACCGCAACATCTTAACCAACTGCCCTTTTTCTACAGCCGTGAATCGCTGGCAGTACATGGCAGCACGTATACCATCTTCACCTAGAGACCAATAGCTGCTTCCGTTCCATTCTCGCTGTGTTGTAGGAATTCGAAAATAATCACCATTACCATCATCACTGCCTGCAACTTCTTCTGTCTGTCCTTTTAAGTCTCAGTTCCATGGAGCTGACTCATCTGCATTACCAACCAAAACAACCTCATAATCATCTCCGTTCGCATCTGCAAGTAATGAGGTTGTTGGTTTGGAAGGACTCGAGCTTCAGTTGGGAGAGACAAAGAATAATAACCAGCTGCTTCATGTTCTCCCTGGTCATCTCCGTCCCATTTAGGTTTCTTCTCCCTGCACAGCATCAATTCACCTCAATTACCACCAATTCGATAATCCACGACCCACCACTGATAGCCGAGTAGATCAACTCAAAGCCCATTCATTCTTCAGCGTAAATATCTTCTTCGTTCACCATCCGTTCACAATTTCTTCACCGTTCAACGTACACAGCATCCAACCAACATCCGCAACCCATTACAGTCGCTTCCTCTAGCTAACAAACTCGTCAGTCGAGTCTTCCCAACTCCAGCTGACATACAGACCTGAGTCTCCTCGTTGTCCATTTCTCAATCGAGACTTGAGAGAGTTCACAATACTAACTCATTATCTACCCCAAAGCTGCTGCCGAAACTGAGTATAAAGTGGAGATGATGCTGAACTATTCTGTTTTACAGCTCCGAAGTTTACCCCATCACCGAGATAGTTAACAACCACCATTATTTTCTTCCACTCCAGCTACTGCAATATGAGCAACTCCATTATCACAGCTTCATCTTCTCACCATTTGACTTCAGCTCCTTCCCAGGCAACCACAAATTTCTGTCTGTCGTCTTTCTTCTCTGTCACCTCCGTTCAAACCTTCTCTGATTCTCGAGACTTTCTTATGGTTGATAAAAATGAGTTGTGGAGATAAACACACCACAGGCTGTGGTTAAGAAAGAACCATGATATTGGGCATACCAAAAATTTTCAAGGCATACAAAGGACTAGTCCTAACTTGGGTGACCTTATAAGGGGTACCCTATGGGTGGTTTAATTACCTATATGCCCTTAAATCCTATAAATTACTAATCTATCTCTAACCTTAATACAAAAATCTATAATCATAAACCTAAAATCAGTTTCAACCCCTTCTTCTTCCTCCTCATCCTCCACAGCCGAACCCACCTTCTCTTTTTTTTTCATCGTATCATCGCCGAAATTTAATCGTCGATTCGTGAAAATTTAGTCGACGATTAAACTCATCTATATAATGGTTCGCCGTAAGCCAGTATCTCGTTCTAATCGAGCGATTGAACAACCCATTGAAGAAGAAGAAGAAGAAGATTTAGAGAGTGGAGAAGAAACTCAAAATCAACCACAAAATCAACCGGAAGAAGAGATTGAAAGAACCAACTCCAGAATTGAGAATAAGAAGGTTAGCTTTACAAACCCATCTCGTATTTGATGTTTTTGATTGGTTTGATTTATTTAATTCGTCAAAATCATGTTTCTGCGGCGGTTACAGGGTATGGTTCAGCGCAAAACAAATCTTAGATGTTCGCCGAGCTGTTCTTGAAACTGAACCCTGAAAGTGCATATGAACGGCTCGGCGTATTTCTGAAATCCGTTTTGAGCCGAACTTAGTGACACAGAGACTTATATTTAGGATCGGCTTATTCGATGGTGTTGGTTTTGTGCCGAATATGTTTTGTGAATTTCAGAAATTTTGCATGTGCGTAGGATCGGCTTGTATGGTAGTATTAGTTTTGTGCCGAATAATTGTTGTTTGAATTTCAAAAATTTTGCATGTGCTTAGGATCGGCTTGTATGGTTGTATTAGTTTTGCGCCGAATAAAGGTTTCAATTCATAAGTCTAGATTCGGCTTATTCGACAGTATTAGGGTTGCGCCGAATATCATTGTTAAAATTTCATAAATTTTACAAGTGCATAGGATCGGCTTATTTATATGATATCATGTTGCGCCGAATACATGTTTGAGTTCATAACCATAGACACGGCTTATTCGACGGTATCGGTTGTGAGCCGAATATATAGGATCGGCTTATAATTGTTTTGTGGTATGAGCCGATCACTCTCTGTGTAAGCTAATAAAAATTTCAAGACATGATTCGGCTCATATGTGTTATTTTGGGTAAGCCGAGCCTTCTTATTTTCTTACAAGTTTTTGGCTTTCCAAATCTCTTTGTTGTTCGAATTAGTCTTATAACTTTCATACTTGTGTCAGGACCAATGCAGCTACAAAGAGGAAGAAGATGGAGGTAACACCTTCTACTTCTAAAACTCCAGATCCTAGAGGAGGAGGTAAGAAAAAATTGGGAGCGGGAGCTAGAGGAGGAATTTTAGAAGAAGAAGCTGAACAAGTAAGAATTGAAAGACAAGAAGAAGGAATAACTGAAGATGAAGAAGTTGATGATAATCAAGAAGTTCATCAAGAAACACAACCCCAAGGAAAACCCAAGAAAGACAAGAAAGGTAAGAAGGTGGCAGAACCCGAGAAAGAGAAGAACGATGATGATCGACGGATCACTGGTTTACACATTCCTGATGAAGATGACGTAATTACACCTCGATCAGATGGTTTGCCTCATGGTCTTCCGGAAGATGGAGGAAATGTGTTGATTGGTTATGCCGATTCTTGGGCGAAGAAAATTTATGAGACTCCTGATCACAACCGTGCAGTCCGAGTATTGAGACACCAGAGGGCAGCGGAATGGAGTCTTGATGAAGAGGTTCCTGAGGTGCTTGCTTACGTACAACGCAGTGCTTTATGGCCTATCATCAATTATGGACATAAGGAATATGATAGTGTGTCGGCTTCTGCATTTACCGAGCGCTTTTGTCCAGAAACTTACACATTTCAATTACCTTTTGGAGAGATGGCAATCACTCCTGCTGAGGCTAGTAAGATTACAGGCCTTAAAGCAAGGGGTGTAATTGTGGATGCTGGTTTTTATGACATGAGTTGGGATGAGCTATACAATTTGTACCTGGAATGCCTTGGTTGGGGTTCACAGAAAACTGAGTTGGAGTTTTGTCGATCAGTTAAAGATGTCGATACCGTTTGCATACCAGGTGGAAGAAATAAGAAGAATAAGAAGATCAAGTTGACTAACTTGAAAAGGGAGTTTGAGAACACAAAGGAAAGAGTCACACAAGGTTTGTTGATAATGGATCCCGTCAAAGTGAAGCAAACCGGAACTGCCTACTTGCTTTATACTCTTGGTAGAGACATCTTTCCCGACACTACCGGAAACAAGGTAAATGCTAATTATCTCCAATTGGTAAAGAATCTTGAAACTTGTAACAAGTTTGCTTGGGGAAAGGCTACGCTCGCTTACCTGCTGGACCAACTTGCCACCGCGTCTAGGTTGACAAGTACAAACATCGGAGGGAACTTCACTTTGCTCCAGGTAACTTTTGGGAGTTCAGAGTATGGGTCGGCTTATAACCATAAAATCTTTTAAGCCGAAGTTTTTACTTACTTGGTTCGGCTTATAATACTTGATCCATATAAGCCGAACAGTTCTCTGAGTTTGCAAACTTTAGTCTTACTTTGATGTTTCCAAGTAAAACTTGTTTCTATCAATTCAATTCCTTTGATTTTTTAATGTGGTTCTTTGGATGTAGGTGTGGATATATGACCATTTCCCAATTTTGAACTTGGCCAAAGTATTTGAGAAAGATGTCGATTATGTTGATACTGAGCCAACTGCAGCACGGTACGCGTACGAGGACTCCAAGAAAAGGAACAAAAAGAAGTTGGTGGAAAGTTTGAGAGAGACGTTAGACCGTCTTGGTGTTGATGATGTCACTTTTCAACCATATGAGAAGGAAGATGAAGAAGATGCAGTTGTTGAAGATGAGGATATGCCGGTAGGTATGTATCATGGGCTATTGTGGTATCCCGGTGGTTATGTTATATACGATCCTAGGCGAGTACTCCGTCAATTTGGATGCGTCCAAAAGGTTCCTTTGTTTGACGAGAAATTCAGGTTGTTACCAAAGAGTGGTAAGGGAACTAAAAGCACCACTTCATCTTGGGAACCAAAGTATGATCCTTATCCCACCGTTGAGTTTTGGAATAATTTAGACAATCACACATTAGATGCGTCAAAGTTAACACCTTTACTTGATGATCCATGTGAAGAGGATCCGGGCTATATGGATTGGTATAACCAAATTTCTCATCCCTTCATTATCAATAAGAAAAGGCAAAAGATAGCTGATAAGGGGAAGGCGAAGCCAATCAAGATCACCAGCAAGTCTACTTCCGAAGATGTAGTCAAGGCTTTCAAGATTATGGTAAGAATGACTTCACTTTATACTATTTTCATATATTAGTTATGGTAAAAATGTCTTCAACCTCATGGTTATAAGTTGTTGACAAATGAAAAAATAGGTTGCCGCGGGTAGGGAGATGTTGAAAAAAATGAAGGCCAAACTTGGTTGCAAAACACCAATGACCGTGGAAGAACAAAAATACCTCATCAACAAGTGGGATGCAATCATCAACAAAGGACAAGGACCCGAGGAACCCGAGAAAAGGCCTACCACTAAGAGGTCTCGACAAGTTGGTGAAGGTACAAGCCAAGGTGGTGCTACCGTCCAACCCGGTAATGATGCGTCGGAAGATGAAGTCCAAGGTGGAAGAAGAGGTGGTCGTGCAACTAAGAAGAGGGGTCGTGGTTAAATGCCCTTTTATGTACACTTTTATTGTACAGTTTTTCTTAAGTTTTAAGTACACTTTTATGGTGTTGCAAACACCTTTGCTTTTAGGTGCTGAACTTTGTTTTTAATGGTCCTTCAGGTTCGGCTTTTTCTATAATTTGAGTTATAAGCCGAGCCTTAAAAATCATTATTGGTGTAATCCAGTATTGGTGTTCCTCAAGCACGATCAGGTTGATGTTCCTCAATTTCATGTTTTAGTGATCCTTGGTATCCTCGTGAATTATTTCTACTGGATCAGGTTGATTTTCCATGGGTCCAAGCACGATCTACAAAGAATATCACAAGGTAAACACTAGAAAGGGAATATAATAACAAGGTTCGGCGCATTCGATAATCACATTATGTGCCGAACTATAAACATTTACAGGGTTCGGCTTATACGATATCCTCAATATGTGCCGAACCACGAACAATATTTTAACCCAAAAATAAACAAATTATGTTCGGCACATACGATTTTGGATATGTAAGCCGAATTAGTAATGATTCTATTCTGGGCTATTCAGGATGTTTTTCGGCTTACTATGAAACTTTCATATAAGCCGAACTAGTGTCTAGAAAAAGGGTTGGAATTGGAAATTATAGGTTCGGCGCATGCAGTAAACAGATTCAGTAAGCCGAACCGTTCATCAATTGGTAGATTCGGCTCATAGATGTGAGCCGAACCTCAACCTGTTTCGCCGAACCATGATTCAAAAAACCTAACTTTTGATAATTGAGAGCTATATAAGTGAGATTAAGTATAGGATATAAGTGTACCTGTGTATTAGAAGCATTGGGTTCCTCATCAATGTCTTCATCATCAGGATTTGGCTCATAAAAATCATCATCTTGAGTTTGTGTTTGAGTTTGAGCTTGAGTTTGAGTGGGTGTAAAATCATTCTCATAATCTAAGAAATCAGCCATTTCTGGATCATTGTTGTAGTTTATATGTATTTTCCTAGGTTTTTTAGATGAATGATGACCCTCCTCATCCTCCATTGAATCAAGAATTAGAATTTTCTCACTTTCTCCTTCTCTTTCTCTCCTTCTTAACCAAACCAAAACTTTGATTTTTTTTTTCCTCAAATTTTTCATCTA
The DNA here is from genome assembly GCF_003573695.1 of Papaver somniferum. Taxonomy (NCBI): domain Eukaryota; kingdom Viridiplantae; phylum Streptophyta; class Magnoliopsida; order Ranunculales; family Papaveraceae; genus Papaver; species Papaver somniferum. The sequence goes on along the minus strand of NC_039367.1, from coordinate 106,077,164 downwards.
AACAACTCTTATAATTCTGAAAATTATTTTAATCACTAAACAAAATATTTAATCCCTAATAAAGATTATTAACACTAATACGTAAAGGGAAGATTTGCGATTAAAAAAAATTTGGGTTAAGGGGTTATCTGATTTTGCTATTTCACAACCTTTTTTGTCTTCATTCAGTATGCCTTGAAAGATTTTGGTATGCCCATAATCATAGTTCTTAAGAAATGGACAGTTGTCCACCATCTTTTAACTCCAAATGGGCCTGGCTCATTTGGACAAGCTGAGACCACTTTTCGCCTTGCTTCATGGCTGTGAAATGTTATAGTGATGCGGCAACTGAAGTTGTTAACTTGGAATCCACATATTATTAGAGGTTAAACAGTTTCTAGCGGTCCAAGTGACATTATTAACTCATCCATCTTAAAGAACTATGAGTTTTTCATAACAAGCATACTATGAAACTAAGTTGTTACCAATATTTCTGTGTATTCTTTTGAACCATCCTCTTAAATTTATCAGTTTTAGTATATTATTAGATGTTTTAAACAAATTTTAGCATTCCAGGTGACATCTATTAATTCTTCAATCTTAAAGAACTATGAGTTTTTGGTAACAAGCCTACTATGAAACTAAGCTGCCACCTTTACTTCTGTGTATTCTATTGAACCATCCTCTTAAATTTACAAATTTTAGTATATTATTAGATTTTTTAAACAGTTTCTAGCGTTCCAAGTGACATTTATTAGTTCTTTAATATTAAAGAACTATGAGTTTTTCATAACAAGCCTACTATGAAAATAAGCTGTCACCTATACTTCTGTGTATTCTTTTGAACCATCCTCTTAAATTTAGCAGTTTTAGTATATTATAAGATGTTTTAAACAGTTTCTAGCGGTCCAAGTGATATCTATTAATTCTTAATCTTCAAGAACTATGAGTTTTTCATAACAAGCCTATTATGAAACTAAGCTGTCACCTGTACTTTGTGTATTCTTTTGAACCATCCTCTTAAATTTACCAGTTTTAGTATATATTATTAGATGTTTTAAACAGTTTCTAGCGGTCCCAATGACATTATTAATTCGTTTATCTTAAAGAAGTATGAGTTTTTCATAACAAGCCTACTATGAAACTAAGTTGTCACCTATACTTCTGTATATTATTTTGAACCATCCTCTTAAATTTACCAGTTTTAGTATATTATTAGATGTTAAACAGTTTCTAGCGGTGCAAATGACATTATTAATTTGTCCATCTTAAAGAACTATGAGTTTTTCATAACAAGCCTACTATGAAACTAACCTGTCACCTATACTTATGTGTATTCTTTTGAAACATCCTCTTAAATGTATCAGTTTTAGTATATTATTAGATGTTTTAAACATTTTCTAGCGGTCCAAGTGACATCTATTAATTCATTAATCTTAGAGAACTATGCGTTCTTTATAACAAGCCTACTATGAAACTAAGCAGTTACCAATACTTTTGTGTATTCTTTTGAACCATCCTCTTAAATTTACCAGTTTTAGTATATTATTAGATTTTTTAAATATTTTCTAGCGTTCCAAGTGCATTATTTAATCTTAAAGAACTATGAGTTTTTGATAAAAAGCCTACTATGAAACTAAGGTGTCACCTATACTTCTGTATATTCTTTTGAACCATCCTCTTAAATTTACCAGTTTTAGTATATTATTTGATGTTTTAAACAAATTCTAGCATTCCAGGTGACACCTATTAATTCATTAATCTTAAAGAACTATGAGTTTTTTATAACACGCCTACTATGAAACTAAGTTGTCACCTTTAATTTTATGTATTCTATTGAACCATCCTCTTAAATTTACCAGTTTTAGTATATTATTAGATTTTTTAAATAGTTTCTAGCGGTCCAAGTGACATCTATTAATTCTTTAATCTTAAAGAACTATGAGTTTTTCAAAACAAGCCTACTATGAAACTAAGGTGTTACATATACTTCTGTGTATTCTTTTGAACCACCCTCATAAATTTACCAGTTTTAGTATATTATAAGATGTTTTAAACAGTTTCTAGCGGTCCAAGTGACATCTATTAATTCTTTAATCTTAAAGAACTATGAGTTTTTCATAACAAGCCTACTATGAAACTAAGCTGTCACCTATACTTCTGTATATTCTTTTGATCCATCCTCTTAAATTTCGAAGTTTTAGTATATTATAAGATGTTGTAAACAGTTTCTTGCGGTACAAGTGACATCTATTAATTCTTTAATCTTCAAGAACTATGAGTTTTTCATAACAAGCCTACTATGAAGCTAAGCTGTCACCTATACTTCTGTGTATTATTTTGAACCATCCTCTTAAATTTACCAGTTTTAGTATATTATTAGATGTTTTAAACAGTTTCTAGCGGTCCAAATGACATTATTAATTCGTGCATCTTAAAGAACTATGAGTTTTTCATAACAATCCTGCTATGAAACTAAGCTGTCACCTATACTTCTGTGTATTCTTTTGAACCATCCTCTTAAATGTACCAGTTTTAGTATATTATTAGATGTTTTAAACAGTTTCTAGCGGTCCAAGTGACATCTATTAATTCTTTTATCTTAGAGAACTATGCGTTTTTGATAACAAGCCTACTATGAAACTAAGCCGTTACCAATACTTTTGTCTATTCTTTTGAACCAACCTCTTAAATTTACCAGTTTTAGTATATTATTAGATTTCTTAAATAGTTTCTAGCGGTCCAATTGCATTATTTAATCTTAAAGAACTATGAGTTTTTGATAAAAATCCTACTATGAAATTAAGTTGTCACCTATACTTCTGTGTATTCTTTTGAACCATCCTCTTAAATTTACCAGTTTTAGTATATTATTTAATGTTTTAAACAAATTCTAGTATTCCAGGTGACACCTATTAATTCTTTAATCAAAAAGAACTATGAGTCTTTTATAACACGCTTACTATGAAACTAAGCTGTCACCTTTAATTTTTTGTATTCTTTTGAACCATCCTCTTAAATTTACCAGTTTTAGTATATTATTAGATTTTTTTAATAGTTTCTAGCGGTCCAAGTGACATCTATTAATTCTTTAATCTTAAAGAACTATGAGTTTTTCATAACAAGCCTACTATGAAACTAAGTTGTCACCTATACTTCTGTGTATTCTTTTGAACCATCCTCATAAATTTACCAGTTTTAGTATATTATTAGATTTTTTTAAATAGTTTATAGCGGTCCAAGTGACATCTATTAATTCTTTAATCTTAGAGAACCATGAGTTTTTGATAACAAGCCTAATATGAAACTAAGTTGTCACCTTTACTTCTATGTATTCTTTTAAATCATTCTCTTAAATTTACCAGTTTTAGCACATTATTAGAAGTTTAAAAAGTTTCTAGCGGTCCAAGTGACATTATTAATTCATCCATCTTGAAGAACTATGAGTTTTTGATAACATGCCTACTATGAAACAAAGCTGTTACCAATAATTCTGTGTATTCTTTTGAACCATCCTCTTGAATTTACCAGTTTTAGTATATTATTAGATGTTTTAAACAAATTCTAGCGTTCCAGGTGACATCTATTAATTCTTTAATCTTAAAGAACTATGAGTTTTTTATTACAAGCCTACTATGAAACTAAGCTGTCACGTTTACTTATGTGTATTCTATTGAACCATCCTCTTAAATTCACAAGTTTTAGTATATTATTAGATTTTTTAAATAGTTTCTCGCGGTCCAAGTGACATCTACTAATTCTTTAATCTTAAAGAACTATGAGTTTTTCATAACAAGCCTACTATGAAACTAAGCTGTCACCTATACTTCTGTGTATTCTTTTGAACCATCCTCTTAAATTTCACAGTTTTAGTATATTATAAGATGTTTTAAACAATTTCTAGCGGTCCAAGTGACATCTATTAATTCTTTAATCTTCAAGAACTATGAGTTTTTCATAACAAGCCTACTATGAAGCTAAGCTGTCACCTATACTTCTGTGTATTATTTTGAACCATCCTCTTAAATTTACCAGTTTTAGTATATTATTAGATGTTTTAAACAGTTTCTAGCGGTCCAAATGACATTATTAATTCGTTCATCTTAAAGAACTATGAGTTTTTCATCACAATCCTGTTATGAAACTAAGCTGTCACCTATACTTCTGTATTCTGTTGAACCATCTTCTTAAATGTACCATTTTTAGTATATTATTAGATGTTTTAAACAGTTTCTAGCGGTCCAAGTGACATCTCTTAATTCTTTTATCTTAGAGAACTATGTGTTTTTGATAACAAACCTACTATGAAACCAAGCTGTTACCCATACTTTTGTGTATTCTTTTGAACCATCCTCTTAAATTTACTAGTTTTAGCATATATTATTAGATTTTTTAAATAGTTTCTAGCGGTCCAAGTGCATTATTTAATCTTAAAGAACTATGAGTTTTTGATAAAAAGCCTACTATGAAATTAAGCTGTCACCTATACTTCTGTGTATTCTTTTGAACCATCCTCTTAAATTTACCAGTTTTAGTATATTATTTAATGTTTTAAACAAATTCTAGTATTCCAGGTGACACCTATTAATTCTTTAATCTTAAAGAACTATGAGTCTTTTATAACACGCCTACTATGAAACTAAGCTGTCACCTTTAATTTTGTGTATTCTTTTGAACCATCCTCTTAAATTTATCAGTTTTAGTATATTATTAGATTTTTTAAATAGTTTCTAGCGGTCCAAGTGACATCTATTAATTCTTTAATCTTAAAGAACTATGAGTTTTTCATAACAAGGCTACTATGAAACTAAGGTGTCACTTATACTTCTGTGTATTCTTTTGAACCATCCTCATAAATTTACTAGTTTTAGTATATTATTAGATTTTTTTAAATAGTTTCTAGCGGTCCAAGTGACATCTATTAATTCTTTAATCTTAGAGAACCATGAGTTTTTGATAACAAGCCTAATATGAAACTAAGTTGTCACCTTTACTTCTATGAATTCTTTTAAATCATCCTCTTAAATTTACCAGTTTTAGTACATTATTAGATGTTTAAACAGTTTCTAGCGGTCCAAGTGACATTATTAATTCATCCATCTTAAAGAACTATGAGATTTTGATAACAAGCCTACTATGAAACTAAGCTGTTACCAATATTTCTGTGTATTCTTTTGAACCAGCCTCTTAAATTTACCAGTTTTAGTATATAATTAGATGTTTTAAACAAATTCTAGCGTTCCAGGTGACATCTATTAATTCTTTAATCTTAAAGAACTATGGGTTTATTATAACAAGCCTACTATGAAACTAAGCTGTCACGTTTACTTATGTGTATTCTATTGAACCATCCTCTTAAATTTACAAGTTTTAGTATATTATTAGATTTTTTAAATAGTTTCTAGCGGTCCAAGTGACATCTATTAATTTTTTAATATTAAAGAACTATGAGTTTTTCATAACAAGCCTACTATGAAACTAAGCTGTCACCTATACTTCTGTGTATTCATTTGAACCATCCTCTTAAATTTAGCAGTTTTAGTATATCATAAGATGTTTTAAACAGTTTCTAGCGGTCCAAGTGACATCTATTAATTCATTAATCTTCAAGAACTATGAGTTTTTCATAACAAGCCTACTATGAAACTAAGTTGTCACCTATACTTCTGTGTATTCTTTTGAACCATCCTCTTAAGTTTACCAGTTTTAGTATATTATTAGATGTTTTAAACAATTTCTAGCGGTCCAAATGACATTATTAATTCATTCATCTTAAAGAACTACGAGTTCTTCATAACAAGCCTACTATGAAACTAAGCATTCACCTATACTTCTGTGTATTCTTTTGAACCATCCTCTTAAATGTACCCGTTTTAGTATATTATTAGATTTTTAAACAGTTTCTAGCGGTCCTAGTGACATCTATTAATTCTTTAATCTTAGAGAACTATGAGTTGTTGATAACAAGCCTATTATGTAACTAAGCTGTTACCTATACTTCTGTGTATTCTTTTGAACCATCCTCTTAAATTTACTAGTTTTAGTATATTATTAGATTTTTTAAATAGTTTCTAGCAGTCCAAGTGAATTATTTAATCTTAAAGAACTATGAGTTTTTGATAACAAGCATACTATGAAACTAAGCTGTCACCTTTACTTCTGTGTATTCTATTGATCCATTTTTTTTTTGCTAGGTCAAAATGGTTTATTATGCAAAAAAAACGTAATTACAAGAATTACAAAATGGGGGGCTCAAGGCCTCCCCACCTCCATGAACCAAAGGAGATAAAAAAAAAAATCAAAATAACACTTGAAACTCATTAATAAGCTCCAAAACCGAAATAACTAACAAAAAAAAGAAAAATAGGAACTAAATGTTTGCGTCCCTTTCCCTCCCTAAAATTCCTCTTCTTAGGTTGGAGACCATCAAGGATTTACCATCCTCTTAAATTTGAGTTTAAATTTTGTAGAACCATCCTCTTAAGTATTCTATTGAACCATCCTCTTAAATTTACTAGTTTTAGTATATTATTAGATTTTTTAAATAGTTTTTAGCGGTCCAAGTGACATCTATTAATTCTTTAATCTTAAAGAACTATGAGTTTTTCATAACAAGCCTACTATGAAACTAAGATGTCACCTATACTTCCGTGTATTCTTTTGAACCATCCTCTTAAATTTACCAGTTTTAGTATATTATTAGATTTTTTAAATAGTTTCTAGCGGTCCAAGTGACATCTATAACTTCTTTAATTTTAGAGAACTATGAATTTTTTATAACAAGCCTACTATGAAACTAAGTTGTCACATTTACTTATATGAATTCTTTTAAACCATCCTCTTAAATTTACCACTTTTAGTATATTATTAGATGTTTAAACAGTTTCTAGCGGTCCAAGTGACATTATTAATTCATCCATCTTAAAGAACTTTGAGTTTTTCATAATAAGCCTACTATGAAACTAAGTTGTTACCTATACTTCTATGTATTCTTTTGAACCATCCTCTTAAATTTACCAGTTTTAGTATATTATTAGATGTTTTAAATAGTTTCTAGCGGTCCAAGTGACATCTATTAATTTTTTAATCTTTGAGAACTATGAGTTTTTGAGAACAAGCCTACTATGAAACTAAGCTGTTACCTATACTTCTGTGTATTCTTTTGAACCATCTTCTTAAATTTACCAGTTTTAGTATATTATTAGATGTTTTAAACAAATTCTAGCATTTCAAGTGACATTTATTAATTCTTTAATCTTAAAGAACTCTGAGTTTTTGATAACAAGCCTACTATGAAACTAAGTTGTCACCTATACTTCTGTGTATTCTTTTGAATCATCCTCTTAAATTTACTAGTTTTAGTATATTATTAGATGTTTTAAACAAATTGAAGCGTTCCAGGTGACATCTATTAATTCTTTAATCTTAAAGAACTATGAGTTTTTGGTATCAAACCTACTATGAATCTAAGCTGTCACCTTTACTTTTGTTATTCTATTGAACCAACCTCATAAATTTACAAGTTTTAGTATATTATTAGATATTTCAAATAGTTTTTAGCGGTCCAACTGGCATCTATTAATTCTTTAATATTAAAGAACTATGAGTTTTTCATAACAAGCCTACTATGACACTAAACTGTCACCTATACTTATGTGTATTCTTTTGAACCATCCTCTTAAATTAAGCAACTTTTGTAGGAGTATATTATAAGATGTTTTAAACAGTTTCTAGCGGTCCAAGTGACATCTATTAATTCTTTAATCTTCAAGAACTATGAGTTTTTCATAACAAGCCTACTATGAAACTAAGATGTCACCTTTACTTCTGTGTATTCTTTTGAACCATCCTCTTAAATTTACCAGTTTTAGTATATTATTAGATGTTTTAAACAGTTTCTAGCAGTCCAAATGACATTATTAATTTATTCATCTTAAAGAACTATGCGTTTTTCGTAACAAGCCTACAATGAAACTAAGTTGTCACCTATACTTCTGTGTATTCTTTTGAACCATCCTCTTAAATGTACCAGTTTTAGTATATTATTAGATGTTTTAAACAAATTCTAGCATTTCAAGTGACATTTATTAATTCTTTAATCTTAAAGAACTCTGAGTTTTTGATAACAAGCCTACTATGAAACTAAGTTGTCACCTATACTTCTGTGTATTCTTTTGAATCATCCTCTTAAATTTACTAGTTTTAGTATATTATTAGATGTTTTAAACAAATTTAAGCGTTCCAGGTGACATCTATTAATTCTTTAATCTTAAAGAACTATGAGTTTTTGGTATCAAGCCTACTATGAATCTAAGCTGTCACCTTTACTTTTGTTATTCTATTGAACCAACCTCTTAAATTTACAAGTTTAATATATTATTAGATATTTTAAATAGTTTTTAGCGGTCCAAGTGACATCTATTAATTCTTTAATATTAAAGAACTATGAGTTTTTCATAACAAGCCTACTATGACACTAAACTGTCACCTATACTTATGTGTATTCTTTTGAACCATCCTCTTAAATTAAGCAACTTTTGTAGGAGTATATTATAAGATGTTTTAAACAGTTTCTAGCGGTCCAAGTGACATCTATTAATTCTTTAATCTTCAAGAACTATGAGTTTTTCATAACAAGCCTACTATGAAACTAAGATGTCACCTTTACTTCTGTGTATTCTTTTGAACCATCCTCTTAAATTTACCAGTTTTAGTATACTATTAGATGTTTTAAACAGTTTCTAGCAGTCCAAATGACATTATTAATTTATTCATCTTAAAGAACTATGCGTTTTTCATAACAAGCCTATAATGAAACTCAGTTGTCACCTATACTTCTGTGTATTCTTTTGAACCATCCTCTTAAATGTACCAGTTTTAGTATATTATTAGATGTTTTAAACAAATTTAAGCATTCCAGGTGACATCTATTAATTCTTTAATCTTAAAGAACTATGAGTTTTTGGTAACAAGCCTACTATGAATCTAAGTTGTCACCTTTACTTTTGTGTATTCTATTCAACCATCCTCTTAAATTTACAAGTTTTAGTATATTATTAGATATTTTAAATAGTTTCTAGCGGTCCAAGTGACATCTATTAATTCTTTAATCCTCAAGAACTATGAGTTTTTCATAACAAGCCTATTATGAAACTAAGTTGTCACCTATACTTTTGTGTATTCTTTTGAACCATCCTCTTAAATGTGCCAGTTTTAGTATATTATTAGTTGTTTTAAACAGTTTCTAGCGGTCCAAGTGACATCTATTAATTCGTTAATCTTTGAGAACTATGAGTTTTGATAACAAACATACAATGAAACTAAGTTGTTACCTGTACTTCTGTGTATTCTTTTGAACCATCCTCTTAAATTTACCAGTTTTATTATATTATTAGATGTTTTAAACAAATTCTAGCATTCCAAGTGACATTTATTAATTATTTAATCTTAACGAACTCTGAGTTTTTGATAACAAGCCTACTATAAAACTAAGCTGTCACCTATACTTCTGTGTATTCCTTTGAACCATCCTCTGATTTCTTTAGGGTTCGGCACAGAAAGGTGAAGTTTATTGATCCCAAGGAGTGTTTTTGGTTTGCTCCTAATGATAATGAATTGCTTTTGTGCACGGATGGCGCATCAAGAGGTAATCCTGGGGTGGCGGGAGCTGGTGCTGTTGCAAGGAATGCAAATTGTGAAGTGGTAGGTGCAATGTGTATTGGTTTGGGAGTTACTTCTAATTATTTGGCTGAATTGTGTGGTATTATTGTGGGTATGGAGTGGGCAGTTCAGTGGGGTTATACGGGCATTGTTATTAGATCAGATTCTACAAGTGTGTTGAGGGCTTTAGAAGAAGATAACGTTCCTTGGTTTGCTAGGCAAAGATGGATGGAAGTTAAAGGTTTATATGGTTCAATTCGTTTTGAGCATTCTTTTAGAGAGGCAAATTTTGCAGCTGATACAATGGCAAAGCGTGGTTGTTTATTAGAGGACGGGGTTGGTTTTCACTTTGAAGGTCGACCAGTTTTTTTAAGTTCTATTGAGTTTCCAAATGTAATTTATTATCGTTTTAAATAGGTTTTAGGAGTTTTTTAGGGGTTTCTCTGATCCCTTTTCTCCTTCACCTATCTTGTAAATATCTTTTTTTATCAATATATTTGACTTAGCAAAAAAAAAACTTTGAACCATCCTCTTAAATTTACCAGTTTTAGTATATTATTAGATGTTTTAAACAAATTTAAGCGTTCCAGGTGACATCTATTAATTCTTTAACCTTAAAGAACTATGAGTTTTTGGTAACAAGCCTACTATAAATCTAAGTTGTCACCTTTACTTTTGTGTATTCTATTGAACCATCCTCTTAAATTTACAAGTTTTAGTATATTATTGGATATTTTAAATAGTTTCTAGCGGTCCAAGTGACATCTATTAATTCTTTAATCTTAAAGAACTATGAGTTTTTCATAACAACCCTACTATGAAGCTAAACTGTCACCTATACTTCTGTGTATTCTTTTGAACCATCCTCTTAAATTTAGCAACTTTAGTATAATATAAGATGTTTTAAACAGTTTCTGGCGGTCCAAGTGACATCTATTAATTCTTTAATCTTCACGAACTATGAGTTTTTCATAACAAGCCTACTAAGAAACTAAGCTGTCACCTTTACTTCTGTGTATTCTTTTGAACCATCCTATTAAATTTACCAGTTTTAGTATATTATTAGATGTTTTAAAAAGTTTCTAACGGTCCAAATGATATTATTAATTTATTCATCTTAAAGAACTATGAGTTTTTCATAACAAGCTACTACGAAACTAAGTTGTCACCTATACTTCTGTGTATTTTTTTGAACCATCCTCTTAAATGTACCAGTTTTAGTATATTATTAGATGTTCTAAACAGTTTCTAGTGCTCCAAGTGACATCTATTAATTCGTTAATCTTTGAGAACTATGAGTTTTTGATAACAAGCCTACAATGAAACTAAGTTGTCACCTTTACTTTTGTGTATTCTATTGAACCATCCTCTTAAATTTACAAGTTTTAGTATATTATTAGATATTTTAAATAATTTCTAGCGGTCCAAGTGACATCTATTAATTCTTTAATCTTAAAGAACTATGAGTTTTTCATAACAAGTCTACTATGAAACTAAACTGTCACCTATACTTCTGTGTATTGTTTTGAACCATCCTCTTAAATTTAGCAACTTTAGTAGGAGTATATAAGATGTTTTAAATAGTTTCTAGAAGTCAAGTGACATCTATTAATTTTTAATCTTCAAGAACTCTGAGTTTTTCATAACAAGCCTACTATGAAACTAAGAGTCACGTTTACTTATGTGTATTCTTTTGACCATCCTCTTAATTTACCAGTTTTAGTATATTATTAGATGTTTTTTAAACAGTTTCTAGCGGTCCAAATGACATTATTAATTATTCATTGTTAGAGAAACTATGAATTTTTAATAACAAGCCTACTATGAACTAAGTTTGTCACCTATACTTCTGTGTATTCTTTTGATCCATCCTCTTAAATGTACCAGTTTTAGTATATTATTAGATGTTTTAAACAGTTTCTAATGGTCCAAGTGACATCTATTTATTCGTTAATCTTTGAGAACTCTGAGTTTTGAAACAAACATACAATGAAACTAAGTTGTTACCTATACTTTTGTGTATTCTTTTATACCATCCTCTTAATTTACCAGTTTTAGTATATTATTAGATGTTTTTAACAAATTTAAGCGTTCCAGGGTGACATCTATTAATCTTTTAACCTTAAAGAACTATGATTTTGGTAACAAGCTACTATGAATCTAAGGTGTCACCTATATTCTGAGTATTCCTTTGAACCATCCTCTTAAATTTACCAGTTTTAGTATATTATTAGATGTTTTAAATAAATTTAAGCGTTCCAGGTGACATCTATTAATTCTTTAACCTTAAAGAACTATGAGTTTTTGGTAACAAGCCTACTATAAATCTAAGTTGTCACCTTTAGTTTTGTGTATTCTATTGAACCATCCTCTTAAATTTACAAGTTTTAGTATATTATTGGATATTTTAAATAGTTTCTAGCGGTCCAAGTGACATCTATTAATTCTTAAATCTTAAAGAACTATGAGTTTTTCATAACAAGCCTACTATGAAACTAAGCTGTCACCTATACTTCTGTGTATTCCTTTGAACCATCCTCTTAAATTTACTAGTTTTAGTATATTATTAGATGTTTTAAACAAATTTAAGCGTTCCAGGTGACATCTATTAATTCTTTAATCTTAAAGAACTATGAGTTTTTGGTATCAAGCCTACTATGAATCTAAGCTGTCACCTTTACTTTTGTTATTCTATTGAACCAACCTCATAAATTTACAAGTTTTAGTATTATTAGATATTTCAATAGTTTTTAGCGGTCCAAACTGGCATCTATTAATTCTTTAATATTAAGAACTATGAGTTTTTCATAACAAGCCTACTATGACACTAAACTGTCACCTATACTTCTGTGTATTGTTTTGAACCATCCTCTTAAATTTAGCAACTTTAGTAGGAGTATATAAGATGTTTTAAATAGTTTCTAGCGGTCCAAGTGACATCTATTAATTCTTTAATCTTCAAGAACTCTGAGTTTTTCATAACAAGCCTACTATGAAACTAAGATGTCACCTTTACTTATGTGTATTCTTTTGAACCATCCTCTTAAATTTACCAGTTTTAGTATATTATTAGATGTTTTAAACAGTTTCTAGCGGTCCAAATGACATTATTAATTTATTCATCTTAGAGAACTATGAATTTTTAATAACAAGCCTACTATGAAACTAAGTTGTCACCTATACTTCTGTGTATTCTTTTGAACCATCCTCTTAAATGTACCAGTTTTAGTATATTATTAGATGTTTTAAACAGTTTCTAATGGTCCAAGTGACATCTATTTATTCGTTAATCTTTGAGAACTCTGAGTTTTTGATAACAAACATACAATGAAACTAAGTTGTTACCTATACTTTTGTGTATTCTTTTATACCATCCTCTTAAATTTACCAGTTTTAGTATATTATTAGATGTTTTTAACAAATTTAAGCATTCCAGGTGACATCTATTAATTCTTTAACCTTAAAGAACTATGAGTTTTTGGTAACAAGCCTACTATGAATCTAAGGTGTCACCTATACTTCTGAGTATTCCTTTGAACCATCCTCTTAAATTTACCAGTTTTAGTATATTATTAGATGTTTTAAATAAATTTAAGCGTTCCAGGTGACATCTATTAATTCTTTAACCTTAAAGAACTATGAATTTTTGGTAACAAGCCTACTATAAATATAAGTTGTCACCTTTACTTTTGTGTATTCTATTGAACCATCCTCTTAAATTTACAAGTTTTAGTATATTATTGGATATTTTAAATAGTTTCTAGCGGTCCAAGTGACATCTATTAATTCTTTAATCTTAAAGAACTATGAGTTTTTCATAACAAGCCTACTATGAAACTAAGCTGTCACCTATACTTCTGTGTATTCCTTTGAACCATCCTCTTAAATTTACCAGTTTTAGTATATTATTAAATGTTTTAAACAAATTTAAGCGTTCCAGGTGACATCTATTAATTCTTTAACCTTAGAGAACTATGAGTTTTTGGTAACAAGCCTACTATAAATCTAAGTTGTCACCTTTACTTTTGTGTATTCTATTGAACCATCCTCTTAAATTTACAAGTTTTAGTATATTATTGGATATTTTAAATAGTTTCTAGCGGTCCAAGTGACATCTATTAATTCTTTAATCTTAAAGAACTATGCCTACTATGAAACTAAACTGTCACCTTTACTGCTGTGTATTCTTTTGAACCATCCTCTTATATTTACCAGTTTTAGTATATATTATTAGATGTTTTAAACAGTTTCTAGCGGTCCAAATGACATTATTAATTTATTCATCTTAAAGAACTATGAGTTTTTCATAACAAGCTTACTACGAAACTAAGTTGTCACCTATACTTCTGTGTATTCTTTTGAACCGTCCTCTTAAATGTGCCAGTTTTAGTATATTATTAGATGTTTTAAACAGTTTCTAGCGGTCCAAGTGACATCTATTAATTCGTTAATCTTCAAGAACTAAGAGTTTTTCATAACAAGCCTACTATGAAACTAAGCTGTCACCTTTACTGCTGTGTATTCTTTTGAACCATCCTCTTATATTTACCAGTTTTAGTATATTATTAGATGTTTTAAACAGTTTCTAGCGGTCCAAATGACATTATTAATTTATTCATCTTAAAGAACTATGAGTTTTTCATAACAAGCTTACTACGAAACTAAGTTGTCACCTATACTTCTGTGTATTCTTTTGAACCGTCCTCTTAAATGTGCCAGTTTTAGTATATTATTAGATGTTTTAAACAGTTTCTAGCGGTCCAAGTGACATCTATTAATTCGTTAATCTTTGAGAACTATGAGTTTTTGATAACAAACATACAATGAAACTAAGCTGTTACCTATACTTCTGTGTATTCTTTTGAAACATCCTCTTAAATTTTCCAGTTTTAGTATATTATTAGATGTTTTAAACAAATTCTAGCATTCCAAGTGACATTTATTAATTTTTTAATCTTAAAGAACTCTGAGTTTTTGATAACAAGCCTACTATGAAACTAAGCTGCCACCTATACTTCTGTGTATTCTTTTGAACCATCCTCTTAAATTTACCAGTTTTAGTATATTATTAGATGTTTTAAACAAATTTAAGCGTTACAGGTGACATCTGTTAATTCTTTAAACTTAAAGAACTATGAGTTTTTATTAACAAACCTACTATGAATCTAAGGTGTCACCTTTACTTTTGTGTATTCTATTGAACCATCCTCTTAAATTTACAAGTTTTAGTATATTATTAGATATTTTAAATAGTTTCTAGCGGTCCAAGTGACATCTATTAATTCTTCAATCTTAAAGAACTATGGGTTTTTCATAACAAGCCTACTATGAAACTAAACTGTCACCTATACTTCTGTGTATTCTTTTGAACCATCCTCTTAAATTTACCAGTTTTTCTATATTATTAGATGTTTTAAACAATTTCTAGCGGTCCAAATGACATTATTAATTTATTCATCTTAGAGAACTATAAGTTTTTCATAATAAGCCTACCACGAAACTAAGTTGTCACCTATACTTCTGTGTATTCTTTTGAACCATCCTCTTAAATGTACCAGTTTTAGTATATTATTAGATGTTTTAAACAGTTTCTAGCGGTCCAAGTGACATCTATTAATTCGTTAATCTTTGAGAACTATGAGTTTTTGATAACATGCCTACTATGAAACTAATTTGTCACCTTTACTTCTATGAATTCTTTTAAACCATCCTCTTAAATTTACTAGTTTTAGTATATTATTAGATGTTTTAAACAGTTTCTAGCGGTCCAAATGACATTATTAATTTATTCATCTTAAAGAAATATGAGTTTTTCATAACAAGTCTACTATGAAACTAAATTGTCACCTATACTTCTGTGTATTCTTTTGAACCATCCTCTTCAATTTAGCAAGATTAGTATATTATAAGATGTTTTAAACAGTTTCTAGCGGTCCAAGTGACATCTATTAATTTGTTAATCTTTGAGAACTATGAGTTTTTGATAACAAACATACAATGAAACCAAGCTGTTACCTATACTTCTGTGTATTCTTTTGAACCATCCTCTTAAATTTACCAGTTTTGATACATTATTAGATGTTTTAAACAAATTCTAGCATTCCAAGTGACATTTATTAATTATTTAATCTTAAAGAACTCTGAGTTTTTGATAACAAGCCTACTATGAAACTAAGCTATCACCTATACTTCTGTGTATTCTTTTGAACCATCCTCTTAAATTTACCAGTTTTAGTATATTATTAGATTCATAACAAGCTACTATGAAACTAAACCGTCACCTATACTTCTGTGTATTCTTTTGAAACATCCTCTTAAATTTAGAATTTTAGTAAGAGTATATTATAAGATGTTTTACAGTTTCTAGCGGTTCAAGTGACATCTATTAATTCTTTATCTTCAAGAACTGAGTTTTTCATAACAAGCCTACTATGGAACTAAGTGTCACCTTACTTCTGTGTATTCTTTTGAACCATCGTCTTAAATGTACAGTTTAGTATATAAATTTTTTAAACAGTTTCTAGCGGTCCAAATGACATTATTAATTTAGTCATCTTAAAGAACTATGGTTTTCATAACAAGCCTTACTATGAAACTAAGTTGTCACCTATAATTCTGTGTATTCTTTGAGCCATCCTCTATAATGTACAGTTGTAGTATATTATTAGATGTTTTAAACAGTTCTAGCGGTCCAAGTGACATCTATTAATTCGTTTAATCTTTGAGAACTTTGGTTTTGATAACAAACATACATTGAAACTAAGTTGTTACCTCTACTTCTGTGTATTCTTTTGAACCATCCTCTTAAATTTACCAGTTTTAGTATATTATTAGATAGTTTAAACAAATTCTAGCATTCCAAGTGACATTTATTAATTCTTTAATCTTAAAGAACTTTGAGTTTTTGATAACAAGCCTACTATGAAACTAAGGTGTCACCTTTACTTTTGTGTATTCTATTGAACCATCCTCTTAAATTTACAAATTTTAGTATATTATTAGATATTTTAAATAGTTTCTAGCGGTCCAAGTGACATCTATTAATTCTTTAATCTTAAAGAACTATGAGTTTTTCATAACAAGTCTACTATGAAACTAAACTGTCACCTATACTTTTGTGTATTCTTTTGAACCATCCTCTTAAATTTAGCAACTTTAGTATATTATAAGATGTTTTAAACAGTTTCTAGCGGTCCAAGTGACATCTATTAATTCTTTAATCTTCAAGAACTATGAGTTTTTCATAACAAGCCTATTATGAAACTAAGCTGTCACCTTTACTTCTGTGTATTCTTTTAAACCATCCTCTTAAATTTAGCAACTTTAGTATATTATAAGATGTTTTAAACAGTTTCTAGCGGTCCAAGTGACATCTATTAATTCGTTAATCTTTGAGAACTATGAGTTTTTGATAACAAACATACAATGAAACTAAGCTGTTACCTATACTTCTGTGTATTCTTTTGAACCATCCTCTTAAATTTTCCAGTTTTATTATATTATTAGATGTTTTAAACAAATTCTAGCATTCCAAGTGACATTTATTAATTATTTAATCTTAAATAATTCTGAGTTTTTGATAACAAGCCTACTATGAAACTAAGCTGTCACCTATACTTCTGCGTATTCTTTTGAACCATCCTCTTAAATTTACCAGTTTTAGTATATTATTAGATGTTTTAAACAAATTTAAGCGTTCCAGGTGACATCTATTAATTCTTTAATCTTAAAGAACTATGAGTTTTTGGTACCAAGCCTACTATGAATCTAAGCTGCCACCTTTACTTTTGTGTATCTTATTGAACCATCCTCTAAAATTTACAAGTTTTAGTATATTATTAGATATTTTAAATAGTTTCTAGCGGTCCAAGTGACATCTATTAATTCTTTAATCTTAAAGAACCATGAGTTTTTCATAACAAGCCTACTATGAAACTAAACTATCACCTATACTTCTGTGTATTCTTTTGAACCATCCTCTTAAATTTAGCAACTTTAGTATAATATAAGATGTTTTAAACAGTTTCTAGCGGTCCAAGTGACATCTATTAATTCTTTAATCTTCAAGAACTTTGAGTTTTTCATAACAAGCCTACTATGTAACTAAGCTGCCACCTTTACTTTTGTGTATTCTTTTGAACCATTCTCTTAAATTTACCAGTTTTAGTATATTATTAGATGTTTTAAACAGTTTCTAGCGGTCCAAATGACATTATTAATTTATTCATCTTAAAGAACTATGAGTTTTTCATAACAAGCTTACTACGAAACTAAGTTGTCACCTATACTTCTGTGTATTCTTTTGAACCATCCTCTTAAATGTACCAGTTTTAGTATATTATTAGATGTTTTAAACAGTTTCTAGCGGTCCAAGTGACATCTATTAATTCGTTAATCTTTGAGAACTATGAGTTTTTGATAACAAACACACAATGAAACTAAGTTGTTACCTATACTTCTGTGTATTCTTTTGAACCATCCTCTTAAATTTTCTAGTTTTAGTATATTATTAGATGTTTTAAACGAATTCTAGCATTCCAAGTGACATATATTAATTTTTTAATCTTAAAGAACTCTGAGTTTTTGATAACAAGCCTACTATGAAACTAAGCTGCCACCTATACTTCTGTGTATTCTTTTGAACCATCCTCTTAAATTTACCAGTTTTAGTATATTATTAGATGTTTTAAACAAATTTAAGCGTTACAGGTGACATCTGTTAATTCTTTAAACTTAAAGAACTATGAGTTTTTGGTAACACGCCTACTATGAATCTAAGGTGTCACCTTTACTTTTATGTATTCTATTGAACCATCCTCTTAAATTTACAAGTTTTAGTATATTATTAGATATTTTAAATAGTTTCTAGCGGTCCAAGTGACATCCATTAATTCTTCAATCTTAAAGAACTATGGGTTTTTCATAACAATCCTACTATGAAACTAAACTGTCACCTATACTTCTGTGTATTATATTGAACCATCCTCTTAAATTTACCAGTTTTTCTATATTATTAGATGTTTTAAACAGTTTCTAGCGGTCCAAATGACATTATTAATTTATTCATCTTAGAGAACTATGAGTTTTTCATAACAAGCCTACCACGAAACTAAGTTGTTACCTATACTTCTGTGTATTCTTTTGAGCCATCCTCTTAAATGTACCAGTTTTAGTATATTATTAGATATTTTAAACAGTTTTTGCGGTCCAAGTGACATCTATTAATTCGTTAATCTTTGAGAACTATGAGTTTTTGATAACATGCCTACTATGAAACTAAATTGTCACCTTTACTTCTATGAATTCTTTTAAACCATCCTCTTAAATTTACCAGTTTTAGTATATGATTAGATGTTTTAAACAGTTTCTAGCGGTCCAAATGACATTATTAATTTATTCATCTTAAGGAACTATGAGTTTTTCATAACAAGCTTACTACGAAACTAAGTTGTCACCTATACTTCTGTGTATTCTTTTGAACCATCCTCTTATATGTACAAGTTTTAGTATATTATTAGATGTTTTAAACAGTTTCTAGCGGTCCAAGTGACATCTATTAATTCGTTAATCTTAAAGAACTCTGGGTTTTTGATAACAAGCCTATTATGAAACTAAGTTGTCACCTATACTTCTGTGTATTCTTTTGAACCATCCCCTTAAATTTACCATTTTTAGTATATTATTAGATGTTTTAAACAAATTTAAGCGTTCTAGGTGACATCTATTAATTCTTTAATCTTAAAGAATTATGAGTTTTTGGTAACAAGCCTACTATGAATCTAAGGTGTCACCTTTACCTTTGTGTATTCTATTGAACCATCCTCTGAAATTTACAATTTTTAGTATATTATTATATATTTTAAATAGTTTCTAGCGGTCCAAGTGACATCTATTAATTCTTTAATCTTAAAGAACTATGAGTTTTTCATAACAAGTCTACTATGAAACTAAATTGTCACCTATACTTCTGTGTATTCTTTTGAACCATCCTCTTAAATTGATCAACTTTAGTATATTATAATATGTTTTAAACAGTTTCTAGCGGTCCAAGTGACATCTATTAATTCGTTAATCTTTGAGAACTATGAGTTTTTGATAACAAACATACAATGAAACTAAGTTGTTACCTATACTTCTGTGTATTCTTTTGAACGATCCTCTTAAATTTACCAGTTTTATTATATTATTAGATGTTTTAAACAAATTCTAGCATTCCAAGTGACATTTATTAATTATTTAATCTTGAAGAACTCTGACTTTTTGTTAACAAGCCTACTTTTTTTTTTGCTAGGTCAAAAAGGTTTATTAAGCAAAAAAACGTAATTACAAGAATTACAAATTTGGAGCACACTTCTCCATACCCCCATAAACCAAAGGGGACTAAATAACGATTAAGAAATAACAAAAGCCATAACCACAAAAAAAGAAAAACTAAAAGAAGCTACCTATATCTATAGCCAACTCCTTTCAATTTACTTTTGCTGCTACCAACTCTATACGATTTGCTCTTAGAAAAAATTCCATCCATAATATCCGTATCAAAAGCATAATTACCCAAGACATCCTCATCTTCATCCTCATAAAACTCTCCTTCTTCATCCTCAGATGCAAAGTTACCAGGGACAAGCTTAATAGGAGATAACTTACTAGGAGATTTTCTTTCCATTTGCTCCCTCTTTTCTACCAACCCCGCTTGAATTTCCGTGTTAGAGCTCAGAGACTCCTCAATAGACTTGCTAGGGGAAGATTCCAAACTTGAATCAGGTTGTAAAGAACGCTTTGCTATAATCTTAGCAGCCTGTTTGGCAACTTTCCTAGCTTTTTTCCTTGCTAAAATGTCAGCATCAACCTCACCCCAACTTTTAGAGCCCATACTAACATCTGAGTCACTAGATTCCACTTGTTCCTCCTCCTCCTCCTCAATAATAACCTTATCAAGGCCTAACTCAGATGCTAGAACGCCAAATTTATTTTCAACCACAACTTCAGTTTGCATCAACTCATCCGAAAAAGGAGTATAATCATTCTCAAAAGGAGTAAAAGAGAAAGTACCTTTGTTAGGGGATTTCTTTCCTTTCACTTCAGTCCATTCTTCTTTAGAAAAACTCTGTGCATCCATGTCTTCATGATTTTTACGTAAAGCTCTATCTTTCTTAGCTGCAATATTATTTTTACAATGAATAAACTTCATCTGAGCCTCACGCAACTCAACAGAAGATTGAGCAAGCTCCTTTTCCAATTTATTTTCTTCATCAATAACGTCAGTAGGGGTGCTTTTTAACACGGACTGGACACCAACAGTTTCACGAGCAGCTGTACGTGCATTATCTTCAGTTTCACGAGACCCAACAGTTTCAATAGGATTTGGTTTGCTCACGGATTGTATTCCAGATTCAGCCACAGATTTTGGTTTGTTCAAAACTCTTGTCTGGGTTTCCAACTCAGACACGGACTGAAATTTAGAGTTTTGGTCGGACTGAGATTGAGTATTTGTTGCCCCTTGCGTGTTTGCATGTTCTGCATGAGCAGATTGTGAACGTACAGCAACCATATTATCCTCCATATTAACCTGATTCAAAGACTTCTCCTCCTCCGCATTAGGTTTAGCTAATTTTGCTTGCCAAACTTGGATTGTTGGTTTATGAACAATCTGTTTTTCCTTACCAGCAATCTTCATGTTGTTCTTCCTTTTGCATTCATCATCAACATGCCCAATAATATTGCAAGATAAACAGAATTTAGGTGAATTTGGTATATCAACATATTGCCAAAATTTTTTACCTCCAGCAGTGATAGAGATGCGCTCAGGAATATGCTTTGCAAAGTCTATATCCACCAAAACAGCTGCGAAATGACCATATTCCAGATTTAGGGTTCTTTGATCCACCACAATGGGTGTTCCAAGGATTTTCCCAATAGAAAGTAATGATCTCTCAGTCCATATCTCAATAGGGAGACCAAGAAAACGTACCCAAACAGCAGCATGGGACGTTCTTTGTTTATCAGGATTAAAACCTGGGTACCAATCAATCAACCTCAGAATTTGTTGATTGACAAACCACTTTTCAGCACGTATCTTCTCCTTGTCCAAATCTGAAGATAATATAATAACAAAGAATCCTTTGCTCATAGGTATAAACTTACACCTATTCTTAAGTTTCCATTGATTTTCAAGGATTTTTTGAACCTCAACAAACTTTAAACCTGTAGCATCCAGCCTAGCTATGAAGCTATATTGAAATGGTTTGCACCCTTCCTGATAATAATCATTAGGAATGACAAGAGCTGGCTCACCTTCAACAAGAGTAGGGTTTGGTAACAAAGAAATATCAACTGAAGTTGGGTTTAGGGTTTTACGTTCCCTAACTTTTTCAGCAAAAGAAACTGGTTTATCATGATTCTGATTTGAGCTACTAGGAATATTAACTGAAGAATGAATCATCATGAATCAACGTATTGATTCTGATAATCCAAAAACGTAAAACTTGAAACCCTAAACGTGAAAAAATTTGGTTTTCCAAAATCGCCAAAAAGAGAAAAAAAAACGGACATTCTCTTTCCTACCCTCCGAGTGTGTTAACAAGCCTACTATGAAACTAAGCTATCACCTATACTTCTGTGTATTCTTTTGAACCATCCTCTTAAATTTACCTGTTTTAGTATATTATTAGATGTTTTAAACAAATTTAAGCGTTCCAGGTGACATCTATTAATTCTTTAATCTTAAAGAACTATGAGTTTTTCGTAACAAGCCTACTATGAATCTAAGCTGTCACCTTTACATTTGTGTATCGTATTGAACCATCCTCTTAAATTTAAAAGTTTTAGTATATTATTAGATATTTTAAATAGTTTCTAGCAGTCCAAGTGACATATATTAATTCTTTAATCTTAAAGAACTATGAGTTTTTTTCATAACAAGCCTACTATGAAACTAAACTGTCACCTATACTTCTGTGTATTCTTTTGAACCATCCTCTTAAATTCAGCAACTTTAGTATAATATAAGATGTTTTTAACAATTTCTAGCGGTCCAAGTGACATCTATTAATTCTTTAATCTTCAAGAACAATGAGTTTTTCATACCAAGCCTACTATGAAACTAAACTGTCACCTTTACTTATGTTTATTCTTTTGAACCATCCTATTAAATTTACCAGTTTTAGTATATTATTAGATGTTTTAAACAGTTTCTAGCGGTCCAAATGACATTATTAATTTATTCATCTTAAAGAACTATGAGTTTTTCATAACAAGCCTACTACGAAACTAAGTTGTCACATTTACTTTTGTGAATTCTATTGAACCATCCTCTTAAATTTACAAGTTTTAGTATATTATTAGATATTTTAAATAGTTTCTAGTGGTCCAAGTGACATCTATTAATTCTTTAATCTTAAAGAACTATGAGTTTTTGGTAACAAGCCTACTATGAATCTAAGCTGTCACCTTTAGTTTTGTGTATTCTAATGAACCATCCTTTTAAATTTACAAGTTTTAGTATATTATTAGATATTTTAAATAGTTTCTAGCAGTACAAGTGACATCTATTAATTCTTTAATCTTAAAGAACTATGAGTTTTTCATAAGAAGCATACTATGAAACTAAACTGTCACCTATACTTCTGTGTATTCTTTTGAACCATCCACTTAAATTTGGAAACTTTAGTAGGAGTATATTATAAGATGTTTTAAACAGTTTCTAGCGGTCCAAGTGACATATATTAATTCTTTAATCTTCAAGAACTATGAGTTTTTCATAACAAGCCTACTATGAAACTAAGTTGTCACCTTTACTTCTGTGGATTATTTTGAACCATCCTCTTAAATTTACCAGTTTAAGTATATTATTAGATGTTTTAAACAGTTTCTAGCGGTCCAAATGACATTATTAATTTATTCATCTTAGAGAACTATGAGTTTTTCATAACAAGCCTACTATGAAACTAAGTGGTCACCTATAATTCTGTGTATTCTTTTGAGACATCCTCTTAAATGTACCAGTTTTAGTATATTATTAGATGTTTTAAACAGTTTCTAGCGGTCCAAGTGACATCTATTAATTCGTTAATCTTTGAGAACTATGAGTTTTTGATAACAAACATACATTGAAACTAAGCTGTTACCTATACTTCTGTGTATTCTTTTGAACCATCCTCTTAAATTTACCAGTTTTAGTATATTATTATATGTTTTAAACAAATTCTAGTATTCCAAGTGATATTTATTAATTCTTTAATCTTAAAGAACTCTGAGTTTTTGATAACAAGCCTACTATGAAACTAAGGTGTCACCTATACTTCTGTGTATTCTTTTGAACCATCCTTTTAAATTTACCAGTTTTGGTATATTATTAGATGTTTTAAAAAAATTTAAGCGTTCCAGGTGACATCTATTAATTCTTTAATCTTAAAGAATTAAAAGTTTTTGGTAACAAGCCTACTATGAATCTAAGGTGTCACCTTTACTTTTGTGTATTCTTTTGAACCATCCTCTTAAATTTACAAGTTTTAGTATATTATTAGATATTTTAAATAGTTTTTCATAACAAGCCTACTATGAAACTAAACTGTCACCTATACTTCTGTGTATTCTTTTGAACCATCCTCTTAAATTTAGCAACTTTAGTATGATAAAAGATGTTTTAAACAGTTTCTAGCGGTCCAAGTGACATCTATTAATTCTTTAATCTTAAAGAACTATGAGTTTTTCATAACAAGTCTACTATGAAACTAAACTGTCACCTATACTTCTGTGTATTCTTTTGAACCATCCTCTTAAATTTAGCAACTTTAGTATATTATAAGATGTTTTAAACAGTTTCTAGAGGTCCAAGTGACATCTATTAATTCCTTAATCTTCAAGAACTATGAGTTTTTCATAACAAGCCTATAATGAAACTAAGCTGTCACCTTTACTTCTGTGTATTCTTTTGAACCATCCTATTAAATTTAGCAACTTTAGTATATTATAAGATGTTTTAAACAGTTTCTAGCGGTCCAAGTGACATCTATTAATTCGTTAATCTTTGAGAACTATGAGTTTTTGATAACAAACATATAATGAAACTAAGTTGTTACCTATACTTCTGTGTATTCTTTTGAACCATCCTCTTAAATTTTCCAGTTTTATTATATTATTAGATGTTTTAAACAAATTCTAGCATTCCAAGTGACATTTATTAATTATTTAATCTTAAAGAATTCTGAGTTTTTGATAACAAGCCTAATATGAAACTAAGCTGTCACATATACTTTTGTGTATTCTTTTGAACCATCCTCTTAAATTTACCAGTTTTAGTATATTATTAGATGTTTTAAACAAATATAAGCGTTCCAGGTGACATCTATTAATTCTTTAATCTTAAAGAACTATGAGTTTTTGGTAACAAGCCTACTATGAATCTAAGCTGCCACCTTTACTTTTGTGTATCTTATTGAACCATCCTCTTAAATTTACAAGTTTTAGTATATTATTAGATATTTTAAATAGTTTCTAGTGGTCCAAGTGACATCTATTAATTCTTTAATCTTAAAGAACCATGATTTTTCATAACAAGCCTACTATGAAACTAAACTGTCACCTATACTTCTGTGTATTCTTTTGAACCATCCTCTTAAATTTAGCAACTTTAGTCTAATATAAGATGTTTTAAACAGTTTCTAGCGGTCCAAGTGACATCTATTAATTCTTTAATCTTAAAGAACTATGAGTTTTTCATAACAAGCCTACTATGAAACTAAACTGTCACCTATACTTCTGTGTATTCTTTTGAACCATCCTCTTAAATTTAATAACTTTAGTAGGAGTATATTATAAGATGTTTTAAACAGTTTCTAGCGGTCCAAGTGACATCTATTAATTCTTTAATCTTAAAGAACTATGAGTTTTTCACAAAAAGCCTACTATGAAACTAAGCTGCCACCTTTACTTCTGTGTATTCTTTTGAACCATCCTCTTATATTTACCAGTTTTAGTATATTATTAGATGTTTTAAACAGTTTCTAGCGGTCCAAATGACATTATTAATTTATTCATCTTAAAGAACTATGAGTTTTTCATAACAAGCCTACTACGAAACTAAGTTGTCACCTATACTTCTGTGTATTCTTTTGAACCATCCTCTTAAATGTACCAGTTTTAGTATATTATTAGATGTTTTAAACAGTTTCTAGCGGTCCAAGTGACATCTATTAATTCGTTAATCTTTGAGAACTATGAGTTTTTGATAACATGCCTACTATGAAACTAAGTTGTCACCTTTACTTCTATGAATTCTTTTAAACCATCCTCTTAAATTTACCAGTTTTAGTATATGATTAGATGTTTTAAAAAGCTTCTAGCGGTACAAGTGACATTATTAATTCATTCATCTTTAAGACATATGAGTTTTTCATAACAAGCCTACTATGAAACTAAGTTGTCACCTATACTTTTGTGTATTCTTTTGAACCATCCTCTTAAATTTATCAGTTTTAGTATATTATAAGATGTTTTAAACAAATTCTATCGTTCGAAGTGACATCTATTAATTCTTTAATCTTAAAGAACTATGAGTTTTTGATAACAAGCCTACTCTGAGACTAAGCTGTTACCAATACTTTTGTGTATTCTTTAAATTTACCAGTTATAGTATATTATTATATTTTTAAAATAATTTCTAGCGGTCCAAGTGAATTATTTAATCTTAAAGAACTATGAGTTTTTGGTAACAAGCCTACTATGAATCTAAGTTGTCACCTTTATTTTTGTGTATTCTATTGAACCATCCTCTTAAAGTTACAAGTTTTAGTACATTATTAGATATTTTAAATAGTTTCTAGCGGTCCAAGTGACATCTATTAATTATTTAATCTTAAAGAACTATGAGTTTTTCATAACAAGCCTACTATGACACTAAACTGTCACCTATACTTCTGTGTATTGTTTTGAACCATCCTCTTAAATTTAGCAACTTTAGTATATTAAAAGATGTTTTAAACACTTTCTAGCGATCCAAGTGACATCTATTAATTCTTTAATCTTCAAGAACTATGAAACTAAGATGTCACCTTTACTTCTGTGTATTCTTTTGAACCATCCTCTTAATTTTACCAGTTTTAGTATATTATTAGATGTCTTAAACAGTTTCTAGCAGTCCAAATGATTTTATTAATTTATTCATCTTAAAGAACCATGAGTTTTTCATAACAAGCCTACTATGAAACTAAGCTGTCACCTATACTTCTGTGTATTCTTTTGAACCATCCCCTTAAATGTACCCGTTTTAGTATATTATTTGATGTTTTAAACAAATTCTAGCGTTCGAGGTGACATCTATTAATTCTTTAATCTTAAAGAACTATGAGTTTTTGATAGGAAACCTACTATGAGACTAAGCGATTACCAATACTTCTGTGTATTGTTTAAATTTACCAGTTTTAGTATATTATTAGATTTTTAAAATAATTTCTAGCGGTCCAAGTGAATTATTTAATCTTAAAGAACTATGAGTTTTTGATAACAAGCCTACTATGAAACTAAGCTGTGTATTCTTTTGAACCATTCTCTTAAATTTATCAGTTTTAGTATATTTTTAGATTTATTTAAATAGTTTCTAGCGGTCCAAGTGACATCTATTAATTCTTTATTGTTACAGAACTATGAGTTTTTTATAACAAACCTACTGTGAAACTAAGTTGTCACGTTTACTTCTATGAATTCTTTTAAACCGTCCTCTTAAATTTACCAGTTTTAGTATATTATTAGATTTTTTAAATAATTTCTAGCGGTCCAAGTGAATTATTTAATCTTAAAGAACTATGAGTTTTTGATAACAAGCCTACTATGAAACTAAGTTGTCACCTATACTTTTGTTGTATTCTCTTGAAACCATCCTCTTAAATTTATCAGTTTTAGTATATTATTAGAAGTTTTAAACAAATTCTAGCTTCCGGGTGACATCTATTAATTCTTTAATCTTAAAGAACTATGAGTTTTCGATAACAAGCCTACTATGAAACTAAGCTGTCACCATTACTTCTATGTATTCTTTTGAAACATCCTCTTAAATTTATCAGTTTTAGTATATTGTTAGATTAATTGAAATAGTTTCTAGCGGTCCAATGACATCTACTAATTCTTTAATCTTAGAGAACTATGAGTTTTTGATAACATGCCTACTATGAAACTAAGTTGTCACTTTAACTTCTATGAATTATTTTAAACCATCCCCTTAAATTTACCAGTTTTAGTATATTATTAGATGTTTTAAACTGCTTCTAGCGGTACAAGTGACATTATTAATTCATTCATCTTAAAGACCTATGAGTTTTTCATAACAAGCCTACTATGAAACTAAGTTGTTACCAATACTTCTGTGTATTCTTTTGCTCCATCCGCTTAAATTTACCAGTTTTAGTATATTATTAGATTTTTTAAATAGTTTCTAGCGGTCCAAGTGAATTATTTAATCTTAAGGAACTATGAGTTTTTGATAACAAGCCTACTATGAAACTAAGCTGTCACCTATACTTCTGTTTATTCTTTTGAACCATACTCTTAAATAAATTCTAGCGTCCCAGGTGGCATTTACTAATTCTTTAATCTTAAAGAACTATGAGTTTTTGATAACAATCCTACTCTGAAACTAAGCTGTCACCTTTACTTTTATGTATTCTATTGAACCATCCTCTTAAATTTACAAGTTTTAGTATATTATTAGATATTTTAAATAGTTTCTAGCGGTACAAGTGACATCTATTAATTCTTTAATCTTAAAGAACTATGAGTTTTTCATAACAAACCTACTATGAAACTAAACTGTAACCTACACTTCTGTGTACTCTTTTGAACCATCCTCTTAAATTTAGCAACTTTAGTAGGAGTATATAATAAGATGTTTTAAACAGTTTCTAGCGGTCCAAGTGACGTCTATTAATTCTTTAATCTTCAAGAACTATGAGTTTTTCATAAAAAGCCTACTATGAAACTAAGATGTCACCTTTACTTTTGTGTATTCTATTGAACCATCCTCTTAAATTTACAAGTGTTAGTATATTATTAGATATTTTAAATAGTTTCTAGCGGTCCAAGTGACATCTATTAATTCTTTAATCTTCAAGAACTATGAGTTTTTCATAACAAGCCTACTATGAATCTAAGTTGTCACCTTTACTTTTGTGTATTCTATTGAACCATCCTCTTAAATTTACAAGTTTTAGTATATTATTAGATATTTTAAATAGTTTCTAGCGGTCCAAGTGACATCTATTAATTCTTTAATCTTAAAGAACTATGAGTTTTTCATAACAAGCCTACTATGAAACTAAACTGTTACCTATACTTCTGTGTATTCTTTTGAACCATCTTCTTAAATTTAGCAACTTTAGTATATTATAAGATGTTTTGAACAGTTTCTAGCGGTCCAAGTGACATCTATTAATTCTTTAATCCTCAAGAACTATGAGTTTTTCATAACAAGCCTATTATGAAACTAAGTTGTCACCTATACTTCTGTGTATTCTTTTGAACCATCCTTTTAAATGTGCCAGTTTTAGTATATTATTAGATGTTTTAAACAGTTTCTAGCGGTCCAAGTGACATCTATTAATTCGTTTAGTCTTTGAGAACTCTGAGTTTTTGATAACAAGCCTACTATGAAACTTAGCTGTCACCTATACTTCTGTGTATTCTTTTGAACCATCCTCTTAAATTTACCAGTTTAAGTATATTATTAGATGTTTTAAACAAATTCTAGCGTTCGAGGGGACATCTATTAATTCTTTATTCTTAAAGAACTATGAGTTTTTGATAACAAGCCTACTATGAGACTAAGTTGTTACCAATACTTCTGTGTATTCTTTAAATTTACCAGTTTTAGTATACTATTAGATTTTTAAAATAATTTATAGCGGTCCAAGTGAATTATTTAATCTTAAAGAACTATGTGTTTTTGGTAACAAGCCTACTATGAATCTATGCTGTCACCTTTACTTTTGCGTATTCTATTGAACCATCCTCTTAAATTGACAAGTTTTAGTATATTATTAGATATTTTAAATAGTTTCTAGCGGTCCAAGTGACATCTATTAATTCTTTAATCTTAAAGAACTATGAGTTTTTCATAACAAGCCTACTATGAAACTAAACTATCACCTATACTTCTGTGTATTCTTTTGAACCATCCTCTTAAATTTACGAGTTTTAGTATATTATTAGATGTTTTAAACAAATTTAAGCGTTCCAGGTGACATCTATTAATTCTTTAATCTTAAAGAACTATGAGTTTTTGGTAACAAGCCTACTATGAATCTAAGTTGTCACCTTTACTTTTGTGTATTCTATTGAACCATCCTCTTAAATTTACAAGTTTTAGTATATTATTAAATATTTTAAATAGTTTCTAGCGGTCCAAGTGACATCTATTAATTCTTTAATCTTAAAGAACTATGAGTTTTTCATAACAATCCTACTATGAAACTAAACTGTCACCTATACTTCTGCGTATTCTTTTGAACCATCCTTTTAAATTTAGCAACTTTAGTAAATTATAAGATGTTCTAAACAGTTTATAGCGGTCCAAGTGACATCTATTAATTATTTAATCCTAAAGAACTATGAGTTTTTCATAACAAGCCTACTATGAAACTAAGCTGTCACCTTTACTTCTGTGTGTTATTTTGAACCATCCTCTTAAATTTACCAGTTTTGGTATATTATTAGATGTTTTAAACAGTTTCAAGCGGTCCAAATGACATTATTAATTTATTCATCTTAAAGAACTATGAGTTTTTCATAACAAACCTACTATGAAACTAAGTTGTCACCTATACTTCTGTGTATTCTTTTGAACCATCCTCTTAAATGTACCAATTTTAGTATATAATTAGATGTTTTAAATAGTTTCTAGCAGTCCAAGTGACATCTGTTAATTCGTTAATCTTTGAGAACTATGAGTATTTGATAACAAGCCTACAATGAACCTAAGCTGTTACCTATACTTCTGTGTATTCTTTTGAACCATCCTTTTCAATTTACCAGTTTTAGTATATTATTAGATGTTTTAAACAATTTCTAGCGTTCCAGGTGACATCATTAATTCTTTAATCTTAAAGAACTATCAGTTTTTGATAACAAGCCTACTATGAAACTAAGCTGTCACATATACTTTTGTGTATTCTTTTGAACCATCCTCTTAAATTTACCAGTTTTGGTATATTACTAGATGTTTTAAACAGTTTCAAGCGGTCCAAATGACATTATTAATTTATTCATCTTAAATAACTATGAGTTTTTCATAACAAGCCTACTATGAAACTAAGTTGTCACCTATACTTCTGTGTATTCTTTTGAACCATTCTCTTAAATGTACCAATTTTAATATATTATTAGATGTTTTAAATAGTTTCTAGCAGTCCAAGTGACATCTATTAATTCGTTAATCTTTGAGAACTATGAGTTTTTGATAACAAGCCTACAATGAAACTAAGTTGTTACCTATACTTTTGTGTATTCTTTTGAACCATCCTATTAAATTTACCAGTTTTAGTAAATTATTAGATGTTTTAAACAAATTCTAGCATTCCAGGTGACATTTATTAATTCTTTAATCTTACAGAACTCTGAGTTTTTGATAACAAGCCTACTATGAAACTAAGCTGTCACATATACTTCTGTGTATTCTTTTGAACCATCCTCTTAAATTACCAGTTTAAGTATATTATTAGATGTTTTAAACAAATTCTAGCGTTCGAGGGGACATCTATTAATTCTTTATTCTTAGAGAACTATGAGTTTTTGATAACAAGCCTACTATGAGACTAAGTTGTTACGAATACTTCTGTGTATTCTTTAAATTTACCAGTTTTAGTATATTATTAGATTTTTAAAATAATTTATAGCGGTCCAAGTGAATTCTTTAATCTTAAAGAACTATGAGTTTTTGGTAACAAGCCTACTATGAATCTAAGCTGTCACCTTTACTTTTGTGTATTCTATTGAACCATCCTCTTAAATTTACAAGTTTGAGTATGTTATTAGATATTTTAAATAGTTTCTAGTGGTCCAAGTGACATCTATTAATTCTTTAATCTTAAAGAACTATGAGTTTTGCATAACAAGCCTACTATGAAACTAAACTTTCACCTATACTTCTGTGTATTCTTTTGAACCATCCTCTTAAATTTACCAGCTTTAGTATATTATTAGATGTTTTAAACAAATTTAAGCGTTCCAGGTGACATCTATTAATTCTTTAATCTTAAAGAACTATGAGTTTTTGGTAACAAGCCTACTATGAATCTAAGTTGTCACCTATACTTTTGTGTATTCTATTGAACCATCCTCTTAAATTTACAAGTTTTAGTATATGATTAGATATTTTAAATAGTTTCTAACGGTCCAAGTGACATCTATTAATTCTTTAATCTTAAAGAACTATGAGTTTTTCATAACAAGCCTACTATGATATTAAGTTGTCACCTATACTTCTGTGTATTCTTTTGAACCATCCTATTAACTGTACCAGTTTTAGTATATTATTAGATGTTTTAAACAGTTTCTAGCGGTCCAAGTGACATCTATTAATTCGTTAATCTTTGAGAACTATGAGTTTTTGATAACAAGCCTACAATGAAACTAAGATGTTACCTATACTTTTGTGTATTCTTTTGAACCATCCTCTTAAATTTACCAGTTTTAGTAAATTATTAGATGTTTTAAACAAATTCTAGCATTCCAGGTGACATTTATTAATTCTTTAATCTTACAGAACTCTGAGTTTTTGATAACAAGCCTACTATGAAACTAAGCTGTCACATATACTTCTGTGTATTCTTTTGAACCATCCTCTTAAATTTACCAGTTTAAGTATATTATTAGATGTTTTAAACAAATTCTAGCGTTCGAGGGGACATCTATTAAGTCTTTATTCTTAAAGAACTATGAGTTTTTGATAACAAGCCTACTATGAGACTAAGTTGTTACCAATACTTCTGTGTATTCTTTAAATTTACCAGTTTTAGTATATTATTAGATTTTTAAAATAATTTATAGCGGTCCAAGTGAATTCTTTAATCTTAAAGAACTATGAGTTTTTGGTAACAAGCCTACTATGAATCTAAGCTGTCACCTTTACTTTTGTGTATTCTATTGAACCATCCTCTTAAATTTACAAGTTTTAGTATGTTATTAGAAATTTTAAATAGTTTCTAGCGGTCCAAGTGACATCTATTAATTCTTTAATCTTAAAGAACTATGAGTTTTGCATAACAAGCCTACTATGAAACTAAACTGTCACCTATACTTCTGCGTATTCTTTTGAACCATCCTCTTAAATTTACCAGCTTTAGTATATTATTAGATGTTTTAAACAAATTTAAGCGTTCCAGGTGACATCTATTAATTCTTTAATCTTAAAGAACTATGAGTTTTTGGTAACAAGCCTACTATGAATCTAAGCTGTCACTTATACTTTTGTGTATTCTATTGAACCATCCTCTTAAATTTACAAGTTTTAGTATATTATTAGATATTTTAAATAGTTTCTAGCGGTCCAAGTGACATCTATTAATTCTTTAATCTTAAAGAACTATGAGTTTTTCATAACAAGCCTACTATGAAACTAAGTTGTCACCTATACTTCTGTGTATTCTTTTGAACCATCCTATTAACTGTACCAGTTTTAGTATATTATTAGATGTTTTAAACAGTTTCTAGCGGTCCAAGTGACATCTATTAATTCGTTAATCTTTGAGAACTATGAGTTTTTGATAACAAGCCTACAATGAAACTAAGATGTTACCTATACTTTTGTGTATTCTTTTGAACCATCCTCTTAAATTTACCAGTTTTAGTAAATTATTAGATGTTTTAAACAAATTCTAGCATTCCAGGTGACATTTATTAATTCTTTAATCTTACAGAACTCTGAGCTTTTGATAACAAGCCTACTATGAAACTAAGCTGTCACATATACTTCTGTGTATTCTTTTGAACCATCCTCTTAAATTTACCAGTTTAACTATATTATTAGATGTTTTAAACAAATTCTAGCGTTCGAGGGGATATCTATTAATTCCTTATTCTTAAAGAACTATGAGTTTTTGATAACAAGCCTACTATGAGACTAAGTTGTTACCAATACTTCTATGTATTCTTTAAATTTACCAGTTTTAGTATATTATTAGATTTTTAAAATAATTTACAGCGGTCCAAGTGAATTCTTTAATCTTAAAGAACTATGAGTTTTTGGTAACAAGCCTACTATGAATCTAAGTTGTCACCTTTAGTTTTGTGTATTCTATGGAACCATCCTCTTAAATTTAAAAGTTTTAGTATATTATTAGATATTTTAAATAGTTTCGTCCAAGTGACATCTATTAATTCTTTAATCTTAAAGAACTATGAGTTTTGCATAACAAGCCTACTATGAAACTAAACTGTCACCTATACTTCTGTGTATTCTTTTGAACCATCCTCTTAAATTTACCAGCTTTAGTATATTATTTGATGTTTTAAACAAATTTAAGCGTACCAGGTGACATCTATTAATTCTTTAATCTTAAAGAACTATGAGTTTTTGGTAACAAGCCTACTATGAATATAAGCTGTCACCTTTACTTTTGTGTATTCTATTGA
Source organism: Papaver somniferum (assembly GCF_003573695.1). Classification (NCBI taxonomy): domain Eukaryota; kingdom Viridiplantae; phylum Streptophyta; class Magnoliopsida; order Ranunculales; family Papaveraceae; genus Papaver; species Papaver somniferum. The sequence goes on along the minus strand of NC_039367.1, from coordinate 106,042,907 downwards.
GCCATCCTCTTAAATTTACAAGTTTTAGTATATTATTAGATATTTTAAATAGTTTCTAGCAGTCCAGTGACATCTATTAATTCTTTAATCTTAAAGAACTATGAGTTTTTCATAATAAGCCTACTATGAAACTAAACTGTCACCTATACTTTTGTGTATTATTTTGAACCATCCTTTTAAATTTAGCAACTTTAGTATATTATAAGATGTTTTAAACAGTTTCTAGCGGTCCAAGTGACAACTATTAATTATTTAATCATAAAGAACTATGAGTTTTTCATAACAAGCCTACTATGAAACTAAGCTTTCACCTTTACTTCTGTGTATTATTTTGAACCATCCTCTTAAATTTACCAGTTTTGGTATATTATTAGATGTTTTAAACAGTTTCAAGCGGTCCAAATGACATTATTAATTTATTCATCTTAAAGAACTATGAGTTTTTCATAACAAGCCTACTATGAAACTAAGTTGTCACCTATACTTTTGTGTATTCTTTTGAACCATCCTCTTAAATGTACCAATTTTAGTATATTATTAGATGTTTTAAATAGTTTCTAGCAGTCCAAGTGACATCTATTAATTCGTTAATCTTTGAGAACTATGAGTTTTTGATAACAAGCCTACAATGAACCTAAGTTGTTACCTATACTTCTGTGTATTAATTTGAACCATCCTTTTCAATTTACCAGTTTTAGTATATTATTAGATGTTTTAAACAATTTCTAGCGTTCCAGGTAACATCATTAATTCTTTAATCTTAAAGAACTATTAGTTTTTGATAACAAGCCTACTATGAAACTAAGCTGTCACCTTTACTTTTGTGTATTCTTTTGATATTTATTAATTCTTTAAATTTACCAGTTTCAGTATATTATTAGATTTTTAAAATCGGTCCAAGTGAACTATTTAATCTCAAAGAACTATGAGTTTTTGGCAACAAGCCTACTATGAATCTAAGCTGTCACCTTTACTTTTATGTTTTCTATTGAACCATCCTCTTAAATTTATAAGTTTTAGTATATTATTAGATATTTTGGATAGTTTCTAACGGTCCAAGTGACATCTATTAATTCTTTAATCTTAAAGAACTATGAGTTTTTCATAACAAGCCTACTATAAAACTAAACTGTCACCTATACTTTTGTGAATTCTTTTGAAACATCCTCTTAAATTTAGCAACTTTAGTATATTATAAGATGTTTTAAACAGTTTCTAGCGGTCCAAGTGACATCTATTAAATCTTTAATCTTCAAGAATTATGAGTTTTTCATAACAAACCTACTATGAAACTAAGCTGTCACCTTTACTTATGTGTATTCTTTTGAACCATCCTCTTAAACTTATCAGTTTTAGAATATTATTAGATGTTTTAAACAGTTTCAAGCGGTCCAAATGACATTATTAATTTATTCATCTTAAAGAACTATGAGTTTTTCATAACAAGCCTACTATGAAACTAAGTTGTCACCTATACTTCTGTGTATTCTTTTGAACCATCCTATTAAATGTACCAGTTTTAGTATATTATTAGATGTTTTAAACAGTTTCTAGTGGTCCAAGTGAAATCTATTAATTCGTTAATCTTTGAAAACTATGAGTTTTTGATAACAAGCCTACAATGAAACTAAGCTGTTACCTATACTTCTGTGTATTCTCTTGAACCATCCTCGTATATTTACAAGTTTTAGTATATTATGAGATATTTTAGATAGTTTCTAGAGGTCCAAGTGACATCTATTAATTCTTTAATCTTCAAGAACAATGAGTTTTTCATAACAAGCCTACTATGAAACTAAACTGTCACCTTTACTTATGTGTATTCTTTTGAACCATCCTCTTAAATTTACCAGTTTTAGTATATTATTAGATGTTTTAAACAGTTTCTAGCGGTCCAAGTGACATTATTAATTTATTCATATTAAAGAACCATGAGTTTTTCATAACAAGCATACTATGAAACTAAGTTGTCACCTATACTTCTGTGTATTCTTTTGAACCATCCTCTTGAATGTACCAGTTTTAGTATATTATTAGACGTTTTAAATAGTTTCTAGCGGTCCATGTGAAATCTATTAATTCGTTAATCTTTGAGAACTATGAGTTTTTGATAACAAGCCTACAATGAAACTAAGTTGTTACCTATACTTTTGTGTATTCTTTTGAACCATCCTCTTAAATTTACCAGTTTTAGTATATTATTAGATGTTTTAAACACATTCTAGCATTCGAGGTATCATCTATTAATTCTTTAATCTTAAAGAACTATGAGTTTTTGATAACAAGCCTACTATGAGACTAAGCTGTTACCAATACTTCTGTGTATTCTTTAAATTTACCAGTTCTAGTATATTATTAGATTTTTAAAATAATTTCTAACGGTCCAAGTGAATTATTTAATCTTAAAGAACTATGAGTTTTTGATAACAAGCCTACTATGAAACTAAGTTGTCACCTATACTTCTGTATATACTTTTGAACCATCCACTAAAATTTACCAGTTTTAGTATATTAATAGAAGTTTTAAACAAATTCTAGCGTAGGTGACATCTATTAATTCTTTAATCTTAAAGAACTATGAGTTTTTGATAACAAGCCTACTATGAAACTAAGCTGTCACCTTTACTTCTGTGTATTCTTTGAACCATCCTCTTAAATTTATCAGCTTTAGTATATTTTTAGATTTATTTAAATAGTTTCTAGCGGTCCAAGTGACATCTATTAATTCTTTAATCTTAGAGAAGCATGAGTTTTTTTATAACAAACCTACTATGAAACTAAGTTGTCACCTTTACATCTATGAAGTCTTTTAAACCGTCCTCTTAAATTTACCAGTTTTAGTATATTATGAGATTTTTTAAATAATTTCTAGCGGCCCAAGTGAATTATTTAATCTTAAAGAATTATGAGTTTTTGATAACAAGCCTACTATGAAACTAAGTTGTCACCTATACTTCTGTTGTATTCTTTTGAACCATCCTCTTAAATTTACCAGGTTTAGTATATTATTAGAAGTCTTAAACAAATTCTAGCGTTCCAGGTGACATCATTAATTCTTTAACCTTAAAGAACTATCAGTTTTTGATAACAAGCCTACTATGAAACTAAGCTTTCACCATTACTTCTGTGTATTCTTTTGAAACATCCTCTTAAATTTATCAGTTTTAGTATATTTTTATATTTATTTAAATAGTTTCTAGCGGTCCAAGTGACATCTATTAGTTCTTTAATCTTAGAGAACTATGAGTTTTTGATAACATGCCTACTATGAAACTAAGTTGTCACCTTTACTTATATGAATTCTTTTAAACTATCCTCTTAAATTTACCAGTTTTAGTATATTATTAGAAGTTTCAAACAGTTTCTAGCGGTACAAGTGACATTATTAATTCATTCATCTTAAATACCTATGAGTTTTTCTTAACAAGCCTACTGTGAAACTAAGTTGTTACCAATACTTCTATGTATTATTTTGAACCATCCTCTTAAATTTACCAGTTTTAGTATATTATTAGATGTTTTAAACAAATTCTAGCGTTCGAGGTGACATCTATTAATTCTTTAGTCTTAAAGAACTATGAGTTTTTGATAACAAGACTACTATGAGACTAAGATGTTACCAATACTTCTGTGTATTATTTTGAACCATCCTCTTAAATTTACCAGTTTTAGTATATTATTATATTTTTTAAATAGTTTCTAGCGGTCCAAGTGAATTATTTAATCTTAAGGAACTATGAGTTTTTGATAACAAGCCTACTATGAAACTAAGCTGTCACCTATACTTCTGTTTATTCTTTTGAACCATCCTCTTAAATTTACCTTTTTTAGTATATTATAAGATGTTTTAAACAAATTCTAGCGTCCCAGGTGGCATTTATTAATTCTTTAATCTTAAAGAACTATGAGTTTTTGATAACAAGCCTACTCTGAAACTAAGCTGTCACCTTTACTTCTGTGTATTCTATTGAACCATCCTCTTACATTTACCAGTTTTAGTATATTATCTGATTTTTTAAATAGTTTCTAGCGGTCCAAGTGACATATATTAATTCTTTAATCTTAAGAGAAATATGAGTTTTTCATAACAAGCCTACTATGAAACTAAGCTGTCACCTATACTTCCGTATATTCTTTTGAACCATCCTCTTAAATTTACCAGTTTTAGTATATTATTAGATTTTTTAAATAGTTTCTAGCGGTCCAAGTGAATTATTTAATCTTAAGAAACTATGAGTTTTTGATAACAAGCCTACTATGAAACTAAGTTGTCACTTATATTTCTGTGTATTCTTTTGAACCATCCTCTTAAATTTACCAGTTTTAGTATATTATTATATGTTTTAAACAGTTTCTAGCGGTCCAAGTGACATCTATTAATTCTTTAATCTTAAAGAACTATGAGTTTTTGATAACAAGCCTACTATGAAACTAAGTTGTTACCAATACTTCTGTGTATTCTTTTGAACCATCCTCTTAAATTTATCATTTTTAGTATATTATTAGATGTTTTAAACAGTAACTAGCGTTCTAGGTGACAATTGTTAATTCTTTAATCTTAAAGAACTATGAGTTTTAGATAACAAGTTGTGGATGGGGAAAAACGGTTTACTGGTTTTTTAAGGAAGTGAAGATTCGAGCGTGCGGTCGAGACTCCTCAGTCGAGCAAACTGTTGAACCTCACACAGATGCACTGCAAAGGGAGTGCTTAGATTCGAGAGATCAATCTGTAGGACTCCGGCCTAAACCATGTCAATGGCCGTTTCAGAGTCAATTCAGTCGTAAGGACGGAGATGGGTTGATCTGTAGGAGGGAAGCTGAGAATTGTGTGGAATCAATGATGATCAAGGATTGTGGATGTGTTGAAGGTTTCTGCAATAATTGGTAAACTGTGAAGTTTTTTTAATAAGTTATGAAAGATTGATGAATTCTTGAGAGTGATTATTCATAAAATTCTTGTTAAACGAGTGGTCGAATGTTCGAATCTTGTCCTTCAATCATGGATTCAGAGACTTATTTATATTGTCAGAGTGGTGAACACATTGATCCCTGTAAGTGTGACGGTTTCTTGAGTGAAAGAGTGGGAAAGTGGGAGATCGTGTTAAAGTCAGTTCCATATCGTGTGGAGACTTGACTGATCGCGCACCCACTACTTTGATAACTCCTTCAACTGTTTGCACGATTTATGCACATTTCTCGTCGTGGATGAATCCACGTGCCGTAGACTGCCAGACCAAAAACCTAAGTAATATCCCCCATTTGTGACGTGATTGATGTCTCACGAATCGTGGAGTCTGTATGAAAAACATGTCTTAGTTAGTCAGGTGTTGACTGATTAGACAGTGAGTCTAGATTTTTTTGAATCGAGCATGATTGAAAAATTCTTAGCGATTCATGAATATTAATATTGCTCGTCTGAGCAAATATAATAAATTCGAAATTCGACGAGTTGTTGAATATTGATGAGTTACTGAATACATGTGGATTATTCGAGCAAACTGCTGAATATTGATAGTGGGATCAATATTCGAGCAACTGAGTAAGTATTGCTCAATTCGAAAAATTACTGAATAATTACTGAATATTGATTGTAGGATCAATATTCGAGCAACTGAGCAAGTATTGCTCAATTTGACAAATTACTGATATTGATAGTGGGATCAAAATTCGATCAACTGAGCAAGTATTGCTCAATTCGACGAATTATTTACTGGTGAGTGACCCAATAAAATATTAACTAAAATACTGGTAAATTACCGAATATTGTATAATTAATTCAGATGCTGCTCGCTGGATCAACATAATTTAGTGTTTGAACTTGCTCAGAACGGTGATTCGTGGAGCGTTTGTTCGAAATCCTAATTTTTGATCAATCCTTCATCAATTGACGAATTGCTGAAAATTGGTCATGAGTGAAGAGGGACCGACCACATGGGATGATGGACGACCATGTGGTTCCTGAATGCTCGATTGAGCGTGCACCAGGGTCTTGCGTTGATCGTTCGGTGAAGGAATGATGATTAATGTGGATTTCATCATTTACTGAAATATTACTGGGTTCAGCATTAGGTGATAAAACCTAGGTATGAAAGATGGGGACCGACCAAGAGAGCATGGGACCAGGTCTTGGTGGTCACTGGACCAGTTGTTGGTCGTTTGAGAAATCCCCAGGTTGGTTGGAGAGAGTTTGGGCCCAGTATGAGCAATTGAGCAAATTAGGTCAGAATTATGAAATCATGTGGGACCGGATTTGTGCAAGCCCTAGGGATGACTCTGGTCGGTACGAAGGCATACACATGTTGTCGTGGTGTCCGTGTCTCCATACTGAGAGTTTCAGTATTTTCTGACGTGCGTTCGAGCAACATTGTGAATTTTCAGAAGAGTTTCATCTTGACTAAAATTCTTGATTTTTGTTGGAATGAGCATGTATGCTCAATTTATCAATATTTTGTAAATATTAAAATAAGAGTATTTTAACATTTAAAATTGTCGTGAGAGGCTAGCCGGTCATGTGACCATGTTGATTTTGGTTTTTCATGATTCGAGCAAAATTTGAGAAATTACGACGAAATCATGATTTTTGCTCAAACCAAGGAGTTTTATGAATTGAGGAAAATAATGATTATAAAAGAATAGGGATTTCAAGGTGTGGGATCGGACATGGTTAGGGCATGTACGGACGGCTATGTTTCTCGGTCCCGTATACCTTTCCCTATTTTATAATATTATTTTTCATGAACCCGTGAAGTTATGGAGAATCCATGAGTTTTCGTTGAAACGGAGGAGTTTCATGAGTTTAGGGAATAATAATTATAAAAAGCTAGGGATTGTGAGGTGTGGGACCGGCCATGGCTTGGGCATGGCCGACCGGCTAGGTTTCCCGATCCCGCACACCTTTTCTTATTTTATAATATTATTTTTCATGAATCCGTGAAGTTACGGAGAATCCATGAGTTTTGCTCAAACAAGGAAAGTTGCTAAATTGAAGGAGTTTTTCATGAGTTCATGAAAATAACAAAATAGGGAAAAATAATGGAAGAGGTATGGGACCGGCCACGGCTAGGGCATGGCCGGTCGGCCGGTGGGCCCAGCCCATGGACGCCTCTTATTATTTTATTATTATTTGTTGTTTTCTCATGTTTTTGCGTAGGATTCCTCATCTATCCATATTTTTGGATGCTCGTTTGTGCATCCGGGTGCTCAGTCGTGCATCATTGTCGAGTACACTTGCACCATTTTTGCAGGGCTTACTCAGTGATGATTCAGATGCCCGATTGTTGAGTATTTATTACTAATTTATGAATTCAGTGGAAAATAATTCATGAAACTGAGTAATAAAAGTGAGTAGTTGTTTATTATCAATCCATAGGATCAGCCGTGGATTCGACCATGAATTCGGAATAATAGAGTCGAATATTACCATTCCATGGGATCGTGGATTCGACCATAAAATCGGAGTAATTAAATATTACCATTCCATGAGATCAACCGTGGATTCGATCATGAAATCGGAATAATGAGATGATACAATTGTTTATTGCCATTCCATGGGATCATGTCGTGGATTCGACCATGAAATAGGAGCAATTGTATCGCCATTCCATGGGATCAGGCCGTGGAATTGACCATTGAATAAGAGCAATAATAGATCATTCTGGGAATTCAGTGGTGAATGTCACGGCAGAATTAATCTATTGCAGAAAAGATATTAGCCAGTTAAAGCGTCACATCCATTCTGAATGGTGCATAGTCAGGTAGTCACGGGTGTTTTTTACGACCTGAAGGCGTTATTGTTCTCAATCTACGGAGAACCGCTTGAATCTATACACGGTCTCTCCATATAGTCAGGGAGGTGAGTGTCACCAACGTCCTGAAGGCGTTAATGCTCTCAATCTTTGGAGAACCGCCTAATCGTTCTTCTATGTGAAGGTGGGTCTCTCTCCTGCAGTCAGGGAACAGTGAGTGTCACTGACGTCCTGAAGGCGTTAAGCTCCCAATCTACGGAGAACCGCCCAATTATGTTATTCTGTATAGAGGTCATGATGAAATGCCAGGGATCGAATCTCTCAGCTAGTGGGGCTTTTCGAAAACATATTCATCATGGGTTCGTAAAATATGAATCGTTGCATGCCTGAAAGCCGTGTCAAAAACATGCCTCATGATTTTACGGTTTTTCCCTTTGTTGAAAATCCACCATCAACATTAAGTCCCCTGCTTAGTGAGGGACAGTCATGTTCCGGATTAAGCATTAATGGTGATTTTCAGTCGACGAGATCGGTGGTTGAACTCAGTCATACAAAGGTAGTCTCAGGATCCTCGATTTGCTCCACTGGTAACATGTACGAGCAAACGCGCAGATAAGGACCCTGATAGCAAGATAGAGTGTCATCTCGTAAGCATGGAGAGATGAGGCACTGCTGATTTGAGCGTTCAGAAGCCTAGTTATGGTCGGTTTAGGATTTATGGGCCCGAGTCAAGAAAAGGAAACCCACGCTTTATTAGGTTTTGAAAATAAATTTGATATAAAAGGGAAGAAACCCTAAAATTTATTTTATTTTTTGACCGACCAGGCTTCTTCATATCTTCACCACCTTCACGTGAGCAGCAGCAGGAGAGGAAGAAAGTTCGTCGGACGCCACCCGCCGCCGATCACCGTCCGGCCAAAATCCGGCAGGCGCCGACCAGGTAAGTCCGATTTTTTTTTTTATTTTTTATTTGCTGTGTGTTCTATGATTTCATGAGTTTCTCATAAAACAAGAAAATCCCATGGTTGCACGCATGCGTAGGATTTATGAAGAATTTTTAGAAAACGTATATGTGCGCCCGTTCGTTCGTTAGTTTAAGAAACGAGCAAAAATCCCTAATATGGAAGAGATACAAAAAAATTTGAATAGACATGGTGTAGTTGCAGTAGTAAAAGTTTTGTTTATTAGGTTTCATGAAAACCCAAGTTTGTTTTCGAAGCATGAACTTCGCAAATACTTTTAGGAATGTAGGTTTGTTCGTAATAAAATTAATAAATAATGATCCTTAGGGTTAAAGGAAATTTTAAAAAGACCTGGAGTTCATGATAAAATTTGTTTATGAATTTCCAAAATTTTATTTGGAATATGTGGACCTTTACAAAAATAGAAAAGACCCTCGTTTCGTAGACAAATGCTCGTTTGAGCAAAAAAGTTTTTTTTTTATATATTTACTTGAGTTATTAGCTCACAATTTTAAAAAAAAAAAAAATATGTGACCTATTCACGTTTTTGTTTAAAGGAAAATCAAGTTTGGATTTAAGAAAAATTGTTAAAAGCAAACAATGTTTCTATGAGTTGATCAAGTGTGTGTATGAGTTTGATGATTTTATAGTGTATGTACACGTAAAAATCAGCGAATGTCCACATGGAAGGTTATGTGAATTATTCATAGTTTCGTGAAAATCCGATGTTGACTTTAAATAATACGTTTTTTGCTCGGCTTTGCAGGTTTGAAAGAACGAGCAAGTTTTGGGATTTTACGTTGTTATCACTAAGTTCGTGAAATCGTAAATAGGTAAGAGTTAAGGATTACCATTTTTATAGACATTGATGTGAGCATCGTAATTTTCTTGTTGCTTTAATTCCATTGTGTTGATGAAATTCGTGTACGGATGTCGCAGCAACTTTGCAAAAATGACTCAGTCCCGTAGCGCTTATGAAGACGATGTTTCTTATAGAGAGGACGGTTCCACAGACGAATCTTCCAGAGATGATGGTTCCTCCAAAAATGATGATTCTGAGATCTCTAAGGAGAAATAGGAAAATCCCAAGACTAAGAACATTCCAACTGCTGAGGAAAAATTCTTTGTGTATCTGTATAGACCCGAGAAGCGTCCCTTAGGCTCCTCATTTCGGCTGCTCATAAATCCCAGGAGTACTACTCAGAATAAGTTGGTGTCTCCCCAAGCAATAACTCGGTTTTGTTTGCAGGGGAAACACTTTTTGGCTTCTCATGTGGAACTCAAGCTTTCTCGAAAGCCTCTGACACACTTCTCTGGATGGGCGAGACATATGCTGGGTCATAGCCGTGTAAGGGCCATGTTGGATCGCGCCCAGGTGACACGAGCCGTTCAAGCTGCGGGAGATTTAATCATCAATCATGATAAACCAGGTATGGTGGCTTTGCTTGCTCGTTGGTGCGTTCCTACTCACACCTTCATATGCAGATGGGGAGAATTCACTGTTACTATAGAAGATGTAGTCGCTTTGTTGCATCTTCCAGTTACCTGTAATTTTCCTGAGGAGCTCTCAGCAGATGAGAAGGAGATATCCAACATATTGGAGGCTAAGATGCATGAACTCAATGAGCCTCCCAAGTTTTGCTATGCTCAATGGTTGTCATATTGGTGGCCGAGAGATGGAACTCCTAAAGAACCTGCTGATAGTACTTTAACAATTGTTGCTTTCTTATGCTTGTGGATCTCCAGGAACATTCTTGAAGATGGTGGACATATGTTGAAGCCGTTTGTGATTCCATTCGCCATAAAGACAGCTAAAGGTGAGAAACTTCCAATTGGTAGTCTATTCTTGGGTTCACTGTTCGCCAATTTAGACTCTTTAGTTATAGACTCCAGCGTCTCCAATGGATTTATGGAAACTGAAACATATGCCAATACTATGTTCCTCCAAGCATTGATGTGGGATCACCTTGAGAGTTATGCTCCGATTCTTCGTAGCGTCTTGCAAAGACCCAAGGTTGATACTCGTCATGCTTTCCTCGAGACAAATAATGCCAGGATCATGCGCTGGTCTACCAAGCAGCCACAATATACGATATGCATTACTGACGTTCTGGTATTGAATCTGAGTTCAACTTTCGGCCTTGGGTATTGATCCCTGATCTCTTCTCGCAACTGATCATTTTTAATACAACTGAGGAAAATGTCAAGTTGAAGACTGGTACTGATTTGAATGATGGAGAGAGATCTTTTGTATTGAGTTGCACTCCTGGCCACTTAGTATCAGTAATACATGGAGAATTTCGAGTAGAAGAATATAACATCGACAGGGCAGCTCGACAAATGGGCGTCGACCAGTGTATCCAAGATCACCGAATGAACAAACCATCAGTCGAGTATCTGAAGGCTAATTTATATTGCACTCGTGTGAAGGGAAATGAGTATTTATTCACATGCTCTGATCGTGCTAGTTTTGTGACTCCGGGTTACATAGACTTCTGGCGTCAACAACTTGAGCGTTTGTATGCTTTTGTGACAGATGTTAAATCTCCAGCACAAGATTTTCCTTCCCTCGACTTGATTTTTTCTCGACCAAGGTTGAAATATATTTCCCGTGGTGACAAGAGGAAGACTTCTCCAGAATGCGCACAAGTAAGCTTTCTCATGATTTTGGCAAAGAATGTGATAGTTGCACTTTAATCACTCGTTAATTCTGTATAGGATGGTCGTGCTGTGAGACCTCGAATCCGTGTAGACTTCTCAGAACTCCAAGAAAGTCCCCAAGGAGGAGAGGGTAGGAGCAAAACATCTCATAGGATGATACCGAATGATGTGCAGTCTCCATCCGCTTCTTTGGTAAGTTGTTAGCACTTCCTTTATCGTTGCGATTTATGTGTCCATGTAATCAGGTTCTCGAATATTGTTAATTTCAGAATTTTTCTCCATCGGTTATTGACGGTCTTCATCTTTCCTCTATACGGGCAATTCAGGAATCCAACACTAATGGAGAGGTCGATGTGAGTATCCCTTTGTGTGATTGATCATGGATTTTCCTTGATTGAAGTAATGACGATTATTATTGACGTATCCAGGAGGAAATCGTCATGGAGAGCCAATATGGTCATGCTACTTTTTCATCTTTGAACATTGGAGGGAAAGAGAACCTTTAAGAGTCGGAAACGAATGGAGATAACAATGCTACTAATGTTGATGTCGGTCATTCTAATCCTTCAGACGACTTGGGAACTCCTCAAGTAAGTATCTATCTTGTATTATCTTCATATAAGTATAATGTTGCTGATTTGTTGATGAATGAATGAGAATCCCAATGAATATATGAGAAATTTTGCTGAAATACGTCACCAGAAAATTCAGACCTCAGGTTTTTAGTTAAAACGCTGTAGAATCTTTATTCGACGTCGGATTTTCGTGATCTGCATATGTATACTCAAGCCCAGGAAATTCCCAAGCTGTCTCGCAGTAGGTTTTTGAGTTTTGAGCATGTTTAGGGCCTGAAAAAGGCGAAACAGTAAACTTCCAGGAGACTTTCAGAACTTTTTCAGATTGTATGTTGTCCAATGTTTTGGCCACATCTCCTTGCTCGTTCATCCGATTGTTATGAAATTTTGATATGTTGTAGAGGACATCCATACGGAGATAATGGTATATGATCAACCTTATATTCTTTACCAAATGCTCCCAGTTCATTGTTTCATACATGACAGTATAAAATTTCTTCAAATGTGCTTGTTTGAAAAAAGTATTTCATGACTTCTACATTATTTTCTCATGTCTTGAATGCATAATAAATAACTTATATAGTGTTAGTGCACTTACGTGTTGGATTTTATGATTGTGTTGGATTTCTTCTACGCTATTTCTCTAATCCCATGTAATCTTCGCATTAGGTGCCAAATGCCGAAGCTGGGAATAATGGATCCAACAATAACGAATTGGGTAGTCCTGGAACTGTTGATAATCAGACAACCATTTCTGCACTCCAAGGCCACGAGACGCTTGCTGTTGATATTGTTGGAGAGACTGAAATACCAATGGTGACCGCTTCAGAAATAGAGGGAACCGTATTGGAAAATACTGTTCCAGAAGAAACTGTGCCTATGATTGTTGAGGTTGCTCCAGTGATCGAGAAACGCATAATAGTACATGAATACTTCATAGCAGGTATTATTTGCGATCCTCCATTTGGTGTTTTACTCCCGTAGCACATATTGGTTGGCGGATTCAGTGTTCCCACTGGGTATGCCAATATGTACGAGAAGTTATGGAAGATGTATGGCCATATTGTCGTTACAAAAGATCCTGAACGCAGCTACTTTTTGACAGTGCAATTAGGAAATATATTGCGTGTCATAGATGATATGCGTACCAGGGCTAGAAGTACTGTCACTCTTTGATTGGGAGTACAACTTGAAGAATGCTGAAGAACTCGGCTTTAATCTGAAGTGGCTTCGTCAAAAGGTTGATGCTATCAAGGAAGCAGTAGAAGGCAACGCACCTTTTACCAGTGATGCCGTGATGTAGAAAATGGTTGAAGTTGCTGAGTTGACCAAGAAGCTGGAGTTGGAGAAAGCGGCTTTGCAAGTCTTGGAGAATGCTAAAAAGCAGAAATCGTACTTTGATGGCTTTCTTTAGTTTTCTTTCCATGATCTCTTGAACTTTGAACTTCTAAGAGATATGAGATTTTATTTTGGTTTTGAATTTCTGAGTGACTGAGGATTTTCTTTTGGATTTTGGGTTTGAAAAAGATGTTTCTTAAATAAAGAACTTTTGATAAATTACTGAATTCAAATACTGGATGCAAGTATTGCAAACGTTTTGGAGGGATTGAAATTACAGGTAAAAGAAAATCCTAAGGTGCAAACGTCAAATGTCTTGAGCGTTTGTCTTGGACATAAAACACCCAATGTTGAATGCTTCATGCGTCGAAAATCTTGAGCCAATCCTCATGAATCACTGGGATACTTGTCTTGCCCTTGATATTAGCCAATTTGTAGTATCCTCCAGCAACTGACTTAGCAATCATGAAAGGTCCTTCCCAGTTAGAATTCTTTGCGGAATGCAAATTGCGTCTGGTTGCCTTAAGAACCAAATATCCTTCATGAAATTTGTTAGGCTTGGTTGTCCGTGCTTTGAATATTTTCTGCTGGTTTGGAATTCCTTATATAGTGGGATTCCATGTTGGTGGAGCTTTCCAATTCTGTGGCACATGTGGACACTCGTGCAAAGGAGAATATTCAGGATATTGATTGTGAAAATCAGTCATTATCCTAGCGATGACCGTGTTAATGAGATGATGGATTTGAAGAGGTTATGCGTCTAACCATTTGGTGAAGTATTGTTGAGGTGAGACTAACCACTCATAGCGCTTGGCGATAGATAGGTTTTGAGCAGAACCGAGTCCTCGGACTAGGGTAGCATATTTGAAAGTTGGTAATACATATGCATCAGGGGTAATAAGACTTGCCTGAACGCGGAATCTGCTGACGAATTCGTGGGAGTTTTCCCCAGGTTTTTGTGTGAGTTCCATCAAGGCTTCGGTTTTTCCCAAATGCTCGAACGGTTGATCATCTTCCGAGTCAGAGCTTTCTTCAAAGGAGAATTGTGCAACTGAAGATGAAGATATCGTAGCAACTTTTCCATCATGAATCTATGCTCGCTCGAGAATCATGTCATATCCCGGATCCTCTTTTATTATAAAGAATTTAGTTTCTTTCCAGGTTGAATGATTTCTTATCTTGAGAATGATGTAACCGTAAGCATCTCTGGAAATTCCTTCATGGTCTCTGACTGAGATAGGAGCATGAGTTGCTTCTTGTTGAGTGATGCCAGCAGCTCTGAGGGTTTTCAAAGGGATGATGTTAACAGCAGTGCCAACGTCGACCAACGCTCGCTTGAATTCGTTTCCTTTGAGATAGACTGTGGTGAGAAGTCCCCAGTCATACATCTCCTTGTCTTTGGATGGAGGTTCAGGGAGTACTTCTGGGATAAGTAAACGCTTCCCAGATAATACATGGTTTAGAGCTGTGAACAGATCTTCCCTTTGAGCCTTCGACAAATAAAGCAATTCACAAGCGTGCTCGATCAATGACTGAACTGCTTCTTTGACCGGTTGTTCAGAGAGTGTGAATGTTCTGATTGGGAGAGGATTTCTATGTACTCCTTCAGTCCCCAGTTCTCCCGAGTCAGCCTTTTTTTTAATATGCGCTTCAATGTTCTGCAATCACTTGTAGGATGATTGACATACCTATGGAAATGGCAGTAGCGTGCATTTTCCATTTGTTCCTCAGTTGGTTCCTTTTTGACAGGAGGTAATTTGATCGCACCGTCTTGGATCCAGACTTTCAATAGTTCGATCACTTCTTCAATGGGAAAAGGGAAGTCAGATGCATCTTGATCGTTCTGTTGATGTTGAGTCGGCGGTTGTGCATTCTTGGCTTGACCATCTTTCCTTGGCGCTTTTGAGGGATTGGACACTGGAGGAGCATTCTTATGTGTCTGTGAGTCAACTTTTCTCTTGCTCCCTTCAACAACATTCATGGAAGTTTCAACATTGTACTGCTTGTTGATTAGACGCCTCGCAGTGTTGCTTCAAGTGTCTTTCGATTCCTTTACTTTGACAGTTTTCGTTCTTTTTAGCAAGGAAGGAGCGGTAGTTGCTGATCGCTTGGACGCTTCATGAAGTTCCGAGAAGGTCTGAAAACGAAGGTTTTCCAGCAAATCTTTGCACACTGGGATCATCCCATTGATGCACAAGTCCACCAGTTGTTGTTCAGTAACGTTGGGATCATGGCAATCCAAAGCTTGAATTCTGAACCTCTTCACATAGCCATTCGGATTTTCATCATTCTTCTGAGCCATCCTTCATAGGTCTGAAAGAGTAACTTTCTCAGAAACAAAGAAGTATTTCCTATAGAAAGCATTAATCATTTCTCCCCAATTAGCTATGTTTCCTGGTGCGATGTTGTTGTACCAAGTATATGCTCGACCCGTCAGGGATTTTGAAAACTCCTTCAAACGGACGACATGGTTGTGTGCATGCTCTCCTAATGCTTCCAAGAATCGAGAAACGTGTTCTCTATCATTCCCCATTCCATTATAGAGTGTGAACGTTGGAGAAGTATAACCCTTTGGGAGAGGGATTCTTTGTGTAGCAGCAGGACATGGAGGTTGATGACGGTGTACAAATGGCACATGACCCTTTCCCCGATTTTCCATAAAGCGCTCCAAGTCTTCATGAGTGATGAAACTGGCGGGTTCAGGTTCTACAGCTTTGCGGGCTTCGTCATCGTCAGGGACTAGAATAACTTCGGGATCTGGAGATGCTTCCTTGTCTTTTCCCTTTTCCTGAGTATTGTCTGACATCTTGTCAGTGAGAGTTTTGAGGTAGTTACATAGCTCCTTCTGAGTCGCAGCCATATCAGTTTGATTCTTAGCGATAACTTCCTGGACTTTCATGAGATCAGCGATGGTGGGTGGATTTTCTATGAGCTCCTCAGGATGTCGGCCGAAGAGAGGATGACTTTCGACATTGGTGTGTGGAGGAGTAATGTCACCACCACTGTGGGAAGCGGGAATAGTTTCTGGAATTCCATTGTTGTTGCTAGTGCTAGCGTTGTTTGTGTTAGGATTGGTAACTAAACCTGACCTGAGATCAACCATTTTTTGAAAAATGAGAGATTGCAACCGAGAGATTAATCTTCCACTGCGGTCGCCAATCTGTGGATGGGGAAAAACGGTTTACTGGTTTTTTAAGGAAGTGAAGAGTCTAGCGTGCGGTCGAGACTCTTCAGCCGAGCAAACTGTTGAACCTCACACGGATACACTGCAAAGGGAGTGCTTAGATTCGAGAGATCAATCTGTAGGACTCCGGCCTAAACCAAGTCAATGGCCGTTCCAGAGTCAATTAGGTCGCAAAGAGGGATATGGGTTGATATGTAGGAGGGAAGTTGAGAATTGCGTCAAATCAATGATGATCAAGGATTGTGGATGTGTTGAAGATTTCTGCAATAATTGGTAAACTGTGAAGTTTTTTGAAAAAGTTCTGAAAGATTGATGAATTCTTGAGAGTGATTACTCATAAAATTCTTTTTAAACGAGTGTTCGAATGTTCGAATCTTGTCCTTTAATCATGAATTCAGAGACTTATTTATATTGTCAGAGTGGTGAACACATTGATCCCTGTAAGTGTGACGTTTTCTTGAGTGAAAGAGTGGGAAAGTGGGAGATCGTGTTAAAGTCAGTTCCATATCGTGTGGAGACTTCACTGATCGCACACCCACTACTTTGATAACTCCTTCAACTGTTTGCACGATTTATGCACATTTCTCGTCGTGGATGAATCCACGTGCCGTAGACCGCCAGACCAAAAACCTAAGTAATATCCCCCATTTGTGACGTGATTGATGTCTCACGAATCGTGGAGTCTGTATGAAAAACATGTCTTAGTTAGTCAGGTGTTGACTGATTAGACAGTGAGTCTAGATTTTTTTGAATCGAGCATGATTGAAAAATGCTTAGCGATTTATGAATATTAATATTGCTCGTCTGAGCAAATATAATAAATTCGAAATTCGACGAGTTGTTGAATATTGATGAGTTACTGAATACATGTGGATTATTCGAGCAAACTGCTGAATATTGATAGTGGGATCAATATTCGAGCAACTGAGTAAGTATTGCTCAATTCGACAAATTACTTCTAAATTACTGAATATTGATAGTAGGATCAATATTCGAGCAACTGAGCAAGTATTGCTCAATTCGACGAATTACTGATAAATTACTGAATATTGATAGTGGGATCAATATTCGATTTTTTTTTTGATAAGTCAAAAATTTGTAATAATAGATAACAAAAATTACAAGAAATAATTTACAAGAAAAGAGGTCACAACAACCCCAAAAACTTGTAAACTATTTAAAACGAAAATAAGTAACATTTGGGTATTCAAATGAATTTAGAAAAGGTGGTCTTCCATTAAAATGGATTCCCACTTCATTAGCTAGAAAACATCCACGCTTAGCCATTTTATCTGCTGAAAAATTCGCCTCCCTAAAGGTGTGAATGAACCTTATAGACATATAATGCCTACAAATCACCATCCATCTATTCTTTGTAAACCAAGGAATATAATTATTTTTGAAAACTTCTACCATGCCATAAGAATCTGATCGCACACAAACACGTTCAAAACCCCATTGCATAGCCCACTCCAAACCAACAAGAATGCCATATAACTCTGCCAAATAATTCGTCGTAACACCGAGTACGATACTCATAGCTCCAAGCACTGAACACTGCGCGTCTCTAGCCACCACCCCAGCACCAGCAATGCCTAGATTGCCTCCCGTCGCACCATCACAACATAATTGGAGTTCGTTAACATCAGGTGGATGCCAAAAACACTCCACTGGTTGCTTCCTATGAATACTCCTGTGTTGAACACGGAAATAGTTCAAAAGAACAATATCCTCAGCGTAATTCTTCATATGACCCTTGAGCCGAATAGAATAGTCCTGAATCAACTTCAAAACTCGTTTATAAAACACGCTCCAGTTAGGCTTCTTATGCTCAAAAACCCCCTTGTTCCACAACTGCCCCAGTTCAGACTTTAACACCAGATTGACGACAAGCCAAAGGTCACGGACTATTGGACTCCTGCCCTTGGCTGCTTTATAAGAAACAACAAGATTAGTATTAGGCTGCAAGTTAAAAATATCAGAAAGCCAATTCCACGCTCTTGCTGCAAAGCTGCACTCATACAGCACATGAACCAGCGTTTCTTCATCAATTCTGCATAGGCAGCACTTATTAGCAAGTTGAATTTTGAATCTGCTCTTGATTAAATCATATGTAGCACAAATACCACGGATGAATTTTCAATTCTGAGCCGCCAGAACTGGATGGATTTCTTTTCTCCAAAGAAGCGTCACACCCTACAGCTTAGGATATCTTTGACGAATCAGAGAAGTAGCATATTTGGAACTGAAGTCACCTGAGCAAGCAGTGGGATCAATATTCGAGCAACTGAGCAAGTATTGCTCAATTCGACGAATTATTTACTGGTGACGTGACCCAATAAAATATTAACTAAAATACTGGTAAATTACCGAATATTGTATAATTAATCCAGATGTTGCTCGCTGGATCAACATAATTTAGTGTTTGAACTTGCTCATAATGGTGATTCGTGGAGCATTTATTCGAAACCCTAATTTTTGATCAATCCTTCATCAATTGACGAATCGCTGAAAATTGGTCATGAGTGAAGAGGGACTGACCAGATGGGATGATGGACGACCATGTGGTTCCTGAATGCTCAAGTGAGCGTGCACCAGGGTCTTGAGTTGACCAGTCGGTGAAGGAATGATGATTAATGCATGCCGATTTCATCATTTACTGAAATATTGCTAGGTTCAACATTAGGTGATAAAACCTAGGTATGAAATATGGGGACCGACCAAGAGAGCACGGGACCGGGTCTTGGTGGTCACGGGACCAGTTGATGGTCGTTTGAGTAATCCCCAGGTTGGTTGGAGAGAGTTTGGGCCCAGTATGAGCAATTGAGCAAATTAGGTCAGAATTATGAAATCATGTGGGACCGGCTTTGTGCAAGCCCTAGGGATGAGTCTGGTCGGTCACGAAGGAATGCACATGTTGTCGTGGTGTCCTGTCTCCGTACTAAGAGTTTCAGTATTTTCTGACGTGTGTTCGAGCAACATTGTGAATTTTCAGAAGAATTTCATCTTGACTGAAATTCTTGATTTTTGTTGGAATGAGCATGTATGCTCAATTGATCAATATTTTGTAATATTAAAATAAGAGTATTTTAACATTTAAAACTGTCGTGAGAGGCTAGCCAGTCGTGTGACCATGTTGGCTTTTGGTTTTCATGATTCGAGCAAAATTTGAGAAATTACGACGAAATCATGATTTTGCTCAAACCAAGGAGTTTCATGAATTGAGGAAAATAATAATTATAAAAGACCAGGGATTGCAAGGTGTGGGACCGGCCATGGTTAGGGCATGGCCAGCCGGCTATGTTGCCCGGTCCCGCATACCAGATTAGGGAATATGCGGTTTCTTTTTTTGAGTCTAAATTCAATGGTGTTGAACAACCAATTGATGAGGGATTATTTCAATATGATCATAACACAATTTCTGTTGAAGGTAATCATAGAATGGATGATATTCCTACTATTGAAGAGATGAGGGTTGTTGTTTTTGATCTTGGTGCAGATAGTGCACCGGGACCTGATGGTTTTTCTGGTTGCTTCTATAGACATTGTTGGGACGTGATTCAACAGGATCTCTACAGTGCTATTACTTATTGTTGGCAACAAAAAATGATTCCTCAAGGTACTAATTCTAGTCTTTTGATTATATTAGCCAAGGTTAGAGGAGCCAACACTCTTCGTAACTTTCGGCCTATTGGTCTTAGTAATTTTTTCTTTAAAATTTTTACTAAGATCTTGGCTACAAGACTAGGTAGTGTACTTGATAATATTGTTTCAGAAGAACAAGTTGCTTTTATGAAATGGAGAAATATTCATGAAAACATCAGTGTGGCGTCGGAGATGGTGAATGATCTTAAAACTAAGCAGAAAGATGGCAGTGTTGGTCTAAAGC
The DNA here is from genome assembly GCF_003573695.1 of Papaver somniferum. NCBI lineage: Eukaryota > Viridiplantae > Streptophyta > Magnoliopsida > Ranunculales > Papaveraceae > Papaver > Papaver somniferum. Next base: position 106,022,553 of record NC_039367.1, on the reverse strand, counting down.
TAGATATTACCTAGGCTTTTGACACGGTCAGCTGGTCTTTTGTCTTAGAGGTTTTTAGAAGGTATGGTTTCTCTCAGAACTGGTGTTCTTGGATTCATTCGATTCTTAGTTCGGCTCGTATTTCTATCCTTCTTAATGGCAGTCCAGAGGGTTTCTTCAAGATTAATAGAGGATTAAGGCAGGGTGATCCTTTATCTCCTATTATTTTTTTTCTAATTGAATATGTTCTTAGTAGAAACCTCACTAAGTTATTTCTGGAGAAGAAGATGACGCCCATGCTCTTAAAAAAAGGTATTTCTGCCACTCACCTTTTCTTTGCGGATGACATAATGATTTTCTGTAAAGGTAATATGAAGAGTTTGCATAATCTTCTTGCCTTGCTTGGTAAATATCAAACGGCCTCGGGCCAAACTGTTTGTCGTCAAAAGAGTAAGGTTTATTATGGTGGTGGTTCCTTGAGACGTTGTTGAACCATCACAAATCTCCTTGGAATGGAGGTTACCACTTTTCCAGATAGGTATTTGGGTGTTCAAATTATGCCCGGCGCGGTGAAGTATCGTCACATAAGCAATGCGATTGATAAAATTAAGAAGCAACTCTCGGTTTGGAAAGGTAAAATGCTTTCTTTTCAAGACAGAGTAGTTCTCATTAATTTGGTGATTGCAAGTTATGCCATTCACAACATGGATGGCTACAAATGGCCTAAGAATTCATTCAACAAGCCGAAAGAGCTATTCGTAACTTCCTTTGATCTGGTGATGCAGAGATTGCAAGGAAGTTTGTTGTTGGTTACCCAAAAGTCTGCTTCCCTTTAAATGAAGGTGGTCTTGGTATTACTAGCATGGAGGTTACAAATAAAGCGCTGCTAATGAAGTTATGGTGGAGTATTCGTTCTTCAAATAAGAAGTGGGCTCGTTTCTTATGGGTGAAATATACTACTAGAACTGGTAGAATCAAGCTGTATGGAGTGAATTCTTCAATTCTTCCGGGCATTAATATGATTCACTCTATTGTGGATAAAAATACCAAAGTTCTTCTTGGTTACGGGAGGTCCACATCTCTTTATTTTGATGTGTGGTATGGGAATGAGAGCATTTCTGACATGCTTCATAAAACTAACCTTGATAGTTCTGTCATGGTAAATGATATTATTGTGAATAATGGCTGGCAGTTGCAGGGTGACCATTTGCAGCATTTGCTGCGAGCGGGTGTGGACTTAAACAATCTGCCGTTACTGCAAGGAGGTAGTGATTGTAGGGTTTGGATGCCTGATATGAGTGGAAAGTTCTTAGTTGCTTCGGCCAGCAGATCGTTAGAAAGAAGTTTGCAACAACGGAGGTGTATGGCCTATTGTGGAGGAAAGCAATACATCCAAAGCTAGCGGCTCAGAACTGGAAACTGTCTAGAGAAGCGTGTGCTACACAAGACAAAATCAGGAGCAGATTCAAAGTTGAACTTTCCAATAGGTGTTATTTATGCAAGCAAGCCGAGGATTCATTGGAGCATATTCTGTGGAGCTTCCCTTTTGGGATTCAAACCTGGCAATGGTGTTCAGGTTTGTTTAATCTAAGGCCTCAATATGATTTTGTGAACTCTTACAAGTCAACTAAAGGTAGAAGTCGCATTATCAAGGATTTGTGGCTGTTAGCAAACATGGTTATTCGCTCGGAACTGTGGCAGTCAAGAAATTTGGCTTGCTTCCAAAACGCAACAGTTAACATTCACTTCTTTCAGCAGCGAGTTTATCATTTGATTCATGAATACTCTGTTCGATTGAAGATCTATATGTGCAATAATTCAGATTATTTGGAGATATTGAACTTCTTCAGGGTGCGTCATAGGCAAGTTAAACTAATGCAGCCGATTGAATGTTTATGGATGCCGCCGAATAGAGATGAACTGTTACTATACTGTGATGGTGCTTCCAAGGGAAACCCTGGTATTGCAGGTGCTGGTGTGGTAGTGCGTGATACTGATTTTAATTTTGTTGGGCGATGAGCATTGTCTTGGGAAAAACAAATAATTTTCTAGCAGAAGTGTATGGAGTGATTGTTGGTTTAGAATGGGCTACAAAATGGGAAATGCGCAAGGTTTTGGTAAGATCTGATTCTATGGGTGTAATTATGGCCTTTGAGAGTGATAATTTTCCTTGGTTTGCAAGACAGAGGTGGAGGAGGATTCAAGATAACTATGATTCCATACGTTTTGTGCATACTTATCGTGAAGCAAATTTTGCAGCTGATGCTATGGCAAAGAGAGGCTGCTTATTAAGGAATGGCGAAGGGATGAACTATGATGAGAGACCTTATTTTCTAAGTTCTTTAGAATATCCTCATGTCTCTTATTTCAGATTTAAATAGTTTGTAAGTTTTTGGGGTCTAAGGACCTCTTTTCTTGTAAACTCTTTGTAAATATTTGTTATTCATCAATACAATTTTGGACTTACCAAAAAAAAGGCTCAAACAAGGAAAGTTGCTAAATTGAAGGAGTTCTTCATGAGTTCATGAAAATAACAAAATAGGGCAAAATAATGGAAGAGGCGTGGGACGGGCCACGACTAGGGCATGGTCGGCCGGCCGGTGGGCCCAGCCCCTTGGCACCTCTTATTATTTTATTATTATTTGTCGTTTTCTCCTGTTTTGCATAGGATTCCTCATCTATCCATATTTTTGGATGCTCGTTTGTGCATCCGGGTGCTCAGTCGTGCATCATTGTCGAGTACACTTGCACCATTTTTGCAGGGCTTACTCAGTGATGATTCAGATGCCCGATTATTGAGTATTTATTACTAATTTATGAAATTCAGTGGAAAATATTACCATTTCATGGGATCGTGGATTCGACCATAAAATCATAGTAATTAAGTATTATCATTCCATAAGATCAGCCGTGGATTCGATCATGAAATCGGAATAATGAGATGATACAATTGTTTATTGCCATTCCATGGGATTAGGCCGTGGATTCGACCATGAAATATGAGCAATTGTTATTGCCATTTCATGGGATCAGGCGGTGGATTCGACCATGGAATAGGAGCAATAATAGATCATTCTGGGAATTCAGTGGTGAATGTCACGGCAGAATTAATCTATTGCAGAAAAGATATTAGCCAGTTAAAGCGTCACATCCATTCTAAATGGTGCATAGTCAGGGAGTCACGGGTGTTGTTTATGACCTGAAGGCGTTATTGTTCTCAATCTACGGAGAACCGCCTGAATCTATACACGGTCTCTCCACATAGTCAGGGAACAGTGAGTGTCACCGACGTCCTGAAGGCGTTAATGCTCTCAATCTTCGGAGAACCGCCTAATCGTTCTTCTATGTGAAAGTGGGTCTCTCTCCTGCAGTCAGGGAACAGTGAGTGTCACCGACCTCTTGAAGGCGCTAAGCTCTCAATCTACGGAGAACCGCCCAATTATGTTATTCTGCATAGAGGTCATGATGAAATGCCTGGGATCGAATCGCTCAGCTAGTGGGGATTTTCGAAAACATATTCATCATGGTTTCGTAAAATATGAATCGTTGCATGCCTGAAAGCCGTGTCAAAAACATGCCTCATGATTTTACGATTTAGCCCTTTGTTGAAACTCCACCATCAACACAAGCCTACTATGAAACTAAGCTGTTACCTATACTTATGTGTATTCTATTGAACCATCCACTTAAATGTACCAGTTTTAGTATATTATTAGATGTTTTAAACAGTTTCTAGCGGTCCAAGTGACATGTATTAATTCTTTATCTTAAAGAACTATGAGTTTTTGATAACAATCCTACTATGAAACTTAGTTGTTACCTATACTTCTGTGTATTCTTTTAAACCATCCTCTTAAATTTACTAGTTTCAGTATATTATTAGATGTTTTAAACAGTTTCTAGCATTCCAGGTGACATACATTAATTCTTTAATCTTAAAGAACTATGAGTTTTTTGTAACAAGCCTATGATGAAACTAAGCTGTCGCATATACTTCTGTGTATTCTTTTGAACGATCCTTTTAAATTTACTAGTTTTATTATATTATTAAATGTTTTAAACAGTTTTTAGCGGTCCAAGTGACATCTATTAATTCTTTAATCTTAAACAACTATGAGTCTTTTGCAACAAGCCTACTATGACACTAAGTTGTCACATATACTTCTGTGTATTCTTTTGAACCATCCTCTTGGATTTACCAGTTTTAGTATATTATTAGAATTTTTAAACAGTTACTAGCGGTCCAAGTGACATCTATTAATTTTTTAATCTTAAACAATTATGAGTTTTTGATAACAAGCCTACTATGAAACTTACTTGGTATTTTTTTTTTGCTAGGTCAAAAAGGTTTATTAAGCAAAAAAACGTAATTACAAGAATTACAAATTTGGAGCACACTTCTCCATACCCCCATAAACCAAAGGGGACTAAATAACGATTAAGAAATAACAAAAGCCATAACCACAAAAAAAGAAAAACTAAAAGAAGCTACCTATATCTATAGCCAACTCCTTTCAATTTACTTCTGCTGCTACCAACTCTATACGATTTGCTCTTAGAAAAAATTCCATCCATAATATCCGTATCAAAAGCATAATTACCCAAGACATCCTCATCTTCATCCTCATAAAACTCTCCTTCTTCATCCTCAGATGCAAAGTTACCAGGGACAAGCTTAATAGGAGATAACTTACTAGGAGATTTTCTTTCCATTTGCTCCCTCTTTTCTACCAACCCCGCTTGAATTTCCGTGTTAGAGCTCGGAGACTCCTCAATAGACTTGCTAGGGGAAGATTCCAAACTTGAATCAGGTTGTAAAGAACGCTTTGTGTATTCTTTTAAACCATACTATGAAACTTACTTGGTACCTATACTTATGTGTATTCTTTTAAACCATCCTCTTAAATTTACTAGTTTCAGTATATTATTAGATGTTTTAAACATTTTCTAGCGGTCCAAATGGTTATATATTAATTCTTTAATCTTAAAGAACTATGAGTTTTTTGTAACAAACCTACTATGAAACTAAGCTGTCACCTATACTTCTGTGTATTCTTTTGAACCATCCTCTTGGATTTAACAGTTTTAGTATATTATTAGAATTTTTAAACAGTTACTAGCGGTCCAAGTGACATCTATTAATTCTTTGATCTTAAAGAACTATGAGTTTTTGATAACAAGCCTATTATGAAACTTAGTTGTTACCTATACTTCTGTGTATTCTTTTAAACCGTCCTCTTAAATTTACAAGTTTTAGTATATTATTAGATGTTTTAAACAGTTTCTAGCGGTCCCAGTGGTATCTATTAATTCTTTAATCTTAAAGAACTATGAGTTTTTCGTAACAAGCCTACTATGTAACTAAGCTGTCACCTATACTTCTGCGTATTATTTTGAACGATCCTCTTAATTTTACCACTTTTAGTATATTATTAGATGTTTTAAACAGTTTGTGGCGGTCCAAGTGATATCTATTAATTCTTTAATCTTAAAGATCTATGAGACTTTCGTAACAAGCCTACTATGAAACTAAGCTGTCGCCTAAAATTCTGTGTATTCTTTTGAATTATCCTATTATACCAGTTTTAGTATATTATTAGATGTTTTAAACAATTTCTAGCGGTCCAAGTGACATCTATTAATTCTTTAATCTACAAGAATTATGAGTTTTTCATAATAAGCCTACTATGAAACTAAGTTGTCCCCTATACTTCTATGTATTCTTTTGCACCATCCTCTTAAAGTTACCAGTTTGAGTGTATTATATATTAGATGTTTTAAACAGTTTTTATTTGTCCAAGTGACATCTATTAATTCTTTAATCTTAAAGAACTATAAGATTTTCATAACAAGCCTACTATGAAACTAAGTTGTTACCTATACTTCCGTGTATTCTTTTGAACCATGCTCTTAAATTTACCAGTTTTAGTATATTATTAGATGTTTTAAAATGTTTGTATCGGTCCATGTGACATATATTAATTATTTAATCTTAAAGAACTATTAGTTTTTGATAACAAGCCTAATATGAAACTAACCTGTCACCTATACTTATGTGTATTGTTTTGAACCATCCTCTTAAATTTACCAGTTTTAGTATATTATTAGATGTTTTAAACAGTTTCTAGCGGTCCAAGTGACATCTATTAATTCTTTAATCTTAAAGAACTATGAGTTTTTCATAGCAAGCCTACTATGAAACTAAGTTGTTACCTATACTTCTGTGTATTCTTTTGAACTATCCTCTTAAATTTACCAGTTTTAGTATATTATTAGATGTTTTAATCTTAAAGAACTATGAATTTTTCGTAACAAGCCTACTATGAAACTAAGCTGTCACCTATACTTCTGTGTATTCTTTTGAACGATCCTATTAAATTTACCAGTTTTAGTATATTATTAAATGTTTTAAACAGTTTTTAGCAGTCCAAGTGACATTTATTAATTCCTTAATCCTAAACTACTATGAGTTTTTCGTAACAAGCCTACTATGAAACTAAGCTGTCACCTATACTTCTGTGTATGATTTTGAACCATCCTCTTGGATTTACAAATTTTAGTATATTATTATATATTATAAACAGTTACTAGCGGTCCAAGTGACATCTATTAATTATTTAATCATAAAGAACTATGAGTTTTTCATAAACAAGCCTACTATGAAACTAAGTTTTCACCTATACTTCTGTGTATTCTTTTGAACCATCCTCTTAAATTTACCAGTTTTAGTATATTATTAGATGTTTTAAATAGTTTCTAGCGGTCCATGTGGCATATATTAATTATTTAATCTTAAAGAACTATGAGTTTTTGATAACAAGCATAATATGAAACTAACCTGTCACCTATACTTATGTGTACTGTTTTGAACCATCCTCTAAAATTTACCATTTTTAGTATATTATTAGATGTTTTAAACAGTTTCTTGCGATCCAAGTGATATCTATTAATTTTAGAGGACTATGAGTTATTGATAACAAGCCTATTATGAAACTAAGCAGTCACCTATACTTCTGTGTATTGTTTTAAACCATCCTCTTAAGTTTACCAGTTTTAGTATATTATTAGATGTTTTAAACAGTTTCTAGCGGTCCAAGTGACATCTATTAATTCTATAATCTTAAAGAACTATGAGTTTTTCATAACAAGCCTACTATGAAACTAAGCTGTTACCAATACTTCTGTGTATTCTTTTGAACCATCCTTTTAAATTTACCAGTTTTAGTATATTAATAGATGTTTTAAACTGTTTGTAGCGGTCCATGTGACATATATTAATTATTTAATCTTAAAGAACTATGAGTTTTTGATAACAAGCCTAATATGAAACTAACCTGTCACCTATACTTCTGTGTATTCTTTTAAACCATCCTCTTAAATTTACTAGTTTCAGTATATTATTAGATGTTTTAAACAGTTTCTAGCGGTCCAAGTGGCATCTTTTCATTTTAGAGGACTATGAGTTATTGATAATAAGTCTATTATGAAACTAAGCAGTCACCAACACTTTTGTGTATACTTTTCAACCATCCTCTTAAATTTACCAGTTTTAGTATATTATTAGATGTTTTAAACAATTTCTAGCGGTCCAAGTGACATCTATTAATTCATTAATCTTAAAGAACTATGAGTTTTTCATACCAAGCCTACTATGAAACTGAGTTTTCACCGATACTTTTGTGTATTCTTTTGAACCATCCTCTTAAATAAACCAGTTTTAGTATATCATTAGATGTTTTAAACAGTTTCTATCTGTCCAACTGACATGTATTAATTCTTTAATCTTAAAGAACTATGAGTTTTTCATACCAAGCCTACTATGAATCTAAGTTTTCACCTATACTTATGTGTATTGTTTTGATCCATCCCCTTAAATTCACCAGTTTTAGTTTATTATTAGATGTTTTAAACAGTTTCTAGCGTTCCAGGTGACATCTTTTAATTTAGGAGGACTATGAGTTATTGATAACAAGCTTATAACAAAACTAAGCAGTCACTTATACTTCTGCTTTTCTTTTTTTTTTTTTTTTTGCTAGGTCAAAAAGGTTTATTAAGCAAAAAAACGTAATTACAAGAATTACAAATTTGGAGCACACTTCTCCATACCCCCATAAACCAAAGGGGACTAAATAACGATTAAGAAATAACAAAAGCCATAACCACAAAAAAAGAAAAACTAAAAGAAGCTACCTATATCTATAGCCAACTCCTTTCAATTTACTTCTGCTGCTACCAACTCTATACGATTTGCTCTTAGAAAAAATTCCATCCATAATATCCGTATCAAAAGCATAATTACCCAAGACATCCTCATCTTCATCCTCATAAAACTCTCCTTCTTCATCCTCAGATGCAAAGTTACCAGGGACAAGCTTAATAGGAGATAACTTACTAGGAGATTTTCTTTCCATTTGCTCCCTCTTTTCTACCAACCCCGCTTGAATTTCCGTGTTAGAGCTCGGAGACTCCTCAATAGACTTGCTAGGGGAAGATTCCAAACTTGAATCAGGTTGTAAAGAACGCTTTGCTATAATCTTAACAGCCTGTTTGGCAACTTTCCTAGCTTTTTTCCTTGCTAAAATGTCAGCATCAACCTCACCCCAACTTTTAGAGCCCATACTAACATCTGAGTCACTAGATTCCACTTGTTCCTCCTCCTCCTCCTCAATAATAACCTTATCAAGGCCTAACTCAGATGCTAGAACGCCAAATTTATTTTCAACCACAACTTCAGTTTGCATCAACTCATCCGAAAAAGGAGTATAATCATTCTCAAAAGGAGTAAAAGAGAAAGTACCTTTGTTAGGGGATTTCTTTCCTTTCACTTCAGTCCATTCTTCTTTAGAAAAACTCTGTGCATCCATGTCTTCATGATTTTTACGTAAAGCTCTATCTTTCTTAGCTGCAATATTATTTTTACAATGAATAAACTTCATCTGAGCCTCACGCAACTCAACAGAAGATTGAGCAAGCTCCTTTTCCAATTGATTTTCTTCATCAATAACGTCAGTAGGGGTGCTTTTTAACACGGACTGGACACCAACAGTTTCACGAGCAGCATTTGGTTTGCTCACGGATTGTATTCCAGATTCAGCCACAGATTTTGGTTTGTTCAAAACTCTTGTCTGGGTTTCCAACTCAGACACGGACTGAAATTTAGAGTTTTGGTCGGACTGAGATTGAGTATTTGTTGCCCCTTGCGTGTTTGCATGTTCTGCATGAGCAGATTGTGAACGTACAGCAACCATATTATCCTCCATATTAACCTGATTCAAAGACTTCTCCTCCTCCGCATTAGGTTTAGCTAATTTTGCTTGCCAAACTTGGATTGTTGGTTTATGAACAATCTGTTTTTCCTTACCAGCAATCTTCATGTTGTTCTTCCTTTTGCATTCATCATCAACATGCCCAATAATATTGCAAGATAAACAGAATTTAGGTGAATTTGGTATATCAACATATTGCCAAACTTTTTTACCTCCAGCAGTGATAGAGATGCGCTCAGGAATATGCTTTGCAAAGTCTATATCCACCAAAACAGCTGCGAAATGACCATATTCCAGATTTAGGGTTCTTTGATCCACCACAATGGGTGTTCCAAGGATTTTCCCAATAGAAAGTAATGATCTCTCAGTCCATATCTCAATAGGGAGACCAAGAAAACGTACCCAAACAGCAGCATGGGACGTTCTTTGTTTATCAGGATTAAAACCTGGGTACCAATCAATCAACCTCAGAATTTGTTGATTGACAAACCACTTTTCAGCACGTATCTTCTCCTTGTCCAAATCTGAAGATAACATAATAACAAAGAATCCTTTGCTCATAGGTATAAACTTACACCTATTCTTAAGTTTCCATTGATTTTCAAGGATTTTTTGAACCTCAACAAACTTTAAACCTGTAGCATCCAGCCTAGCTATGAAGCTATATTGAAATGGTTTGCACCCTTCCTGATAATAATCATTAGGAATGACAAGAGCTGGCTCACCTTCAACAAGAGTAGGGTTTGGTAACAAAGAAATATCAACTGAAGTTGGGTTTAGGGTTTTACGTTCCCTAACTTTTTCAGCAAAAGAAACTGGTTTATCATGATTCTGATTTGAGCTACTAGGAATATTAACTGAAGAATGAATCATCATGAATCAACGTATTGATTCTGATAATCCAAAAACGTAAAACTTGAAACCCTAAACGTGAAAAAATTTGGTTTTCCAAAATCGCCAAAAAGAGAAAAAAACGGACAATCTCTTTCCTACCCTCTAAAAAATCAAAAATAAAGGGCGCAACCGGGTTCGAACCGGTAAAACTGATGAAGGTGGGATTTGAGGCACTGACCTCCAACCGCCGTGAGCTCCAGAGAATCTGCTTTTCAACCATCCTATTAAATTTACCAGTTTTAGTATATTATTAGATGTTCAAACAGTTTCTAGCGGTCCAAGTGACATCTATTAATTCTTTAATCTTAAAGAACTATGCATTTGCCATAACAAGCCTACTATGAAACAAAGTTGTCACCTATATTTTTGTGTATTCTTTTGAACCATCCTATTAAATTTACCAGTTTTCGTATATTATTATATGTTTTAAACAGTTTCTTGCGGTCCAAGTGACATCTATTAATTCTTTAATCTTAAAGAATTATGAGTTTTTCATGACAAGCCTACTATGAAACTAAGCTGTCACCAGTACTTATATGTATTGTTTTGAACCATCCTCTTAAATTTACAGGTTTTAGTATATTATTAGATGTTTTAAACAGTTTCTAGCGGTTCAAGTGACATCTATTAATTCTTTAATCTTAAAGAACTATGTGTTTTTCATAACAAGCCTACTATCAAACTAAGTTTTCACCTATACTTTTGTGTATTCTTTTGAACCATCCTCTTAAATTTACCAGTTTTAGTATATTATTAGATGTTTTAAACAGTTTCTTGCGATCCAAGTGATATATATTAATTTTAGAGGACTTTGAGTTATTGATAACAAGCCTATTATGAAACTAAGCAGTCACCTATACTTCTGTGTATTGTTTTCAACCATCCTATTAAATTTACCGGTTTTAGTATATTATTAGATGTTTTAAACAGTTTCTAGCGGTCTAAGTGACATCTATTAATTCTTTAATCTTAAAGAACTACGAGTTTTTCATAACAAACCAACTACGAAACTAAGTTGTCACCTATACTTTTGTCTATTCTTTTGAACCATCCTATTAAATTTACCAGTTTTCGTATATTATTATATATTTTAAACAGTTTCTTGCGGTCCAAGTGACATCTATTAATTCTTCAATCTTAAAGAATTATGAGTTTTTCATAACAAACCTACTATGAAACTAAGCTGTCACCAGTACTTATGTGTATTGTTTTGAACCATACTCTTAAATTTACAAGTTTTAGTATATTATTAGATGTTTTAAACAGTTTCTAGCGGTTCAAGTGACATCTATTAATTCTTTAATCTTAAAGAACTATGTGTTTTTCATAACAAGCCTACTATCAAACTAAGTTTTCACCTATACTTTTGTGTATTCTTTTGAACCATCCTCTTAAATTTACCAGTTTTAGTATATTATTAGATGTTTTAAACAGTTTCTTGCGATCCAAGTGATATCTATTAATTTTAGAGGACTATGAGTTATTGATAACAAGCCTATTATGAAACTAAGCAGTCACCTATACTTCTGTGTATTGTTTTCAACCATCCTCTTAAATTTACCGGTTTTAGTATATTATTAGATGTTTTAAACAGTTTCTAGCGGTCTAAGTGACATCTATTAATTCTTTAATCTTAAAGAACTATGAGTTTTTCATAACAAGCCTACTACGAAACTAAGCTGTCACCTATACTTTTGTCTATTCTTTTGAACCATCTTCTTAAATTTACCAGTTTTAGTATATTATTATATGTTTTAAACAAACTCTAGCGTTCCAGGTGACATCTATTAATTTTTTAATCTTAATGAAGTATGAGTTTTTCGTAACAAGCCTACTATGAAACTATGTTGTCACCTATACTTCTGTGTATTCTTTTGAACCATCCTCTTAAGTTTACCAGTTTTAGTATATTATTAGATGTTTTAAACAGTTTCTATCGGTCCAAGTGAGATCTATTTAATTGTTTAATCTTAAAGAACTATGAGTTCTTCATAACAAGCCTACTATGAAACTAAGCTTTCACCTATACTTATGTGTATTATTTTCAACCATACTCTTAAATTTACCAGTTTTAGTTTATTATTAGATCTTTTAAACAGTTTCTAGCGGTCCAAGTGACATATATTTAATTCTTTAATCTTAAAGAACTATGAGTTTTTCATAACAAGCCTACTATGAAACAAAGCTGTCACCTATACTTCTGTATATTCTTTTCAACCATCCTATTAAATTTACCAGTTTTCGTATATTATTAGATGTTTTAAACAAATTCTAGCATTCCAGGTGACATCTATTAATTCTTTAATCTTAAAGCACTATGAGTTTTTGATAACAAGCCTACTTTGAAACTAAGCTGTCACCTTTACTTCTGTGTAGTCTTTTGAACCATCCTCTTAAATTTACCAGTTTTAGTATATTATTAGATGTTTTAAATAGTTTCTAGTGTTCCAGGTGACATCTTTTAATTTTAGAGGACTATGAGTTATTGATAACAAGCCTATTATGAAACTAAGAAGTCACCTATACTTCTGTGTATTGTTTTCAACCATCATCTTAGATTTACCAGTTTTAGTATATTATTAGATGTTTTAAACAGTTTCTAGCGGTCCAAGTGACATCTATTAATTCTTTAATCTTAAAGAACTATGAGTTTTTCATAACAAGCCTACTATGATACTAAGCTGTCACCTATACTTTTGTCTATTCTTTTGAACCATCCTCTTAAATTTACCAGTTTTAGTATATTATTAGATGTTTTAAACAAACTCTAGCTTTCCAGGTGACATCTATTAATTTTTTAATCTTAATGAAGTATGAGTTTTTCGTAACAAGCCTACTATGAAACTAGGCTGTCACCTATATTTCTGTGTATTCTTTTGAACCATCCTCTTAAATTTACCAGTTTTAGTATATTATTAGATGTTTTAAACAAACTCTAGCGTTCCAGGTGACATCTATTAATTTTTTAATTTTAATGAAGTATGAGTTTTTCGTAACAAGCCTACTATGAAACTAAGCTGTCACCTATACTTCTGTATATTCTTTTGAACCATCCTCTTAAATTTACCAGTTTTAGTATATTATTAGATGCTTTAAACAAACTCTAGCGTTCCAGGTGACATCTATTAATTTTTTAATCTTAGTGAAGTATGAGTTTTTCGTAACAAGCCTACTATGAAACTAAGATGTCACCTTTACTTTTGTGTAGTCTTTTGAACCATCCTCTTAAATTTACTAGTTTTAGTATATTATTAGATGTTTTAAATAGTTTCTAGTGTTCCAGGTGACATCTTTTAATTTTAGAGGACTATGAGTTATTGATAACAAGCCTATTATGAAACTAAGCAGTCACCTGTACTTCTGTGTATTGTTTTCAACCATCCTCTTAAATTTACCAGTTTTAGTATATTATTAGATGTTTTAAACAGTTTCTAGCGGTCCAAGTGACATCTATTAATTCTTTAATCTTAAAGAACTATGACTTTTTCATAACAAGCCTACTATGAAACTAAGCTGTCACCTATACTTTTGTCTATTCTTTTGAACCATCCTCTTAAATTTACCAGTTTTAGTATATTATTAGATGTTTTAAACAAACTCTAGCGTTCCAGGTGACATCTATTAATTTTTTAATCTTAATGAAGTATGAGTTTTTCGTAACAAGCCTACTATGAAACTAAGCTGTCACCTATACTTTTGTGTATTCTTTTGAACCATCCTCTTAAATTTACCAGTTTTAGTATATTATTAGATGTTTTAAACAGTTTCTAGCAGTCCAAGTGACATCTATTTAATTCTTTAATCTTAAAGAGCTATGAGTTTTTCATAACAAGCCTACTACGAAACTAAGTTGTGACCTATACTTCTGTATATTCTTTTCAACCATCCTATTAAATTTACCAGTTTTCGTATATTATTAGATGTTTTAAACAAATTCTAGCATTCCAGGTGACATCTATTAATTCTTTAATCTTAAAGAACTATGAGTTTTTGATAACAAGCCTACTTTGAAACTAAGCTGTCACCTTTACTTCTGTGTAGTCTTTTGAACCATCCTCTTAGATTTACCAGTTTTAGTATATTATTAGATGTTTTAAACAGTTTCTAGTGTTCCAGGTGACATCTTTTAATTTTAGAGGACTATGAGTTATTGATAAAGAATACTTCCCTTAGCATTTCATTAATAAGCCAATCATCAGCTCTCCCTTTGTTCTGCAAGCAAGGTGGCAATATGGTACAAGTCTTAAGAACCACCCAGAAGCAAAATCAAATTTATTTTGAAGATTAGGAGTGATAAAAAAACACTTACACTTGGATAACAATTCTTCACTATGCTCCCTACACTCATTTTCAAGTAAAATGATAGGATTCGACTGCCAAGCCAAGAGACACCTGATGTTTGTCCTTCCTGAAACATTTTTTGTGTATTAACTAGGGTAGCCATGAAATCTTGGCATCCTTATTTCTTAGGGGAATAGTAAAGGATATAATCTACCACAGCAACGAAACTGATACATGCTGAAATAATATAGAAAACTGAAAGACAATAAAGAAATAAACAACAAATTGCAATCTTACTTCTGCTAATGGAACTGAGGAATAGCTTGGAACGATTGAACCAGCAGTATTCATAAGCACAACAGACCTAACCAGAGCAGGCCAAAGACCAGCAACAATAGCAACAAAGTAAAAATAAGGATGCCAAGAAGTGTAAAAATATACTTTCACTATCCAAGAAGTGTAAAAATAGGAATAGCTTGGGATGAAGATCAGACCCAAGAAGTGTAAAAATATACTTCGATTATCCATCGGGTAACAAGAAGTTTGATTCTCAAGAACTAGAGAGGATTAATTTCAGACTAGGAACTGTGATGATAGGACATACCACCGATAGAGTTGCCAACAAGATGTACAGGTTCACCGACAACGTCAACAACAAAATCCCTCAATAATTGAGCCCAAATGAGTTCGGTGTATACAATGTTTGGCTTCTCTGATTTCCAAATCCCAATAGGGTAATTGCCCAAAGTCGGTTTCCAGCATCAGCTATGCACTTTGCATTATCACAGAAATGCTCCAAAAAGGCACCAAAACCATGTACAAGAAGAATAGCAGGACCTTCACGACCAACAACTGTATACTGAAAACAGAACCGGCCGTCAGTGAAGGAAAATTATCCCCAAGCTTCATTAGATTAGCTATGTTAAACCACTAAGACTCTTGACTGCAGTTCCAAAAATGAAAAAAATGTATATGTTCAAGCAAATCATTGACTCCTTTAATAGAAAGTTTGATTGGTCATGTAACATATGGTATTTTCACAAGTGGGTGTAAATACTCTAAAACACGCAAGTGGGTGCATGTGAGCTACTTAATAAGGAACTAACTGAAAACTGGATATGTAGATAAGCAGTAAGCACTCTCATGTCACTGAATTAGGGCTAGCCTACGCTGCATATCCAACTCCTAAACCCTATTGTGGCCAATTAAATTTCTATGTGAATGTTGAGATGGAAAACACACGTCATAAATGCTAAAATATATAATAAATATATAGACACAAAGAGAACGTAGTTAGAGACCTCATGCATCCACAAATACCTGAACCACATAGCCGTTCCATCTCCATATCCTAATAGGATAAAGTCCTTCATTGTATATCTGGCTTTTTAAAGCCATAACCCAATACCACTGCAAAGAAATAAGCTGCAATGAGTGAATTAATTCTGTAATGGAAACATGAATTCAGTTTGACCGAAGAAGGAAAGATCTGTAGAAGAATTAGATAGATCAAGCATAATTGTAGATCTACAGGCTCATTGCCGCACACAGCAACGTTTGCCTGACCTCCATAGAAGAAACTGTGTCAACTGCTGCGGCGACAGTTTCTGCTGAATATCCAAAAGAAGATAAAAAGCCTGCATTACGTTCTTTGTCATACTTTATAGCTTCATAATATACTCTTCTTCTAGATATGAGGCCAAGAAAAAGAGCAGACCCAAATAGGACTCGGAATGAAGCTCCAGTCCTACTTTCAGCATTACGTAATTTCTCATGCACCCTGCAAAAAAAATCCAAAAAGCCGCTTCTTAATCACTAATTTAGAAAAACTTGTAAAGTTCCATTTAATTTACAACAGCACAGCTTCATCCAGGTGATTACAAAAGAGTTGGAAATAATCGACTGTAAATTTTGCAGTAAGAATAACAAGCATGGAGGGTTACTGTGATTGAGAAATTTTCGCAGTTCTATTGCAACTCAACACTCTAATAAGATGCCAAGGTCACTTTTCACCCTAATTCAAACCATACTTATATCTACTTGCTTGATGTGAGACTATGAGTTCAATGCAAAAAAAAGTATAACATCAAACATATAGGTTACTTCATATTTCTCAAACAGATATAAGTGTTTCCTCCTGATCAAGACAATGTAATGCCCGTCCTGTGTATTGCACAAAGTTTTCCGCCTTTGAATATAAGAACATAGAACAGTGACAATCTATAAACTTAGAATAACTGATTCCACTTGACCAGCCTTGTAAGAGATAAATCAGCAAGAAAAGTACATTTTAACATTGTCAATGTGCAAGAATTCCTGGAGAAAACTTATTTATACTTAACGAAGAAATACTTCTTATAGAAATTTATACTTAACAAACAGCTTCAATGTAAAATTCATTATATATAATCTCAAAAGTATCAGTAACCTTTTATATTGACGTGACAGAAAAAAATATATATAAGTAAAATGAAAATGAAAATAGGTAAACACATACTCCGGCCGATCATCTTTAGAAGTACCCTCCAGATATCTCAAATATCCAGCAAAGCATTCAACACAACACTTGTTCCACCTCCCACAACATTTCCTGTTCTTGATACAAAAAACAGATTTTTCCCGTTTTTCCATTTGTGTTGGCTTATTGACCAAATTAAATTGATCAGTGTCTTCAACCATATTTGGATCCTCCAGAACTTCAGTCATATGATTTAGCGTATTCACACGACCGAGTTGGTCCCTCCTTAATATACTTTCTGCAGAAATAGCTTTTATCGAGGTCCAACTTTGGTTCAATTTCCATATGTTCTCATGCATGTATCTCTTTAAATCACCAACTGTAGGTACATCGAAATTCTCACAAGAGTGACTGAACTTAGAGATGCTAGAGAACGTGATCAGGTTTCTTGCTTGAATGAGAGTTAAAGTTGGATTTAACCATGCCAGCGGTAAATGAGGTGCAGACTGAATTCGGTATTAGAGTTGTGATCCCCTATAGTGGAGACTACCCATGTTACGTCATGAGAGACACCGACCTTCACTTCTTTGTACGTGTCTAAATATGTGCTTTTAGAGTGTCTGTCACCATACGTAAACTCTGGGTAGAATGGTGAGCTACCCAACCTCCCACCAATAGAAGCACTACTTTGATCTCTTGACTGTTATTTTATCAATCATGATGGTGACATCAAATTGCTAACTTACATACCACTTGTAATCTTGTTCGCAGTTAGCACCATCCACTTTATGTCTCTCTACGCCAACAGGTTCACAGAAACACCATCATCATCAACAAGAGGAGCATCACAAATTCGAAAGAAAGTTGAAGACGTTAAGGTTTACAAGCAACGGTACAGAAATGAGCAGATTTCAGATTCAAGTAAAGCAACACGACAAGGAGCATAATTTCTTACAAGTTGAAGACTTGTGTACAAGAGCGAATATTATCAAGATGAGATTTCAAGAAGTTTATTATATCGAGACATACAAGTTTTGAAGAATCAAGCGGTAAAGTATTTACAGTACACCATGGCCTTTGTACTTGTTTTTTAATTTTATTTTTTATCTTATTTGTTAATTTGTATTTTAGTTTCTCTTGTCTCAAAAAAAAAAAAATGGGACATGGTCATCATTATGCTAGGTCTCTTGTCAAAAAAAAAAAAAAAAAAAAGAGACAAGAGAAAATTTCATTAGGTCCATTACTAGTTTTATTATTTTGTTCGTTTTTGTTTTGTATTTATTTCATTTTTCTTGTCTCAAAAAAAAAAATAAAAGATAAAAAAGACAAAAAAAAATTCATTGTATCATATGTTTGTATCATTTTAGTTCGTTTTTAGTTTTATATTCTTTCAATAAAGCCAATGGAAGAAGAAATATCCATAATGAAGTTTCAAGCAACAAGGAATTAGAGGAGAGAATCATATTTTCAAGATTCTACGAAGTTCAAGATTTCATCATCAAGAGTTGAAGACCGAAGACGAAGATGAAGACAAGTATTGAAGACCGAAGACGTTTCTATGGATGTTGTGAGAGCGGTGTTAACTGCACGTCAAACGGATAACTGATAGATGTTGTAAAACACCTAGATTTATATCAATTGTTTATGCTTTCTTTGTGAGTTTCTTGTAAATTATGTGTCTTATATTTGCTTTTGAGTGTTTAGGTACTTTGGAGTCATTTGGAGCAAAAGAAGAAGAAGCATCGTCTAAAAGGCCAAAAACACCATTTCATGAGAAATTGCTATTGGGAGTGAAGCCCAGCCAACCACAACCATTGCATCTTAGTCTAGAGAAGCAGAAGGCGAGTATTCTTGCCGGCCAGTGGGCGTCTTGAGACACACTTGGTTGGCCCTTATCCAGTTCGTTTGGGTGGCTGTATCATTTTCCTATAAAAGACCTGAAAATCAGAGAGAAATCAATTCTCTCTATCATTGCTTTCGTTTTCTCCTTCTTTACCTAAACCAATGGCGGCTCCATTGAAGAGTTGTTGTCCGAGAGTTGGAGATGCATAAATTCAGAGAAATCAGTGCAGTTATTGAGTGTCGGTGTTGTGAAGATGAAAAACAATTGGGTTTGCTGCTAATGGAAGAATTGAATCTGAGAAGAAGAAAAGGGAGGAATGAGATTGAGCAGACATTGAGATCCAAACGCAGATGCAGCAGAATTAGGGCATGGATTCAAATGGGTTTCGGTTCAAATCTGAATCTGTGTGTTGCCATAGAAATCGGGGATGGTTTGATAAAGATTATGGTGAAGAACAGATCCATGGAAGAAATATTTGAGGGTTTGTGAAATTAGAAGATGGGTTTTGTAGTATGAGCTCGAATTTGCAGGGATGAAGAAGAGATGGTTTTTTATTTCTAGTCCCAGTATTGTCAGAGATCGAAATGGTTTTTGTTGTTGATGGTGGTCAAGAACAAGGAACCGTGAATGGGGTTTTGATGGATTTCTGAATTTGAGATAAAGAACTATAATAATTCTGCTGAGATGGAAGAAAGGGGATCTGAATCTGGTTAGGGTTTCTTGAGAATTGAAGATACAGGTCAGGGGTGCAATGAATTGTTTAAGCTCAGCTGCAGGTGGTGGTCACTGTGAAGCATGAGAAATACAGATGATGGATGAATGTGTGAAGAAGAATGAGTTGGAGCTTCTAAAGGTGAGTGCAACTGCAAGAATTAAGCTGCAAGGAGGAAGGACAAATTACTGTTTCAGCTGGTGAATGCAAGGGTTACAAGGAATGATGGTTCAAAATGGAACTGGTGGAGTTATTAGTGTTGCTGGGGCTCGCAGTTCATAGTGGTTGAAGTGATGAAACTCTGTTGGTGTTATGAAGGAGTTAGATGAATGTTAGGTGCAGGTTAAGTTGATATAGCTTAGTGCCAGGAACTTGTGGTGTTTATGAAGTACAGTTGCAGGTTGGAGTTGGATTGTATTGCAGAATGGGTGTGTTGGTGATTAAAGCCGCACAATGCCTATGAATAATGGGAGTTGCAGGATGAGTTTTGCAGCTGCAATTGTAATTGAACAAGATGGCAGTGGTGTCTTTGAGATGAAAGAACCATAGTATGGTGCTGTTTTGAGATGGCGCTTGAACAGTTGGTGTTGCAGCTACAGGTGGTTTGTGCAAGTATGATGCCCTTGTTGTTCATGAAAGTGTCATGGCAGAATTGCAGAAAGTTGTTGCTGCTACAGGTCAAGTTGGTGGCAGCTTAGTTAGTCGGTGTTGCTCTTGAGTACAAGCTGAAGCAGAATGAGGAAATGGGTTTTGTAGTAATGAAATGGATGAATTGCAGCTGCAGTTGAAGGTGATACTGAATCTGAGATGGAGTGAGCAGATGAGATGTTATTGTAATATGTAGTGAATGGGTGGAGTTGTTGGTGGTATTATGATGCAGTTATAGTTGGAGATGGAGTAGTTGTCGCGGAAAGGATATGTGAAATGGCATTGCAGGTTGTCTGGTGGGTGTTTGAGTTGACAAGATGCATAATGAGATGCATACAGAATTGGTGGTGACTACTGTGGAAGGAGTGAGCTGCATTGCAGTGCAATTTGTAGTTGCAGGAAATCCTACACTACACCCCTCATATGATTTCATTTTTGATCAACTCATTTTTAGGTTAACACTCTTAATTTTATTGATTAATTTTTGAATGTTCTTATAAGAAAGATAAAGAAATCAAGAATGAACTTTGCTCTGAACTTTCTCTCTCCTATTTACTTGTTTCTTACTTCAAAAAGATCTCTCTCTCCTTTGCAACTCGAATGACTATTTATAAGTAAATATACAGTGGATGACAACTAATCTGTCCTTTATTTTTGTATATGGTTTGCGACATTCTCCCAACCTTACAAATGTTCACTTCGCAAGCTCTCTAATTTTCGCAAGACTATCATATCTTTCTCATGATCCTTGCTGACGTCGTTTCTGGAATTGTTTTGCGACGCTATTGTGCAATACCATTGATAATTTCCCTGAGATATAATTGTTGCGAGATTCTAATCCTACATCTTGCCTCTTCTCGTATCTTCTCTACAAAGTAGAGAATGATGTGAGAAATGCCGCAACTGCTTATCTTTTCATATTCCACATTTATCACACGTATTCTTTCTTCCATTTATTTCTCGACACGTCTTTTATAACCGTTACTTTTTAACCGCTTAAATCTTTCCGTATTAACCGTGTTTATTTTCTCGAGGAAAAATTCCCTCTATATATATTTCTTTTCATTCTCTTCTTCTTTCCTTTTATTCTCTCTGCAACTTCATCGTTCTTCTGCAAATCCCATTATTGCAATTTTTCTTCTTTCCTCTTCAATCTTTTTAAGTTCTTCTTCATCTTCAAACTAGATCTTCATAGTTCGTGATCTTCTTCGAGACAATCTCCCTACTATCATTTTTCATGGATTCATCAAGGTTAGTCTTCTCTTTTCTTCCTTATAAGTTTTGCTGAAATTGATATATTTGAAATTAATCTTGTTTATCGCCTTATGTTATTTATGTGATTCTCATACTCTTGTTATTTCAGCAAAAGCGCCTCCAACACTAAATTTACAGTTCAGAACCCTAACAATCCCAAATCACAGCATAAAGTTATCGCACACAAAAGAAATTCTGCGAATGAGAAGGTAGTAAGAAACACTATCTTTTTCTAATAACAATATTGTTGCCTCTGTTTCTTATCTAGATTGTTATTCGCAGGGTGATAAAGATCTTCATAAACCTCACAAGAAATCTCGCCACCTCAAGACTGTTCCAACTTCTGTTCCCTTCCACCTACTCATTTCTTCCAAATCTCCTGCGACATCTTCGCAAGATAAACCTTTATCTCCAATTCGGAAGATGCTGCCTCTGATTTCATTTCTTCCAAATCTCCTGCGACTCTTCGCAAGATAAACCTTTATCTCCAACTCGCGAAAATGTTGCCTCTGATTTCATTTCTCCAGTTGATCTTTCTATGATTGAAATTCCCCTTATGGGATCCTTCTGCGAATGAAACCTCTTCTCTTCCCATTGAGAATGTTTCTCAACCTTCTATCTCTACTAGTTCTCTACCCAAGTCTCTTCTGTCGAAAGAAACCGTGGAAGGGATAGATATTGCTTTCAAGGTTTTATCTGATTCTGGATGATGGCAAGAAGTCTTCTACTGATCCCATCAAGTCTAATGTTTGCGAAATTCTGAGCAAGCATTTGGGTTCTGACAAAGCTGCTTCGCAGACAGCTTTAGAAAAAGAATGTAATGCTCTTCGTCTTGAAAATCAGAAACTTCAGAATGTTTTGCTGGATCGTGACAATCTTCGCAAGAAGAATGATGAATTAAGAGGTATGATTTCCTCATCTATGTTTAATTTCCTTTTCGATGGTTTTATCCTTCCCATGTTTAATTATCCTTTAAATCCCTCTTTCGCATGTTAAGCATTAAATCAGAAACGAGTAATGGAGAGATATCAATTTGAATCTGTGTTGAAGAAGCCCGTGTTGATAAAGAAGTCTTAATGGATCAATATAACCAATTAGATAACCTCTATTCATATTCCTTGATCAAATAAATAATCTTACCAATGAAAATACCCAATTAGTTCAAAGACAAGATCTATTAAGTAATGAAGTATCTCGTCTTTCTTATTCTTTAACCAAAGCTAATTTAGGGATGGAAACTTTATCAGATGAGAATAAAACCTTATCTCAAGAGAAGCGAGTTTATTTAAACAAGATGGCGATATCTTCGCAACAACTTAATATTCTCCAAAAAGTATGTGCTGACCAAGAGAAATCTCTTCGCTCTTTAAGAAATGAACTTAAAGAAGTAACAGAATCATCTATCGCTGAAAGAGATACACTCATTCAAGGTAGAATAGCTTTAAGTGTGAAGGCAAATCAGCTTAAAGAACAATATTCCAAATTAGAAGAATCTTATTCTTCTCTTGCGAAGAAAAATGCCTTCCTTGTTTCTAAAGAGAAAAATCTTCAGTCTCGACTTAAAGGTTTAGTTGGAGATAAATTTGATGACGCAATGGACCATTGGGAGAATAGTTGTCTATCCTTGATTCAACACCTTATTTCGCAAAAGGAAGGTAGTCATAATAGTTTGACTGCCTTAATTATCTTTTCTTTGTCATATCTCTCTGAATTCCTTATTTAACAAAATTTTGTATTCTATTTTTCGCAGAGTCTGAGAAGAATCTTCATTCCTCTATTTCTGACTTGGAGGCTAAATATGCAAAATTCGCAAAGAGAATGCCTTGCTTCTCTACTCTACTGGTTCTCGCGATCGAGCAGAAAGAAGACTTGATTATCTTGCTTATTTTAAAGATATTCAAGATAGGAATCATCAAAGAGCACTTCTTCGCCAAGTTCATCTCCGGGCTGAAGTCCTTGTAAATGACATCTTACTGTCCAACTCTCTTCCTCCTACATCAATTGATCCTCTAGAAGTAGATGATGATGAAGTTCCTCGTCCTGCTGATAGTGATTATGATTACGAAAGCGGTGCAGAGGATAATTTCCTGAAGATGAAGAAGAGGTTCCTTCTAAAGAAGTATCTGCTGGTGTTAATCAGAATGAGAAAGAAATTTCTCCTGAAGAAGTAATTGCTGGCGATAATCAAAATGCTAGTCATGGCGAAGATCAAAGCCGAAATGAAGGAGAAGCTTGCGAGAATGTTGGCGAAGAATTTCTGTCATCTCCTGCTACTGATATTAATATTGAAGCTTGAGCTTCTTTTCTAGCTTTGTTTTCTTGACTGTCTTATTTTTATCACTTTTGAGAGCTACTTTTCAATAACTTTGAAGTCAACTTTTCCTTTTAATATTTTGTTGATAAGAAAGATAATGCTTCTTGTATATCGATTCCCATACTTGCCTCTCATTATCTTTCTTGCACAAAATAATCTGTTGTGAATGCTTATCATAATTTGTTTTATCATATGGTCTTATTTTTCCTTCCTAATTAAAGGTCTTATTATGCCATCTCTTGTCATTGCGACAAAATCGCAGGACGTCCTTGCATTTTCATACAAAAACCCATTGATCTTGTCTTAACCTTTCTTTTGTATTATGGCCTCTTCAGGAATGTTGCGACAATATGACAGGCCTAAATATTCTTGCGAAAAAAAGCCCCATGACATTGCCGTCTTGCGACGAAATCGCAGGACGTCTTCGCACTTTCATGCGAAAACCCATTGATCTCGTCTTATCTTTTTCTTTTGTATTATTGCCTCTTCAGGATTGTTGCACAAATATGACAAGCCTTAATATCCTTGCGAATAAAAAGCCTCATGACATTTGCGTCTTAAGACACTTATCAGCTCCCTAATGGAGGGTGCCGCCCTTATCTCCCCCTGGTTGCCCCTTCAAGGAGGCGTACTTCTACCATACAAGGTTAGCTCCTCCCATCCAGTCTTAACAACAACCAGTTTTTTCGCAGCCTCTTATCCCTTTTTTACCTATAGGGCTTATGGTTACGAGACTGCACCCTAAGTGGGGTTTTCTTCAGGCCGAGTGCAGTATAAGCCAAGACTTGTCAAGAATGGCAAGGACGCTTCAAACGCCCCCGGCACCCTTGACTCAACCGTGTACCTCGGCGCCTTGATCAGATTCACTCCTTGGAGAGTCCTTATTACCTTAGTCGCCCAACCTAAGTCATATGCTTAAGTTGAGAATCCAAGGTGCCTCTCCCGGATGGGCTTTATTGACCCCAAATCTCCATGACTCAGGTTCCGGTGGCGGTGTAGCCTTTCCCTGAGCCATGTAACAGGTACCCCCTAATATGACGTACTTTAGGTCTTACATTTGCCTCTTGCGAAATTTTATTCGCGAACTAGGGTGTACGCCATAAAGGTTCCCCTTTCTTTTATGTCATTGTTCTGTGGTTATCTCTGCGACAATTTCGCACATCATGATCTTCTTTTGATATGAGTAATTCTGCAATTATTTTTCAGAATTCATAACTTCCCAAAGCTTCTTACTGATAATATCTTTTCAAATACAACATGTTCCATGGTCTGTCTAATCGATGGCCAACATCTCTCCCTTCTGGATCCATTAATCTATAAGCTCTTGTTCCAACTATCTCCTTAATGATGTAAGGTCCATCCCATTTTTTCGCTAATTTTCCACCATTTTCTCGCTGATATACTGGTGTTTCTCGCAGAACTAAATCTTCTGGTTGAAATTCACGTATTTTGACACGTTTATTATATTCTCGAGCTAATCTTCGCTGATAATTCTCCATATGTTGTAAAGATTTTTCTCTTTTTTCTTCTAATTCATCAAGTTTGTTTAAAATTAAACCCGCACTAAGATTTTTCTCCCAAGCTTCTCTTTTTGTTGTTGGAATAACAACTTCTGTTGGTAACACCGCTTCAACTCCGTATGTTAAACAAAAAGGTGACATTCCAGTAGCTTCTCTTCTAGTTGTATTATAATCCCATACTGCATTATGTACTTGTTCGCACCATGATCTGTGATGTCCTTCCAATTTCTTTTTTAATATATCTGCAATTGTTTTATTTGTTGCTTCTACTTGCCCATTAGCTTGTGGATATAAAGGAGTGGACTTTCCACATTTTATCTTGAATGCATTAAGTAACATTTCTATATTTTCCCCTCAAACTGTTTCCCATTATCAGATACCAACTGTGCAGGAATTCCAAATCTGCAAATGATATTTTCGAATATGAATGTAAAGATATCTTTGTCGCGAATATGTTGTACTGCCTTTACTTCTGTCCATTTTGTGAAATAATCTGTTGCGACTATTAAGTATCTTCTTTGTCCACTTCCTGGTAAAAATGGCCCCACAATGTCTAATCCCCATTTTCCAAAGGGCCATACACTAGTTGAAGATGACAATGGTGCTCCTGGTGCATGTATTTTCTTTCCATGTCGCTGGAAATCTTCGCAGCGTCTTGATATTTGTTTTGCATCTTCATGCATGTATGGCCAATAATAACCTTGCATTTCTTCTCTATGTGCCAAAGATCTTCCTCCACTATGATTTCCAGCATCTCCACTATGTAACATTTTCAGCATCTTTTCTCCTTCCTCTCGTGTCAAACATCTGAGTGATGGTCCACTAAAGGATTTTCGGTATAGAAACCCATCTCTTAATTCATAATTCATTGCTCGGCTTTTTAACTTGTGTGTTTCCAATCTATTTCTTGGTGTTTCTCCTTTCGCAAAATACGCGTGAAGTTCCATTCTCCAGTCTGCGACATTGTTCATTTGTTCTTCTTTTTCATTATCTATCACCATCACATCCATATCTTCCTCTTCTTTATTTATTGATGGTGACAGAAGTGTTTGTATTTTTATGCATCTCGCAGTTGGATCTGTCATCATGCTTGAGATAAAAGCAAAAGCGTCTGCGAGTCTATTATCCTTTCTTGAAATGTGCCTCCATTTTATCTTTGGCATTTTAGCTGATAATTCTTCAACCAGCTTCTTGTATTTCTTCAAGGATGGTTCATTTGTAGTATACTCTCCATTTATTTGGCGAATAACTAGCTGCGAATCACTAGTGATCCTGGCATTTGCTAGTTTCATTTCTATTGAGAATTTTAAAGCATGTATCACAGCTTCATATTCTGTTTCATTATTAGTGGATGCAAATTCCAATCTGAATGAAAAATCCATCTTTATTCCTTCTGGATAAATTAAAACAATTTCAACTCCATTTCCTTCTCCATTTGATGATCCATCTACCAATATTTCCCATCTATTTGGTTTTGTTAATAAATCTTTTGGATCTCCAGTTCTTCTTCTACATCCATCATTTCTTCTACTGCTTCATCTTTTTCTAAAGGAAATTCTGCCAAGAAATCCGCAACAACTTGTGATTTTGGTTAAGACGATATTTCATATTTAATATCAAAGTGGCCTACTTGTGCATTCCATCTCTCTACCCTTCCTGATCTCTTAGAATTCTTCATCACTGATTCAATTGGTACTTTTGTTAATATCTTTATCTTGTGTGCTTGAAAGTATATGCGGAGCTTAAATGATGCATAGACCAATGCATAGTACTTTTGTTAATCCCTGTTTCTAGCGCCATTATGTAGTTGCAGGAAATCCTACACTACACCCCTCATATGATTTCATTGTTGATCAACTCATTTTTAGGTTAACACTCTTAATTTTATTGATTAATTTTTGAATGTTCTTATAAGAAACATAAAGAAATCAAGAATGAACTCTGCTCTGAACTTTCTCTCTCCTATTTACTTGTTTCTTACTTCAAAAATATCTCTCTCTCCTTTGCAACTCGAATGACTATTTATAAGGAAATACATAGTGGATGACAGCTAATCTGTCCTTTATTTTCGGATATGGTTTGCGACATTCTCGCAACCTTACAAATGTTCACTTCGCAAGCTCTCTAATTTTCGCAAGACTATCATATCTTTCTCATGATCCTTGCTGACGTCGTTTCTGAAATTGTTCTGCGACGCTATTGTGCAATACCATTGATAATTTCGCTGAGATATAATTGTTGCGAGATTTTGATCCTACACAATTATGTTTTTGCCGTGAAGCAGTGAACCAATGATGGCGCAGCAGAAGCTTAGGCCTATAATGGTCTTGGAAAATAGATCAGTTAGACCCTTGACTCAACTTCTGACTCACTAACGCCGTTAGTGACTGTTAACTTGACCGCCAGTTTTAACAGTTGACTGTCAATTTGACTAGTCACCTGAGCTACTTCTCCGATAATTATCCGGCCATTTTACCAGTTTTGCGGCGCCTCTTTTTGGACATATTTTCACATGGGTTTTTCTCACATATGGGCTTATTGGACCACTTGGACTTTGGGCCTTGAAGACCTAGTTTTGGAAAGATGAAAAGCTACAAAAGGAGAAAGTTTCTACTTTTTTTGGGATCACGTATTTTTCTACTTGGAGCTTTGGAGAGCGGCGACTAGGGTTTGCTTTCATTTGTTTTTCATCTTCTTCATTTTATTATTGGTTATAATTATGATGAACTTAAAAGCTATGAGTAGCTAAACTCATATTATTGGTTATGGGATAAAGTTGATTTCTCAACATGTTATTTGATTCAATGCATTAGTTTTGTCTCAATAATTTATTGTTTATGATTCATGGTTTATATTGTGATATGATTTGATCGCTTGTTTGGTTGAGTCCGGAATCAATTGGATTTGCGTTCATTTCTAAAGCTAGATTAGGGTTTGCAATACGAAAAAGTTGTTTATCCCTGAGTCTAAGTAGCATAGTGTGGTTATTACTTGTAGTGATACATATTTATAATCACATATGAATCATAACCTTGGTTAAATCGAATTAGTGCTTTTACACGTTTGATTGCCTTGATTAGTCTTATTCCATAAGAACTTAGTGCTTTTAGGTAGTTAAAATTAATTGTGCTTTTACACTTTAGGCTGGTTTCTAGGAAGAATTCACATATACATCTTTTAATGTGGTTGTGATGAAATCAGAGAATTAGCGGGATATACTTGCGATCAAGGTATCCTAGGACTTTTAGTAAATGAGAGATTAAAATTCCAATTCTAGTTATTGATGAAAATACATGTTTGTGAATGATACTATCTGTGACCAATATCTTCTTCTTATTGATTACTTTCATATTTTATTGCTTTCAATTATTTTTATTATTTTTCTAAAACAAATTTCCCCCCCTTGGTTACTAAGAAACTGAAATTTTATAACAACAAAAGCCTCTCTGTGGGAACGAACTCTTTCTTACCACGTACTTCATTTATATTAGTAGAGTGAGAAAGTGAAATTATTTTTGACGTATACGACAGCGATCAATAACGAGGTAAGTAATAAGCATATTCCCACCTTCGTTAAGTGGTTGATTTCCTTTGTTAGAGATCGTCAGAAAAAAAAGGATTTTTAAAATGAATAAAAGATGTGGGTTTTCAAAACAATTCGGAGGGTTTGGCCTTCCTACTATTTAACGTGTCACAGGATTATCTCTTCATTCCTACCTGGACACATGTGTGACCCATAAAAAGCTATTTATTATTGAGAGAAACTTCATAAAACCCTTTCTGTGAGACAGATCCGAGACTTTCGATCACTCTCGAACCTGGATTATTTCGATAAGGGATGGTTATTTCTCTCTCAACTTTTAAGGATGAGATTGTGTTCATATATGTGTCTAACTTCTTATGACTAGTGTGCAGAATCTCTATGTCTTCTTAGCGTTGGATGCTATCATTTCGGAGAACTAGTAAGTTGGAAAAGTAGGTTTTGTGGGTATACCTCTAGTAAACCCTCACGAGACTATAACTCGTCCACTAGGGACACCTAGGGGTTCAAAGGCTTGTTATACATGCTAAGTGTGACCGTAACCTCGACGAAATGGAGTTGTATGTATCCTTTAGAATAAATTTTGTTTGATTTGCTCGAGGAATAACAAAGTCTAAGTATGGGGGAATTTGATAGGTGTTGTAAACACCTTGATATTTATCTATTGTTTATGCTTTCTTTGCGAGTTTTATTGTAAATTATGAATCTTATTTTGATTTTGAGTTATAGGTGTTTTGGAGTCATTGGAACAAAAAGAAGTGGAACTTGCTCTAATCGTGGATTTATTCTCATCACCTTGAAGAGAACGAAAATACGAAGCCAGCGCCGAAGGAATAAGGTCACTCCGACATCGTACGAGAAAGTTATGAGCAAAATTTACGATCAAGCTTGTCAGTTCCCTATAACTGACAATACAAGAAGATTTTTTGAATTACGAAGAGATCTGAACTGTCAGTCTCGCAAGACCGACAATGATGGAAATTTCCATCATTCTCTGAGGCCTATATCAGAAGCTGGGTGCCTGTATCATTTTTTTATCATTATCACACCCTAACTTCAAGAGAAGTTCTTTTCTTTACTGATATCTGAAACGGGGAAATTAGGCTAAGGCCCAACCCATGGATAACCCATAATATGAGGCCCTTAATTAAAAGAAGTTTAAATCTAGTCCCCGAGTTATTAAAAGACATCAATGCCCTTTTATATATTGTCAATCCCCAAATTAAATAAAATTTAAATTTAAGCCCAAAATTATTAAAGTATAGTGTAAATGTGTAAACAGAAGTTACTCTTCTTTTCTTTCTTTTTCTCTGTTTATTTTTCTTCAGTTTTGAGAAGCTATTTATTTTAGCCTTTTGGTTTATGGGGGTAGGGGGCCTTGTGTCCCCTGCTTGTAATTCTTGTAATTACGTTTTTTTTTTTTGCTTAATAAACTATACTTGGCAAAAAAAAAAAGGTTACACCTTTCTTCCCAATGTAGTTTGTGACCGATTACACCTTACTCCCCAATGTAGCTTGTGATTTGTTACACCTTGCTTTCCGAATCAGATTGTGACCGATAACACCTTGCTACGCAGTATAGGCTATGACCAGTTATACCTTGATTCTCAACATAAGTCAAGATAGGTTCTACCTATAGTCATCTTGTATTGGTCATCCAAAAGATATTTAATAAAGAACCAGACCAACATAGTTGATTTACCTTTCGATTATGAAACAAGTTCATACATCTACTTCCTTAAACCAATGTAATAATACATAGTTTCCTATGATGAATCACACCTATATCCTTACACATAATCAAGTAATTAAATACATAGATTGATGTAGTATTTACGAAGTTCAAAAGATAAGTGTTATACTTCGTAAAATAATTCCTTGATACTTTGATCATAATGCTATGACCAAGTCTAATCACTAAAGTATTATAAATACAGCTTAGCATGTTATGTTTTCAATATAAAGCGACTTGACAGATACCATAGGAATGGAAACAAGATCAAGTCAATATTATTAACCTCAGGAGGAAGGATGATGTCTTGGTTGCAGTCGTCACTTCTTCACAATTTTCAGGTCTTCAGAGTAATACTTGTACGTCTCAACATTCCTAGACTTTCTAGTCTAACATAAACGAAGTTGACTCTATTAAATAATCAAGTGACTCTATATGAGTTTTGATACTAAAATATGACAACCAAACTTAGCATACCAACGCTTGGTGGGTTCAACCGAGCAATGCTCTATCAGACACTATAGGCATAATAGAAATTTCGAGTCAAGTTTATCTTGTTAATCGTTCTAGAAATATGTTATGCTTAAGAACATTCGTTCATACTTGATGAATTTGGTTAAGAACAATTTATTGTTTATAACTTAAATTGTGATTCAAGTCGTTTGAAAATAGCCTGGAACAGTGATATGTGTCATTGATGTTATTCGAGAATATTTCAAATCGATTATTAGAGAGATATAGAACTACTATAAATCTGGATATAGGACAGTATGCATACCAGTTCACATACTAGGATAACTGTTATAAGTCCAGAGCCACAGTATACACGTGCACAGTACACGCACCAGCGTAGCTATAGTTTGGCAACGACTTTTGGTACGCATACCCGGTATCCATACCATAAATAGTCTGTTGACTTGTGAACCAGGAAGGTACGCATACCTAGTATGCAAACCGGGAGATCTGTGGATTACTGAACACATTTTTGTATGAAAGGTATACATACCCAATACACATACCATGACAAAAATACTCACGAATAGGTACACAATACACTTACCAGGTACACGTACTTATCCAGTCGAATATTTTCAGATGCATCATAATTATTTTTATGAGATAATCGGCATTTGAACAACTCTCTAAAAACACTATCTATACATGTTTGATCACATTTGTGACTCAAGATTAAAGTCCTAAAGTTTTATATGAAAATGGTTAAGCTTATCGATCGATTGGCTAGTTTCAGTTATCCTTTCATGAAAAAGTCATTATAAACGGTTCGGTTATGGTTCATCCTAACCAGAGGGTATATTCAGTTATGTTAATCTCAAGTCAAGGTTTTCATATAACAGTGATTATTGATTGCTTGATTCCAAAGCTGCCTTAGCTTAAATCTAAAGCAACCTTGATCTTGAAAGTTTATAAAAGGAGAACCTCAAACAAATGGGATCTTTGAATCCCTGACCCTATTCTTGTGTGTCCTAGTAGTAAACTAGAGTCTTCCTCTCCTTTAAAACTTTTTAGGTTTAGAGAACTATCAAACTAAAAATAATTCACCTAGGGATTCGTGAAGCCAAGTCCAACTTTCTTTATCTTGATAGTTCGTGTATCCTGATGTTGTTTTGATTGTTGAGCCTTTAGCTCCAACAAACAAGATAGATAGAAATCACAGAGTTTCTTCATCTCAGACTTTGTGATTCCACAAGTTTATGTTTGTGAGGTGTATAATAATCTAGGCTGATCTTCGGGAGTCATAAGACCGAATTTTGAGGTTTGCTAGACTTTGTCTATTGCAATCGATTTCCTACCTCACTTGACTTTTATCAGAACGGAAATCACATATAAACTAATATGTAGGAGGAAGATTGGTTTAAATTCTTCAATTGAGTTGAAGCAACTCTTAGGCTGTAAAGGACGTCAGCTAAGGGAATAAATTGCACGAGTCTTGCTGGGATTCAAGAGGCCTAAGAAGCGCGACTGTGTAGATGGTGAAATTTGGATAAGGGGAAAAAGTGTCATTTCAATCCCATAGATGAAATGCAACTCTCACGGGAGAGATTAATCCCATGGACCTCAAGGCACCCTTAGCCACGATTTCTAGTATACTTCCTCACGAGACAATGTTGGTCGTGATATCGTGACTCCTAGCGCGCATCCTCGACGAGATACTGTTGGTCACGTAGGTTCTGTAGAGCGTAAAACGTCCCCAACATACTTATGAACCAGAACATCCACAATTACAGCATGTCTTCGCGAGACGCAGCTGATTGTGATGCCATGATTCCTAGTAAACATCCTCGACGAGATACTGCTGGTCATGTAGGTTGTAGATGCGTAAAAGCGTCCCTGAAGGACTTATGACCCAGAGCGGAGATGTGCATGTCTCCTTGTAGTAGGGTAAAAACTGATTCTGCTGAAAATGGTAAATTGGGTGTGCCGCCGAGAAACGAATCTAAACCCTAAACAAATGTACTGCACATGAGTACTTTAGATTCGAGAGATCAATCTGTACAATTCTGGAATAAACCAAGAAATGGTCGTTCCAGTCTTGCTTCGGTCACAAAATGAAGGAGAATGGTTGATCTCAGGGAGGGAAGCGAAGAAGATGTTGAGATCAGGATGATGAATTATAAAGGTGTGGGTGTTTATGACTTGTATCAGAATGTGGAACTTTCTTGCGGAATGTAAGCTATAAGTTCTTGGCGTTTTCTGGATACTTGTGTTGATAACACTGTTGTCCGTTGAAATAGATTGAAAAATCTATTTATACAAGTCATAGCTGAATCCCCTGATCTCATAGGAAGTGGAAGTAGTTGAGTGATGGAGAAATGGAGAACATGTAGAATGGTGAAAACCATTTCCCTATTATGAGGGGAAGACTGGTTGGTTTTATTCCCTCTACTTCTCTACCATCACTAACTGTCCGCCTTTCCTTGATACTTTCTTATAATGGATGTGTTGCACGCCGCACGTTGTAGACCGCTAGACCAATACCCTAATGAACATCCCCCAGTTTGTGACATGTTTGATGTCTCGAGTATTTTGTAGAAAAAATGTAGCAAGTTGCTGAGTGGGTCTTGCTCACAAGACCAAATTATTTCGACCAATCACGCGCAAGCTATGCGGCGGGCAGTCATATGTGACAAGGCAAGTCATGAGACTTGCCGTAAAAAAAATATCATGCAATGCTCTTAAGTTGAATAATTAAGTTATTCATGAAATCGATATTTATAAAATATCGTTTGTAATCAATACATATAAAGCATCGCTTTTAAGCAAGCAGCTCAAAATAATCGATGCTCATGAAGCATCATTATATGAAGCCTGTCTTGGTTGGCCACGGAACTTAATGTCTCAAGAGGAGCGCGACCATCCATCTTTGGGCAGCTACCAGGAGCCGCTTGGGCAGGTCAAGGGCAAGTCGATCGGCATTTAAGGAAGAGGGGCGCAGTGAGCACGGTGACACCTTATTGGTCGCCCAGGATTAGTTCTAAGACGGTAAATTTGCCTAGCAAAGTTGGACAGCCAAGATGATTTGCGGCAGTTATTGGTTGTCATTGAATTTATTTAAGACCCTTGTAGGCAGCGTGACTAGCCTACTTTGAGCAGCTGCCGGGAATTATTTGAGCAGGTTGAGGATGGGTCGATTGATTCCCATAGGAGGGGGTGGCCGGTGATTACGATGGCACCTCACTGGCTGCCTAAAATCGGATTTGGGCCGGTCGATTTGGTTAGCCAAGTTTGACGGCCGAGATCATTTTGCGACAGTATTGTGCTGCCGCTAACATAAATTAGGGTTTTTAAGTCGCGCGGCCATCCTACTTTGAGCGATCGGTTTGGGGCCTTGCTTGCAAGCTGGGAAGGCTCCGATTGGCAGAGGCATAAGTGGGCCCGCCGGTGTGTACCGCGGAGCTTGTCCAGTCGTGTCAGGAGGCGGCTAGTCTTAATAAATCAGTCGACCAAATCATGCGGCCGTGATCATTTTAAGACTGACATGGGCAGCCTATATTCGATTTCTAAAGGAATTACGTGTGTCGACCGGCCAACTTCCAATTTTAGTTAAAAGTGTAAGCTGCGCATTTACAGTGATTTGATTGGTTGATAGGAAAGAGGGGCCGGCGGGAAGTAATATGGGCATGGACGGCCGATGGTACGGAAGCGCAAGCTAGGGCGAACCGGCCGACGAAGTGGTGCGGCCGCGCACCTTTTGATGCTACCTTTATTTGCCGCAATTCCTTTTTATTTCTTGTTTTTTCAACTTTTGGTAGGATTTTGCTCCTACTAGTCAATGGAGAACCAATTTCCTAGCTTGCCTAGGTTTAGTCTCGACCAATTGGGTTCGAGATATTGCGCAGGCCGCAAAAACCTAATTTTTGCAAATTGATAAAATTAGGTTAGAAAAATTGAATTTTGTGAACTGACACAAAATCAAATAATTTTGGTGAATTTTGTGCGTTGATACAAAATCACTAAATTTATTCTCAGAGAGCGGCGCAGTTTGCGTGCTTCCGATTGAGTACTTTCATGTAGATCTTAAACCTGACACTTCGGGAAATTCATGCTACTCAGTCGCGAGTGAACATTAATTGTCATGTCATGTCAATATTAAGAGTTCAGCTTGGGAACATAGCATAGGAAAAATACTCAGCAAGCCATGCATTAGTGAATAATGCAGGTGGGAGATTAATAAAATTTATAGTACCTCGGATTTTGCAACCAACACAATTCTGAATAAATTTCATATAAGTATATTGAGTTGCTTTAATACATATGTAAGCAAAGAGGCATAGGCGCTCATCACCTTTAAATGGCTTTATTTCTTTGCAGAACGACGACACATTAAATACAGGGTTATACAATTTATCCTTGAACTAAAAACCACCATCAACACTCCTATAAGCACGACTCATCCTATTTGAGATCAATGACTGATTCTTAGTGCATCATCGCGAGATACATTGGTCATGTCTACTCTAGGATTTGACTCGACTTACTGACGTTTCCGAATAATTCCTAGGACATCCTCGCGAGATACATTGGTTATTCTTCCTCTGGGCCCTTTCGACAGACTCCTTGAACACTCTTTCGGGATACACTGGTCTTGTCGGCCCCATCAGATGGACATAATTGATTCCTAGAACATCTCTGCAAGATACGTTGTTCAAAGACAAGTGAGCCAAAGTCTCACAGACACATTAATAGGGCGCACAAAACCCTTTCTCTCTCTCTAGAATGATTCCTAACTGACCACTGAGAGATTCAGAGCCGTCAATAAAATCTTCATAGAGATTTGTATCCATCCGCAATATCACGGAGAGATTCACATCTCTCTCTTCTCAAACTCTCGGAGAGATTCACATATCTTCGCAAAATCTCGAAGAGATTCAAGTATCTCTGCAAAATCTCAGAGAGATTCAAATCTCTCTGCAACATCTCGGAGAGATTACATCTCTTCGTAAAATCTCGTAGAGATTCAAATATCTCTGCAACATCTCGGAGAGATTCACATCTCTTCGCAAAATCTCGGAGAGATTCAAACCTCTTCGCAATCCCGGAAAGATTCAAATCTCTCTGCAAAATCTCGGAGAGATTCAAATCTCTCTGCAAAATCTCGGAGAGGTTCATATCTCTCCTCAAAATCTCAGAGAGAATCGTATCTCTCGGGAAATCTCAGAGATGCATATTCCGCATGATAGGCACGAGCCTCATGTAAAAATCGAGTCTCCTTTTCATACTCTCCATACTAATTCTGAGGCATCCCATGCCTTTTCACGTGACTCATCGTCATTCTTACAAATCAGAGAATATCTCTATATCTTGTCCAACTCGCCTAAAGGGAATATTTTTCTCTCTCAACACATCATCACAAAGGCTGACTCAGCTTCACACAAACGGGGGGATATCAATTAAGGTTTTGGTCTGACGGTATACGGCACGTGTGAGAAATACCCGGCATATTTCTCACTGCATAAGAGAGTAAAGTCGTTGTAATGATGAGAGAAACTCAACCTAGTGTATCTTCATTTATTCCTGAAGAGACGAGAGAAGTGCTCCGCACGGCACGATGAAAAGGAGAGGGTACCCAAATATACCTCAAGCTAAAACTTTTCCTACCTATAAGTCCTTTCTCCGAAAGTGATTGTCTATGGACAAAGTCGAGACAATGCAACTGATCGGTTCACACTTCGTGTAATCGTCTATGGATACGAGATCGAGACAATACAACAACGAAGTATGTTTACTTGATAAAAAGGTTCGGACTTAACCAAACACAGTAGGATTGCTTATCAAGTAAATAGAAATTAACGTTTGTGTAATTTACTTTAATTATAATAAAAGAATTATAATGCGGAAAATAAAAGTAACTGATACAACAAGATTTTGTTAACGAGGAAACCGCAAATGCAGAAAAACCCCGAGACCTTGTCCAGAATTGAATACTCTCAGTACTAAGCCGCTACACTAAATTAAACCAACTTCGTATAGTTGAGACCAAGCAACTAAACCTATAGTTCACCTAGTTCCATCTGTATTCCCACGCCTCCAACTTATGAATAAGTCACGTACATGGAACAATTCATTTGGTTCATATTCCAAACAGTAAAGGAACAACAAATCTATTTGCTAGCAACTCTCTTCAACCAAGTGATGTGAGTTCGACAAAGGCTCTTCTGTTTATCTCAATAAACTCCTTCGTCAGGTTCTTAGATCTATCTTATTCTCAACTACAAAAGGTAATTGTTAATATTTTACAATCAACGCTTTTAATCACAAAGAATTGTATTGATGTCGATCTACACAACTAATCAATCCAATCTACCACAAGGATGAACCGATTATAGTTGGATCCTTTATACCGAAACAAGTATTGTGCACACCAAAGATCATGAACCCCAAATCAGAAATCTTCAATATCTTCTTTGTCTTCAAATCTTCTTAGATCTTCAATAAACGCCTGCACATAACAACTTGAATCTCTTGTGATCAATCACGCACAGAACGGAGTCTGTTAACAATGGATTATCATAAGACGTCTTTAGATCTACAAGCAGTCTAAAGATCCCTGTCGAAACTTCGATATAGTTTGAGTGAATCTTATATCAGAAGAAAATATTCTCAAGCATAAACAAAGTAGGTGCAATCAAAGTTCAACCACCCTTAGTCAATAAAATCAATCGAAAACACAAGATAAATCGCAATTATCTAGTTTCCCACCAACGGTACTAATAGAGCTTCTCAATCCCAAAGAAGACTTTAAACTGAGCGGCCGTAAGAGATTTCGCCTAATTAGGTTACTCTCCTCTCAGAATAGGCGGCTTCACCAGTAACAACACAACCGAGGAAGTTTGCTGTCACGAAGGATTAGTTTGCTAGAAATGCAAACTTCAAGTATTTATAGACAACGAAGTTTGGACACCAAGGAATTTCCAAAACCGAAAATATTATCAAGATATGCAGTATATTCCAAATTCGGTTTCCATAATTCTTGGAAATGCTCTGTCCAAAATAATGACCGAAAATCTCTTTGGAAAATATGCAACTAGTAAATGCACATTACTAATTCTCGTTTTCCTAAAATAAAATTAAAAACCTTAAATAAAAGATTCTTAACTTACTTATGTTTCGATCCTGGGATTCTCTTCCTTTAGATATTAAGGAATAACTTTGAACAATTAAAGATAAGCGTTACTGCACATGTTCAAATTATGTCGACATCCTCTTTCATACTTACAATCTTGAAACCGATTTACCATACTTCCAAACAAGTTTATAATTGGTTCATATGACTTTCAAGAACTATGTGATTGATCAAGAACACTCAATCACCAATCATGGGTTTAACGGTTCTACCAAAACAAGTTTCGGTTCTACCAAAACAAGTTTCGGTTCTACCTCCATGTGAGTACTGTGCATAGTCACACTAGCTTTCCAAAATTAGATTGACTAGGTACAAGGATCGCTTCCCCCCCATATATATGGTATCTAAATTGAATGTGTTTCACATGTCCATAGGATCGGTTACCCTTTGCCTAAAAACGTGTTGCACATGTCCATAGGATCGGTTCCCCTTTATGCTAAAACATGTTGCACCTCATACAAGGATTGATTCCCCTTTGTGATGTGTTGCACCTCTTACTAGGATCAATTCCCCTTTACCTAAAGTCGGTTTTGCACAAAATCACAAACTCGATCATACCATCTCAGGTGATTACTTAAGATCGGTTTCACTAATAAAAGTCATACCAATACATAAGTCAGGCCTTTGTGAATAGTTTTACCAAGAACACAAACAAGTCATGAGAGGTTATACTGATCACACATATTGGTTGTTCACAAGATATGCAATGAATAACAATACCAAAAACGCCTGGCGATTTCCTTTTCGATTCACAAAACAAGTTCATGAATTTACTTCCTTAAAACACATGTAAAACATTGTTTCCTAGGATGAAATCCTCACCTCATACCCATACATTATCACAATAGAATTTAAACGATTATGTCGATGTCTTATCTACAAAGTTTAATGGTTAAGCAATAAACCTCGTATTGTATTCCTTAATACTATTTCTATCTAGAGTGTTCATGCTTCGTAGTTTTGTTTTCAATATGCACGACTTGAAAGATACGTTAGGGAATGAAACAGTTCAAGTCAAATATCACTAACCTCAAGTGGAAGGATGATGTTTTCGTTGTAGCTTCTTACTTCTTCACTTCTTCAAGTCTTCGCAATACTTGTAATGTCTGATATCCTAATACTTTCAATCTAACCTATACGAAGTTGACTCAAGTACATAATCAAATGACTCTTTAAATGAGTTTTGATTCACTAAAATATGACAACCAAACTTGACATACCAACGCTTGGCGGGTTCAACCGAATTATGCTCTAATTGAAAAGGTGAGGGTACTCAACTATACCTCAAGCAAAAACTTTTCCTACCTATAAGTCCTTTCTCCGAAAGTGATTGTCTATGGACTGAGTCGAGACAATGTAACTAATCGGTTCACACTTCATGTGATTGTCTATGGATACGAGATCGAGACAATACAACAGTGAAGTATGTTTACTTGATAAAAAAGTTCGGACTTAACCAAACACAATAGGATTGCTTATTAAGTAAATAGGAATTAATGGTTGTGTAGTTTACTTTAATTATAATAAAACAATTATAATGCGGAAAATAATAGTAAATGACACATCAAGATTTTGTTAACGAGGAAACCGAAAATGTAGAAAAAACCTCGGGACCTTGTCCAGAATTGAATACTCTCAGGATTAAGCCGCTACACTAAATTAAACCAACTTCGCATAGTTGAGACCAAGCAACTAAACCTATAGTTCACCTAGTTCCGTCTGTATTCCTACGCCTCCAACTTATGAATAAGTCACGTACTTGGAACTATTCCTTTGGATCGTATTCCAAACAGTAAAGGAACAACAAATCTGTTTGGTAGCAACTCTCTTCAACCAAATGATGTGAGTTCGACAAAGGCTCTTATGTTTATCTCAATAAACTCATTCATCAGGTTCTTAGATCTGTCTTATTCTCAACTACCAAAGGTAATTGTCAAGATTTTGCAATCAATACTTTTAATCACAAAGAATTGTATTGATGCCGATCTACACAACTAATCAATCCAATCTACCACAAGGATAAACCGATTATAGTTGGATCCTCTATACCGAAACAAGTATTGTGCACACCAAAGATTATGAACCCCGAATCAGAAATCTTCAATATCTTTTTTGTCTTCAAATCTTCTTTGATCTTCAATAAACGCATGCACACAACAACTTGAATCTCTTGTGATCGATCACGCACAAAACGGAGTCTGTTAACAATGGATTATCACAAGACGTCTTTCGATCTATAAACAGTCTAAAGATCCCTGTCGAAACTTCGATCTAGTTTGAGTGAATCTTATATTAGAAGAAAAGATTCTCAAACATAAGCAAACTAGGTGCAATAAAAGTTCAACTACCGTTAGTCAATCAAATCAATCGAAAACACAAGATAAACCGCAATTATCTAGTTTCCCACCAACGGTGCTAATAGAGCTTCTCAATCCCAAAGAAGACTTTAAACTGAGCGCCCTTAAGAGATTTCGCCTAATTAGGTTACTCTCCTCTCCGAATAGGCGGCTTCACCAGTAACAACACAACCGAGGAAGTTTGCTGTCACGAAGGATTAGTTTGCTAGAAATAAAAACTTCAAGTATTTATAGACAAGGAAGTTTGGACACCAAGGAATTTCCAAAACCGAAAATATTCTCAAGATATGCAATATATTCCAAATTCGGTTTCCATAATTCCTGGAAATGCTCTATCCAAAATAATGACCGAAAATCTCTTTGGAAAATCTTCAGCTAGTAAATACACATTACTAATTCTAGTTTTCCTAAAATAAAATTAAAAACCTTAAATAAAATATTCTTAACTTATTTATGTTTCGATCCTGGGATTTTCTTCCTTTAGTTATTAAGGTATAAGTTTGAACAATTAAAGATAAGCGTTACATCACATGTTCAAAGTATGTTGACATCCTTACTTTGTAAGTCCTCTTTCATACTTACAATCATGAAACCATTTGCCACACTTCCAAACAAGTTTAGGATTGGTTCATCTGACTTTCAAGAACTATGTGATTGATCAAGAACACTCAATCACCAATCATGGGGTTAACGGTTCTACCAAAACAAGTTTCGGTTCTACCTCCATATGATTATTGTGCATAGTCACACTAGCTTTCCAAAATTCGGTTGACTAGGTACTAGGATCGGTTCCCCACATATATATGGTGTCTAACTTGAATGTGTTGCACATGTTCATAGGATCGGTTACCCTTTATGCTAAAACATGATGCACCTCATACAAGGATCGATTCCCCTTTGTGATGTGTTGCAACTCTTTTTAGGATTGGTTCCCCTATACCCAGAGTCGGTTTTACACAAAATCACAAACTCGATCGTACCATCTCAGGTGATTACTTAAGATCGGTTTCACTAATAAAAGTCATACAAATACATAAGTCAGGTCTTTGTGAATAGTTTTACCAAGAACACAAACAAGTCATGAGCGGTTATACTAATCACACATATTGGTTTTTCACAAGATATGCAATGAATAACAATACCAATAACGCCTGTCGATTTCCTTTTCGATTCACAAAACAAGTTCATGAATTTACTTCCTTAAAACACATGTAAAACATTGTTTCCTAGGATGAAATCCTCACCTCATACATATACATAATCACAATAGCATTTAAACGATTATGTCGATGTCTTATCTACAAAGTTTAATGGTTAAGTAATAAACCTCGTATTGTATTCCTTAATACTATGTCTATCTAGAGTGTTCATGCTTCGTAGTTTTGTTTTCAATATGCACGACTTGAAAGATACGTTAGGGAATGAAACAGTTCAAGTCAAATATCACTAACCTCAAGTGGAAGGATGATGTTATCGTTGTAGCTTCTTACTTCTTCACTTCTTCAAGTATTCGCAATACTTGTAATGTCTCATATCCTAATACTTTCAAGCTAACCTATACGAAGTTGACTCTAATACATAATTAAGAGACTCTTTAAATGAGTTTTGATTCACTAAAATATGACAACCAAACTTGACATACCAACGCTTGGTGGGTTCAACCGAGATATGCTCTAACACCAACAATCTCCCCCTTTATCAATTTTAGTGGCAAAACTCTTACATCATATGGATAAACAATGTAGGATCAGATTCTCGCAACAATTGTGTCTCAGCGAAATTATCAATGTTATTGCACAATAGCGTCGCAGAACAGTTTCAGAAAACAACGTCAGCAAATATCATGGGAAAGATGTGATAGTCTTGCGAAAATAAGAAAGCTTGCGAAGTCAACATTTGTAAGGTTGCGAGAATGTCGCAAACCATATCCAAAAATAAAGGATAGATTAGCTGTCATCCATTATGTATTTCGCTTATAAATAGTCATTCGAGTTGTAAAGGAGAGAGAGATCTTTTTTTGAGTGAGAGATAAGTAAATAGGAGAGAGAAAGTTGAGAGCAGAGATCATTCTTGATTTCTTTATTTTCCTTGTAAGAATATTCAGAAATTAATCAATAAAATTAAGAGTGTAAACCTAAAAAAGGCTGATCAACGATAAAATCATACGAGGGGTGTATTGTAGGATTTCCTGCAACTACATAATGGCGCTAGAAACAGGGACGATTGAAGATGAAGATTGAAGACTATTCTAGAAAAAATAAGATTAACATTGAGATTTGTGAAAATTTAAAGTAGTTGATTAAGAATTTTTCATAATTTCTTGAAACACTGTTAGCATTGAAGAAATGGCTAGAAGAAGAAATATATCCGAACAACCAACTACTATTAGAAGAAGCAAAAGAATTGCTGGAAGAGAAAGAAGTGAAATGGGAGAATCTACTAGAAGGAGAAATAATAGAGAAAATATAATTCAATCACCAATTCAACAAACACTAGTTCAAGAGAGGAATACAGATTATGACAGAGTGAGCGTACACACTTGGCGATCAAATTCAGCAGAAGAAATAGAAGAAGAGCAACAAAATAGAAATTACAGACAGGA
Organism: Papaver somniferum; assembly: GCF_003573695.1. Taxonomy (NCBI): domain Eukaryota; kingdom Viridiplantae; phylum Streptophyta; class Magnoliopsida; order Ranunculales; family Papaveraceae; genus Papaver; species Papaver somniferum. Next base: position 105,979,510 of record NC_039367.1, on the reverse strand, counting down.
AGAGAGAAATCAAGAAGCAGATGAAGGAATAATTCATGGAGATGAAGAAATTGGAGCGTTAGAAACATTGAGACGAAGAATACATGAAAGAAGAGCTGAGGCGGAAGAGCGTGCAAATTTAACAAGACAAAATCACGAATTAAGGATGGAGAATATCAGATTGCAGAATAGAAGATCGAGAAGTATTACAAAATCATATTCCAGATCAACTAGAAGAGAAATGAGGCAAAATTCACCTACAATCAATGTTGGAAACAATATTCAGAAGAAATGTCAAATCCTAATGAAGAATATCGCGAAAATAGAGAAAGAATTGATGATCGTTACATTCCACAAAATGAAACTTTTGATGATAGGAAAATTAGAGGAAATCAAGAGAACGGGCAAATTCAGGAGTAACCAAGATGGCGAAGGAAATCAAGAGGAGGGAAGAAGAATTTTACATGTGAGAGAAAATCAAAGAAATCAACAGACAATTGAAGAAGAAATTGAAAGACATAATGCTGAACAAGCACGTTTAATCTGCGAACGTGAAAGTTGAGAGCGAGGAAATGGAAAAGCAAGAGCTTCAGGAGACAATTCGCCAGAACAATCATGACAACCGAGAAAGAAGGCGTATACAAAACTGGAATAATGATAATCTCAATGAGGAGTATGATAGAGTGAAGAGAATGGCTGAAAGACAGCGAATTGAGTTGATAAGAAATGAACAAAATTATGGAGGGGAAAATGAACGACATCATCACTTGCGAATTCAAGATAGGGATGAGGAAGAGAATCGCAGAAGAAGACGAGATGAGGATAATGAAGAAGAGATACAAAATTTCGCAAGAGAAGATAAACGTGAACGCAGAAGAGAAGCAAAATTAAAGAGACCAATGGGTCAAGATTCAGGAGTAAATCAACAATCTTGAAAGAATTAGAAGAAATGAGAGGAATGCTAAATAACAGAGGAGAAGTAGGTAGAAGACAATTGGATGAAGCAATAGAAGAAGCTGCGAAAACTCCATTTACAGAGAAGTACAATTAGGAGGAATACCACCGAAATGCAATTTGCCCGCATTAACCAGCATTTTCGATGGAACAACTTGTGCAATTCAACACATTAAAGCTTATGTGAGGTGCATGTTACAATGGGAAAATCATGATGCGGTATTGTGCAAATATTTCGCATCCAGCTTAACAGGAGAGGCGGTTAAAATGGTTTGAAGGTATACCAAAGAACACAATAACCTCCTTCAATCATTTGCAGACCACATTCTTGGGAGCATATATAAGTAATAATTCCTCACGACCTGGTATAGAAGATGTGTTTGGATTAAAACAAAGGATTGGTGAAAGTTTGAAACACTTGACTAAAAGATGGAGAACCATGTGTAGCGAAATGGCTGGCCGTGTGTAGATGAGAGATATCTCATATTATCATTTATCAATGCTATGTTTGCAACAAACCTGTTGTATGTCCAAATTTTCAGAGTCAAGAATACAATTACAATGACTGAATTGCGAGAACTTCAAGAAGAATACATTGCTTTGGAGGAAAGACAAAATGAAATGGAATCATATCCAGTTGCGAATACCAGCTCACAAGCAGCGAATGCAAGCTTATTACCCAAGCTAATAAATACAGTGGCGAATACTTCGCAAGTACAACAAGAAAAGGTGACAGGTAACAATCAGCAGAAGTTGGTAGCTATGGGAAGTCGAGATCAAGAAGAGTATGAAAGAGAAAGAAATTTCTACAGTCGTGGAGGAAATAACAAGATTCAAAGACTCGATCAACCGCAAGAAACTTATGGAGGTCAAAGACCAAACTTTAATAGAGGACAAGGAGGTCATAAGGTAGTATGGGAAGAAATCAAGATGCCACCTCTAAATGCAAGTGTGGAGAAGATATGGGAAGCTATAATTTGATGGAAAATATACCAACACCGTGGAACATGGGAACGGAACCACCTCCAAATCACAGAAGTCATGAATTTTGTTCTTATCATCATTTTCATGGGCATACCACAAACGATTGCAGAAATATAAAGAGGATTATTTTGAGAATGATAGATCAAGGAAATTAAACGACTTTCTGGTAGGGCATCCACAACCTCAACCATTACCACCACCACCAGAACATCACAAAGTGAATACAATGAAAAAGAAAGAAACATTCTTCATAGAAGTGGGTGCAAAAGCAAAAAATCTATTCTGTCACTCTATCGTACATTCATATAAGACAATTGAAGACTTTCATGATAATGTTTTAAGTCGAGTGTTCGCAAGAGATAATAATGGAAAAGAAATTATGAATATTGCGAAAATTTCGCAACTAGAGGAATGGCAGAAACATAATTTCCTTTACCGCAGAAGAAGTTCCCGAAGGAGAAAGATGCATGACAATCCATTGGTAATAAAATTAGAGATTAATCCAAAACCAAAAGAAGATGAGGATGATGAACTGAAGATTCATGGGCAATCAATAGAATCCTAGTCGATACTGGAAGCTCTGTGAACTTATTTTATCATACTTATAAAACCATGGGTGGAAGAGATGATGATCTTATACCATCAACATATAAGATATATGGTTTTAATGGTACTGCAAACAAGCCTAAAGGGGAGGTTACTATGCAAATTCCATTGAAGGGAATATCTTCAGAAATCTCATTCTGTGTTGTTGATGTAGAATCACCCTACAATGCATTAATTGGTCGACCTTGGCTACATGGGATTCTGGGTGTAGCTTCAACTTTCCATCAATGCATCAAATTCCCTCACCCCAATGGTGTAGGAATCATAAAGGGAGATTGGGTTGAAGGAAAGAAATGTTACGAAACTGAGATAGAATCTTGCGAAGGAAGAGCAAATAAGAAGGAAAACTGGCGACAAAAGTCAAGGATGTACAAAGAAGTGAGAAGTTGATGGTGGATACAATCGAAAAGAAAGGAGAAGATGCAAAATCAATGCTAGCTCAGGGTAAAAAGGATGAACATACCATTACCAAGGAAGCAGTAGCAAAATCATAAAGAAGCAGAGGAGGGAAAAGTAATAAAAGCAAGAAATGTATGAATGATTAAGTTGTTGCGATAATCTCGCAATAAGTAAAATTCTCAAAAATACATTTGATTGAACAACAAAATTGAGATTGCGAAATTCAGATACAATTATGAATTGCGAGACTCTCGCAGAGATAATGAATTTTACAGAAAATAATCAAAAAGAATGACAAAAGAGAAAGAGGCGAACCTTTATGGCGTACACCCTAGTTCGCGAATAAAATTTCGCAAGAGGCAAATGTAAGACCTAAAGTACGTCATATTAGGGGGTACCTGTTGCATGACTCAGGGAAAGGCTACACCGCCACCGGAACCTGAGTCATGGAGATTTGGGGTCAATAAAGCCCATCCGGGAGAGGCACCTTGGATTCTCAACTTAAGCATATGACTTAGGTTGGGCGACTAAGGTAATAAGGACTCTCCCAAGGAGTGCAGATCTGATCAAGGCCGAGGTACACGGTTGAGTCAAGAGTGCCGGGGCGTTTGAAGCGTCCTTGCCATTCTTGACAAGTCTTGGCTTATACTGCACTCGGCCCGAAGAAAACCCCACTTAGGGTGCAGTCTCGTAACCATAAGCCCTATAGGTAAAAGGGATAAGAGGCTGCAAAAACAACTGGTTGTTGTTAAGACTGGATGGGAGGAGCTAACCTTGTATGGTAGAAGTACGCCTCCTTAAAGGGGAAACCAGGGGGAAGATAAGGGCGGCACCCTCAATTAGGGAGTTGATAAGTGTCTTAAGACGCAAATGTCATGAGGTTTATTCTTCGCAAGGATAATTAAGGATTGTCATATTTGTGCAACATTCCTGAAGAGGCAATAATACAAAAGAAAAAGATAAGATGAGATCAATGGGTTTTCGCATGAAAGTGCGAAGACGTCCTGCGATTTCATCGCAAGACGGCAATGTCATGGGGATTTATTTTCGCAAGAATATTTAGGCCTGTCATATTGTCGCAATATTCCTGAAGAGGCCATAATACAGAAGAAAAAGTTAAGGCAAGTTCAATGGGTTATTGCATGAAAGTGCAAGGACGTCCTGCGATTTTGTCGCAATGACAAGAGGTGGCATAATAAGACCTTTAATTAGGAAGGCAAAATAAGACCACACAGGAATGAGATTTTGAAAAGAAACAAAATTCACTTCGCAAGAACTTGCGAAATTGTACAATAAGAAAAAGTTTATGAAATCTCTCATTTGGATTCAAATAACAGAGGCGAGTATGGGAATGTATGAAATTAGAAAATGCTATTTGTCTCCATATAAGAGATTTACTCAAAAAATTCAAGAATTAATGATTATATTTATTAACTGTATTGCAAAGAAGAATTGTTTTAGTTTACGCAGGCCAAAATGATAGAAACACAAATATACAGAAAAAAGAAATAAATATACAAGTGCTACAAAGAATCAAAGAAGAAATAAAGACTATTTCTTGGTTAATCCTTCATTATATTCATCAGACTTATTTCCTTCTTCATCTGCGTCAGAATCCTCATCACCATCAGAACTTCCATCACTATCAGATTCTTCATCGTCAGCATCACTATCAGAGATAATCAAATTGGGAGTATTCTGTGGGATTTCCTCTAAAAGACAAGGGTAATCAGAATGTGGGATATTATGATCATCACAAACCATCTGGATGGTTTGATTGCGAAAATGCGTAGCATCATTCTTAAAATTTTCAATGGTGATTTTGATTTGATTCTTCAATCTAGAATACTTGTCGTTGCGAGAATAAAGATTCTTTGCGAGTTCCTCTTTTTCAGCTTCAAGTTCTTCAATATTTTCACGATATCTATTTTCAGAATCTGCGAACAAAAGACAACCAATTATTAATTTGATGAAAATCTATAAGAATCAAAAGATTAGTAAAGAAGAGCAATTAGCAACCTTCTCTGTCAGAAATCATGTCTCTAATCAAGGATGTATGTTCAACTTGGAGACTAACATTTACGCCTAAATCTTTTCTAGCATCATCTAAAATTTTCGCAGCCCAGACAAATTCTTCCTCACTACTTATGAGAAGACGAGAACGAATTTGATTTTCCCTTTCGCAGAGTTCAATATTATTGCGGTTAGGTTTATCTCACTCAAGTTGAACTTCAAGGAGAGCTTCTTGGAATTTCGCCAGAGCCTTGGCACCTTGATCAGAGATACGATATTTATCATCTATGAGACCGCTAATCTTGGTTCTCAACTCATTGTTTTTATCTTTGGAATCAATAAGGAGACGTTTAAATCTGTTAGCTAAGCCTAAACTGGATCTATGATCAATTTATAAGAGGCGAAATTGTGATCTAAGTTCATTTAGAGAAAGAGATGAAATTCTATCATTAGAAAAGCTATTTAAGGAACTGTCAAGACGTTCAAGAAGGTTATCATTATCCAAGGCATTAGGAAATGAACGAAGAAGGGTAGCTTCATCAGAAAGACCATAAATGTCTGCAAAAAGGATCATTTAAATAAGATAAAACAACAAGATGAATGAATAAAGAGAAAAGAGAAAAGTAATATACCGTAAAGATGATTATTAGCTTGTTGAAGACTAGAAATTTTGTTCTTATAAGAGGAAGAATCAATTTTTAATTATCTATTCTTCTCGCGAAGACCTTTAACTTCAACTTCCAATTCTTCATTCCTTTTGCGAAATTGAAGATTCTTCTTTTCAAGAATTTCGCGTCTTCTCTCTAGATCTGAGGAAACTGATAAGCACGCAAGTGCAAAACTTTTATACCCGCATTTATACTAGCTAGGTCTCGCTATCTTGCTAATAACTATGTTTTAGAGCTTTTACATGAATTATAACGAAATCCGTTTGCCCGGAGGCTAATGGCCTAGAAGCTAAATTGGTGCTTGCGACTTGCAATGCCAAAGGAGTCGGAGCTTGTGGGCTAGAAAACCAATAATTTATGGGCCGCATCACTTAATCCAGGAGGTTGAACAAAGAAATGATGTCCTCTACCAAATGTGTGAGCTACACAAGGGAGCTTAGAAAGTGAGACGTGTCCCATTTTTCCACCTCTTCGGTCTTATCAAAGTAAGAAAAAGAAATGTTCATTGTTCTTTCTCATTTCAAGCTGGTAACAACAGAGAAAGGGAATTTGAGATCGAGCTTCATACTTGAATGGAATTCGTCAGCATCCAAACAGCTACAGCCAAACCAAGGTGGTATCTTCTCCGTTACCTCTCGTTAGATGGATTTCAAGTTCTTCTCTCCAATTCATGAGCACCAGATATTGAGGCAACATCAATGGATCTGTGTGAGACTGTTGTAATGTTGGAATTTATATGCAGCAGCAACGACAACAGAGCTACAAGGTTCGTTATCGGCTGAAATTGGTTTTGACCTAACTTTTGGTCTTGATTAAATGGTGACTGTTTGGGGCGGTTCTGAGTTGTAAACGAAGATGAAATCATGAAGATGCAGATGAAGTTTCAAGACTGAAACTTGGTTACAGCAAAGCTAGGTCGTGATGTTTGTTCGCTGTGAACGGAGATTGGGTTCATTCCATGAGCTTGATCGATGGAGGTTTGGGGGTTTCAACATCAGTTGATATTAGGTCTTAATTTAATGGTGATGGACAGCGAAAACAGATGATTCTGTGGGTATTCGATTGAACGCAGAAAGGTGTTGCTGCCATGAATGTTGTGATTATGAAAAACAGGTCAGTGGCAGGAGTTGGGAAACAGTTCAGTTAAGAAAGTACTGGTTGCTTGAGTCGAGTGGTGTCTAAAGATCCCATAAAACAAACTCTCTGTGATATGTGGTAATGTTAAGTGGTTTTGAATGGTGAAAAACACTTGCTGCTGCTGTTGATTTAACGGAGTTGGAGAAGGTGTATATGTTGACTGAATTTGGAAGTCGTCGAGCTGGTGTAGTCGGTGGTGGCTGGAAGTGCAGGGAAAGCAGCTGTGGCGAAGCTTGGTTCAGCTGTTGTGATCAATGGATAGCTCTATGGTTGGATGTGAGCAGAAAGTAGTCAAGGAATTTGGCTGAGTTGATTACAAATTGTATAAGGCAGTCTCATATGGAACAAGGAGATGGATTCCAATTGATTTTTTCTATGGAGCTCGGATCAGAGCTAATCGAGCTGTAATAGCCAGTGGGTGACGAGACTGTGAATATTCTGAAGTACAACTGTAGCCGTTATGTAGAGTGGTTGTTTGCGATTCTGCACTTGAATGTTCTCGCTTCAGAACAAACACAACAGTAACAACTGGTGAAGACGGTGGTACTGCCTGATTGCAAGTGATGATGGTGGTTGGGCAACCTGTGGTGGTGTTTTGTAAGATGGAGATGCTGGTGTTGGCTGCGTCAGTTCAATGGATCTGAAATGGTCGTGACCAGTGGTGCTGAGATGATTGGCCTGAGCTAGTTGTTGGTGGTATTGGTCATGGATGTGAACAAGGAGGTGCAGACAGTGGCCAGACTTACTGTTGGCATGGAGTTCTGTTTTTGGACTGGGATTTGGTGTGTGCTGGCGTCCGTCACCAGAGGAGAGTTTGGATGGATATTTAACCTGGCGTGAAGAGAAGAAAAGATATTCCGAATACATGGAAGAATCGAGGGTTTGCATTTATCTTTACTTTTCGATTTGCATAACTTGATTTATTCCTGAATCATTTTCTATGGCTTTTAAGAAAGCTATGTCTAGCTAAACTCTTCATTAGGTGAAAGATGAACTTGTAGTTTTGATTTATTTGTGTTCTAAAACAGGGGTTTTCAACAACTAAAGCTTAATGTCAATTGTTTGAGTTTCTCTTAATGTTTTATTTTCTTTTAAACTTCTCATGTTCTATTCCATGTATAGTTCATTGTTAGGTTGATAGAAATACTCATTTAAACCTTGTTATTGATTGATTTATGAACATCCCGAGACTATGTATGCCATGTATGCTTAGTACTAGGGACTTCTACCTTAGGTTGAGAACAAACAATCTTTTATGATAACTCTTCTCTAAATATCATTAATGAAATATCTTCCGTGTGTGAGTAGCTAGGTTTGACATTTCATACGAGTAAACTTGAGACCTTTTGTTATAGAATACAAGTAAAGCCTAGCTTACAACGGATTTTGTAGCCCTAATAATTCTACATCTTTGATTACAATCTTAATTATTTTGCTTTGGTTCACTTTGTTAGTTTATAAGAATTCTGAAATATCCATTTTGAAATATTCTTGACTCGAAAGTAACTAGTATTGATTGGAAATAGTGTTTTTCACTCCTCGTGGGAACGATCCCTATTTGCCACTATTCACATGTAGTGCACCGTATACTTGCGGTTAATTAAAGTCGGTTCTCCGATTCATCAAGTTTTTGGCGCCGCTGCCGGGGATGTGGTTGCAAAACCCTCTCTAATTGATATTTAGACTTCTAGTCAGTAGTTTAGGATTTAATTTTCTGTAGTTATTGCTTTGTTTTTAGCTTTTGTCTTAGATTTTTGTTAGTTCTTTTTGCTGATTTTGTTTGACTCTTATAGGTACCTTTCTTAGTTATTTTGGATTGCGGCCCTGGAATTGGTAACAAGCTCAAAGAGAGTAAGTGCTTGATTTACTTGCAAAGCTTTTGCAAGGTAAGTACGATTCAACTCTTTGCTTGTTGTTAGTGTATGCGAGATTTTCCGGTTGGTTGGGATAGAAATAAATTTGCTCCATTATTTATGGCTGGAACCGATGATGAGGGTGAAAACCCTCCAGTTAAGAGTTTGAGAGACTATATGTATCCAACTAGAGTCTCTCAACCTTCATTCATTGTTTTGCCTGCTACTACAGCAACTTATGAGATTAGGACCAATACCATTCAGGCTCTTCCCAACTATTATGGTAAGGAGAACGAAAATCCTTACTATCACATTAGAGACTTTGAAGAATTGTGTGGTACGGTTAAAATTAAGAATTTGTCTGATGAATATCTTAGACTTAGGTTGTTTCCTTTCTCATTACAAGATAAGGCAAAATCTTGGCTAGATGCTTTGCCTCCTTCGTCAATTAGGACTTGGGAATACATGACAAAACTGTTTTTGAACAAGTTTTTCCCTAGGCATAAGACTTCTGCCATTCGTCAAAAATTAAATAGTTTTGTGCAACAACAGGGAGAATCTCTCTATGACTACTTAGAGAGATTCCATGATCTTTTGCTGCAGTGTCCTCACCATGGATTTGATACTCCTAGGCTTACGTTGATTCTTTACGAAGGGTTAGATCATAAAACTATGACCACGGTAGAGTCACTTTGTGGTGGTAAGTTTCAGGAAAAAAGTGCTGATGAGGGGTATACTTTCTTGCAAGAGGTAGCTGAAAAAACCCAAGAGTGGGATGCTAAAGAACCAGTAAGGTCAATTGCTAATAACAAAGGAGCGCACAGAGTTGATATTCAATTCGACTCTGACGCTAAAATAGCTTCGCTGACAAGAAGGGTTGAGTCGCTAGAACATAGTTCTAAAGCTAAGCCTTTTGTCGAGTCTTCAGACCAAACCTTTTATGACGATGGTAGTGAGCAAGTCAATGCTCTCTATCAAGATAATCGTCGTAAATATGACCATTATTCCAATACTTATAACCCAGGGTGGGCAAGACACCCTAACTTTTCATGGTCTAGAGGTCAGTATGAAGGTCATTCTAATAATGCTAGTGGTTACACACAGAAACCTTCCATTCCTAATGATTCTTCTAACCAAAGAATGCCTAGTATGGAAGAAAGTCTAAGTTTGTTTATGCAGGCTACTCAAAAGTCAATAACAAACTTAGAGCAGACCACTGCAAGGTCCATAGCAAATATAGAACGACAAGTAGGTCATCTTGCTAGTCAAATGAATGATAGAGACAAGGGACAGTTCCCAAGTCAAACATGCCTAACCCTAAGGGTTCTTTTGAGGTCAGCACATCTGATGTTAAATCCTCCGATCAAGTCCAAGCCGTTACTTCCTTAAGAAGCGGACGGATCATTGATAATCATGTTATTAATCCTAAGGAAAATGAGCATGAAAGGAACACACCCATTGTGATGCAGGTTACACCTTCGACACAAAAAGAAATCAATGAACCTGAAAAAGATGAATCTGAAAATATTTATGTTCCTTGTGCTCCGTTTCCTCAACGGTTACTACCCCGTAAGAAAGGAGCTAGTTCTAGTGACATCTTAGAAGTCAAGTTAAGATTAACATTCCTCTTCTAGATGCCATTAAAAAAATTCCTTTGTATGCTAAGTTCTTGAAAGATATGCAATGTGAAACGTAATTTGAATGTGCAGAAAAGAGCGTTTCTTGCTGAACAGGTGAGCTCTATCATTACGCAGAAAACGCCGCCTAAATACAAAGATCCTGGTTGTCCTACTATTGCTTGCACTATAGGAAAACACAAGATTGAGCATGCTTTATTATATTTAGGCGCTAGTGTGAATCTCTTTCTATATTCTGTGTATGAACAACTAGGACTTGGTGACTTGAAACCCACTAATGTCACACTCCAATTGGCTAATAGGTCTATTAAAATTCCTATAGGAGTGGTAGAAGATATTCTTGTGCAGGTTGATAGCTTTGTTTATCCTGTGGATTTTATTATTCTAGATACACAACCTGTGGCAGACCCTAGTGGTCAAATTCCTATTATTTTAGGACGACCTTTCTTAGCGACCGCTAGTGCGATCATAAACTGTAGGAATGGTATTATGGAACTTACTTTTGGTAGTTGGAAAATGGAAGTGAATGTCTTTACTGTTGCACGTTCTCCTCCTGATTGTAATGACCATGAAACTGTTTGTATGATTGATGAAATTGTTCATGATACTTTCTTGCAGAATCATTTAGAAGATCCATTAGAAGCATGTTTAACTCATTTTGGGCAGGATATAACTGATGATAGTGTTATTTGTGAAGTCAATGCATTGTTAGACTCCACCCCACTGCTGGACACTAGTAAATGGAAGCCTAAAATTGAACCTCTTGTACTGCCCGAATCTCGACTAGTTCTATCAGTCGAGAAAGCTCCGACCTCGACTCTTAAGCCATTGCCCGACACTTTAAAATATGTTTACTTAGGCTCTGAAAACACTTTACCTGTCATTATTGCTTCTAATCTCACACTAGAACAGGAAAGTAAGTTGGTAGATGTCCTTAGAGAACATAGAACGGTTATATGTTGGTCCATTGCAGATTTGAAAGGTGTTAGTCCTAGCGATTGTATGCATCATATCTACTTAGAAGAGAACTCTAAAACATCTAGAGAGATGCAACGTAGGCTAAATCCTAACATGAAAGAGGTAGTAAGAGAGGAAGTTCTGAAACTGTTGGATGCAGGTATCATTTACCCGATATCCGAAAGTACTTGGGTCAGCCCTGTTCAAGTTGTACCCAAGAAATCAGGAATTACCGTAGTCAAGAATGATTGTAATGAATTGATTCCCACTCGGCAGACCACCGGGTGGCGTGTATGCATTGACTATAGGAGATTGAACAAAGTCACGAGGAAAGATCATTTTCCTCTGCCATTCATTGACCAAATGCTTGAAAGGTTAGCCGGCCATAGTTACTATTGTTTCTTAGATGGTTACTATGGCTATAACCAGATCCCTATTGCCCCTGAAGACTAAGAAAAGACCACTTTTACCTGTCCATTTGGGACATTTGCATATAGACGCATGCCATTTGGGTTGTTTAATGCACCCACCACTTTCCAGCGTTGTATGTTAAGCATATTTTCTGACATGGTAGAAAGGTTTATTGAAGTTTTCATGGATGATTTTTCTGTGTTTGGATCTTCTTTCGATGAATGTCTCCATCATCTCACTCTTGTCCTAGTGAGATGCAAGGAGAAAAATCTTGTGTTGAATTGGGAGAAATGTAACTTCATGGTTCAGTATGGAATTGTGTTAGGTCACATTGTTTCTTCCAAGGGTATAGAAGTAGACAAGGATAAGGTTGATTTAATTTCTAAGTTGAGACCTCCACGTACAGTTACAGAAGTTAGATCATTCTTAGGTCATGCAGGTTTTTACCGTCGTTTTATTAAAGATTTTAGTAAGATCTCACGTCCTTTATGCAATCTTCTTGGTAAGGACGTTGCTTTTGTCTTTGATGAAACTTGTGTTGCGGCTTTTGAGAAGATGAAATTGTTGTTAACTTCTGCCCCTATTATACAACCGCCTAATTGGAATCTTCCATTTGAGATTATGTGTGTTGCTTCTAATTTTGCAGTTGGAGCTGTTATAGGACAGCGCAAGGATAAAGCACAACATGTTATTTACTATGCTAGTAAGACATTGAATGATGCACAATTGAATTATACCACTACTGAAAAAGAACTTTTGTCGATTGTGTTTGCTTTAGAAAAGTTCAGACCTTATCTTTTAGGGTCTAAGATCATTATATTCTCTGATGATGCCGCATTAAAGTACCTTCTTTCTAAGAAGGATGCTAAGCCTAGGTTGATTAGGTGGATGTTATTGCTGCAGGAGTTTAACTTTGATATTCAGGACAAGAAGGGATATGAGAACGTAGTGGCAGATCACCTTTCTAGGATCATTTCAGAGTCTTCTAATGATGCCTTACCTTTGCATGAATCGTTTCCCGATGAACAATTGTTTGCTGTTTCACAGTTACCTTGGTTTGCTGATATTGTTAATTATCTTGTTGTTGGTCAAATTCCTGAGCATTGGTCGAAACAAGGTATAACTAAATTTTTAGCTGAGGTTAAGCATTTTTTTTGGGATGATCCATATTTGTTCAAATATTGTCCTGATCATATTATTCGCAGATGTGTGCCTAATGATGAAATTATGAGTGTTATCACTTTTTGCCATTCTTATGCTTGTGGTGGCCATTTTAGCTCTAAGAAAACTGCTGCCAAAATTCTGCAATGTGGATTTTATTGGACTACTTTGTTTCATGATACTCATGAGTTTTGTCGAAGTTGTGACAGGTGCCAAAAGCTGGGAAGGATTACTAGGCGCAACATGATGCCGCTGAATTCCATATTGATAGTGAAAATATTTGATGTATGGGGAATAGACTTCATGGGACCTTTCCCATCTTCAAACGGTAATGTATACATCTTGTTAGCGGCTGATTATGTGTCTAAATGGGTTGAGGCCATAGCTACCAAGACGAATGATCGCAACGTTGTAATCAAGTTCGTTAGAGAATGCATATTTTCTCGATTTGGTACCCCTAGAGCCATTATCAGCGATGGAGGGTCACATTTTTGCAATAGTTCCTTTAAAACTCTTTTAAGTAAGTACTCCATTACTCATAAAGTCTCTACACCATATCACCCCCAGACTTGTGGTCAAGTCGAAGTTTCTAACCGACGGATTAAGCAAATATTAGAGAAAACAGTGAATCCAAACCGTAAAGATTGTTCTGCACGATTATTGGATGCACTTTGGGCTTACCGAACTGCTTATAAGACACCTATTGGTATGTCTCCGTATCGACTTGTCTATGGTAAGGCATGTCATTTACTGGTTGAGTTAGAACATAAGGTCTATTGGGCCATTAATACCTTTAATGTTGATTTTCTACAGCTGGGAATCACCGTAAGCTTCAACTCAATGAGTTAGAAGATATTAGGAATGATGCATATGAGAATGCAAAGATTTACAAAGAGAAAACTAAAGTGTTTCATGATAAGTCGATTAGTCGTAATTCATTTGAACCTGGGAAGAAAGTTCTCTTGTATAATTCTAGATTGCATTTATTTCCTGGTAAGTTAAGATCTCGTTGGACAGGCCCATACTATGTCAAAGAAGTTTTCCCTCATGGGGCTGTCGAACTTGAGAACAGAGAATCTGGTAATGTGTTTAAGGTTAATGGACAGCGAGTAAAACCATTTTTAGAACTCCTTAATGCCGAGGTGGAATCTGTCCTCCTCGAAGATCCAGTCTATCAAGACTAAAACTGTTTGGATTCTTGTTGTTGTATAGTAGATTTTTTTATTTTGTTCCTTTTTATGTTTTGTTTTCTTTTTGCAGGGAAACAAATGCCAATTGCTTCATGGGAGTCAACCCATTGGATTCTGCTTCGCGGGAGTCAACCCACCAGATTTGTTCCCATTTTCTTTATCTCTTGTTTTTATTTGTTTGTTTGTGAATTTTCGCATCTTAAATTATACATTGGATGACTCAATTACATTGAGGACAATGTATTGATTAAGTGTGGGGGAGTGGTTTTCACTTCAATTCTTTTTATATAGGTTTTTTCTTTAAAAAAAGGTTTTCACTTTAATTCTTTTTATATAGGTTTTGTCTTAAAAAAAATGGTTTATTTGAGCTATTGAATTTCATGACCAGCTGTGGAGCGGGTCTATCCCCATCTCCTATTTTATCCGGCTGTAGAGCGGATTCCCCTTTCTCCTATTTTATCCGGCTGTTGAGCGGATTCCCCTTTCTCCCATTTTATCCGGCTGTTGAGCGGATTCCCCTTTCTCCCATTTTATCCGGCTGTAGAGCGGATTCCCCTTTCTCCTATTATATCCAGCTGTAGAGCGGATATCCCTGTCTCCTATTTTATCTAGCTGTTGAGCGGATATCCCTAACCCCTCTTATCCAGCTATTGAGCGGATTTTGTTTTGTTTTGCTCGGGACTAGCAAAATGTAAGTGTGGGGGAATCTGATAAGCACGCAAGTGCGACACTTTTATACCCGCATTTATACTAGCTAGGTCTCGATATCTCGCTAATAACTATGTTTTATAGCTTTTATAGGAATTATAAGTGAAATCCGTTTGCCCGGAGAGCTAATGGCCTAGAAGCTAAATTGGTGCTTGCGACTTGCAATGCCAAAGGAGTCGGAGCTTGTGGGCTAGCAAACCAACAATTTATGGGCCGTATCACTTAAGCCAGGAGGTTGAACAAAGAAATGATGTCCTCTACCAAACGTGTGAGCTACACAAGGGAGCTTAGAAAGTGAGACGTGTCCCATTTTTCCACCTCTTCGGTCTTATCAAAGTAAGAAAAAGAAATGTTCATTGTTCTTTCTCATTTCAAGCTGGTAACAACAAGAGAAAGGGAATTTGAGATCGAGCTTCATACTTGAATAGAATTCGTCATCATCCAAACAGCTACAGCCAAACCAAGGTGGCATCTTCTCCGTTACCTCTCGTTAGATGGAGTTCAAGTTCTTCTCTCCAATTCATGAGCACCATATCTTGAGGCAACATCAATGGATCTGTGTGAGACTGTTGTAATGTTGGAATTTATACGCAGCAGCAACGACAACAGAGCTACAAGGTTCGTTATCGGCTGAAATTGGTTTTGACCTAACTTTTGGTCTTGATTAAATGGTGACTGTTTGTGGCGGTTCTGAGTTGTAAACGAAGATGAAATCATGAAGATGCAGATGAAGTGTCAAGACTGAAACTTGGTTACAGCAAAGCTAGGTCGTGATGTTTGTTCGCTGTGAACGGAGATTGGGTTCATTCCATGAGCTTGATCGATGGAGCTTTGGGGGTTTCAACATCAATTGATATTGGGTCTTAATTTAATGGTGATGGATAGCGAAAACAGATGATTCTGTGGGTATTCGATTGAACGCAGAAAGGTGTTGCTTCCATGAATGTTGTGATTATGAAAAACAGGTCAGTGGCCAGAGTTGGGAAACAGTTCAGTTAAGAAAGTACTGGTTGCTTGAGTCGAGTGGTGTCTAAAGATCCCATAAAACCAACTCTCTGTGATATGTGGTAATGTTAAGTGGTTTTTGATGGCGAAAAACACTTGCTGCTGCTGTTGATTTAACGGAGTTGGAGAAGGTGTATATGTTGACTGAATTTGGAAGTCGTCGAGCTGGTGTAGTCGGTGGTTGATGGAAGTGCAGGGAAAGCAGTTGTGGCGAAGCTTGGTTCAGCTGTTGTGATCAATGGATAGCTCTGTGGTTGGATGTGAGCAGAAAGTAGTCAGGGAATTTGGCTGAGTTGATTGCAAATTGTATAAGGAAGTCTCATATGGAACAAGGAGATGGATTCCAATTGAGTTTTTCTATGGAGCCCGGATCAGAGCTAATCGAGCTGTAATAGCCAGTGGGTGACGAGACTGTGAATATTCTGAAGTACAACTGTAGCCGATATGTAGAGTGGTTTTTTGCGATTCTGCACTTGAATGTTCTCGACTGAGAACAAACACAACAGTAACAACTGGTGAAGACGGTGGTACTTCCTGATTGCAAGTGATGATGGTGGCTGGGTAACCTGTGGTGGTGTTTTGTAAGATGGAGATGCTGGTGTTGGCTGCGTCAGTTCAGTGGATCTGAAATGGTCGTGACCAGTGGTGCTGAGATGATTGGCCTGAGCTAGTTGTTGGTGGTATTGGTCATGGCTGTGAACAAGGAGGTGCAGACAGTGGCCAGACTTACTGTTGGCCTGGAGTTCTGTTTTTTGACTGGGATTTGGTGTGTGCTGGCGTCCGTCACCAGAGGAGAGTTTGGATGGCTATTTAACCTGGCGTGAAGAGAAGAAAAGATATTCCGAATACAGGGAAGAAACGAGGGTTTGCATTTATCTTTACTTTTCGATTTGCATAACTTGATTTATTCCTGAATCATTTTCTATGGCTTTTAAGAAAGCTATGTCTAGCTAAACTCTTCATTAGGTGAAAGATGAACTTGTAGTTTTGATTTATTTGTGTTCTAAACCAAGGGTTTTCAACAACTAAAGCTTAATGTCAATTGTTTGAGTTTCTCTTAATGTTTTATTTTCTTTTAAACTTCTCATGTTCTATGCCATGTATAGTTCATTGTTAGGTTGATAGAAATACTCATTTAAACCTTGTTATTGATTGATTTATGAACATCCCGAGACTATGTATGCCATGTATGCTTAGTACTAGGGACTTCTACCTTAGGTTGAGAATAAACAATCTTTTATGATAACTCTTCTCTAAATATCATTAATGAAATATCTTCCGTATGTGAGTAGCTAGGTTTGACACTTCATACGAGTAAACTTGAGACCTTTTGTTATAGAACACAGGTAAAGCCTAGCTTACAACGGATTCTGTTTCCCTAATAATTCTACATCTTTGATTATAATCTTAATTGTTTTGCTTTGGTTCACTTTGTTAGTTTATAAGAATTCTGAAATCTCCATTTTTAAATATTCTTGACTCGAAAGTAACTAGTATTGATTGGAAATAGTGTTTGTCACTCCTCGTGGGAACGACCCCTATTTGCCACTATTCACATGTAGTGCACCATATACTTGCGGTTAATTAAAGTCGGTTCTCTGATTCATCAGCAACTGCAAAAGAAGCTTTTCCAGCCTGCGAAAAGAAATAAAAAATATTAATATAGAAAGAGATTTTGAGTCATAACAATGAAGAAGTAAAAAGATGAAAGTATACCAAACTATTGAGAGAATGCAAGAAGTCGGGAGTCACTGATCTAGAAACTCCGCGAAGAGATCTATCACCATCTAGTAAAGGGACATCACAGAGGGTAGCAAGAGCTTTGCAGGTATTTGCGAACTGGCCATATCCCATTCCTTGTAGAGAATCACAAAAAAGGCCAGAAAGCTTAGCCATAGAAGATTCGGGAGGAGAATTTTCAGTTCCAGCGAGATCATCATTATCCTCATCATCCTTATCACTTTTGGAATTCTCGTTAGGAAGAACATTTGACGGAGAAGAAGAACGCACTTTTCTTTTCTTTGAAGGAGGACCAGTTGATTTTTCTCTGCGAAGAGCACCTTTACCTTTATCGCCAATCTTCGCAGCATCAGCAGATTCTTCTACTTCAGCAATAATCTTCGCATACAGATAGAAGTAAGAAATGGGAGCATGGGAATGACAGTACTATTTAAAGTCATAAGATAAAATTTCTTACCTCATATATATATGAGCGAAGAGCCAACATAGTACTAGATTTCCCAGTCCTGTTATAACTATCTTTTAGTTTTTGGATCTGCGAAATATCGCAAGAGTTAGCGAACATAATAGTAAAAATCAATGAAGAAGTATAAAATGAGTTAAAGGGAGAAATATACCTCCTTCTCCTTTTCGGGCCAGGAGAAAACCCAAGGTTGATATGCTGCGAGATTCGCAGGAAGGACGTTTGACCCAGCAATGTAAGGACCCTTTAGCATTAAAGGAAACACACACCATTTTTCATCTTTGGATTGGCGAGGAGTTGTGTTTTTACCAGAATGCCAGTCAATATCTTGCATAAGAATTTTAGATTCATCAATATTATCTTTTCTTCTTAATCGAATACCCCAGCGAGTATTCTCTTTCTTCATGGAGATAAGTTCGTAATTTTCAAAGAAATTCGCCACTGTATACTTCTCAGCAACTATTTCTAGGTTTACGACTTTTGGATCCCTAAGTTCACTGGAGTAAAGAGATCCTCTACCAGCACCACAATTAGCGAACTCTAGCATTAGACAGATACAATCCCCACTTAGTTGGAAAATGGCTCGCGAAAATCCCGGATGAGCGAGAATTTCATAAAATAAAGGAATGTCTGGGTTATAAATAGGAAGAGGGAGACCTCCGAGAATCTGACCTAGCGAAATTATGATTGATTGATCATCACAATTTTGACTGGAGAAAAGCTTGACAGAAAGAATTGATTTGGCATTCACATCAGGAATGGGGGAGAGTGTAAGACCTTTATTAGCAAGATCTTTTTGGACATCTTGAAGATTCTTCTCATATCTATGACCACTTGGAGACATGATTGAATAAAGGATATGGGAATGTATGGAAAGTAAAATAATTGAAGGAAGAAAAAATTACAGCAGCAGAATTTGCAGAAGAATGACAAAGTTGCAGAGATAAGAGAATAAAAATAGAAGAGAAAGTAAAAAGAAAAATCGAAAGAGGGAGGGAGAAGAGTATATAAATAAAATATACTTCTCGAAAAATTAAAACCATTAAGATGAAGAGACGTGAGCGGTTGAAAAGTAGCGGTTACAGAAGACGTGTCAAGAAATAAGTGGAAGAGAGAGAGAGTACGTGTGATAAATGTGGAATATGAAAAGATAAGGGAGTTGCGACATTTCTCAAATCATTCTCTACTTTGAAGAGAAGATTTGATGTAGGATCAGATTCTCGCAACAATTGTGTCTCAGCGAAATTATCAATGGAATTGCACAATAGCGTCGCAGAACAGTTTCAGAAAACAACTTCAGCAAATATCATGGGAAAGATGTGATAGTCTTGCGAAAATAAGAAAGCTTGCGAAGTCAACATTTGTAAGGTTGCGAGAATGTCGCAAACCATATCCGAAAATAAAGGATAGATTAGCTGTCATCCATTATGTATTTCCCTTATAAATAGTCATTCGAATTGTAAAGGAGAGATAAGTAAATAGGAGAGAGAAAGTTGAGAGAAGAGATCATTCTTGATTTCTTTATTTTCCTTGTAAGAATATTCAGAGTGTCAACCTGAAACTAGGTATATCAATAAAATTAAGAGTGTCAACCTAAAACTAGGTTGATTAATGATAAACTCATACGAGGGGTGTATTGTAGGATTTCCTGCAACTACAAACAAATTACAAGAATTCATTACACGGACGCTTGATTCCCGAATTCAACAACACAATAACCTGTATACATTCAATCCTTAAATGCCGATGTTGACATTATAATAACAAAGAATTTTACTCCCCCTAAAGGTAAGATAGGTAGATTTTATCAATCCGCACGTCTTTGTTAATCCTTTGTAATGATATGTTACTACCCCTTAGTCTATGCTTTCACTCTTTCATTAAATTAACGTTTAAGCACCAATGTTCTTTTCCTTTAGTGATACCAACCAATATAAAATCAATGCCAGTATCACTTTTTTAATCCATATATTTCTCCCCCTTTTTGTCACAAAATGACCAAGAAACGAAAAAATAAAGAACAAACCGAAAAGACTCCTACAAATCTCAAAATAGACTTGCAACCTATAGAGTTAAGCACGAGGGTTCCACACACCATTTCTGATAAGCAATTAAAAAACTGAAACTACAAAGTAATTTGTTTTGATATGTTATCAAGGAAACAATTGCCCGAAGCAATTTTCCCTAATAGTTTAAAAAACCAAAAATCAACTAAGCACCTTAGTTCCTTTGCTAAACCGATTGTACAAATACAATCGCTTGTTCGATAAGACCAAAATAAAGATAACTCGATTTTTCTCATCAGGCTCTAATTATCCATATAACTTAGACCTTTAACTTTTTAACAAGACAAGTACTAGGTTAGTTAACTAGTATATCTTGTTAAGGCATTCGATTAGACTTGAATAACCGAAACCTGTACTTTGATAAGTCTAACTAAGATCATAATTAACTTAGTTTCTCTTATCCGGAATCGAATTGGACTAAACAATTCATCTCGTAAACCTTTTCTTTCGTTAAGCCATAAACAATTCATACAAACCAAATAAATCAACTTGCATAATTATTCACCTCAACCGGAAGCAATTGAAACAACATAGACATTATAACACCGCAATTGCACCGAAATTTTGTAAGCCTAACAATTGATACCACACAATAAAGCAAGATAACAATAGTTTTTCTTAACCGGAACCAATTGAATCACACACACATCAATTGTACCGAACTTTTGTACCGAAATTTTGTTATTGTTTATTGTTTTATTCCATAATTATTCAATCACACACACATCAATAGTTTTTCTTAACCGGAACCATAATTATTTGTTGTTTTATTCCATACACACATAATGGAATAAAACATCAATTGTACCGAAATTTTGTTACGCAAAAGCAATAAATATATGAAATAAAAATCAGGCTTTTCTTAAACAGAAAAACAATTAATTAGCAAGATTTTTACCTCAAATTTCGCATCCTCTTCTCCAATATGTTTGCATCTTCTCCAGGGAGAATTGATATCGAAATATCATTATGTTGTCATCCTTATGCAAAACAAAAGAATAACGACAACCAACCTTTATCAGAGAAAGGTTGAAAACCGATTTTTAACTATTGCAAGCAAAAGTTGAAGACCCTCGAAACACATATGCTTTTATGCCAAACCAAAACCGATTGAACATATTGTGACTTTTTCACATATTGTTTCTATCAGAACCCCTCATGATTCTTTGATAAAGCATACCAACATGGACTAGAACTTAATCCTGCTATATCAAAAAGTCACCCAAACCATAAGGGTTCACAACATTATGAGATCGAATATCAAGGTAATAAAACCGAAATCAAATATCCCATAAACATACATAGCAATAATCATAAAGCATTCAAGCACAGGATATGTAAATCAAAAAACTATCATAAGAAAAATTATAAATCAAATAATTTTATTCATAATAGTTTTATTCATAATAGACTTAATACAATCATTGAAAGAAACCAAAAATTGATGTCTATTTCCTTGGATTAAGTATTACAGCATATAACTTAATCTCTAGTGGTGTTCTTGTTGTTCACTGAGGTTTCTTCAGTGTTCAAACTTTTAAAGCATGTCTCAAGAGACTTGTCAGCAACCACTTCCTGTTTTTCAAGCTTTTCAACTTGAACCTTCATGTCAGCAATATCATCTTTTGTTTCCTTAATCTTATCCTTGAGCCAGTCCTGATTTTGAACCGTTATTATGAGATTGGTTCTTAGTTCTTCAAAACCTTGGATATAGTCAATCATACTATCAGAGTGAATCCAATTGGTTTTGGTTGGATCTTTTAGGTTGTAATCCAACAAACATGACTCATCTTGTGATCCAACTGAACTATCAGAATCATAATCAGACATGTTATTTGTTATGTTTCTCTTCTTCCTATCTGTATTGATTCCCTGATAATCTTTAACCTTTTGAGCTTCCTCCTTATTAGCCTTTGAGATACTGCGAGTTATTGGAGGCATGCTCGCTTTTATATATATATAAAAAGATTGATCAGGGTATCAAAATACAGGAAAGAGATAGTTTCCCTTTTAAAAAGAGACAACTTTCGGACCGAAAGATATCAGGGGAAACCGAAAATATTAAAGAATATATCGTTTCCTTTGTCCGAACTTCTCAAGCTGGAAAGTTTATTAAAATTCGAAAATTCCAAATAAAACCTATTTTTGGAAGATCATGATAAACATGAACATCATTAGACAACCATGGATTCGCAGTTATCCATAAAGTTTCACAACTTTTCTGATAAACAACTACACAAACAAATGTGCTCCAGAATTATTGTGCCTTTCACATCCATGAATAAGAGCACGAAAGAGGATGAGAGTGCACAATTTTGATACAACTAGGTTGCATCAGAGTAAGCTTTATCTAGCTTACAATGAATATCAGAAACATAATTAATGGTTCTCTTAGGAAATTTCAGCCCAAAATATTTTCTCCCAAGGCGATGATCTTTTCTAACTCTAGAGATATGATCATGTGGAGAAACTATACTGATGTGAGAATTTTCAGAGATACATAAATCTCTCTTAATTCTATCAATGAGATTTCATAAGATTTTCTCATTCTAAGGACTTTCTTATGATTCACATCAGTGTGATTATCTGAAACAATTATCGGAGATTCCTGATTGTTTCTTTTGGCAGAGATTCTCTCTTTCCCTTTCTTCTGGAGTCGTTCTTCATCAAAACAAGAATTGTTTCGATATGGGTGAGGAGGAACCTTTTTCCAGAAGTGATTATCAACTCTTTCCTCAGATTCTTTTGAGTTGATCTTATCGGGTAGTGGTATAATCCGTCTTTCTACTAAGGAATGGTCTTTCAGTTTTTTAAGACAAGAAATTTACACGGGTCGGATAACAAAAATGACGAAACTTCCTTCAATATTTTTACCACTGTATGTTGAAGAAGTATAAGTTTCCTGTCAAGTGACTGAAAATTATATTCCTTAAGATCACTTTCACGGAATCCGTTCAAAGTTTCCTTCGGACAAGATTTCGTTTGATCATCAGTAGATATAGAATATGGTTTCGTATCCTCTTCCGAATTGATGTAGTTAGGCAAACTACCATCATCTTGATCTGTTTCAGATGTGACTAAACCGGTTTTATCACAATCTGTAAAAGTCGAGCAAGGACTTTTAGTTTCCTCAACATCAGAAGAAATCATAACAACATCATTAGTCAGAGTCATAGGACGTGTCTCTTTTTCTTGAGAAAGAGTTTTACCAAGAGCTTCTAATTTGACAGTAAGATCCATATTCTCTATAGCTAGAATATTCAGTTGGATGTCTTTATCTCTGATCTCATGTTTAAGAAGATTTGTCTCTGTCTTTAATAACACCACTTTAGAAGATAGAGATTTTATAGGCTTTAGGAGTTTTACCAACTCTTTATCATCATCTTCTTTCCTATCAAAGATGGACACAAATGTTTTCGCAACTCCTGGATCATGAGTCAACGAAGTAGTAACATCTTCAACCTTTGAGTAGTCATACTCTTGCATAACGTTAACTGAATCGACCATTAGATTCAATTTCTTATAGGTTGTGAAAAAGCGGGGGTCTAACAACCACACCTAATATTTCGCTTAGCAATCTATATGGACAAACTCCAATATACTTTCTAGAGAATCAACTAGGCAGTCAGATTCAATCTAGATAAAAAGTATATCAAAGATTTTATATCTCAATCTCTCGATTTGATATATACTCAAGTAAATAGAAATCTGCGAGTCTTTATTAAATACTAGAGAGATAACTTGGATGGTACCAAAGACCAATATCCAAGTGTCAATCAATTTAAATCAACAACCAAACGGTCGGATATTCTAATTGATTGAACGACGCACAACCTGTGATATTTCAATTATATAACAAAATATAATGTGGAAAATAAATAACACAGACACCAGAATTTTGTTAACGAGGAAACCGCAAATGCAGAAAAACCCCGGACCTAGTCCATATTGAACACACACTGTATCAAGCCGCTACAGACACTAGCCTACTCCAAACTAACTTCGGTCTGGACTGTAGTTGAACCCCAATCAATATACACTAAGCCAAGGTACAGTTATGCTCCTACGTCTCTGATTTCAGAAGGATACTACGCACTTGATTCCCTTAGCTGATCTCACCCACAACTAAGAGTTGCTACGACCCAAAGTCGAAGACTTTAATAAACAAATCGACGCAGCGAAAAAAGATATTGTGGAATCAGAAACGATGAGACGAAGATGTTTGTGACTAATTTTCTATCTTGCCTATCGGAGATATAAATCTCAAGCCAATCATTACGATTGTACTCAACACGATAGAATCAGCAAGATCAGATCACACAACTACGAGAAAGTAGTATCGGTCTGGCTTCACAATCCCAATGAAGTCCTTAAGTCGTTAACCTGGTTTAGAGAAGAAACCAAAGGTTAAAGGAGAATCGACTCTAGCTTATGCAACTAGTATCACACGTAATGTTTGGGGATTAGGTTTTCCAGTTGCTAGAGTTCTCCCTTATATAGTCTTTCAAATCAGGGTGCAATCAATGTTAGCTTGGCAACAAAGCATTCAATATTCACTGTTAGATGAAAACCTGATTAGATTCAAGCTAATATTTCTCAACCGTTAGATCAAAATCTTAGCTTGTTATACACAAATGAAATGCACGTTTCTAGGCTTGTGTAACCGTACCCAAACATGTACATTTGTTATTTCAATAATAGTTAACCAAATGGTTATCCATATGAGCAATTTCATGTCAACCATATTCTTCTTCACCATAACTAGTTCAAATAAATCAAATGAACTAGTTAGAGAGTTGTTCAATTGCTTAGATCATATGTAACTACACAAGACACAATCGAAGCAAAAACGGTTTGGTTCGCTCGAATCGGTTCATGAACTTTATAGCCACGGTTTGTAAAAGCATTCCTTAGTTTATATAAACATTAGTTCATGAACAACCATCTTTAGATATAACCAACTCAAGTTCGCGGACTGGGTTCGCGGACTTAAGTTCCCGGAAGGATTTCACAAACTCCAGCAGATTTTCTCGGGTCGAGAACTTTCGCTAGTTCGCGGACTGGGTTCGCGGACTGAGTTTACGCCACTATTCCGGTTCTCTTGATCAACAAAGTTCGCAAACTTCGGTTCAAGGAATAAGGACTTATACATATATGTGTGTCCACAACAATGCTTATATCCACCGATGGTTATATAATCTAAACTCTCATTTCAATCATTGAAACATTCTCAGAGGACGTTATATAGTTGTTATTCACAAACCATTTTTCGTCAGAGCAATTTTCAAAGTGATTGAAACATAACATGACTATCGTCACTAGGTAAAGATGAATTTGGTTAAAGCGAAATCTTACCAACACATATTTCGAGAAATAGATAGGCGAGATAAATTCGGCTCGAAATACCAAATGTGTATAATCAAAGTTTATATAACAAAACGACTTTTGTCTCAAGATAGGAGATAAATATACTTTTGAGTGATAGATAAGTTCAAGTCTCCACATACCTTTTAGTCGATGAAGATCCACCAGTTCCTTGAGTAGTCCTTCGTCTTGTATGATGATTTCCATGGAGTTCTTGAGCTCAACTACACTTTCTATCCTATTCCGAGACCTTAGCTATAGTAGACTATAAATCAAGACTTATAGTTTTGATCACTAACATTGAAAAACATGCTTGAGATAGCAACGCATGCGAGTTCGACCGAGCAATGCTCTAACAATCTCCCCCTTTGTCAATTTTAATGAAAAAACTATCAATACATATAGAATACAAAAAATAAATAAATTAACTTTTGTAGCTCCTATTCAACACGTCTAATCTTCAACATTACTCGAAATCTTCGTCACTTTCAAGTACTCCAATGATCCCAAAGGTTGTAAGTTCAACATCATCGTTGTTGAAAATCCGTAGCTATAACAACGAGAAATCAAGAGTTCTCAATCATTGTTATACAATGTCATAGTATCATTATACAGCGTTAAAATTCAATTGTATCACAACTTTAATAACAATACTATGGTGATGTGTATCACTCCCCCTTAGTCAATACTCCATCTCACATGGAAACCACTCCCCCTTATATAATGATCCGAAAACCATATGTATTTGTATTGTAAACTACATATTAATTCTCCCCCTTTTTGTCAACAAAATTGGCAAAGGTACAAGAACGGGATCCAAATGAAATTTCCGAAAGAGACATTTCTTGACCAAAAGAAAGTAAATATAAACTTATTTAGATGCAATCATAAAGCCGAAGCTAAATGCATTCATCAAGGAGTTTAAAGATACAAAATAACCCCTATAATATTCCACAGCCGCACTCCCCACGAAGATTTTGCAATTAAGCACAAGTTCAATTAAGAACTCTCCCCCATAAAATGTCATTTCCGAAAGAACAACAAGAGAGACCTTAATTTCGAAAGAAAATAAGGATTTCTTCGGACATAACAAATTACATACAAATATGAATTTGAATCCAAAATACTCAATTAAATTAACCACAAGAGAATTCATGATTAAATTAACCGGAAATGCTCAACATAAGTGAACTTATGGAGACTCAAAAGATCAATTAGATTAATTACAAGCGAACTCATAATTAATCTAATCTGAATACACAACCAAATTAACCACAAAAGTAATCAATTTAATTGGTCATTCTCTACATAAGAAAACTTACGGAGAAACAACTAAATAACCAAACAAGATGATTAATTTAGTTGAATATGTTCGACATAAAGTACCTCACGGAGCAACAACTAATCCAAAAAAATGACTCAATCGATAGAGCTCAACATAAGACACCTTATGGAACAACACAGTATATGCACAAAAATTGTGGATCGGAGATGGACCTAATACCGTGGAATAAGCAAGGACTCACTATATTTTACATCACCATTTGCACAATGACATACAATAGACATAATCCTTGAAAATAAAAGATTCTAACTTATCTTCCATCAATGATTGACATAATAGGATTAACTTTTGTACTTGTCAAAAGTCCATTCATTCTTTTATCAATATGTGCATATCGACATACGAAGACTTTACTTTTGACAAGATATGGGACATTCAAGTTCACGGACGCAAACACACATATCCCGTAAACAATTACAATATGTAAAACCATAAAGATTAATACTGCAAAAATCATCTTCCAAACAATTTAAAATTTAAACAAATAAACCTAAAAACATGAAGATGAAAATATTGGACATAGCTATGTGTATAATGGCTATTCCAAACTCTAGTTATTATTCTAAACAAAACAAGAAAATAGAAGATTTACTAGGAAATAAGACCTTTGAAAAATTCTTTATCGTCCCCGAACTCCTTGTTGTCAACATCCATTGGGACATAAGGTTCATTAAGGTAGGAGTTTATATCAATAAACCTTCTTGGCTGATGATGTCGAACCAGGGGCTTCTGAATTTCATGAGTCTTAAACACAAAAGCCTTTATTTGTTGAATCTCCTTCCGCTTCTCCTTCAACACATCAAGAACATCAGAAAACTTCTGAGAGTTTGAAGAAACGGCTCTTGGCTTCCTCACATTCCTTCCTTTTCTTTTCAATGTCGGAGCTAACAGAGATTTTTCTTTTTCCTTCATGATTGATGGCTTAACAATCATATTAACATCTTTTCCATCATAAGACATCATGCTTGGAGTATCCGTAAACGTATGGGTTTGTGAGAGGAAATCACAATTTAAGCTCAACAAGTAGTCTTGAGATAAGAAAGATGTTACATAGAAGGAAAAAGGAATGTAGGGTTACGCAACCTTTTAACAGGTTCATGTACAGACAACTCTTAACCCTAGAAAGAGTAGAATTGTCGAAAATAACCCTTTCTTTTGTTCATAGACAAGGAAAAAAAACTAAGAAAATAAGAAAAAAAAACTTTTCCTAAAGCCTGGGAGGTACAAAATCATTGTCTCTTTTGATCAGGCACATGAGACAAGATTTACAACAACAACATAATTAAGTTGCGTTGCGGTGAACAACAATTTGTCCACTATTTTCCTCTTGAGAGGAATCCACAGACCTCTGTCTATCAAAACGACTCGACCATATTTTCTTTTCTAATGGTCTTGGTTTATCCTTGGAAACTAACTTCTTAGATGAAGATAAAATCTTACATACCTCAGCGGTCTTCTGAGCCAGTTTAAGCTTATTTGATGATTGATTTGCTCTTCGTTGAAGTTTGTTGACGTGCCTCAATTGGTGTTTATACTTGTAACACTTTGAAAGTTCATGACCCTTTAGAGAACAATATGAGCACGTCATTCTTGGATAAAATTCAGGCTTCAGAGGTGTGCATGCAGCTAGACACATAGTGGAACTTGAAACATTACAAACAGAGTTTCCAAAGAATGGGTCAATATTTTCTTCCAGATTAGTTGGATTTTCTTCTGAAAGAATATCAAGATTGATGTATGTATTTCTACAATTATCAAAATCAATATTTTCACCAAGAAGTACAACACTTGATTTCTCGTCTTCATTAGAATCATAGTTGTCAGACATTTCATCAACAGTTGCAGCAAGACCTTTGTTCCTAGTGTATTTACTACGATTTGGGCAGTCGTTTGCAAAATGACCAAATCCCTTACACTTAAAGCACTGAGGCATATCCTCGTCATCGGTTTCATCTGTTTCCCTGTTTTTAGGAAGAATACGATTATGAGGTTTAACTGATGCTTTAGGCTTATCTCTGGAGAACCGTTTACTTCTCTTCAACAGAAGATCCCTAAACTGTCTTGTGATCATCGAGACTGACTTGTCAAGATCTTTATCTGATGAATCTGTCTCAGAGTGATCATCTTCAGAGATATACAGTTTTTTACTTTTATAAAGTAATTTAGTGTCCTTTAGTGCTTTGAACGCAACATCCTTAGTTTTGGATGAATGTTCGTGATCAAAGATCTTAAGCTTCCCAACCAGCGTATTTCTGGAGAGATTATCAAGGTTATTTCCCTCAACGATGGCATGCTTCTTAGAGTCGTATCTATATGGCAGCGTTCTGAGAATTTTCATCACAATATCCTTTTCAGGAATAGTCTTACCCAATGCAAAAGATGCATTAATAATTTCAGACACTCTGTGATTAAACTCATTAAATGTATCCTCATCTGCCATACGAAGGTTTTCCCGATCGGAATATAGGTTTTGAAGCCTAGCTTCCTTTTCACTGGAGTTACCTTCGAATACGGTTTCTAAGATATCCCAAGCTTCTTTAGACTTAGTGAAATTTGACACATGGTGCTGAAGATTTGGGGTAATGGCATGTATAATAGCATTCAAACCGTCGGAATTTTGCTTTGCAGCAAGTATCTCGGCAGGGGTGTATTCACCAATGTCCTTGGGAACGTTTACATCTCCAACTGCCACAACGGGAGCATTATAGCCATTAACAACATATACCCATGATTGAAAATCACGTGCTTGAAGAAAATCTCGCATAGAAATTTTCCACCATAATTAATTAGAGCCATCGAAGACTGGTGTACGTTAATAGAGGTAGCACCTCTGTCCATAGAGTCAGATCGCTACAAACACAGACTTGTAAGGTCTTAAACGTGTTTTCCTGCTCTGATACCAATTGAAAAAGCGGGGGTCTAAAAACCCCACCCAATATTTCGCTTAGCAATCTGTATGGACAAACTCCAGTATACTTTCTAGAGAATCAACTAGACAGTCAGACTCAATCTAGATAAAAAGTATATCAAAGAGTTTATATCTCAATCTCTCGATTTGATATATACTCAAGAAAATAGAAATCTGCGAGTCTTTATCAAATACTAGAGAGATAACTTGGATGGTTTCAAAGACCAATACCCAAGTGTCAATCAATTTAAATTAACAACCAAACGGACGGATATTCTAATTGATTGAACAACACACGACCTGTGATATTTCAATTATATAAAAAAATATAATGAGGAAAAGAAATAACACAGACACCAGAATTTTGTTAACGAGGAAACCGCAAATGCAGAAAAACCCGGGACCTAGTCCAGATTGAACACACATTGTATTAAGCCGCTACAGACACTAGCCTACTCCAAACTAACTTCGGTCTGGACTGTAGTTGAACCCCAATCAATCTCACACTGACCCAAGGTATAGTTATGCTCCTACGTCTCTGATCCCAGCAAGATACTACGCACTTGATTCCCTTAGCTGATCTCACCCACAACTAAGAGTTTCTACGACCCAAAGTCGAAGACTTTAATAAACAAATCTGTATCACACAGAAAAGTCTACGGTAATAGATAAATCCGTCTCCCACGAATATACCTACGAGTTTTGTTCCCTTTTTTGATAAATCAAGGTGAACATGAACCAATTGATAAAACCAGACTTATATTCCCGAAGAACAGCTCAGTATTATCAATCACCTCACAATAGTCTTAATCGACGCAGCGAAAAAAGATATTGTGGAATCAAAAACGATGAGACGAAGATGTTTGTAACCACTTTTATATCTTGTCTATCAGAGATATAAAAATCTCAAGCCAATCGTTATGATTGTACTCAACACGATAGAATCAACAATATCATATCACACAACTACGAGAAAGTAATATTGGTCTGGCTTCACAATCCCAATGAAGTCTTTAAGTCGTTAACCTGGTTTAGAGAAGAAACCAAAGGTTAAAGGAGAATCGACTCTAGATTATGCAACTAGTATCACACGTAAGGTTTGGGGATTAGGTTTTCCAGTTGCTAGAGTTCTCCCTTATATAGTCTTTCAAATCAGGGTTTGCAATCAATGTTAGCTTGGTAACAAAGCATTCAATATTCAACGGTGAAAAAAACCTGATTAGATTCAAGCTAATATTTCTCAACCGTTAGATCGAAAACTTAGCTTGTTATACACAAATGAAATGCACGTTTCTAGGCTTGTGTAACCATACCCAAACATGTACATTTGTTGGTTCAACAATAGTTAACCAAATGGTTAGCCATATGAGCAATTTCATATCAACCATATTCTTCTTCATCATAGCAATTTCAAATTAATCAAATGAAACAGTTAGAGAGTTGTTCAATTGCTTATATCTTATGTAACTACACAAGACACAATCGAAGCAAAAACGGTTTGATTCACTCGAATCGGTTCATGAACTTTATCGCCACGGTTTGCAAAAGCATTCCTTAGTTTATGTAAACATTAGTTCAAGAACAACAGTCTTTAGATATAACCAACTCAAGTTCGCGGAATGGGTTCGCGGACTTAAGTTCCCGGAAGGAGTTCACAAACTCCAGCGGATTTTCTCGGGTCGAGAACTTCCGCCAGTTCGCGGACTGAGTTCACGCCACTATTCCGGTTCTCTTGATCAATAAATTTCGCAAACTTCGGTTCAAGGAATAAGGACTTATACATATATGTGTTTCCCCAACAATGCTTATATCCACCGATGGTTATATAATCTAAACTCTCATTTTAATCATTGAAACATTCTCAGAGGACGTTATATAGTTGTTATTCACAAACCATTTTTCGTCAGAACAATTTTCAAAGTGATTGAAACATAGCATGACTTTCGTCACTAGGTAAAGATGAATTTGGTTAAAGCGAAAGCTTACCAACACATATTTCGATAAATAGATAGGCGAGATAAATTCGGCTCGATATACCAAATGTGTATAATCAAAGTCTTTATAGCAAAACGACTTTTATCTCAAGATAGGAGATAAATAGACTTTTGAGTGATAGATAAGTTCAAGTCTCCACATAACTTTTAGTCGATGAAGATCCACCAGTTCCTTGAGTAGTCCTTCGTCTTGTATGATGATCACCATGGAGTTCTTGAGCTCAACTACACTTTCTATCCTAGTCCGAGACCTTAGCTATAGTTAATAGAAATCAAGACTTATAGTTTTTATCACTAATATTGACAAACATGCTTGAGAAAGCAACGCATGCGAGTTCGACAGATCAATGCTCTAACAATCTCCCCCTTTGTCAATTTTAGTGACAAAATTATCAAAACATATGGAATACAAAAAATAAATAAATTAACTTTTGTAGCTCCTATTCCACACGTCTAATCTTCAACAGTACTCGAAATCTTCGTCACTTCCAAGTACTCCAATGATCCCAAAGGTTGTAAGTTCAGCATCATCGTTGTTGAAAATCCGTAGCTATAACGACGAGAAATCAAGAGTTCTCAATCATTGTTATACAGTGTCATAGTATCATTATACAGCGTCAAAGTTCAATTGTATCACAACTTTAACAACAATACTATGGTGATATGTATCACTCCCCCTTAGTCAATACTCCATCTCACATGGAAACCACTCCCCCTTATATAATGATCCGAAAACCATATGTATTTGTAGTGTGAACTACATATTAATTCTCCCTCTTTTTGTCAATAAAATTGGCAAGGGTACAAGAACGGGATCCTAATGAAATTTCCGAAAGAGACATTTCTTGACCAAAATAAGGTAAATATCAACTTATTTAGATGCAATCATAAAGCCGAAGCTAAATGCATTCATCAAGGAGTTTAAAGACACAAGATAACCCCTATAATATTCCACAGCCGCACTCCCCCACAAAGATTTGGAAATTAAGCACAAGTTCAATTAAGAACTCTCCCCCATAAATTGTCATTCCCGAAAGAACAACAAGAGCGACCTTAATTTCGAAAGAAAAGAAGGATTTCTTTGGACATAACAAATCACATACAAGTATGAATTTGAATCCAAAATACTCAATTAAATTAACCACAAGAGAATTCATGATTAATTTAACCGAAAATGCTCAACATAAGTGAACTTATAAAGACTCAAAAAGATCAATTAGATTAATCACAAGCGAACTCATAATTAATCTAATCCGAATACACAACCAAATTAACCACAAAAGTAATCAATTTAATTGGTCATGCTCGACATAAGAAAACTTACGGAGCAACAACTAAATAACCAAACAAGATGATTAATTTAGTTGAATATGCTCAACATAAAGTACCTCATGGAGCAACAACTAAGCCAAAACAATGACTCAGTCGATAGAGCTCAACATAAGACACCTTATGGAACAACACATTATATACACAAAAATTGTGTATCGGAGATGGACCTAATACCGTGGAATAAGCAAGGACTCATTCTACTTTCCATCACCATTTGCACAATGACATACAATAGACATAATCCTTGAAAATGAAAGATTTTAACCTATCCTCCATCAGTGATTGACATAATAGGATTAACTTTTGTATTTGTCAAAAGTCCATTCATTCTTTTATCAATATGTGCATATCGACATACTAAAGACTTTACTTTTGACAAGATATGGGACATTCAAGTTCACGGACGCAAACACACGTATCCCATAAACAATTGCAATATATAAAACCATAAAGATTAATACTGCAAAAATCATCTTCCAAACAATTTAGAATTTAAACAAATAAACCTAAAAACATGAAGATGAAAATATTGGACATAGCTATGTGTATAATGGCTATTATAAACTCTAGTTATTCTTCTAAACAAAACAAGAAAATAGAAGATTTACTAGGCAATATGACCTTTGAAAAATTCTTTGTCGTCCTCGAACTCCTTGTCATCAACAGCCATTGGGACATAAGGTTCATTAAGGTAGGAGTTTATATCAATAAACCTTATTGGCTGATGATGTCGAACCAGGGCCTTATGAATTTCATGAGTCTTAAACACAAAAGCCTTTATTTGTTGAATCTCCTTTCGCATCTCCTTCAACGCATCAAGAAAATCAGAAAACTTCTGAGAGATTGCTAAACTCATTGTGTTTAAATAAGTATTGTGCACACCAAAGATTATTGGACTAAACAACTCATCCCGTACACCTCTTATTTCGTTAAGCCATGAATAATTCATACAAACCAACATAAATCAACTTGCATAGTTATTCACCTCAACCGGAAGCAATTGAAACAACATAGACATTAAAAGTACCGCAATTGCACAGAAAATTCGTAAGCCTAAGCAATTGATACCACACAATAAAGTAAGATAACAATAGTTTTTCTTAACCGGAACCAATTGAATCACACACACATCCATACAAAAATAATGGAATAAAATATCAATTGTACCGAAATTTTGTTAAGCAAAAGCAATAAATATATGCAAATAAAAACAAGCTTTTCTTAAACAGGAAAACGATTAACTAACAAATTCGTTACCTCAAGCTCCGCATCCTCTTCTCTTCAATGTTTTGTCATCCTTTCGCAAAGACATAAGAACAGCAAAAGCAACCTTTACCAGAGAAAGGTTGAAGTGGTTTTAACTATTATATGCCAATAGTAATAAGCTAATACCAAAAACGCATATGTATACTATGTACACAACTTATAAAAAATAAATTGATAATAGTATAATCGTGACTCGCATATTGTCATCATCCTTTTATGATTATTTGATTAAGCAACCCAAAAGGTTAGATATGAAACTCGCTAAATCAAAAGTCACAAAATCATAAAAAGGTAACCGTTATAAGACCTAATTATCTCATATAACGATGACAACATGGAGCTACATTCATTTGATCAAGAACGTTTAGCACAATATTCTGAATGTCATGAGTATTGAAACTTATCATTCGAGTGTCATCATTGTGACTATCCTTTGATACCTTCCTGGTTGTCTTTAGAGAAGACTTTGGAATCCATTTAGAAATGGGTTTTACAGGAGCAGCTTTGTTCTTCCTGTTATTTCTTCCTGAAATCCAAGATAAATCTCTTGAAACATTAGGGTAACTGAAATTTTGAAAACTCTGAGAGTTGGCCTTTCTCCAATTTGGAACATCATATCTGATCTTTACAAAGTTATCTCTTCTTTTATTGTTTGAGCGATAATGAGAAAACTTTGTAGATGCCCGACCAGCAAACTTTGAACTATCATTACAATAATTCTTTTGCTCATTTTTAGGACAATTATGTCCTGATTTAGCACGAGAAGCATTATTGAGTTCAGCCAATTTTGCGAAAACACGTGCATCTATGGATTTCTCATTCCTTTTACGGAATCTGCACCCCCTTTCCAAATGTTCTTTGTTTCCACAATAAGAGCAATGCTTAGTAACATATGAAATATGAGGCTTAGTGTTACCTTATTGTCGATCCACTTGTATTGGAGTTTGACGGAATTTATGTTTTCCATATTTTGTTGAAGATGAAGGTGCTACAGATTTTTCTTTTAAGGAAGAGCAATCTTTTGTGGAAACTTTTGAAGCAATTTCTTCAGCAGAGTCTTTAGGTTTTACAAACTTTGTCTCCTTTTTAGCATTCAAAGTTTGTTTACCTTTGTATCCCAGTACTCGCATGTCACGAGGAACTCTATTTGACTTCAACATTGAGTCAAGTTGGTTTGTGCTACTATCGAACTTTTTCAAGTCCGCTTTTAGACCCATATTCTCTTTTTCCAGTGTTTTAAATTTTTTAAGAACATTATCTAGATCAACCTTAAAATTATCAATTTAAACTTTATAATCTATTTCAGATTCGGTAGAATTACTTACCTTAGTGTTCTTCAGGTTCTGCAACTCTGTTTGTAGCTTCACTTCTCGATCATGACTTTCTTCGATTTGCTCTCTGTAACATTTCACGCATTTACGATAATGACCACCACCAATAGTCTCTATATCGTTATACAGGTCATCAAGTTCCTTTTTCAATCTTTCATTTTCTTCACGAAGATCACAGTCGAGTGTCTTTGGTTCTGGAGCTTCTCGATCATCACTTTTTTGTTTTCTGTATTCTTCTGAAACTTCAAGATAAGTCTGACCATTGCTTACATGTTCTATATCCTTATATAGAATATCAAGTTCTCTTTTAAGATTTTCATTCTCTTTGCAGAGTTTATCACATTCAAGTGCTTTTGACTCTAAAGTTACTTCAATATCCTTTCAAGATGTGCATTCAACAATTGCATGGAAAGAATTGTTATCTTGATCCTTGGAACAATAAGAGCTATCAGAATTATTTTGTTCTTTATTCTCTACACACTTCTGTGTTTTTTGAGAAGGAGAACAATTCATTTTCTTTTGTCTTAATAACTTTCTAAATTCTCTTGCAGTCGTATCAACACTGCAATTCTCAGTTTTTGTATCTGAAGAACAATTCTTAGTTACAGCTTTAAGGGTAATACCCTCTTCATTCTTGAATTGGTATCCAAGGTCAAAGGTCTTTAATTTACCAACTAGAGCGCTTCTAGATAGTGTGGAAAGATCATTATCTTCCATGATGGCATGCTTTTTAGATTCACATCTTGGTGGTACAGACCTTAGAATTTTACACACAAAATCTTTATCGGAAATAGTTTTTCCTAAAGCATAAGAGGCATTCACTATTTCAGAAAGTTTTTGATCAAACTCATCAAAGGTATCATCTTCATCCATACGAAGATTTTCCCATCTAGAAGATAGGGTTTGAATCCTAGCTTCTTTTTCAGAGGCATTCCCTTCAAATACGATATTAAAAATATCCCAAGCCTCTTTTGATGTTTTACACTTGGTTACATGATGATGGAGGTCTCGAGTTACAACATGTATAATGGCGTTTAATCCATAAGAATTTTGCTTCGAAAGCAATTTTTCTTCATTAGTGAATTCTTTCAATTCCTTTAGTCTAAACTCATTGGTTTGAGTTGTTGACCAGTACTTTTGGGTGTACATACCCATCAATAACTAAAACCCAAGTGTTAAAGTCATGAGATTGAAGAAAAGGCTGCATAGCCATTTTCCACCATAGATAGTTTGAGCCATCAAACCCTGGAGGTACGTTAACCGAATCAATTATCATTTGATTCACAACTTTGTAGGTTGGATCACACCAAACACAGATTGTTAGATCTTTTCGTGTTTGCCTGCTCTGATACCAATTGAAAAGACGAGGGTACCCAAATACACCACAATCTTTTATTTTGATCACAACCTATACAAGACCCACGGTGTGTAAACCTCTTGGAGAAACAATCACTCAAGGAATATTTCCATACAATTTCCACTTGAAATAGGGCTAGTACGAACTGTCCTAACACGTGAATAATTATATCAGACAAGTGGAGAAATCCAATATACTCTGTGTGATCCTCTATGGATATGAAATCGAGACAATACAACAACAAAGTGTTCACTTGATAATAGTAAAACCTTATAAGATAAATATCAAGTTCCTAGTTAACATACAAGTGTAATTACTTTAATTACAATATAAAAAACAATTATAATGCGGAAATAAAGTAAAGCACACACCAGAATTTTGTTAACGAGGAAAACTTCAATCTTGTAGAAAAACCCCGGGACCTGATCCAGATTTGAATACTCAATGAATTAAGACGCTACAAAAAGTAAACCTGCAACTTCGTGTAGTCTATACTAAGTAAACTAAAATCCTAGTTACTCAGCTTCAGCAGTATTCTTGTTTTGATAATATCTAGCAGAACCGAAGTTCTCAATAGATATTTGAAACCCAATATCATAGCAGAAAAGACGTTCTCTTTAGGACTAGATATAGTATGTCTTCTTATTGATTCACAACAACTTCTTCTTCTTCAAATCTTCAAAGTCTTCAATCTTCGATTTAATCTTCAAAGTAACAACCTGCAAAAACAAACTTGATTTCTTATTGATTTTTCGCACAAAGCGAAGTCTGTTAACAATGGAAAATCAATGAATATATCTTACGGATCTAGAAAGACTTAGATCCGTAAAAACGTTGATATTTGATCTAGTTTGAGTGAGCCTTATATCAGAAGAGAAGGTTCTCAAGAATAAACAAACTAGGTGCAATCACAGATTCAACAACCGTTAGTCAATCAAATCAATCGAAAACAAAAGATAAACTGCAATTATCTAGTTTCCCACCAATGGTTCACGCTAGAGATTCTCAATCCCAAAGAAGACTTTAAACTGAGCGGCCGTAAAAGATTTCTCTTAATTAGGTTACTCTCCTCTCCAAATAGGCGGCTTCACCAGTAACAGTACAATAGAGGAAGTTTACTGTCACGAAGGATTAGTTTGCCTGAAATGCAAACGTCAAGTATTTATAGATATGGAAGTTTGGACACCAAGGAATTTCCAAAACCGAAAATATTCTCAAGATATTCAATACATTCCAAATTCGGTTTCCATTATTCCTGAGAATACTCTGTCCAAAATATTGATCGAAAATCTCCTTGGAAAATCTTTAACTAGTAAATGAACATTACTAATTCTTATTTTCCATATATATAATTAAAAACCTTAATTAAAAGATTCTTAACTTATTTAATTTCTATCCTGAGATTTTCTTCCTTTTAGCTGTTAAGGAATATCTTTGAACAATAAAAGGCACGCATTAATGCACGTGTTCAAAGTGTGTCGACATCCTTACACATTAACCAAATATATTTTCGGTATCTCTAGTATTTCCAGAATAATAGAAAATTCGAAACACAAAACGTGCTCGGATTTGATTGAGACTTTTTGTGGCTGACTGCACATGTTCAAAGGATCGGTTCCCCCTTGTTGCACATGTCCATAGGATCGGTTCCCCACATATTTATGGTATCTAACTTGTATGTGTTGCACATGTTCATAGGATCCGTTCCCCCTTGCTGCACCTCATACAATGATCGATTCCCCTTTGTGATGTGTTGCACCTCTTACTAGGATCGGTTCCCCTTTACCCAGAGTCGGTCATACACAAATCACAAACTCGATCAAACCGTCTCAGGTTATTACTTAAGATCGGTTTCACTAATAAATTTCATAGCAATACATAGGTCAGGCCTTTGTGAATAGTTTTACCAAGAACACAAACAAGTCGTGAGCGGTTATACTAAATCACACATATTAGATGTTCACAAGATATGTAATGAATAACAATCCCAATAACGCCTGGCGATTTCCTTTTCGATTCATAAACAAGTTTGTGAACTTACTTCTTTAAAA
Organism: Papaver somniferum; assembly: GCF_003573695.1. Classification (NCBI taxonomy): domain Eukaryota; kingdom Viridiplantae; phylum Streptophyta; class Magnoliopsida; order Ranunculales; family Papaveraceae; genus Papaver; species Papaver somniferum. The sequence continues at coordinate 105,940,631 of NC_039367.1, read as the reverse complement.
CATATGTAGAACATTGTTTCCTAGGATGAAATCCTCACCTTATACTCATACATAATCACAGTAGCATTCAACTGATTATGTCGATGTCTTATATACAAAGTTTAATGGTTAAGCAATAAACCTTGTATTGTATCCTTAATACTATGTCTAACTAGAGTATAATCATGCTTTGCAGTTTTGTTTTCAATATACACGACTTGAAAGACACAAGATAGATATGGAACAAGTCAAGTCATAGTTACTAACCTCAAGCTGAAGGATAATGTCTTTGTTGTCTTTAATCCATCTTCAGATCTTTGTGAGTAACCGGAGCACAAAACTTCTATCATTTCTAATCTAACCTATCGAAGTTGACTGGAGTTTACATAATAGCGACTCGAGTTTTGGAACTAAATATGACAACCAATCTTGACATACCAACGCTTGGTGGGTTCAACCGAGCAGCTCTAACAGTATGGTAGAGAAACAAGATATTGTGGAATCACAAACGATGAAACGAAGATGTTTGTGACTACTTTTAATCTTACCTATCAGAGATAAATCTCAAGCAAATCTTAGGAAAGATAATACTCAATCACGATACAAGAAGTAAGATCAGAACACACAACTACAGAGAAAATAGTTGGGTCTTGCTTCACAATCCCAATGAAGTTTTTAAGTCATTAACCTACAGGGTTTCGTGAAAAACCTAAGGTTAAAGGAGAATCAACTCTAGATTATACAACTAGTATCACACAGGAGGTGTGGGGATTAGGTTTCCCAGTTGCTAGAGTTCTCCTTTATTGGGTCAACCGACCGGAGGGCCCAAAGGGAGGAGTCCCATTTATGGCCATTTTTTTGTAAATTGAAACCTCACGTAAATTTGCAATTTCATAAAAAAAAAATTGGTAGTGTGCACTTGATAATACCAAAATATCCCTCCCTTTTAGTCCAATTACTATAACTCCGTGTGTATCCTATTCTTTAGGGGTATAATTGGCAACCAAACTTTAATATAACATATTTAAAAATCCGTGCCTTAGAATTTTACAAATTTTATCTCGTTGGAAAGTTTATAAAAAAAATCTACGCAATGAGTACAAACAACAATATAAAATTTAGAATTTTTACGAAAAATTTGGAGGTATATATCATTTTAGGCATAATTTTAGAAAATTATATGTATATTCATTATGCAAACCACCACAAAGGATACATAATAATTTATGCATCTAACTAATTTTCCGTTGCAACTAATAAAACGATGTACTCCCTCCGTTTCGAAAAAGCGATACTTTCATTATAGACATTGTTTTAGAAAATTCAATGCATAGCCATTATGCAAACCGCCACAAAGGATGCATAACACATTTTGCAGCCATATTTTGGTTTATGCATCGACTAATTTTCCGTTTCAAGAAAAGTGATACTTTCACTTCGTTTCAGCAAAAAAAAAATATACTTTCACCTTTTCAATTTCCCTCTGTTTCTGGAAAAGTAATCACTTTATCAATTCGGCCCATTATTTGGCAAAATGAAACTATGAAAATATCGTTTTTCCTAAAACGAAGGTAGTATATGCCCACTGACGGAAATTGTTATTTGTTTCGTTTTTCTTCGGTCGACCCTCCCACCGTGGCAGCGGTGTTCTAATATAGTTTTCAAATCAGGGTTTGCAATCTAAGTTACCTTGGTAACAAAGCATTCACTATTCACCGTTAGATGAAAACCTGATTAGATTCAAGCTAATATCTTTCAACCGTTAGATCGAACTTAGCTTGTTATACACAAATAAAATGTACCTTCATTTAGGTTTAAGTAACCGTACCTAAACGTGTATACCATGTTGGCTCAAAAGTAGTTAACCGAGGTTAGCTATATGAACACTCTCATATCAACCTTATTCATCTTAACCGCAACTAGTTCAAATGACTCAAACGAAACTAGATAAAGAGTTGTTCAATTGCTATATTCTCATAGAAGTATACAAGAACAAAATTGAAGCAAAATCGGTTTGATTCACTCGAATAAATTCATGAACATTATAGCCACGGTTTGCAAAGAATCATTCCTTAATATATAAATGTATTAGTTCATCTCACTACCGATTTTAGAACTTTAATCATTCAAGTATGCAAACGGGTACGCATAGTAGCCGGTCTGAGTTTGAGTTCGCCAGTACGCGAACGGGTACGCATACCTTAGTACACTTCCAAAACCCAGCAGAAATTCCCGGACCTATACCTTAAGCAAGTATGCGTATCAGTATGTGTACTTGGTACACGGAATTTCACAACTACAAGTACGCATACGGGTATTCATACTCTAGTTCCGGTCATGGATCACATACATGCAAGAATGCACACTATGTTTATAACCCAATAGTTCTAAACTCTATTTCAATCATTGAAACTTTCTTACAGTATGACAATAACCGTTTTCACCCACTATTAGCATCAAAACAATTTTCAAATTATGGAAATAATCATAACGAAACATTCCAATTCTACACTAAATATTTGTATCACACAAACCGTGTAAGATGTTACTCGGCAATTTTCACATGATCATCTTTTGAATTTCGTCAAGAATATAAGATGAACTTGGTTGAAGCGAAAGCTTACCAGCACATATTTCGAGAAATATGTAAGCAAGTTAATCTCAGCTCGGAATCTCAAATGTGCATAATCGACAACTATATAGTAATACGACTTTTGTCTCAATATAGGAGACAAAGTAGAAATAGACTTTCCAAGTGATAGATGAGTTTTAGTCGTTGCATACCTTTTGTTGATGAAGTTCCACAAGCTCTCCTTAGTAGTTCTTAGTCTTCAATTGATGAACGTCGCGAAGTCTAATGCTCAACTACACAATCTATCCTAGTCCGAGACATCACTATAAATAAACTAGAAATCAAGACTTATAGTTTTGATCACTAACATTGACAAACAAGCTTGAGATTGCAACGCTTGCGATTTCGACCGAGGAGTTCTCTAACAATCTCCCCCTTTGTCAATTTTAGTGACAAAACTATCAATACATATGGATTACAAAATTAATAAACTTTGTAGCTTCTCATCCAAATGATTGATCTCCGTGGTTCTTCAACATTACTCGAAATCTTCGTCACTTCCAAGTACTCCAATGATTCCAAATGTGTTCAACTCAGCATCATAGTTTTTGAAGATCCGTAGCAATAACAATGCGAAAACAGTTGCTTCTCAATCATTGTTATACAGTGTCATCGTATTATTACACAACATCAAAGTTCAATTGTATCACAGCTTTGACAACAATACTATGGTGATATGTATCACTCCCCCTTAGTCAATACTTCATCTCACAATAAAAACCACTCCCCATTACATAATGATCCGTAAACCATATGTATTTGTAGTGGGAACTACATGTTAATTCTCCCCCTTTTTGTCAATATAAATTGGCAAAGGTATGAAAACTAGTGGGATCCTCATGAAATTTCCACGGATATACTTCATGACTAACTTAGTGTATTCATCAAGGAGTTTATAAAGATACAAGATAACTCCTACAATATTCCACAGCCGCACTCCCTACAAATATTTGGCAATTAAGCACAAGTTCAATTAAGAACTCTCCCTCATAAAATGTCATTCCCGAAAGAACAACAAGAGCGACCTTACTTTTACAAAAAAAAAAAAGGATTTCTTTGGACATTAACAAATCACATGAAACATGAATTTGTATCCAAAAATATCAATTGAATTATCCACAAGGAAAATGATCAATTCAATTGGTCATGATCGACATAAGAGAACTTACGGAGCAACACAGTACATACACAAAGATGTGGATCAGGGAAAGACCAATATTGCGGAATAATCAAAGATTCATTCTATTTTTCATCACTATTTTCATAATGACATATAATAGACTTAATCTTTGTAAACAAAAGTTCATCCTATCTTCCATCAAATAATGATATAATAGGCTTAACATTTGTAGTCAAAAGTTCATTATATATTTTATCAATACTTTTATACCGACATATAATAGAGTTAACTTTTGAACAAATATGGGACAGTCAAGGTTCACTGACGTAAACAACATATCCCATAACAGTTTGCAATATAAGATCACAAAGATTAATACTACAAAAATCATCTTCCAAATCAACTTTAGAATTTAAATAAATAAATCTAAAAACATTGGAAGATGAAAAATGTTGGCAATAGCTATGTGTACTCACAATAATGGCTATTCCAAATCTTAGTTATCCTTCTTAAAAAGCACAAAAATAAATTCTCATAAGAAGTTTCCTAGACATTGAGAACTCTGAAAAAAATTATCGTCCCCGAACTCTTTGTTGTCAACAACCATGGGAACATAAGGTTCATGAAGAAAGGAGTCCATTCCAACAAACCTTTTGAACTGAGGCCGAACCAGGGCCTTCTGAATTTTAATTTTTTTTTTGGTAAGTCCAGAATTGAAGAGTTCTCAAAGCAATAGCCTTTATTTCCCGTATCTCCTTCCTTGTTATCTTCAACTCTTCAAGAACACTAGAAAACTTCTGAGAATTTGAAGGAACAACTCTTGGATTCCTCATATTCCTTCTTTTTCTTTTCAAAGTTGGAGATAACGGAGATTTATATTTTTCCTTCATGATTGATGGCTTAACAATCATATTAACATCTTTTCCATCAGAAGACATAATGCTTGGAGTATCCATACGAGCGGAACTGCGAGAGGAAATAACAAGATAATCTCAACAAGTTGTCTTATGATAAAAAGAGTTTCAAATGAAGGAAAAAAGGAATGTAGGGTTACAGAACTATTAAACACACAAGTTCACGCACGCACAACTCTCAACCCTAAAAATGGTAGAATTTTCGAGAATAACCCTCTTTTATTGATTACACAGGGAAGTCCCTTCTAATATCAATTAGATATGAAAAGAGGCACGAATTCCAGAGTTGCAAAGCTCAGCAGAGCCAAAAAATAAAATCAAAAGAATCTAAAACGATTTTCTTTTCCTAAATCCTGAGGTGTGCATAATCTTGTCTCTTTTGATCAGGAACATGAGACAAGATGCACTAACCAACACAATTAAGTTGTGCTGGGGTGAACAATAATCTGTCCACCATAACCTTTTCTAAAGGAATCCACAGAGCCCTATTTCTGAGAGTGTTTAGACCATAATTTTTTCTCTAATGATCTAGTCTTTTCTTTGGAAACTAACTTCTTTGAATAAGAGATGCGTTTACATACCTCTGATGATTTTTGAACAAGTTTGAGCTTGCTTGCTAATCAATTCGCTCTTCGTTGAAGTTTGTAGACATATCTCATTTTATGTCTGTACAATACTTTGAAAGTTCATGACCTTTGAGAGAACAATAAGAGCATGTCAACATGGAAGATGATTCAGACGCCCGATATGTGTAGGCAGCTAGACACATAGTGGAACCTGAAAAATCAAAAAAAGAGTTTCCAGTAGAAACAGGTAGATTCACTTTCTCTTCCAGACCGGTTGATATTTCTTCTGAAAGAATATCAAGATTGATGTATGTATTGCTACAATTATCAAAATCAATATTTTCATAAAGAAGTGCAAAACTTGACTTTTCGTCTTCATTAAAATCATAGTTGTTGATGGTGGATTTTCGACAAAGGTCAAAATCGTAAAATCATGATACTGCATGTTTCTAACCCGGCTTCAGGAATGCATGTGACGGTTCATATTTTACGATCCGTGAACCGTTTCACGATCTCTGACTGAGTGAGTGTTCCTCTCAGATCCATGATGAATATGTTTCTCGAAAGGCCTCCCAGCTGAGCGTTCGATGCTACACACATTTCATCATACCTCTATGTAGAATCAAATGATTGGGCGGTTCTCTAGACATAATTGTTAATTAGAGGGCTTAACGCCTTCAGGACGTCATGTTGCTCGTTATTCCCTGACTACATAGAGAGACCCACCTCTACATAGAATAATGATTGGGAGGTTCTCTAGACATAATTGTTTGTTAGAGGGCTTAACGTCTTCAGGACGTCGACGTTGCACGTTGTTCCCTGACTATGTAGAGAGACCGTGTATAGATTCAAGTGCCTCTCTAGACATAATTGTTTGTTAGAAGGCTTAACGCCTTCAGGAAGTCGACGCTACACGTTGTTCCCTGACTATGACCCTTCAGAACGAGTATGTTGCTTCAACTATCTCATATATCGATTATGCAAATAGATTAATTCTATCGTGACATTCATCCAGAATTCCTAGAAAATAATCTATTATATCACATTACTCCGTTCCCTGAATTCCCCGGCTGGATTCATGGATTAGTAATAAATACTCAATTCATTTTTATTACTCAGTTTCATGAATCATTCTCCGCTGAATTTCATGAATTAGTAATAACTACTCAACAATCGGGCGTTTGGACAATCATCGAGTAAGCCCCAAGAAAATGGTGCAAGTGTACTCAACGATGATGCACGAACGAGCACCCAAATGCACGAACGAGCATTCAAAATATGGACAAACGAGGAAACCTATGCTGAATAGGAGACATAAAATAATAATACAAAATAAAAAGAGGCGCTTAGGGACCGGGCCGGTCGGCCGGTCCCCCACGCCTCTCCCTTTATTTTTTCTTATTTTGTTCATGATATCATGAAAACTCCTTCATTCAAGCAACTTTCCTTGTTTGAGAAAAACTCATGGTTTCTCCATATTTTCCTTCAAATGATAAAAATTATAAAAATAGGGGAAGGTATCATGGGACCGGGATACCTATCCGGCCGGCCATGCCATACCCGTGGCCGGTCCCACACCTTGCAATCCCTTGTTTTCATAATTATTATTTCCCTCATCTCATGAAACTCCTCTGTTTGAGCAAAAACCCTGGTTTTCCATATTTTCTCAAATATTGCTCAAACCATGAAAAAGTCAAATAGTCACATGACCGACTAGGCTATTCACGAAAAATATTAAAATATTATTATTTTAATATTCTCAAAATATTGATCAAACGATCAAAGTTCTACTTGCTCATTCGAGCAAAATCAAGAATTTCAGTCAAAGATCAAACTCTTCTGAAAATCCAAAATATTGCTCAAACGCACACCAGAAAATACCAAAACTCTCAGGACTGAGACAAGAACATTATGGTGACACGGTCATGCTTCCTTGACCGACCAAGGCCGGTCTTAAGGCTTGCAAGGAGCCGGTCCCACACATCTTTATAATTTTGACCTAATTTGCTCAATTTCTCATATTGGGTCCAAACTCTTTCCAACCAACTTGGAATTTGTTCAAACGACCATCAGCTGGTCCCACGACCACCAAGGGCCGGTCTTATTCCCTCTTGGTCGGTCCCTCACTTCTCCATAATTAGGTTATATCACTTAATGCTCAGGCGAGCACTATTCTAATAAATGATTAAACCGGCATTTAATCATCCCTTCACCAATTGGTCAACAAAGGACTTTGGTGCATGCTCACACGAGCACTTGGGCACTACATGGTATTCCATCATCCCATGTAGTCGGTCCCTCCTTCACTCAGTGATTGATTTTCAATAAATCACCAACTGATCAGCAATCGATCAAAATTAGGGTTTCAAACTGAATGCTCTGCAAATCATTATTTTGAGCAGGTTTAAACACTAATAATTTTATGTTGATCCAGCGATCAACATCTTAATTAATTACATAATATTCGGTCCAGCTACCAATATTTTAATTAATATTTTATTTGGTCATGCTACCAATAATTCGTCAAACGAGCAATATTTTCTCAAACTATCATCATGTTGATTGAAGAACTATACGTCTCAACAGACATGTTCAGTCCATGAATAACTGAGCATTCGTCAATCATGCTCGATTCAACAAAACTTAGAGTCATTGTCTAATCAATTTAATGACTGACTAATTAAATACACGTCTGCTTTGCAGACTCCACGTTCGTGAGACATCAATCACGTCACATGGGGGATATCAATTAGGGTTTTTCTCTGGCGGCGTACATCCACGATGAGAAATGTGAGTAAATCGTGCAAGAAGTTGAGGGAGTTAGCAAAGTAGTGGGTGGACAATCAACCAAGTCTCTGCACGACCTGGAACTGGTTAACACACGATTTCCCGCTTTCCCACTCTTTCACTCGAGCAACCGTCACACTTACCGGAGATCAATGTGTCTACTATTCTGGCAATATAGATAAGTCTCTGAATCCACGATTGAAGGACACACAATTTTTCGAGTAATCACTCTCAAGAATTCCATCAATCGACCAGAACTTATTTGAACTCAACAGTTCATAGAAAACTTGCAGAAACCATAAACACATTCAAAATCCTTGATCATCATTGATCCCACATAATTCTCAGCTTCCCTCATATGGATCAACCCATCTCCCTCTTTGTGACCGAATTGACTCAGGAACGTCCATTGACTTGGTTTAGGCCAGACTCCTACAGATTGATCTCTCGAACTCAAAGCACTCCCGTGCAGTGCATCTGTTTGAGGTTAAGCAGTTTTCTCGGTTGAGGAGTCTCGTCCGCATGGTCGTCTCTTCACTTTCCTAAAAAACCATCAAATTGTTTTTCCCCGTCTACAGATTGGCGACCACAGTGGAAGATTAATCTCTCGGTTGCAATCTCAACTTTCACAAAATGGTTGATCTTAGGTCAGGTTTAGTTACAAATCCTAACACAAACAACGCTAGCACTAGCAACAACAATGGTACTCCAGAAACTACCCCTGCTTACAACAACGGTGCTGGTGATACCAGTCATCCTAAAACCAACATCGGCAACCATCCTCTCTTCGGCCGGTGTCCCGAGGAAATCCGAGAAAATCCACCTACCATAGCTGATCTTATGAAGGTGCAAGAAACTCTCGCCAAAAATCAGATTGAGATGGATGCAACACCGAAAGAGCTGTGCAATTATCTCAAAAATCTCACTGACAAGAAGTCAAAGAAAACTCAGGAGAAGGGAAAGGCCAAAGAGACATCCTCGACTGTTGATCCAGAGGTAACTCCAATCCATGTAGTAGACGATGATAAAGTCCACAAGGCTACAGATAACCCACTAACGAAGGAAACTGCAGGCTTCATCACCCGTGAGGACCTAGAACGCTTCATGGAGGATCGAGGAAAAGACAAAACACCATATTTTCATTGTCATCAACCTTCATATCCTGCTGCTATGCAAAGAATTCCTCTCCCGAAAGGCTACACTTCCCCAACGTTTACACTGTACAACGGAACAGAGAACACTCGAGAACACGTCTCTCGATTCCTGGAGGCACTAGGAGAACACGAACACAACCATGTCGTCCGTCTGAAGGAATTCTCGAAATCTCTGACAGGCCGAGCATACACCTGGTACAACAACATTGCACCTGGGAGCATCGCTAGTTAAGGAGAAATGTTTAATGCCTTTCACAGGAAATATTTCTTCGTCTCTGAGCAGATTACTCTCTCTGACTTAGGAAGAATGGCTCAGAAGAACACTGAACATCCAAACGATTATGTGAAGAGGTTCAGAATCCAAGCTTTGGATTGTCATGACCCAAATATCACTAAACAACAATTGGTGGACTTGTGCATCAACGGGATGATCTCAGTCTACAGAGCCTTGCTGGAAAATCTTTGGTTCCAGACTTTCTCAGAACTCCATGAAGCATCCAAGCGATCAGCAACTACTGTTCCGACTTTACTAGAGAGAACAAGAACCGCAAAAGTCGAGGAACCACGAGAAACTCGAGGCAGTGGCAGGCGCCTGATCAACAAGCAGTACAATCTCTAACCTTCCATGAATGTTGTTAAAGAAAGCAAGAGGAAATCCGAAGCACAGAAACATAAGAATGCTCCTCCAACGTCTCATCCTACAAAGGCTCCAAGAAAGGACAACCAAACTCGAAACACACAAGCATCGACTCAGCGTCAGCAGAATGACCAGGAAAAACCAGACTTTTCTTTCCCCATTGAAGAGGTGATCGAGATGTTGGAAGTCTGGATTCAAGACGGTGGGATCAAACTACCACCCGTCAGAAGAGAGCCAACAAAGGAAGAAATAGAGAATCCACGCTACTGTCGCTTTCATAGGTATGTCAGTCACCCAACAATCAATTGCAGAACTTTGAAACGCATATTCAAAGAAAAGGCTGATTCAGGAGAACTGGGGATTGAAGGAGTACACAAGAATCATCTCCTAATAAGAACCTTCACACTCTCTGAACAACCAGTCAAAGAAGCAGTTCAATCATTGATCGAGCATGTCTGCGGATTGCTTTATCTGTCAAAGGCTCAAATGATAGACATGTTTGCGGATTTGAACCATATAGTGTCCGGGAAACGACTGTCCATTTCAGAAACGCTCCCTCCATTCACTGACAAAGAAATGTATGACTGGGGACTTCTCACCACAGTCAATCTCAAAGGGAATGAATTAAAGCAAGCGTTAGTCGATGTTGGCACTGCTGTAAATATCATCCCTTTGAAAACTCTCAGAGCTGCAGGCATCACTCGACAAGAAGCCACTCATGTTCATGTCTCAGTCAGAGATCATGAAGGAGTTTCTAGGGATGCTTATGGTTACATCATTCTCAAGATGAAAACTGGTTCAACCTGGGCAGAACCCAAATTTCACATAATTAGGGAGGACCCAGGATATGATATGATCCTTGGATGAACATGGATTCATGCTGAAAAGGTAACTCCAACACTTTCAGTTGCACATTTCCCTGTTGAAGAAAGCTTTGATTCAGAAGAAATAGACGATACTCCATCATTCGAGCATATGGAGGAAGTCAAAACCTTGATGGAACTAACGCAAAAACCTGAGGAAGATGCCCTTGCTTTCATCAAAAGGTTCCGCACTCAGGAAAATCTCATTCCCCCTCGTGCGTCCATATTATCAACTTTCAAACATGCTACCCTAGTCCGGGGACTCAATCTTGCTAATAACCTAGCACTCACCAAACGCTATGAGTGGTTGGTCTCACCTCAGCAATACTTCACCAAGTGGTCAGATGCGGAGCTTCGCAGAATCCAACATTCCACTGATATGGTCATTGCTAAAATAATGGTCGAACACAACAAGCAATACGCTGGATACTCTCCCTTGCACGAGTGTCCATATGTGCCATAAGATTGGTGTAGATGGTGGATTTTCGACAAGGGATAAAATCGTAAACTCATAATTATACGAAGCTATGATCCAGCAATCAGACGTGAGTATTGAGACACGGGTCTCTCATCGAATTCTCAACGGAGAGTACTTTCTCTCAGAGTACATGTAGATATGTAGTCTCACGACTGGACAACGGCATATCTCATGAATACTGAATACTTTCAGTGATTATTTCTATATAGTATCACGAGATGGACGGCTCCTAGACAGCTTGCTTTGCTAGTATAGAGCGATAACGTCTTCAAGAACAAACAACGAGTTTACCCTGACTATATAAAGGATATGACTTACCGACAAGCTCATATCGGGATAATTAATGCTCCTAGACAGCTTGCTCTGCTAGTATAGAGCCACAAAGTTAATTATTCCTAATTAAGATTAATTCTGCCGTGACATTCACTACTAAATTCCCAGAATAATCTATTATCGCTCCTATTCCATGGTCGAATCCACGACTGGTCCCATGGAATAGCAATAACAATTGCTCCTATTCCATGGTCGAATCCACGACTGGTCCCATGGAATGGCAATAAACAATTGTTCTGATTCTATGATCGAATCCACGACTTGATCTCATAGAATAGCAATAACTATATTATCTCATTACTCCGGTTTCATGATCGAACCCACAACGGGTCTCATAAATGGTAATAGATAAATCTTAATTACTCCGATTTTATGGTCGAATCTATGATCCCATGGAATGGTAATGCTCACTTTATTATTCTGAATTCGTAGTCGAATCCTCAGCTGATTTTATGAATTAATAATAAACATCTTATTACTCAGTTTTGCGAATTATTCTCCACCGAATTCCACAATTAGTAATAAATAATCAACAACCGAGCGTCTGAGCAACCTCTAAGTAAGCCCCTATCCAAATGGTGAAAGTGTGTTCAACGACGATGCACTAACATTAACCGCACGAACGAGTATTTCAAAATACGACGAAACGATTAACCTATTGCAAGATAGGAAGAAAATAATAAATAATCGAAATATTGACCAAGGCGCCAAGGGATTGGATTCATTGACTGGCCGACCGTGCCATGACCAATCCCACGTCAGTTTTATATTTTATCATGTTTTTATTATTTTCCTTCATCCGATGAAAATCCTTTCATTTGAACAAATCTCCTTCGTCTCGAGGAAACTCCTCGACTTCATGACGTTTTCATAAACCCATGAAAATAATATAAAATTAAGGAAAAATAGTGTGGGGCGTGACCATTGGCCAACCGGCCATGCCTTGGTCCCAGCCGGCCCCACACCTTATGGTTCCTCATTATTTTATTATTATTATTATAATTTCCCTGATTTCATGAAAATTCCTTTAAATCATGGTATTTTCAAAATACATAAAAATAATAATATAAAAATTAGGGAAACACGTGGGACCAGGCCCAGCCGGCCGGCCATTCCTCAGGCTGTCCCCACACGCCCATGTATTTTATTATTATTTTTTCTAAGATTTCTTTCATCCCATGAAACTCCTTGATTTCATGGTATTTCTCTCAAATTAGGAAAATCCATTCAACTCATGGAAAAATACATAAAAAATAATAATATAAAAATGAGGGAAACACGTGGGACCGGGCCCCAGCCGGCCGGCCATGCCTCAGCCGGTCCCACACGCCCATGTATTTTATTATTATTATTTTTAGGATTTCCTTCATCCCATGAAACTCCTTGATTTCATGGTATTTCTCTGAAATTAGGAAAATCCCTTCGAATCAGGGAAAAATACATTAAAAATACATAAAAATTAGGGAAACTCGTGGGACCGGGCCCTAGCCGGCCGGCCACGCCTTCACGGTCCCACACGCCCTTTTTTATTATTTTAATATTTTTTGCTTCCCTGAACTCATGAAAACTCCTTCAATTCATGGAAACTCCCTAAATTCATCAAATTTCTCAAAATTCATGAATTTTTCATAAAATCATCAAAATATTATAAAATTAAGGAAAAGGCACCACGGGACCGTGGCCACGACCGGCCGACCATTCCTTGGCCTCGGCGGTCCCACGCCTCCTTATTTTATAATTATTTTCCATCATCTCATGGTGTTTTCCTTAGTTTCGTCGAAACTCTAATTTTGGCATATTTTCTCGAATGGATGCTCAATTGCACGCCAGAAAATATCAAAATTCTCAGGAATGAGATGCGGAAGCCTTGGGAACACGAGCACGCTATCTTGACCGGCCAAGATTGGCTTTTTGGCTTACGGAAGCTGGTCCCATCAAGTTTCACAGTTTTGACCTAATTTGCACAATTGCATGTATTAGGTCCAAGACTCTTCCAAACACTTTGGATTTTCATGAAGTGATCATCAGGCGGTCACCTGACTACCCAGAGCCGGTTTCATGACCCATGGTCGGTCCCTCACTCCGTCATAATTAATTAGGTTTTCTCACCTAAGGCTCAGACGAGCATTTTCGAATAAATGATTAAACCAGCATTTGATCATTCTTTCACCAACAAATCGTCAACTCTTCAGGAGTTCTTTGTATTTGCTCATGTGGGCATATGGACACTACATGGTTGATCCACGGTCCCATGTAGTCGCTCCCTCCTTCGTCCCATGGTTAAACTTCTGACGAACCATGAATTGATCATCAATTGATCAAATTAGGGTTTCTGAATCCAAGAATCATCATTCCAGATTCCAACCTTAATAATTTTACGATTACCTCATGGCCATTAATTTTATTAAATATGCTCGGTTCAACGACCAGTATTCTAATTAATATTTTTGGTACGCTGCCAATAATCCATCAGATGAGCAACACATGCTCAGACGATCAAATATTCAACAATTCATCACACGAGCAATACTTGCTCAGATGATAAATATTTGCTCAAACCAAGGAATATTGGTTCAACAATCAATATTCAACAATCCATCGAATGAGCAATACTTGCTCACTTCATCGTAAGAACTATACCTCTGTCTCATGACATGTTCAACTCATGAGTTTCAGAACATCATGTTCAACTCAGCAACTACATGGACTCATCGTCCCATCAAACCACGAAGTCATCAATTTACTTACATACCACGAGTCGCCAATCGTGTCACTTTTGGGGGGATATCACTTAAAGTTTTGGTCTGGCAGTCTACGGCACGTGTGTTCAAACACACGATAGAATGTGAGCAAGTCGTGCAATCAGTTGAAGGAATTCACGAGGTAGTGGGTGGAAAATCGACCAAGTCTCCACACGTTGAGCAACTGGTTTCAAACACGATCTCCACTTCCCCACTCCTTGATTCCATCAACTATCACACTTCATGGGGTCATGGTGTCTAAAATTCCAGAAATATAAATAAGTCTCTGAATCATGATTGAATCATCAGCATCAACAATATCATCAATCTCACGTCTCATCGACAACACGAGATCATCAACTCATCAATTGAACAACTACTCTCAATTGAGCAATTTCAATCATTCAGAGCTTATCATATTCAGAATTCACACACCCACAATCTTTGATTACCATTGATTCCACACATTTCCTAGCTTCCCTCCTACAGATCAACCCATCCTCTCTTGTGACCGAATTTACTCTGGAACGGTCATTGTCTTGATTTAGGCCGGAGTACTACAGATTGATCTCTCGAATCTAAAGCACCCCCTTTGCAGCGGTGCATCTGTGTGAGGTTTAACATTTCGCTCGGTTCGAGGAGTCTCCTCCGTACGGTCGTCTCCTCAATTCCTTAAAAACCAGCAAATCGTTTTTCCCCATCTACAGATTGGCGACCACAGTGGGAGATCATTCTCTCGGTTGCAATCTCAATTCGGCAGGATGGTCGGTCTTAGGTAGTTACCAATCCGGGTTCAACACCCAACTCTAACATTGCAAGTCCTAGTGGTACTCCCAGCAAGTACTACTCCTATTAACGTTGCAGGCTCTAGTGGTAGCGCTAACACCACTCCTCGGCCAGCAATATCACGTCACATGTTACTATCACTCTTCCAAGCACTGGTGCTCCAGAGATCGCTGCAAGTGACGACACTGGCGCCATCAACAATCCACTCTTCGGTTGGTCTCCTGAAGAAACCAGAGGAAATCAGCTTGATCTCATGAAGGTTCAGACTGACGTGGCTGCAACACAGAAAGAGTTGTATGCTTATCTCAAAACTCTACAGACAAGTTTGCGTCTGAACGAACTCAGCCTCAGCGCGAAAAAGGAGAAGCTAAAGAAACATCTTCAACTGCTGATCCTGAAATCTCTCCAATCCATGTTGTACAAGATGAAGAATTCCGCAAAGCTGCAGATGACTCTCCAGCAAAGGAACTTGCAGGCTTCATCGCTCGTGAGGACCTGGAACGCTTCATGGAGGATCGAGGAAAAGACAAAGCATCATCTGTTCATCGTTATCAACCTTCATACCTGTTGCTACGCAAATAATTTCTTTCCCGAAGGGCTACACTTCCCCAACGTTCGCACTATATAACGGAACATGGAGCGCTCGAGAACACGTCTCTCGATCCCTGGAGGCACTAGGAGAGCATGAACAAAACGAAATGATCCCAATCTACAGAGCCTTTCTCTGCGACTCCAGACTCTCTCAGAACTTCATGAAGCAGCCAAACGATCAGCGACTACTACACCTGTTTTGCTGAGCAAAGTCTACAAGGTCGAGGAACCTCGGAGCAGCCGATGCCTGATCAACAAACAATACAATGTACAACCTTCCATGAACGTTATTGCTCAAGGAAAAGGAAAGCTCCTGCTCAAACATGAGACATCCAACACCTCATCCTACAAAAGCATCAAGAAAGGATAACCAATCTTACACAAACCTCGATCCGGCATTAACAAATGGGGAGATGCTCGGACATACTCAAATTTATTATGAAGCAGTGATCGAGTTACTAGAAGTCTGGGTTCAAGATGGTGCAATCAAATCGCTGCTCATCATAGAGAGCCAACTGAAGAAAAATGAAGAAACCCAGGTACTGTCACCTTCATAGATTCATCAAATCATCCAACAAGTAAATGTAATATTTTGAAGCAAATTTTCAAAGAGAAGGTTGATCCCCAATAGCTTCAATGAGGGACTGAAGGAGTACACAAGAGTCCTATCCCAATCAGAAGCTTTACACTCTCTCTGAAAAACCTATCAAAGAGGCAGTTCAATCCTGGTCGAACGTGAATTGCTCTATCTGTCGAAGACACGAAGGAGAGACATGTTCACAGCACTGAACACATCATGTCAAGAAGTTCATTCCGAAAATGCTTCTTGATCCTCCATCCACGGACCAAGAGGTGTATGACTGGGGACTTCTTACCACAATCAATCTCAAAAGAAACGAATTTGGAAGAACGTTGATCGATGCTGACACCGCCATCAACAACATTCCACTGAAAACCATCGGATCCACTTGCATCACTCAACAAGAATATACTCATGCTCCATATCAATCAGAGACCTTGAAGGAGCGCTCGGAAATACTTATGGATACATCATTCTCAAAGTGAACATAAGTTCAACCTAGACCGAAACCAAGTTTCACATAATCAGGAAGATCCAGGATATGACACGTCCTTCAGAAGAGCGTGGATCCACGCTGAAAAGATGGGTACTTACAAAGCGCCTTTGGTTACATATCTCTCCAACAAAGAAAGTTCTGATACAGAAGATTTGACGGACATTCCATCATCACTTGGAGGAATTTCGAACTTTGATGAGATTGAAGCAATAACCTGCAAAAGATGCATAGACATTCATCAAGAGGTTCCACACTCAGGAAAGTCTCATTCCTCCCGTGTCTACGTCATTTATTTCCTCACATGCTATGTAGCATGGGGACTTAATTCTGCTAGCAACTCTGCAAGACGTTATGAATGGTAACTTCACCACATTAGTATTTTACCAAGTGGTTGAATCTGACATTTCTCTGAATCGATCACTCAGACGTTCATTGCTGAGATGATGTCCAAACATGGCAAAGAACACTTTGGGAGTTTCTACATAGCCTTGCAGGAGCGTCCATGTGTGTCATAAAATTAGAAAGCTCTGACTTCTGCACAAGTATTGAATCCCACTGCTGCAACGAAAGGAATGCTGAATCAACAGAAGAAAGTCGAGGCCTAGACGATCAAACCTAAGACATGCTCAATAGGTATGACGCTTCAACGCTCAATCATCTGATAAGCCTTCAAAATTGTACTCCCAATCAAAGAGTACACCTTCGATAATGGCGCCTCTGGCTTCAACACAAATATCTCGACACTGATTCAACACCAGCACGGCATTACATTCGATAAGTCTTCATTATCTCATTATAAGACTTCTGAAGCAGATGCAACATCATTCACACATGAATGTTACCAACTCCTTCACCATACACTGGGCAACCTGAGGTGATTCCGTGAAACTTCATCGACGGGACTTCTCTACATCACAAAACCCTACATGACTGAGGAACTTGTTCCCTTCACCGATCTAGAACGGAGATTTCTGCTGCTATCTTCCACAACAACGTGGATTCACTTACAAAGCCGCTTCACGATACATTCATGCTTTCAGGAGCACTCAGGTTGAACTCCCAGTATACCGGATTCTCAACTCACTAACTAGTTCGTGAACGTAAAAGTCTCACTGGATGAAGGAACAAAAATTATATCTATAATCATAGTTCTAGCCTTTTCGGTCTTTAGAGCAACTTCAACCATGGTATCAACATCAACAATAATCTCTAGAGGAACACCATCCATGATCTTAGCATCGACAATGATATATGGAGCATAATAAATCATGGTCTCAGCACCAACAACGGTCTCAGGAGCAACATCCTCATGACAAGGCTCCATCAACTAACCATTCTCTGAAGTATTGCTCGAGGAAACGGACTTCTCGAAGCACTAATAATTCATATCAAGGCGTGTAGACATGAAATATGCTCACATGAAAGTCTTTCTGAAGATTGCACGATGGGCGGGCACAACACCAAAGTATTCTACAAGATGTTCTCATCACCTCTACAAATGAGATACAACATACTTCAGCAAATGGGTTTACAAAAACGTACCAACGAGTGAGGAACGAGACGATACTTCCTCAACAAAATATGTTCGTCTATGTCTCTTATACAACCTACCAAAAGGGCGTATCAATCGGACGTACGAGCTGAAAGATATGGCTTTTACCATCAGGTCTACGAAATCTGAAAAATTTGTACGGGATTAAAAATTACAAATGTGCACGCTTCGTTGGATGACCTCTACAACTCCAAATTGATTGATTCTTGTCTCATGGGATAACTCAGTCTCTTAGCTTCAAAATTTGGGGCCAAGCATCAAATTCCGACGTCGTATGAGGTTCCTACATCTTCCAGAGCGTACAATATGCAAGCAGCAATTCTTAGACGGTATTCATGACTTCCACAGTCGATCGGTGTCCACCAGGTATTTCCACTAAATAATTCATCAAGGTACCTCCAACTTCGACCATTTAGGTCTTTCATCAATTTTTCTACCTGGGTCTTCTATCCAAGTCTTGCCAGAAGAAGAGAAAACGAAGAGGAGAGATCTAATCAAAATACTGGGGACTGACGATCCACTGATCATGAAGACCAGTTTCACAGTCCAAGACTCGTGGAACCAGACTCTCACGTGCTAATCATTCATCATAAAAGTAATGCTACCATCGGGACATGAAACCGTGATCATTACATCATCCCCTCTCAAGAGCAACCTCAGCTATGGTCCCATGACCAGGGTTTCAGAAGCGATGTTTCTACGACTGACAGAAGCAAGATGGCGCTGCAAGCACCATGATCATGTATCAATCAAGGGGTCCTGATCTCGAACGAATCAACGACATTAAAATCCTTCACCAACCGTTCAAGACACAAGCGAATGGTCTAAGAACACAACATGAGTGTTTTACAGCAAGCTCGGCTGAGATGATTTTACACTGTCCTGTACAAACCGACGAGCTGGGAGAAATTGGTGAAGAATCGAGGGATGGGTCGTATACCATTCTCTTCGTATGAAGGTCCTCTACAACATATCCAAAATTCAAAACAATTGGATAAACGAGCAAAGAGTTGTGGCCAAAAAATTGGACCACATGCCAGCTGAAAATTTTCTGAAGGTCTCCTGGAAGTTTACTGTTTCGTCGATTTCACATCCTAAACATGCTCGGAACTCAAAAGGCTTCTTTGCGAAAGTTTGGAAATTTCCTGGGATGAGGATACATGGGTCGACCACGAAAATCCGACATCGGACGAAGATTCTAAAACAATTTCAACGAAGACCTAACTTCTGAATTTTCTGATGACGAAATTCTTCATTCATCCAATCAGGAGCTACACCATCAACACAAAGCCGAACTTCATCTTCAGCCGATAGTCTCACTTGTTGAAGTCGGCGGTGCTTCTGCTAATGAGGGACGAATCTCGGATGATCGAGAGACATACAATATGTCAGCTTCCAGTGTCTCTGAAAGGTTGATTTTTACTATGTGAACAACCCACGTAAATTTTTACTATGTGAACACTCACAGATCTTCAAAAATTGTACAGACGTCCATTCTACAATTGTGAAAACTCACATATAGACATTATTTCACCATGTATAATTGTCTACTTTCAACAGTTGTTCAAAATCAAAACATTGATTTTACAAAATACATATATTAACGTGAAACTCACGTAAATTTGAAAAATATATCTATATATTTTTGCTCCCTCGCACGAGCATCTGTCTTTGAAGCGAGAGTATATTTTCAAAGATTTCCGAAAGCTCGAAGATAAAAATTTTCATGAAGGCTCACAAAATTTTATTACTAACAGACGCACGTCTATAAAAAAATAAAAACTTTTCTCTCGTACGAGCATCCACCTTTGAAACGAGAGTTTATTCCACTTTGTGAAATCTCACATATTTAAAATATAAAATTCCGGTTTGCGTGAAAGCTCATAGACGAATTTTATATCATTAGACTCAGGTCTATTTTGTTTGTTCCTTAAACTAACGAACGAACGAGCGTCTATTCATAAAACAAGGATTTCCTTATTGGGCCCGGCCCGAGAATTCTAACCGACCACGGACTCGTCGTCTAAACCAGCGGTTCAACACCAACTTATGCTCATCAAACGACTCTCCAATCATGACATTGAAGCCTTCATCAAGTCGTGGTTTGCTCATGCTCTCTAAATCCGGTAACGTCTCAACTTACAACTAAGTTCAATTACTGGTATTAATATTTATGGTCGGAAAATCACCATTTATTGTTGACTGAGGAACACAGCTTTCCTCAGTAAGCAGGGGACTTAATATAGATGGTGGATTTTTGACAAGGGCTAAAATCGTAAACTCATAATTATACGAAGCTCTGATCCAGCAATCAGACGTGAGTATTGAGACACGGGTCTCTCATCGAGTTCTCAACGGAGAGTACTTTCTCTCAGAGTACATGTAGATATGTAGTCTCACGACTGGACAACGACATATCCCATGAATACTGAATACTTTCAGTGATTATTTCTATATAGTATCACGAGATGGACGGCTCCTATACAGCTTGCTCTGCTAGTATAGAGCGATAACGTCTTCAAGAACAAACAACGAGTTTAACCTGACTATATAAAGGATATGACTTACCGACAAGCTCATACAGGGATAATTAATGCTCCTAGACAGCTTGCTCTGCTAGTATAGAGCCACAAAGTTATTATTCCTAATTAAGATTAATTCTGCCATGACATTCACTACTGAATTCCCAGAATAATCTATTATCGCTCCTATTCAATGGTCGAATCCACGACTGGTCCTATGGAATGGCAATAACAATTGCTCCTATTCCATGGTCGAATCCACGACTGGTCCCATGGAATGGAAATAAACAATTGTTCTTATTCTATGATCAAATCCACGGCTTGATCTCATAGAATAGCAATAACTATATTATCTCATTACTCCGATTTCATGATCGAACCCACAACGGGTCTCATAAATGGTAATAGATAAATCTTAATTACTCTGATTCTATGGTCGAATCTACGATCCCATGGAATGGTAATGCTCACTTTATTATTCTGAATTCGTAGTCGAATCCTCAGCTGATCTTATGAATTAATAATAAACATCTTACTACTCAGTTTTGTGAATTATTCTCCACCGAATTCCACAATTAGTAATAAATAATCAACAACCGGGCGTCTGAGCTACCTCTAAGTAAGCCCCTATCCAAATGGTGAAAGTGTGTTCAACGACGATGCACTAACAGTCACCGCACGAACGAGTATTTCAAAATACGACGAAACGATTAACCTATTGCAAAATAGGAAGAAAATAATAAATAATCAAAATATTGACCAAGGCGCCAAGGGATTGTATTCATTGACTGGCCGACCGTGCCATGACCAATCCCATGCCAGTTTTATGTTTTATCATGTTTTATTATTTTTCTTCATCCGATGAAAATCCTTTCATTTGAACAAATCTCCTTCGTCTCCAAGAAACTCCTCGACTTCATGGCGTTTTCATAAACCCATGAAAATAATATAAAATTAAGGAAAAATAGTGTGGGGCGTGACCATTGGCCAACCGGCCATGCCTTGGTCCCAGCCGGCCCCACACCTTATGGTTCCTCATTATTTTATTATTATTATTATTATTATTTCCCTGATTTCATGAAAATTCCATCAAATCATGGTATTTTCAAAATACATAAAAAATAATAATATAAAAATTAAGGAAACACGTGGGACCAAGCCTAGCCGGCCGGCCATGCCTCAGCCAGTCCCCACACGCCCATGTATTTTATTATTATTATTTTTAGGATTTCCTTCAAACCATGAAACTCCTTGATTTCATGGTATTTCTCTCAAATTAGGAAAATCCCTTCAAATCATGGAAAATTACATAAAAAATAATAATATAAAAATTAGGGAAACACGTGGGACCGGGCCCCAGCCGGTCGGCTATGCCTCAGCCGGTCCCACACGCCCATGTATTTTATTATTATTATTTTTAGGATTTCCTTCATCCCATGAAACTCCTTGATTTCATGGTATTTCTCTCAAATTAGGAAAATCCCTTCGAATCATGGAAAAATACATTAAAAATACATAAAAATTAGGGAAACTCGTGGGACCGGGACCTAGCCGGCCGTCCACGCCTCTACAGTCCCACACGCACTTTGTTTTATTATTTTAATATTTTTTGCTTCCCTGAACTCATGAAAACTCCTTCAATTCATGGAAACTCCCTAAATTCATCAAATTTCTCAAAATTCATGAATTTTTCATAAAATCATCAAATATATTATAAAATTAAGGAAAGGGCACCACGGGACCGTGGCCACGACCGGTCGACCATGCCTTGGCCTCAGCGGTCCCACGCCTCCTTATTTTATAATTATTTTCCATCATCTCATGGTGTTTTCCTTAGTTTCGTCGAAACTCTAATTTTGGCATATTTTCTCGAATGGATGCTCAATTGCACGCCAGAAAATATCAAAATTCTCAGGAATGAGACCCGGAAGCCTTGGGAACACGAGCACGCTATCTTGACCGGCCAAGATTGGCTTTTTGATTTACGGAAGCTGGTCCCATCAAGTTTCACAGTTTGGACCTAATTTGCACAATTGCACGTATTAGGTCCAAGACTCTTCCAAACACTTTGGATTTTCATGAAATGATCATCAGGCGGTCACCTGACTACCCAGGGCCGGTTTCATGACCCATGGTCGGTCCCTCACTCCGTCATAATTAATTAGGTTTTCTCACCTAAGGCTCAGACGAGCATTTTCGAATAAATGATTAAACCAGCATTTGGTCATTCTTTCACCAACAAATCGTCAACTCTTCAGGAGTTCTTTGTATTTGCTCATGTGGGCATATGGACACTACATGGTTCATCCACGGTCCCATGTAGTCGCTTCCTCCTTCGTCCCATGGTTAAACTTCTGATGAACCATGAATTGATCATCAATTGATCAAATTAGGGTTTCTGAATCCAAAGATCATCATTCCAGATTCCAACCTTAATAATTTTACGATGACCTCATGGTCATTAATTTTGTTAAATATGCTCGGTTCAACGACCAGTATTCTAATTAATATTTTTGGTACGCTGCCAATAATCCATCAGATGAGAAACACATGCTCAGACGATCAAATATTAAACAATTCATCACATGAGCAACACTTGCTTAGATGATAATTATTTGCTAAAACCAAGGAATATTGGTTTAACAATCAATATTCAACAATCCATCGAATGAGCAATACTTGCTCACTTCATCGTAAGAACTATACCTCTGTCTCATTACATGTTCAACTCATGAGTTTCAGAACATCATGTTCAACTCAGCAACTACATGGACTCATCGTCCCATCAAACCACGAAGTCATCAATTGACTAACATACCACGAGACGTCAATCGTGTCACTTTTGGGGGGATATCACTTAGGGTTTTGGTCTAGCGGTCTACGACACGTGTGTTCAAACACGCGATGGAATGTGAGAAAGTCGTGCAATCAGTTGAAGGAATTCACGAGGTAGTGGGTGGAAAATCGACCAAGTCTCCACACGTTGAGAAACTGGTTTCAAACACGATCTCCACTTCCCTACTCCTTGATTCCATCAACTGTCACACTTCATTGGGTCATGGTGTCTAAAATTCCAGCAATATAAATAAGTCTCTGAATCATGATTGAATCATCAGCATCAACGGTATCATCAATCTCACGTCTCATCGACAACACGAGATCATCAACTCATCAATTGAGCAACTACTCTTAATTGAGCAATTTTTTTTTTTTGCTAAATCCAAGTTGTATTAATGAATAACCAATATGTACAAAGTGTTCATAAGAAAAGAGATCATAAGACCCCAAAAACTTACAAACTACTTGAATCTGAAATAAACAACATTAGGAAATTCTAAAGACAAAAGGAAATCAGGCCTTTCATCATAATTTAAACCTTCACCATTACGAAGATAACATCCCCTTTTAGCCATCTTGTCTGCTGCAAAATTAGCCTCACGATAAGTATGAACAAAACGAATAGAGTCATAATTGTTTTGTATTCTTCTCCATCTGTGCTTGACAAACCAAGGAAGATTTGTACCCGTCAATGTCTTAATTGTTCCCATTGAATCAGAACGTACAACCACTTTTTTAACATTCCACTTCATAGCCCACTCCAAACCAACAATAATACCATAAAGTTCAGCTAAGAAATTAGTAGTAGAACCCAAACCAATACTCATAGCACCCAAAAAATTACAATCAGCATCACGAACAACAACACCAGCTCCAGCTATACCCGGTTTTCCTTTGGCTGCTCCATCACAACATAATAAAATTTCATCCCTATTTGGCGGACTCCAAAAGCACTCAATTGGCTGAACCTGCTTAACCTTCCTATGCATCACACGGAAAAAGTTCAAAAGATCCAAGTCCGTTGTAGTATTATGCATGAAACCCTTCAAACGACCAGCGTATTCACTAATCAAATAGAACACTCTCTTCTTAAAAAAATGAATGCTAACAGAAGAATTCTGAAAACATGCCATATTTCTTGTTTGCCATAATTCCGAGCGAATCACCAAAATAGCTAAAAGCCATAAATCTTTGACAATTCTACTTCTACCCTTTGCTGATTTATATGAATTCACAATATCATAATAAGGTGTTAGATTAAACAAACCTGAACACCACTGCCAAATTTGAGTTGCAAACGTACAACTCCAAATAATATGCTCCAAAGATTCTTCCTCCATGTTGCACAAGTAACATTTGTTGGCCATTTCAACTTTGAATCTACTCCTGATCTTGTCTTGAGTTGCACAAACCTCACGACATATCTTCCAATTCTGAGCAGCCAATTTGGGATGAATTCTTTCCTCCACAAAAGACCATAAATTGCTGATTTTGGATACGCCTTCTAATGATATTCTTTGCTGAAGAGACTGAAAAGTGGCCATTCATCTCCGGCATCCAAACTCTACAATCATTCCCTCCTTGTAACAAAGGCAAATTTGTAAGATCCACACCCGCACGGACCAAATTCTGAATATGATCTCCCTGCATCATCCAAGCATTATTAACAATAATATCACTGACCTTGACATTTCTGTCCAAGTCAGTTTCATTAAGCATATCAGCAATACACTCATTACCATACCAAACATCAAAATAAAGAGATGTAGACCTCCCGTCCCCAATTAGAACCTTGGTATTCTTGTCAACAATAGAATGAATCAGTTTCATGCCCGGCAAAATAGAAGAATTTACCCCATAAAGCTTTATACTACCCTGCTTAGTAGTAAATTTCGCCCATAAGAAACGAGCCCATTTCTTGTTAGAAGAACGAATACTCCACCATAGCTTCATAGAAGAGCCTTATTAGTAACAACCATGCTGGTTATACCAAGACCCCCTTCCTTCAACGGACAGCAAACCTTTGGATATCCAACAACAAATTTCCTTGCAACATCAGCATCACCCGACCAAAGAAAATTACGAATAACTCTTTCAGCCTGTTGAACAAATTTCCTAGGCCATTTGTACACCGCCATGTTGTGAATAGCATAACTCGCTATCACTGAATTGATAAGAACAACTCTATCTTGAAAAGAAAGTAACTTACCTTTCCAAACCGAAAGTTGGTTCTTAATTTTCTCTATCACATTACAAATGTGACGATACTTAACTGCTCCAGGCATAATTTGAACTCCCAAATACCTGTCCGGAAAAGTAGTAACTTCCATACCCAGTAAATTAGTGATAGTCCCACAGCGACTCAAAGAACCACCACCATAATAAATCTTACTCTTTTGACGACAGACAGTTTGGCCCGAGGCACTTTGGTATTTACCAAGCAAAGCAAGAAGATTATGCAGACTCTTCATATTGCCTTTACAAAAAATCATAATGTCATCAGCAAAGAAAAGATGTGTGGGAGAAATACCTCTTTTGGAAAGCATAGGCGTCATCATCTTCTCAGCAAACAACTTTGTAAGATTTCTACTAAGAACATCTTCAACCAGAACAAAAATAAGAGGAGATAAAGGATCACCTTGCCGAAGACCTCTATTGATTTTGAAGAATCCCTCTGGACTTCCATTAAGAAGAATAGAAATCCTTGCTGAGTTAAGAATAGCCAAAATCCAAGAACACCAATTTTGAGAGAAACCATACCTTCGAAAAACCTCTAAAACAAATGACCAACTAACCGTGTCAAAAGCTTGAGTAATATCCAGTTTCAACCCCAAATTGCCATCCTTACGTTTGGTTTTCAGATCATTGATCATCTCCGACGCCACAGTAATGTTTTCATGAATGTTCCTCCCCTTCATGAAAGCAACTTGTTCTTCTGAAACCAAATTATCAAGAACACTCCCTAGTCTTGTAGCTAATCTTAGTAAAAATTTTAAAGAAAAAATTACTAAGACCAATAGGCCGAAAGTTTCGAAGAGTGTTGGCTCCTCTAACCTTGGCAAGAAGAATAATAAGACTAGAATTAGCACCATGAGGAATGATTTGCCGTTGCCAACAGTACGTGATAGCTCTGACAAGGTCATATTGCACCACGTCCCAACAATGCCTATAAAAACAACCAGAGAAACCATCTGGCCCTGGCGCACTATCCGCACCCAAATCAAAAACAGCATTCTTAATCTCCTCCATAGTAGGAATTTCATCCATTCTCTGACTATCCTCCACCGAGATGATGTTATGATCATAATTAAAAAGCTCCTCATCAATAGGCAACTCATCACCATTAAACTTTGACTCAAAAAAAAAATCGTATAGTCTCTAATTTGATCACAATCAGTAATAACGGCCCCATTATCATCCACCAACTCCGAAATCATATTATTACTACTCCTGCGCATTCTGATATTAGCATGAAAGAAAGAAGTATTACTAGCTCCCTCCAAAAGCCATTTATTACGTGACTTTTGCTTTAGCATAGTAACATGATGAGAACGAATTTCCTGAAGAATAATGAAGCCTCCTTGGCAGAATTCAGCTTAGTTATATCCTCTGGATCCTCATCCGAAATACGAAGAGCCACTTCCATAGTCAATTCAGCTTGTTTTAGCTTAGCAAAAATATTGCCAAACATGTAAATTCCAATCCTTCATAGCAACTTTTAACCTCTTGAGCTTGAAAGGAAAAATAGAAGCAGGAGATCCTGTAACCGGTGCATTCCAACAATCACTTACCATTCTCATGAAATCAGAATGAGCAAACCACATCTTCTGAACTCTAAAAGGAGCTCTCTTCGGTCTAGTATTAACAAAAGGAAAGCCAATAAGAGTAGAATGGTCGGAAACTTCACGGGGAAGAGCTTTACACCTCCAATTCTCATACTTAATGAGCCATGCCTCATTAATCAAAGCTCTATCCAGCTTACAAAGGATTCTATGAACACCATATTGCCTATTAGACCAGGTGAATTTAGAACCCAAAAAATCAGCTTCAAAAAGATTATTATCATCCATCCAATCACTAAACTCATTGATGACTGAAGTACGTGGTTGATTGCCTCCTTTTTTCTCCTCATTACGAAGAACACAATTAAAATCACCCATAACCAACCAAGGAGTATTAATATCAACTGAGGAAAGTTGTTGCCACAAACTTCTTCTCGTGACTTGAAAACAGCTAGCATGAACAAAGGAAACCAACACCCCCTCTGTTGCAATGGTAATAGCTTGTCTACTAGTATTCATAACTACAGGCGTAGCTATGTCAATGGACCAAAAAATCCATATGTTACCTTTAGACGAATCAACAGCATTATGAATAACTTCCTTCTTATAACCAGCCACATATAATTTGTGTAAGAAACGCAAGGTACAATGCACCTTAGGTTCAGCTAGACAGAAAATATCTGGCTTAAAATCAAGAATTAACTCTCTTAACTTATTTTTGGCTGCATCCCGTGCAATGCCATTAATGTTCCAATAGAGAACACATTAAAAACCAGATTTAGAGACCTTACCAACTATAGAAGCAACTCCAGAGTTCACTCCTGGTGAACTCCTTGTTCAACACCAACACGGACATTAGAGTCCTGAAGAGAAGCGGATTCAGAAATTGGTTCCAAAGAAGTATTCCTACCAGCTGTAGTATTCACAATCTTATGCATGGATAGCATGCGTATTCTCTTTACTTCTTGTTCAGCCCTAAACTTTGCATCAGCTGTGCTTTCCTCCACATCTTGCATAGAATTAAGAGCACTATATTTATTGTTATTCAATATAAACCCCCAGCCGTGAGCTGATCACAAGAGGAGTTGGAGTTGAAGTCACAATCCTAACAGGTTAGGAATCCTAGTTCCAACCAAACTTGTCATATTTGAAGGATTAGTTTCACCCACTTTTCCATTCAATAATATGGCTGATTTTGAAGCCTGTGCTTGTTTAGTTCTCGCCAATTCAACATAGACAGATTCAAAATCAGCTTTGGCTTGTGACATAACAGCCTCCAACTGCTTAGCTTTCACCAGCTTAGCAGCAAACTCCTCATCAACCACGTCCCAACAAAAGTCTCTTCATCATCATGAATAACCTCCAAGATGTTTGTATCCTTCTTTTTTCCTTTTTTCTTACGCCTAGCAACTTGCCATTCACCACCAACCTTGTTATTCCTCACAGGTTGCGCTTCACCAGTTTCGTGAGATTGATTGGTAACCAAAGGGTGACGCTCAGAAGTTTCCTTGGAATGTTTTCTACACTCCTTATCATTATGACCAATTAACTTGCACTTGGAACAATATTTTGGAATTTTTTGGATCGCAACAGCTTGCCAAAAATCCAAACCCCCCACCGTGATATGTATAGCATCAGTAGCCGCTTCAGAAAAATCAAACATCCAAAAACTGAAGCAAAGTGTCCATATTCATGTTCAAGAGTTCTTCTATCAACCACAATAGGAGTTCCTAACGATTTTGCAAGAGACAATAACGTTTTTTCTGTCCAAAACTCCAATGGTAACCCTGGAAAAGTAACCCACACCGAAGCATGAGATGTGCGTTGCTTCTCAGCATCAAAACCAGGAAACCACTCAATTAGGTTTAACTTTTGGTTTCTAAAAAACCAAGCTTCAGCATTCAAAATCGTATCTTTGGCTGATTGCGTGCGTAACTTGATGGTAAAGAAACCTCTACTCATAGGAATTAATTGAACAACATCTTGGCTTAACTTCCATTGATTTAACAAATCGTTTTTCACCTCTTGAAAGGTGATCCCTTTAAGATCTAAACGACCTATGAGACTGAATTTCCAAATATCACAACCTTCTAAATAAAACTCCTCAGGCAAAACAACAGCAGGCTTTCCTTCTTTTGGCGTTGGTGTTGGCAAGGTTTTGAGATCAATAGAAGTTGTTGGAAGTTGTTGTTTTCCTTTCAACTGATCAGCATAAGAGCGAGTCCTATTAGTAGATGATTGAGGCGGATCCCCCATCTCAAATCACCTAAAGATGATTGAGAGGAAGAATGAAAAAAGTTGAAAGTTTGTAAAACCCTAAGGAAAAAATCCAAAAGATGACTTCTGTTTTTAAAAGAAGTGTGAGAAGTGAGACTTGAACCCTTGAGCAATTTCAATCATTCAGAGCTTATCATATTCAGAATTCACACACCCACAATCTTTGATTACCATTAATTCCACACATTTCCCATCTTCCCTCCTACAGATCAACCCATCCTCTCTTGTGACCTAATTTACTCTGGAACGGTCATTGTCTTGATTTAGGTCGGAGTACTACAGATTGATCTCTCGAATCTAAAGCACCCCCTTTGCAGCGGTGCATCTGTGAGAGGTTTAACATTTCGCTCGGTTCGAGGAGTCTCCTCCGTACGGTAGTCTCCTCAATTCCTTAAAAACAAGCAAATCATTTTCCCCATCTACAATTGGAAAGGTCTGCAAACATGGAATCCCACTGTAAGAGGAATTCCAAACCAGCAGAAAATATTCAATGCACGAACGATCAAGCCGAACAAATTTCATGAAGGAGATTTGTTTTTCAAAGAAGTTAAGCGCAACCTTCATTCTGCAAGAAGCTCTAATTGGGAAGGGCCTTTTATGGTCGTTAAGTCCGTGGTTGGTGGATACTACAAACTGATCAACATGGATGGAAGGACCAGCGTGCATGTGATACATGAGAATTGGGTCAAGGCCTTTGACGCAGAGACATTCAGCGTCTTCGGGTGTTATTTACTCAAGGCACAAACAAATGCTCGAGACACCCAATGAATTTTAGGATTTTCTTTCACATGTATTTTCAATTCCTCTAAAACGTTTGCAATACTTGCATCAAGTATTTGAATTCAGTAATTTATCAAAGTTCTTTTATTTAAAGAAAAATCTCTATCAAATCCAAAAGAAAATCCCCAATCACTTACTTATCCAAAACCAATCAAACAATCAAAACCAAAGTAAAACCTCACATCTCTCAGAAGTTCAAGATTCAAGAAATTATTGAAAGGAAAACTAAAGGAATCCGGCAAAGTAAGATTTATGCTTCTCTGCATTCTCCAAGACTTGCAAGGCTGTTTTTTTCAACTCCAGCTTTTTAGTCAATTCAGCGATCCTGGCCATTTTCTCCACCACATCATCACTGGTAAAAGGTATATTGTTCTCCACTGCATCCTTGATGGTGTTGATCCTCTGATGAAGCCACTTCAAGTTGAAACCAAGTTCTTCAGATTTCGTCAAGTTGTAATCCCAATAAAAGAGTACATCTTGAGTAACAGTACTTCTAGCCCTAGTTCGTATATTATGTATGACACGCAAGATAGTTCTTACTTGCATTGTCAAGAAGTAACTTCATTTTGGGTCCTTGGAGACAACAATGTGACCGTCCATTTTCCACAATTTCTCATACATAGCAGCATACCCTATGGGAACGCTAAATCCACCAACTGATGTGTGATATGGGAGTAACTCGCGGAATGGAGGATCACAAATAATCCCTGCATTAGGTTATTCATGCACTATTATGCGGTTCTCAATCATCGGAACAACTTCAGCAGTTGTGGGAACAGTTTTTTCTATTGTTGGAGCAGCTTCTTCCATTCTGGGTCCAGTTTCTTCTACCTTTGAAGTGATGATGATTTGAGATTCATTCTCCTCGACGACTTCAGTAGAAACATTCTCATGGCATTGAATTGAAAATATGGTAACATCATCAACTCCATTCACCATATGATTTGAATCATCATTGGCTCCCTTATTTTCTACTTCGACATTTGGCACCTAATATGAAGATTATAACGGATTAGGACGCTCCAAGCATGAAAATCAAAAGGCAATCATAAAATCCAACATGTAAGTGAACTAACACTATCTAAGTTCTTTACTATATTGATGGACACATTTTTGTGTCCGATTTGTCTCGATTTTATATATTGACAGTGCTCAATTTTGTATTTATTATGGTTTTTTATATCTTTGTAGGTGTTTTTGGAGAAACACACTTGTGCGGAGAAATTCGGCTCGAAAAGTTGATAAAGGCACCAAGAGGACACTTGCTATTCGGGTTCACATTTTGGATAAGGGGAACCTTAATTACTAAAGGACGCCCACTTACTATTTAAACCCCAGAGCACCCCAATGCTAAAGACACCCCTGCTTTGGTTATGGGCACTCCACCCCTAACTTTCATACGCACGAAAAATGGCTGGAATTTGTTTGGTTTCTGCATGAACTTCTGAAGTTGGACTCGACCGAGATTATTGTGTATTTCTTAATGGGAATGATATGGTACTACCCTGGTTCATCAAAACAGGGATGGTAGTAGGTTAAGATTCGTAAAAAAAGAAGTTTATCACTATTACAGGGAAGAAGCAATCTACGGAATTTTGGAGTTAGTTACAGAAGTTACGTGACAGAAAAGGGAAAGAATATCTTCCCTGCGATTCGAGTATATCTTGAAGAGTTTGGTTTAAATCAAAAAGCTGCGTCACTTTGGAGATAAAACAGGGAGAGGAATTGTTTATGTAACTTGGTTGAATATTTGGAAAGTACGGACAAGGGAAAGAATAGACTCCGTTCGATCGTATCCTATACTGGGAAGAGTTTACATCTATAGAGATTCCAGGGACGTTGGATTATACTCAGAAGAGGTGTGAAGAAATTATAACTCCGGTGACTTGCCGTGGAGTAAAGGAGAAGAGATTTTCGGGATATATTGGTATTGTGGTGTATATATATCCTGGCTTTGAGTAACAGAAAAGAATTGAGAGTTTGGGGGTGAAGCAGAGGAGACGTCGGAGCTGCAGGAGAAGTTGCAGAGTATCTTCTCTGCTGGTGAAGAAGAAGACGAGCTGAAGAACATAGGACCCAGTTGGACAGTCGCAGAAACCGTGACCTATACTTTCAAACTCAATAGCTTTGTAAGAATTTATCCAACAATTATCTTTCGCAACAGTTCTGTTAGGGTTCTCTGTAACAGTGGGTTCTGTAATAATTATAACTGTTACAAACACACTGCTTTATACCTCTTCTTCAATAAAACACCTTTTTAAGCTATGGATTATTATTTTGAGCGTGTTTTCACCATGAAGAGCTAAAACCCAACACTAGGGTGACAGAGGAAGCCATTCTCTACGCGTGTGGTAAATCTATTTAATTCCTTTATGACTTTTGCACTATTTTAAATCGATTCATGATTTTTCTTAATTGATTGTGATTTTGTTTGATGGCGTATGCTTGGTCTTAGTATTTTTGATACGTCATGCTTGTGATTTACAGTCAATCTTTTATAAAATCTACCTTGGCAAAGAATAAAGAGTCAATATTTATTATGTTATGAGCTATAATTATCTGGAATTGATAGTTGAACCACATGAATATGAGAATCGGTGGAATCTTGAGTCTCAGTACCTCTCGATATCGTGACAGTATTTTGTATATATTTTCTAGTATTAAGTCTAAAATCAATCTCTACAAGTCTTTGAACGAACTTTATTTACCACTTGAAAAATTACATCAATTTTTGGCGTCGCCGACGCGGACTTGTATTTAGATTTGTTTTAGGTTTCTTTTTATTTTTATTATTTTTTGTTCTTTTTTACGCGGTTTGGTATTTTTCGATTCTTTTCAGATTTGGAGCGAAGCTACAAGGGAAGAAAAAGTGTTATAAAAGGAAAGTATCGCCAAAGAAGGAAAGCAAAGAGGAATCCGTAAGGAGTGAAAAAGAAGATTTTGTATATAGTTATTTTGTTTTATTTTTAGAAACTATAAATAGGGTGTTATTTTTGTAATTTTTCTTTTCCTTTTTGGACATTTTTATTTTTTGGACTTTTTGGACATTGACATTATTTTTTTAAACCCTAAGGAAGGGTCAAAATTAAATATCAAATGTTTGCAGGGAAGGACGACAATTACGATACTGTCTCGGCCCTCGGGTTCGTACACTGACATCGGAGTCGGTGGCCTGAGTCGACTTCAACGGTTCATCGCCCGTCTGGTATGGGAGGTAAGATTCTATCCACCCACGAATCCCCTTTCAGTGGGTTTTATTTTGTGTGACAACTCACACCCCTGCAATAGAATGTCGAACTGGTATTACAATAGCCAATACAACGAATATCAGACTGAGTTTCAAAATGGATGTTACTACTTTGACCATAGTGTGAATAATGGTTGGGAACATCATCCTTTTGAAGGTTATGGTCCATACCATGGTGAGCCCAATTACTATCCACACGCCAACCGGTCATACGAGCAAAATTCCTCTCTACTAGAGTCAACACGTAAGTTAACTGAGTCGACACGTAAGTTAGCAGAAATGAATAACTTAGTTATGGACGAAAGCAATGCAACGAGTGAACTTTCTTTCCTAGATTCAATTAGGAAGTCATGTAAGTCGACTCAATATATTTTGTTAGAGGCCCAGAACATAAGTTCTCTTAATTTCCAATATAGTGTTTCCAATAGTACCTTTGAAAATGAAGATAGTTATTCACATAATCAAGATGACGAGGATAAAATTGGTAACACTACTTGTTTAAATGAGGTTCAACCATTTTCATGTTATTATAATGATGATTATGATGAGGATAGTGTTGATGAAGAATTTGAAATAAGTAGGCATAGTGATCAGGAATTTGTTACTCCAATTGAGCTTAATAATGATAATGTTTCTAGTTCAAATCCAAATAATTTTAATAATTATTCACCTATTCAAAAGGACGAGGATTCAACTAGAGATACCCCCATTTTAGACGATGTAGTATTTCCTTTTGATTACGAAGCTAATAATGGTTTAGAGGAACGAGTTTTTCTGAGAATATTGTTTTAGAGTCTAGCGATTTAGAAACATTAGTCTTAGACAAAGAAAGTGAACTCGTAGAGATGAGTGAGGATGAACTTGACTTAGAAGAATCAATTGACCATTTTCAGGAATCAGATGACCTTGAAATTAGGGAAGTTGTGACTAGTCTTTCTAGAGACACTAAAAACTCTAAGTTTGGGGGTGATTATCATTCTCCATGTGCTTTAACTATTAGAAAGGTCCCTCACTTGGGACTTGACATATGTGCCTCAACCATTTTACAAGATTATCTTCATACACGTTTTCCTGAACCTAGTGATGTCCATAAGGAAGTTCAGTTGTTAGAAACCCATCCTCTGGTTGATGTGGTTTACCCAGGCTATGATATCCAGATTGACTTTGTTTTCCCACCAAATATTTTTCGACCAATTGTGGGAACGTAAATGTTTCATATGTGTCAATTATTATGTTTTGAGACTAAACCTAATTACTTTAGGAGATCAGGGTCGACACATTTGTTTAAGGAAGACCACCACTCTCATTGTGGTCAGCTGTGTGAGTCAAAACTGATTGCTTTAAGGATCCACAATTATCCAGGTTATTATTATGTGCTTCTAAGTTTTTACTTGAGTTTTTCCAGACTCTAATACCTGAACCGGACCTTAGCTTTGAGGAATTCCAGCGCATGAAAATATTTTATCTAGACCCTTTCATAGAGCCTGAACCTGAACCACAGCTAGATGTAGTTGTCTTAAACAGGAAACTAGACAAGGGTGCGCTTTATTTTTTAATTTTCTTGGCATGTTGCAGATTCCTTTTTTGTGATAGCTCTATTTGGTTTTGATGACCCACAAATATTTCGGCTATTACTTTATGATACGAGGTGATTAATCCTTTCTTATGTCTGGCTGAAGACGTTAAACTTAGCACTTCTTGGGAGGTAACCCAATCTCATGCAACACGGTAATATCTTTCCTTATCTCTTTTGCTTCAAATGGTAACAGTTTCTCCTTGTTCATGTTTTTAATTTTATCTTTAGAACATTGAGGACAATGTTGGATTTAAGTTTGGGGGTATGGGAGAAACTTTTTTGTTGCAATAAATAAACTCCAGAGCCTAGAAATTTATGCCTATTAAGGATTGCACTAACCAATCTAAGTGGATGGAAGCATTTTGGTTGTAGGAGTTGAGGAAGCAATCTCATTAGATGGAAACATCTAAAGAGTCTATTCATAAAAGCACAAAGCTCAGGTGTTAGAAATAACATGGTAGTTTCGCCATATCTCGTTGAGTCCTTTTCACTTCTGTTTTTATTTTTCTTTTTAAATATGTTTCTAAGTGATTTGGTGGGGCTCACGATTCAAGTTGTTACCAATGCTAGGGTGAATTAGAGTGATTGAGATACTTTAAAAAAAAAAATTTGAAAAAAAAAATTTGAAAAAAAAAAGAAAAAAAGAAATTGAGACCAGAACATTTGACCAAAAGGAATAAATTCAATAAATTCGACCACTGGTACCGTTGTATATGCCAGTTGTGTTGACCTAGAGTTAGGTTATCGACCATTGGTTCCCTTGTATATGCCAGTGTGTTGATATTAGTCAGACTAGTACCTCAATCCATTAGGATAGGTTCATTTTGGAGGAGGCCTTCAGACAGACATGGGAAACGCCGTTCACTTAGTAAACATCAAAGCCATTTATGTTTTTCTCTATATCCATCTTCTTGATCTATCCATGTGATTAGTTTTGACTCCGGATATTGATGTCCATAGTGTGACTATCTGAGTAGAGCTCTGTCACTTTATATGAATTTTAGTATGCTTGAGTGCAAACTCGTATACAACAATTGGAATTTCGCATCAGGGTACTTCCTCTTATAGTCAATAAGTATGCCAACCAAGGAGATTCTTTAGTGCCTTCCAAGGTTCTGCGTAGATAGTTAGGGTTTGGAGTAAAGGTTTTGTGGGTTTATCTCTTGTAAGCCCTCCCGAGACTATAACTCGGCCACTAGGGCCACATAGGGGTTTAAAGGCTTGTTGCATACGCTAAATGCAACCGACGATGCCTGCGACAGTGAGTTAGGATTTTATTTTTATTTTATTTTTGCTCGAGGACTAGCAGATAATAAGTTTGGGGGTATTTGATGGACACATTTTTGTGTCCGATTTGTCTCGATTCTATATATTGACAATGCTCAATTTTGTATTTATTATGGTTTTTTATATCTTTGTAGGTGTTTTTGGAGAAATACACTTGTGCGGAGAAATTCGGCCCGAAAAGTTGATAAAGGCACCAAGAGGAGACTTGCTATTCGGGTTTACATTTTGGATAAGGGGCACCTTAATTACTAAGGGACACCCACTTACTATTTAAACCCCATGGCACCTCAATGCTAAAGACACCCCTGCTTTTGTTATGGGCACTCCACCCCTAACTTTCATACGCACGGAAAATGGCGGGAATTTGTTTGGTTTCTGCGTGAACTTCTGAAGTTGGAGTCGGCCGAGATTATTGTGTATTTTTTTATGGGAATGATATGGTACTACCCTGGTTCATCAAAACAGGGATGGTAGTAGGTTAAGATTCGTAAAAAAAAAAGTTTATCACTATTACAGGGAAGAAGCAAGCTACGGAATTTTGGAGTTAGTTACAGAAGTTACATGACAGAAAAGGGAAAGAATATCTTCCCTGCGATTCGAGTATATCTTGAAGAGTTTGGTTTAAATCAAAAAGCTGCGTCACTTTGGAGATAAAACAGGGAGAGGAATTGTTTATGGAACTTAGTTGAATATTTGGAAAGAACAAGGGAAAGAATAGACTCTGTTCGATCGTATCCTATACTGGGAAGAGTTTACAACTATAGAGATTCCAGGGATGTTGGATTATACTCAGAAGAGGCGTGAAGAAACTACAACTCCGGTGACTTGCCGTGTAGGAAAGGAGAAGAGATTTTCGGGATTTATTGGTATTTTGGTGTATATATATCCTGGCTTTGAGTAATAGAAAAGAATCGAGAGTTTGGGGGTGAAGCAGAGGAGACGTCGGAGCTGCAGGAGAAGTTGCAGAGTATCTTCTCTGCTGGTGAAGAAGAAGACGAGCTTAAGAACATAGGACCCAGTTGGACAGTCGCAGAAACCGTGACCTATACTTTCAAACTCAATAGCTTTATAACAATTTTTCCAACAATTATTCTGAGTTCGCAACAGTTCTGTTAGGGTTCTGGTAAATCTATTTAATTCCTTTATGACTTTTGCAATATTTTAAATTGATTCATGATTTTCTTAATTGATTGTGATTTTGTTTGATGGCGTATGCTTTGTCTTAGTATTTTTGATACGTCATGCTTGTGATTTACAGTCAATCTTTTATAAAATCTACCTTGGCAAAGAATAAAGAGTTAATATTTATTATGTTATGAGCTATAATTGTCTGGAATTGATAGTTGAACCACATGAATATGAGAATCGGTGGAATCTTGAGTCTCAGTACCTCTCGATATCGTGACAGTATTTTGTATATATTTTCTAGTATTAAGTCTAAAATCAATCTCTACAAGTTTTTGAACGAACTTTATTTACCACTTGAAAAATTACGTCATATATGTTCAAGACATCAGCAAATTGTGTGAAAGCCATAAAAACACGTTGTTCAACAAGCTCGTCTGAAGATATTTTACACTTCCCTCTATAAGACGACGAACTGGGAGCAATTGTTAAGGATATAAGGTTGAGTCATATACCATTCTCTTCGTATGGATGCTCTCTACAACATATCAGATCATAGCAATTGGATAAACGAGCGAAGAGATGTGGCCAAAACATTGGACTACATGGCAGCTAAAAATTTTCTGGAAGTCTCCTGGAAGTTTACTGTTTCGCCGATTTCGGCCCCTAAACATGCTCAAAATTCCAACATTGGACGAAGATTCTACATCATTGGACGAAGATTCCAACTGGGCATGAGAAAACATGGGTAGATCGCGAAATTCCAACATTGGACGAAGATTCTACAACATTTTTGCTAAAAGACTGAGTTCTGAAATTTTTTAATGACGTATTTCACTAAAAAATTTCATTCATTCGTATGGATTCTCATTCATTCATTCATTCATTCATTCACAAATCAGCAATATTATACTTCTATGAAGAGAATACAAAATGGATAATTACTTGAAGGGTTTCCAAACCGTTTGAAAGATTAATATGGTCAGCACCAATATTGGGAGCACCATTACCTTCATTCGGTCCCGATTCTTAAAGGTTCTCTTTCTCACCACCATTTGAAGACGAATGAACATCATGGTCGTGTTGGTTTTCCACGACAATTTCCTCCTGGATATATCAGCAACAATCATTATTATTTTATTCAAGAAGTATCATGATTGATTATACAATGGAATGCTTACATCAACTTCATCTTCATCGCTGGACTCATGAGTTGTTGGTTGAGCAAGACGGAGACCGTTTGAAAAGCCGAGGGTACCCAAATATACCTCAAACTAAAACTTTTCCACATATAAGTCTTTTCTCCGAAAGTCATTGTTTATGGACTGAGTCGAGATAATACAACAAATCGGTTCACACTTCGTGTGATCGTCTATGGATACGAGATCGAGACAATACGACAACAAGATAACTTGTGTGATTGACTATGGATACAAGATCGAGACAACGCAACAATGGAGTATGTTTACTTGATAAATGGTTCGGACTTAGCCAAACACAAATAGGATTACTATCAAGTAAATAGGAATTAACGTTTGTGTCATTTACTTTAAATTATAATAACAACAATTATAATTGCGGAAAATAAAATTAAATGACACATCAAGATTTTGTTAACGAGGAAACCGCGAATGCAGAAAAACCTCGGGGCCTTGTCCAGAATTGAATACTCTCAAGATTAAGCCGCTATACAAAATCAAACCAACTTCATATAGTTGAGACCAACAACTAAACCTATAGTTCACCTAGTTCCGTATGTATTCCCACGCCTCCGACCTGTAATAAGTCACGTACTTGTAACTATTCCTTTGGTTCGTATTCCAAACAGTAAAGGAACAACAAATCTGTTTGGTATCAACTCTTTTCAACCAAGTGATGTGAGTTTGACAAAAGGCTCTTCTCTTTATCTCAATAAACTCCTTTGTCAGGTTCTTAGATCTATCTTATTATCAATTACCAAGGTAATTGTTAAGATTTTGCAATCACTACTTTTAATCACAAAGAATTGTATTGATGCCAATCTACACAACTAATCAATCTAATCTACCACAAGGATAAACCGATTATAGTTGGATCCTCTTTTACCGAAACAAGTATTGTGCACATTAAATATTATGAACCCAAATCAGAAATCTTCAAAGTCTTATTTTTCTTCAAATCTTCTTAGATCTTCAATAAACACCTGCACACAATCGACTTGAATCTCTTGTGATCAATCACGCACATAACGGAGTCTGTTAACAACGGATTATCACAAGACGTTTTTAAATCTACAAACAGTTTAAAGATCCCTGTCGAAACTTCGATCTAGTTTGAGTGAATCTTATATCAGAAGAGAATATTTTCAAGCATAAACAAACTTGGTGCAATCAAAGTTCAACCACCCTTAATCAATCAAATCAATCGAAAACAAAAAATAAACCGCAATTATCTAGTTTCCCACCCACGGTACTGATAGAGCTTCTCAATCCCAAAGAAGTTTTTAAACTGAGCGGCCGTAAGAGATTTCACCTAATTAAGTTACTCTCCTCTCCGAATATGCGGCTTCACCAGTAGCAGCACAACTAAGATAGTTTTACTGTCTCTGAGGATTAGTTTGCTCGAAATGCAAACTTTCATATTTATTGACCAAGGAAGTTTGGACACCAAGGAATTTCCAAAACCGAAAATATTCTCAAGATATGCAATATATTCCAAATTCGGTTTCCATAATTCCTGGAAATGCTTTGTCCAAATAATGATCGAAAATATCTTAGAAAATCTCCAACTAGCAAATGCACATTACTAATTTTCATTTTCCAAAAATAAAATTAAAAACCTTAAATAAAAGATTCTTAATTTATTTTATTCGATCCGGGATTTTCTTCCTTTAGCTATTAAGGAATAACTTTGAACAATTAAAGAAAAGCGTTATTGCACATGTTCAAAGTGTGTCGACATCTTTACTTTGTAAGTAATCTTTCATACTTACAATCTTGAAACCGATTTTCCACACTTCCAAACAAGTTTAGAATTGGTTCACCTGACTTTCAAGAACTACGTGATTGATCAAGAACACTCAGTCACCAAACATGGGTTTCACGGTTCTACCAAAACAAGTTTCGGTTCTACCTCCATGTGAGTACTTTGCATAGTCACGCGAGTTACCAAAATTCGGTTGACTAAGTACTAGGATCGGTTCCCCATATATATATGGTATCTAACTAGTACTTGCTGCACATGTCCATAGGATCGGTTCCCCTTTGCCTAAAAACGTGTTGCACATGTCCATAGGATCGGTTCCCCTTTCTACTAAAACCTTGTTGAACCACATACAAGGATCGATTCCCTTTTGTGATAGGTTGCACCTCTTACTAGGATCGGTTCCCCTTTACCCAGAGACGGTCATACCAATAACACTAAATCGATCATACCATCTCAGGTGATTACTTAAGATCGGTTTCACTAATAAAAGTCATACCAATACAAAAGTCAGGACTTTGTGAATAGTTTTACCAAGAACATAAACAAGTCATGAGCGGTTAACTAATCACACATATTCGTAGTTCAAAAGATATGCAATGAATAACAATACCAATAATTCACAAAACAAGTTCATGAATTTACTACCTTAAAAAAAATGTAAAACATTGTTTCCTAGGATGAAATTTTCACCTTATACCCATACATAATCACAATAGCATTCAAATGATTATGTCGATGTATTATCTACAAAGTTTAATGGTTAAGACATAAACCTCGTATTGTATTCCTTAATACTATGTCTAACTAGAGTATAATCATTCATGCTTCGCAGTTTTGTTTTCAATATGCACGACTTGAAAGATACGTTAGGGAATGAAATAGTTCAAGTCAAATATCACTAACCTCAAGTAGA
This sequence comes from Papaver somniferum, assembly GCF_003573695.1. Taxonomy (NCBI): domain Eukaryota; kingdom Viridiplantae; phylum Streptophyta; class Magnoliopsida; order Ranunculales; family Papaveraceae; genus Papaver; species Papaver somniferum. Next base: position 105,899,111 of record NC_039367.1, on the reverse strand, counting down.
AGGATGATGTTGTCGTTGTAGCTCCTTACTTATTCACTTATTCAAGTCTTCACAATACTTGTAATGTCTCATATCCTAATACTTTCAAGCTAACCTATACGAAGTTGACTCTAGTACATAATCAAGCGACTCTTAAAATGAGTTTTGGCTCAATAAAATATGACAACCAAACTTGACATACCAACGCTTGGTGGGTTCAACCGAGCTACGCTCTAACAATCTCCCCCTTTGTCAATTTTAGTGACAAAACTCTTACATCATATGGATAAACAAATTACAAGAATTCATTACACATACTCTTGATTTCCGAATTCAACAGCACAATAACCTGTATACATTCAATCCATAAATGTCGTTGTTAACATTATAATAACAAAGCTAATACTCCCCCTAAAGGTAACATAGGTAGATTTTAAATCCGCACGTCTTTGTTATTCCTTTGTAGTCCGTATAACTACAAGCATCATATGATATGCTACTCCCGCTTAGTCTATGCTTTTACTCTTTCATTAGGTAAACGTTTAAGCATTAATGTCCTTTCCGTTAGTGATACCAATCAATATAAATCAATACCAGTATCACTTGTTTAATCCATATATTTCTCCCCCTTTTGTCACAAAATGACAAAGAAACGGAAAAATAAAGAACAAACCGAAAGGATCTTACAAATCTTAATAGACTTGCAACCTATAGAGTTAAGCACGAGGGTTCCACACACCTACAAAGTAATTTTTTTTATATGTTACCAAGAAAACAATTGCCCGAAGCAATTTTCCCTAATAGTTTAGCAAACAAAAAATTCGACTAAGCACCTTAGTTCCTTTGTTAAGCCGATTGTTCAAATACGATTAACTAACAAACTCGTTACCTCAAATTTCGCATCCTCTTCTCCAATATGTTTGCATCTTCTTCCAGGGAGAATTGGTATCGAAATATCATTATGTTCTCATCCTTATGAAAAACAAAAGAATAACAACAACCAACCTTTACCATAGAAAGGTTGAAAAATGGTTTTTAACTATTGCATGCAAAAGTTGAAAACCCCGAAACACATATGCTTTTATGCTAAACCAAACGATTCAACATATTGTGACTTTTTCACATATTGTTTCTATCAGAACCCCTCATGATCCTTTGATAAAGCCTACCAACATGGGCTAGAACTTAATCCTGCTAAACCAAAAAGCCACCCAAACCATAAGGGTTCACAACATTATGAGATCGAATATCAAGGTAATAAAACCGAAATCAAACATCCCATAAACATACATAGCAATAAAATAAAGCATTCAAGCACAGGCCATGTAAATCAAAAAACTATCACAAGAAAATTATAAATCAAATAATTTTATTCATAATAAGATAGTTTTATTCATAATAGACCTAATACAATCATTGAAAGAAATCAAAAATTTACGTCTATTTTCCTGGATTAAGTATTACAGCATATAACTTAATCTCTAGTGGTGCTCTTGTTGTTCACTGAGGTTTTTTCAGTGTTCAAACTTTTAAAGCATGTCTCATGAGACTTTTCTGCAACCACTTCCTGTTTCTCAAGATTTTCAACTTGAACCTTCATATCAGCAATATCAGCTTTTGTTTACTCAATCTTATCCTTGAGCCAGTCCTGATTTCGAACCGTTATTATGAGATTGGTTCTTAGTTCTTCAAAACCTTCGATATAGTCAATCATACTATCAGAACGAATCCACTTGGTTTTGGTTGGATCTTGTAAGTTGTAAGCCAACATACATGACTCATCTTGTGATCCAACTGAACTATCAGAATCATAATCAGACGTGATTTTTGATATGTTTTTCTTCTTCCTCTCTGTATTGATTCCTTGACAATCTTTAACCTTTTGACCTTCCTCCTTCTTAGCCTTTGTGATACTGCGAGTTATTGGAGGCATGCTCGATTATATAAATAAGCATGCTCGGTTATATAAATAAGGATTGATCAGGGTTTCAATAGTACAGGCAAGAGATAATTTCCCTTTAAGAAGAGACAACTCTCGGACCGAAAATATCAGAAAATCCGAAAATATTACAGAAATATATTTCATTTCCTTTGTCCGAACTTCTCATGCTGGAAGGTTTATTAAAATTCGAAAATTATAAGTAAAACCTATATTTGGAAGAACGTGATAAACATGAACTATTTTTAGACAGTAATGGATTCGCAATAATCCATAAATTGTCACAGATTTTTCTAAAAAACTCATACACATAAAACAAATGTGTTCTTGTTTTATTGTGCTTTTCTCATCCATAAATAAGAGCACGGAAGGGGATGAGAGTGCACAATTTTGTATAAAAGTAAGCTTTTTCTAGCTTATAGTGAGCATCAGAACCATAGTTCATGTTTCTCCTTGGGAATTTCTGCCCAAAATATCTTCTCCCAGAATAATGATCTTTTCTACTCTCGATATATGATCATGTGGAGAAGATGTACTGATGTGAGAATTTTCAGAGATAGTTAAATCTCTCTTAATTCTATCAATGAGATTTTCATAAGATTTTCTCAATCTAAGGATTTCCTTATGATTCACATCAATGTGATTATCTGAAACAATTATCGGAAAATCCTGATTGTTTCTTTTGGCAGAGATTCTCTCTTTCCCTTTCTTATGGAGTTGTTCTTCATCAAAACAAGGATTGTTTCGATATGGGTGGGGAGGAACCTTTTTCCAGAAGCGATTATCAACTCTTTCCTCTGATTCTTTTGAGTTGATATTATCAGGTAGTGGTATGATCTGTCTTTCTACTGAGGAATGGTCTTTCAGTTTTTTAAGACAAGAAACTTCTTTCAATATTTTTACCATCGTATGTTGAAGAAGTATAAGTTTCCTGTCAAGTGACTGAAAATTGTATTCCTTAAGATCACGTTCACGGAATCGGTTCAAAGTTTCCTTCAGACAAGGTTTCGTTTGATCATCAGTAGATATAGAAGATGGTTTCTTATCCTCTTCTGACTTGATGTAGTTAGGAAACCTACCATCATCTTGATCTGTTTCAGATGTGACTAAAGTAGTTTTATCACAATCTGTAAAAGTCGAGCAAGGACTTTTAGTTTCCTCAACATCGGAAGAAATCACAACATCATCATTAGTCAGAGTCATAGGACGTGTCTCCTTTTCTTGAGAAAGAGATTTACCAAGAGCTTCTAATTTGACAGTCAAATCCATATTCTCTATGGCTAGAATATTCAGTTGAATGTCTTTATCTCTGATCTCCTATTTAAGTAGATTTGTCTTTGTCTTTAATATCAACACTTTAGAAGACAGAGATTTTATAGGCTTTAGGAGTTTTACCAACTGTTTATCAGCATCTTTCTTTCCATCAGAGATGGACATAGATGTTTTCACAACTCCTGGATCATGAGTCAACGAGGTAGTAACATCTTCAACTTTTGAGTAGTCATATGCTTTCATAACGTTAACTTAATCAGACATAGATTCAATTTCTTATAGGTTGGATCACACCAAACACAAATTGTTAGATCTTTTCGTGTTTGTCTGCTCTGATACCAATTGAAAACACGAGGGTACCCAAATATACCTCAAACTAAAACTTTTCCACCTATAAGTCCTTTCTCCAAAAGTGATTGTCTATGGACTAAGTCGAGACAATACAACAAATCGGTTCACACTTCGTGTGATCATCTATGGATACGAGATCGAGACAATACGACAACAAGATAACTTGTGTGATTGACTATGGATACAAGATCGAGACAACGCAACAAAGAAGTATGTTTACTTGATAAATGGTTCGGACTTAACCACACACAAATAGGATTACTATCAAGTAAATAGGTAACGTTTGTGTAATTTACTTTAAATTATAATAACAACAATTATAATTGTGGAAAATAAAAGTAAATGACACAACAAGATTTTTTTAACGAGGAAATCGCAAATGCAGAAAATCCCCGGGACCTTGTCCAGAATTGAATACTCTCATGATTAAGCCGCTATACAAAATCAAACCAACTTCGTATAGTTGAGACCAAGCAACTAAACCTATAGTTCACCTAGTTCCGTCTGTATTCCCATGCCTCCGACCTGTAATAAGTCACATACTTGGAACAATTTCTTTGGTTCGTATTCCAAACAGTAAAGGAACAACAAATCTTTTTGGTATCAACTCTTTTCAACCAAGTGATGTGAGTTTGACAAAAGGCTCTTCTGTTTATCTCAATAAACTCCTTTGTTAGGTTCTTAGATCTATCTTATTATCAACTACCAAGGTAATTGTTAAGATTTTGCAATCACTACTTTTAATCACAAAGAATTGTATTGATGCCGATCTACACAACTAATCAATCTAATCTACCACAAGGATAAACCGATTATAGTTGGTTCCTCTTTTACCGAAACAAGTATTGTGCACACCAAAGATTATGAACCCAAATCACAAATCTTCAAAATCTTCTTTGTCTTCAAATCTTCTTAGATCTTAAATAAACACCTACACACAATCGACTTGAATCTCTTGTCGTCAATCACGCACAAAACGGAGTCTGTTAACAATGGATTATCACAAGACATCTTTGTTAGAGCATTGCTCGGTCGAACTCGTATGCATTGCAATCTCAAGCATGTTTGTCAATATTAGTGATAAAAACTATATGTCTTGATTTCTAGTTTATTTATGACTAAGTCTCGGTCTAGGATAGTTAAGTGTAGTTGATCTCCAGACTCCATGGCGATCATCTTACGAAGACGAAGAACTACTCGAGGAACCAGTGGAACTTCATCCGAATAAAAAGGTATGTGGAGGCTTGAACTTATCTATCACTCAAAAGTCACTTTATCTCCTACTCTTGAGACAATAGTCGTATAAGTATGATAGTTTTCATACATACACATTTGCTATTTCGAGCCGAGTTTACTCGCCTATCCTTTTCTCGAAATATGTGTTGGTAAGCTTTTGCTTTAACCACTTTCATCTTTATCCGTGACGAAAGTCATGATGATGTTTCAATCTTGAAAATAGCTTTGATGACGATAGTCGTGAATAACGATTGTTATAACATTATAGAAGAATGTTTCAATGATTGAAATGTAGAATTGAGATTACCAACTATGGATATAAGCATATATAGTGTGTTCGCACATTAGTGTATAAATCCATGTGCCGGAAACCAAGTGTGTGCATATGTGTGCATATGGTATTGGTGAAGGAGACAGGCACGGAAGTTTTCGAACCGAAAATTTCTGCTGAGTTTGTAGTTTGCAAACTAGTAAACCAGTCACCTTAGGTACGCATACCCGTACGCGTGCCCACAGAAGTTTTCGAACCGAAAATTTCTGCTGAGTTTCTAAACTCAAATGCGGTAGCTAAGGTACGCATACCCGTACGTGTACCCAAGCTGGTTATTTCTCAAATCAGTAGTTCATGAACTTAAAACAATAAATTATAAGGAATGCAATCTTTGCAAACCGTGGGTATATTGTTCATGAATTGATTAAAATGGATCAAACCGATTTTGTTTCAATTGTGTCTATGAATAAATACCTAAGAAATTGAACAACTCTTCAACTAGTTCTTATGAGTCATTTGAACTAGTTATGAGAAAGATGAATACGGTTAATATGAAAGTGCTCATATGGATAACCATTGGTTAACTATTTGTGAACCAACTAAGTGTACACGTTTAGGTACGGTTACTTAAACATAAATGAATACATTTCATTTGTGTGTGACAAGCTAAGTTTCGATCTAACAGTTGAAAGATATTAGCTTTCTTAAATCAGGTTTTTCATCTAACGGTGAATATTGAATTCTTTCTTACCAAGGTAACTTGGATTGCAAACCCTGATTTGAAAACTATATAAAGGAGATATCTAGCAACTGGAAAAACTAATCCCCACACCTCCGTGTGATACTAGTTAGTTTTGCTAGAGTCGATTCTCCTTTAACCTTAGGTTTCTTCTCGAGACCCTTTAGGTTAACGACTGAAAGACTTCATTGGGATTGTGAAGCCAGACGAAACTACTTCTCTTATAGTTGAGGGATCTGATCTTGCCATTTTCTATCGAACAAGTTCAATTGAATAATTGACTTGAGATTATATCTCTGATAGGGCAAGATAAAAAGAAATCACAAACATCTTCGTCTCATCGTTTGTGATTCCGCAATATCTAGTTTCGCTACCATACGATTTAGATTATTGTGAGGTGATTGATAATACTAGGTTTTCGGGAATATAAGTCCTGGTTATCAATTTGTCATGTTCACCTTGATTTATCAAAAGACGGAACAAAACTCATAGGTTTATCTGTGGGAGACAGATTTATCTATTATCATAGACTTTTATGTGTGATACAGATTTTTTTATTAAAGTCTTCGACTTTGGGTCGTAGCAACTCTTAGTTGTGGGTGAGATCAGCTAAGGGAATCAAGTACGTAGTATACTGCTGGGATCAGAGACGTAAGGACTGCAACTATTCCTTGAATTAGTGTGAGATTGATTAGGGTTCAACTACAGTCCAGACCGAAGTTAGTTTGTAGTAGGCTAGTGTCTGTAGAGGCTTAATACAGTGTGGTGTTCAATCTGGGCTAGGTCCCGGGGTTTTTCTGTATTTGCGGTTTCCTCGTTAACAAAACTTCTGGTGTCTGTGTTATTTCTATTCCGCATTATATTTTGTTATATAATTGAAATATCATAGGTTGTGCGTTGTATCGACCAATTGTGAAATCCAACCTTTGGTTGTTGATTGGAAATTGATTGATCCTTGGATGTTGGTCTTTGGTACCATCCAAGTTTATATCTCTAGTATTTGATAAAGACTCGCAGATTTCCATTTGCTTGAGTAAAGATCAAATCGAGAGATTGAGATATTAACTCCTTGATATACTTTTTACTAAGATTGAGTCTGAATGTCTAGTTGATTCTCTCATAAGTATATTAGAGTTAGTGCATACAGATTGTTAATCGAAATATTGTGCGAGGTTGTTGTACCACCCGTATTTTCAATTGGTATCAGAACAGGCAAACACATTTTAAGACCTTACAAGTCTGTGTTTGTAGCGATCTGACCCTATGGACAGAGGTGTTATCTCTATTAACGTACCACCAGTCTTCGATGGATCTAATTACTTATGGTGTAAAATTGTTATGCGAGCTTTTCTTCAAGCGCGTGATTTTCAATCATGGGTATATGTTGTTAATGGCTATGAAGCTCCCGTTGTGGAAATAGGTAACGCTACTGTTCCAAAGAATATTGGCGAATACGATGCTGCTGAGGTACTTACTGTAAATCAAAACTCTGACGGTTTGAATGCCATCATTCATGCCATTACCCCAAATCTTCAGCACCATGTGTCAAATTGCACTAGGTCTAAAGATACGTGGGATATCTTAGAAACCGTATTCGAAGGTAATACCAGTGAAAAGGAAGCTAGGCTTCAAAACCTTAATTCCGATTGGGAAAACCTTCGTATGGCAGATGAAGATTCATTTGATGAGTTTAGTCACAAAGTGTCTTAAATTGTTAATGCATCTTTTGCATTGGGTAAGACTATTCCTGAAAAGGACATTGTGATGAAAATTCTTAGATCGCTGCCATCTAGATACGACTCTAAGAAGCATGCCATCGTTGAGGGAAATAACATTGATACACTATCCAGAAATTCCCTAGCTGGAAAATTGAAATTTTTCGATCTTGAACTTGAAACAAAGAGAGAAACGTCATCTGTCTAGCAATCATGTTGCTACATCTGATCGTAAATCTCAACGTCCTAAATTGACTGATAAAAGGGATCAAAATTGCTTTAATTCGACTCTGTCACAGTTTATACAACAGCTTAAGAAGTCTCTTAGACAGAATAAAAGAAAGTCTCAAAAGAAAGCTCAAACAATCAATAAAAAGGTTCAGAAAAATTATGTTAACAATTCCAGTTTCAAGTGCTATAGAAGTATTCACAATACTTCTAAATGTCCTGATACGGAGTCGAGTGAGAAAACTAAAGCATGGATGGGTACTCTTGACTAGTGTCCTGAGGATGATGTCTATAATGGTTCTCTTAATCTTTTTGTTGATAATCGCGTCTGTCCTCCTAATAGTCCTGATTATTCCATGACAAACAATCTTACTTCCTCAGAAATACTTCAACTAGAAGAGGAAGTATTAATTAAAAGGATTGAAAATCTGGAATGTCAACTGTATAATTTAAAATTAGAGTTGATCAATCCTTACAAAACATATCGAATTTCTTCGACTATGAACTGTCAGCAAACTCCTCCTAATTCTATATCATTCTTAAGTCACCTTGACGACAAGGATCATATAAAAAATCACAAGAATGTATCTAATCTTGTAATTTCCTCATATGTTCATCAGTATCATATTAAAACCTGTAGCACTAAGAAATAGGAAAAGTTCTCCTCTGCCAAACATTGCTTGCAGAAGAAGAAAAAGAAATCTCATACAAAACCCTCGTCCTTGTAAAAGAGATTTCCAAAAGAATGCATAGTTTACGAAAATCAACAATCAAGGTATTCAAATTTGTGCTAAAAGAAAGAAAGGATGATGTACATAACTCTTCTTTCTTTAAAACCAGACAGAAACAAGGTATAACATATACTTCATCCCCTTGTAAGAAGTTACCCAGTCCTGCAGAGGATTAGAACAACTACATTTTGTAATACTGCATTGATGATTTTTGCATGTCCCTCTTAGACAAAAATTATAATCTTCAATAGGGATGTGATGAAAGATTTCTGTTAATTGTTTCAATTTATTTTAGCCTAGAACTGTTTATGTTTTCAAACATTTGTTTTCTTAAGACCTTTCTGAGGATAAACAAATTCTGTTAGGGTTTTGGTCAATCGTCATTTTGGATATTTATCTCCTATCCTCAGCTACTTTTAAAATGAAGTTTTTCTCCTTAGCATAAAAATTTCATCTACCTCTTCTATCATGTCCTCTTCAAGTCTTTCAAGCAAAGAAAGTGATGTTTGGATTGTTCTTTTTCCATCTAAGAATATACGATTGATTCTTCTGATAATGTGATGAGCCCTGATATTCACGTTTCTTCTCTGGACGGGATCATCTCTGTTTCTCATTTTGATAAGATCTCTTTAACCATGAATCTCGTCTTGGAACAAGTTTGTTCCCTAAAAAAATGAAATTGAAGCCTCTTCTAAGAGACTTGAAGAAAAGATGGATAATCTGGAATCTAGAATTGATCTGATCGAAGATGAGCTTGATGAATACAGAGAATATGAGAAGAGTATTCAGAGTAAGAGAAATGCTTTATAGGAGTTCATGTCTAGTAAAACTTCTTAAGAGAATTTTATTCTTGTTTTTGTTTAAGAAGGATAACTAAGATTTGGAATAGCCATTATTGTGAGTACACATAGCTATGTCCAACGTTTACATCTTCATGTTTTCAGATTTATTTATTTAAATTCTAAAGTTGTTTTGGAAGATGATTTTTGCAGTATTAATCTTTATGGTTTTATATATTGCAATCTGTTATGGGATATGTGTGTTTGCGTCTGTGAACTATTATTGTCCCATACGATGTCAAAAGTTATCTCGTTTATATGTCGATATGCATGTATTGATACAAGATCGATGAACTTTTGAAAAACAAAAGTTAAGCCTATTATGTCATTTATAGATGGAAGATAGGTTAAAATCTTTTGTTTTACGAGGATTATGTCTATTGTATGTCATTGTGCAAATAGTGAGGGAAAATAGAATGAATCCTTGTATATTCTGCAGTATTGATCTTCCCTGATCCATATTTTATGTATATATTGTGCGGCTCCATAAGTATTCTTGTGTGAGAATTTCCAACTAGACTAATCATAGATTCTTTGGTGGTTATTTTGGTTGTGTATTCCGATTAAATTAATCATGGGTTCTCTTGTGGTTAGTTTAATTGAGTTTTTTTGGATACAAAATCATTTTGTGGTTTTTGGTGTCCAAAGAAATCCTTCTTTTCTCGTAAAAGTAAGGTAGCTCTTGTTGTTCTTTCGAGAATGACATCAAATGGGGGAGAGTTCTTTTGAACTTGCACTTGATTTCCATATCTTTGTGGGGAGTGCGGCTGTGGAATATTTGAGGAGTTATCTTGTATCTTTATAAACTCCTTGATGAATGCATTTAGCTTCGGCTTATGATTGCATCTAAACAAAGTTGATATGTACTTTTCTTTTGGTCTTGAAGTTCCTCCATGAAAATTTCATTAAGATCCCATTTTCGTACCTTTGCCAATTTTAGTGACAAAAAGGGGGAGAATTAATATGTAGTTTACACTACAAATACATATGGTTTTCGGATCATTATGTAAGGGGGAGTGGTTTTTATGTTGAGACGAAGTATTGACTAAGGGGGAGTGATACATATCACCATAGTATTGTTATCGAAGTTGTGATATAAGAACTTTGATGTTGTGTAATAATGATCGAGAGCTTTTGTTTTCACATTGTTATGGCTAAGGAACTTCAACAACTATGATGCTGAACTGTACATCTATGGAATCATGGGAGTACGTGGAAAAGACGAAGTTTTCGAGTAATGTTGAAGCACCAAGGAGATCAAACATGTGGACGAGAAGCTACATAGTTTTATCTATTTTGTAATCCATATGTATTGATAGTTTTGTCACCAAAATTGACAAAGGAGGAGATTGTTAGAGCATTTCTCGGTCGAACTCGCATGATCTTCCATCTCAAGCATGTTTGTCAATATTAGTGATCAAAACTATATCTCTTGATTTCTAGTTTACTTATGACTAAGTCTCGGTCTAGGATAGCTAAGTGTAGTTGATCTCCAGACTCCATGGCGATCATCTTACGAGGACGAAGAACTACTCGAGAAACCAGTGGAACTTCATCCGACTAAAAAGGTATGTGGATACTTGAACTTATCTATCACTCAAAAGTCACTCTATCTCATACTCTTGAGATAATAGTTGTATAAGTATGATAGTTTTCATACATACACATTTTCTATTTCGAGCCGAGTTTACTCGCCTATCTTTTTCTCGAAATATGTGTTGGTAAGGTTTTGCTTTAACCACTTTCATCTTTACCCGTGACGAAAATCATGATGACGTTTCAATCTTGAAAATAGCTTTGATGACGATAGTCGTGAATAACGATTGTTATAACATTATAGAAGAATGTTTCAATGATTGAAATGTAGAGTTGAGATTACCAACTATGGATATAAGCATATATAGTGTGTTAGCACATTAGTGTATAAATCCATGTGCCGGAAACCAAGTGTGTGCATATGTGTGCATACGGTATTGGTGAAGGAGACGGGTTGGTTACGCGTACCCACAGAAGTTTTCGAACCGAAAATTTCTACTGAGTTTGTAGTTTACAAACTAGTAAACCAGTCATCTTAGGTACGCATACCCGTACGCGTACCCACGGAAGTTTTCGAACCGAAAATTTCTGCTGAGTTTGTAGTTTGCAAACTAGTAAACCAGTCACCTTAGGTTCGCATACCCGGACGCGTACCCACGGAAGTTTTTGAACCAAAAATTTCTGTTGAGTTTGTAAACTCAAATCCGGTAGCTAAGGTACGCGTACCCAATCTAGTTATTTCTCAAATCGGTAGTTCATGAACTTAAAACAATAAACTATAAGAAACGCAATCTTTGCAAACCATGGGTATATTGTTCATGAATTGATTCAAATGGGTCAAACCGATTTTCTTTCAATTGTGTCTATGAATAAAGACCTAAGCCATTTAACAACTCTTCAACTAGTTCTTATGAGTCATTTGAACTAGTTATGAGAAAGATGAATACGGTTAATATGAAAGTGCTCATATGGCTAACCATTGGTTAACTATTCGTGAACCAACTAAGTGTACACGTTTAGGTACAGTTACTCAAACCTAAATGAATTTGTTTCATTTGTGTGTGACAAGCTAAGATTCGATCTTACGATTGAAAGATATTAGCTTGGTTGAATCAGGTTTTTCATCTAACGGTTAATATTGAATGCTTTGTTACCAAGGTAACTTGGATTGTAAACCCTGATTTGAAAACTATATAAGGAGACATCTACCAACTGGAAAAAATAATCCCCACACCTCATGTGTGATACTAGTTGGTTTTTCTAGAGTCGATTCTCCTTTAACCTTAGGTTTGTTCTCGAGACCCTGTAGGTTAATGACTGAAAGACTTCATTGGGATTGTGAAGCCAGACGAAACTACTTCTCTTGTAGTTGAGTGATCTAATCTTGCCATTTTCTATCATACGAGTTCAATTGAATAATTTACTTGAGATTATATCTCCGATAGGGCAAGATAAAAAGAAATCACAAACATCTTCGTCTCATCGTTTGTGATTCCGCAATATCTAGTTTCACTACCATACGATTTAGATTATTATGAGGTAATTGATAATACTAGGTTGTTCTTCGGGAATATAAGTCCAGGTTATCAATTAGTTCCTATTCACCTTGATTTTTCAAAAGACGGAACAAAACTCATAGGTTTCCCTGTGGAAGACAGATTTATCTATTATCATAGAATTTTTTGTGTGATACAGATTTGGTTATTGAAGTCTTCGACTTTGGGTCGTAGCGACTCTTAGTTATGGGTGAGATCAGCTAAGGGATTCAAGTACGTAGTATCCTGCTGGGATCAGAGACGTAAAGAGCGAATTGTACCTTGAATCAGTGTGATATTGATTAGGGTTCAACTAAAGTCCAGACCGAAGTTAGTTTGTAGTACTCTAGTGTCTGTAGCGGCTTAATACAATGTGGTGTTCAATCTGGACTAGGTCCCGGGGGTTTTCTACATTTGCGGTTTCCTCGTTAACAAAACTTCTGGTGTCTATGTTATTTTTATTCCGCATTATATTTGTTTATATAATTGAAATATCACAGGTTGTACATTGTATCGATCAATTGTGAAATCAACCTTTGGTTGTTGATTGGAAATTGATTGATTCTTGGATATTGGTCTTTGGTACCATCCAAGTTTATATCTCTAGTATTTGATAAAGACTCGCAGATTTCCATTTGCTTGAGTAAAGATCAAATCGAGAGATTGAGATATTAACTCCTTGATATACTTTTTATTAAGATTGAGTCTGACTGTCTAGTTGATTCTCTTCAAAGTATATTAGAGTTAGTCCATACATCTTGCTAATCGAAATATTGGGTGAGGTTGTTATACCCCCGTTCAGTCTTTATATCTACAAACAGTCTAAAGATCCCCGTCGAAACTTCGATCTAGTTTGAGTGAATCTTATATCGGAAGCGAAGATTCTCAAGCATAAAAAAACTAGGTGCAATCAAAGTTCAACCACCGTTAGTCAATCAAATGAATCGAAAACAAAAGATAAACCACAATTATCTAGTTTCCCACCAACGGTACTAATAGAGCTTCTCAATCCCAAAGAATTCTTTAAACTGAGCGGCCGTAAGAGATTTCGTCTAATTAGGTTACTCCCCTCTCCGAATAAGCGGTTTCACCAGTAGCAGCACAACTGAGATAGTTTTGCTTCTCTGAGGATTAGTTTGATCGAAATGCAAACTTTCATATTTATAGAACAAGGAAGTTTGGACACCAAAGAATTTCCAAAACCGAAAATATTCTCAAGATATGCGATATATTCCAAATTCGGTTTCCATAATTCCTGGAAATGCTTTGTCCAAATAATGACCGAAAATCTCTTAGAAAATCTCCAACTACCAAATGCACATTACTAATTTTCATTTTCCAAAAATAAAATTAAAAACCTTAAATAAAAGATTCTCAATTTATTTTATTCGATACGGGATTTTCTTCCTTTAGCTATTAAGGAATAACTTTGAACAATTAAAGATAAGTGTTACTGCACATGTTCAAAGTATGTCGACATCTTTACTTTGCAAGTCCTCTTTCATACTTATAATCTTGAAACCGATTTTCCACACTTCCAAACAAGTTTAGAATTGGTTCATCTGACTTTCAAGAACTACGTGATTGATCAAGAATACTCAGTCACCAAACATAGGTTTCACGGTTCTACCAAAACAAGTTTCGGTTCTACCTCCATGTATGTGGAGACTTGAACTTTTCTGTCACTCAAAAGTCTATTTCATCTCCTACTCTTGAGACAAAGTCGTATAAGTATGATAGTTTTCATACATACAAATTTGCTATTTCGAGCCGAGTTTACTCGCGTATCTTTTTCTCGAAATGGTGAGCTTTTGCTTAACCATTTTCATCTTTACCCGTGACGCAAGTCATGAAAACATTTCAATCTTGAAAATAGCTTTGATGACGATAGTCGTGAATAACGATTGTTATAACATTATAGAAGAATGTTTCAATGATTGAAATGTAGAGTTGAGATTACCAACTATATAAGCATATATAGTGTGTTCGCACATTAGTGTATAATTCCATGTGCTGGAAACCAAGTGTGTGCATGTGTGTGCATGCGGTATTGGTGAAGGAGACAGGTTGAGGTACGCGTACCTGCGGAAATTTTCATATCGAAACTTTCTGCTAAGTTTGTGAGTTTGCAAAATAGTAAACCAGTCACCTTAGGTCAGCATACCCGTACGCGTACCACGGAATTTTTCGAACCGAAAATTTCTGCTGAGTTTGTAAACTCAAATCCGGTATCTAAGGTATGCATACCCGTACGCGTACCCAAGCTGGTTATTTCTCAAATCGGTTGTTCATGAACATAAAACAATAAATTAGAAGGAATGCAATCTTTGCAAACTGTGGCTATATTTTTCATGAATTGATTCAAGTGAATCAAACCGATTTTGTTTCAATTGTGTCTATGAATAAAGACATAAGCCATTTAACAACTCTTGAACTAGTTCTTATGAGTCATTTGAACTAGTTATGAGAAGGATGAATACGGTTAATATGAAAGTGCTCATATGGCTAACCATTGGTTAACTATTTGTGAACCAACTAAGTGTACACGTTTAGGTACGGTTACTCAAACCTAAATGAATACATTTCATTTGTGTGTGACAAGCTAAGTTTCGATCTAACGGTTGAAATATATTAGCTTGGAGAAGTCAAGTTTTTCATCTAACGGTGAATATTGAATGCTTTGTTACCAAGGTAGCTTGGGTTGCAAACCCTGATTTGAAAACTATATAAAGGATACATCTAGCAACTGGAAAAACTAATCCCCACACTTCTTGTGTGATACTAGTTGGTTTTGCTAGAGTCTATTCTCCTTTAACCGTAGGTTTCTTCTCGAGACCCTGTCGGTTAAGGACTGAAAGACTTCATTGGGACTGTGAAGCCAAACGAAACTACTTTCTTGTAGTTCAGCGATCTGATCTTGCCATTTTCTATCGTAGGAGTTCAATAGAATAATTCACTTGAGATTATATCTCCGATAGGGCAAGATAAAAACAAATCACAAACATCTTCGTCTCATCGTTTGTGATTCCACAATCGCAACCATACGATTAGATTATTGTGACGTAATTGATAATACTAGGTTGTTCTTCGGGAATATAAGTCGAGGTTATCAATTAGTTCTTGTTCACCTTGATTTATCAAAAGACGGAACAAAAAATCTTGGGTATTTCTGTGGGAGACGGATTTATTCAATCCTATAGACTTTTCTGTGTGAGACAGATTTTTCTATCGAGTCTTCGACTTTGGGTCGTAGAAACTCTTAGTTGTGGGTGAGATCATCTAAGGGAATCAAGTGTGTAGTATCCTGCTGGGATCAGAGACGTAAGGAGCGCAACTGTACCTTGAATAAGTGTGAGATTGATTATGGTTCAACTACAGTCCAGACCGAAGTTAGTTTGTAGTAGGCTAGTGTCTGTAGTGGCTTGATACAGTATGGTGTTCATTCTGGACTAGGTCCCAAGGTTTTTATGCATTTTCAGTTTCCTCGTTAACAAAATTTCTGGTGTCTGTGTTTTTTCTATTCCGCATTATATTTTGTTATATAATTGAAATATAAAGGTTGTGCGATAAGATCAATCAATTATAATATCCAACCTTTGGTTGTTGATTTACATTGATTGACACTTGGATATTGGTCTTTGGTGCCATCCAAGTTTATCTCTCTAGTATTTGATAAAGACTCACAGATTTCCATTTGCTTGAGTAAAGATCAAATCGAGAGATAGAGATATTAACTCCTTGATATACTTTTTATTAAGATTGGGTCTGACTGTCTAGTTGATTCTCTTAAAAATATATTAGAGTTAGTCCATACAAATTTCTAATCAAAATATTGGGTGAGGTTGTTGTACCCCCGCTTTTTCAATTGGTATCAGAGCAGGCAAACACGTTCAAGACCTTATAAGTCTGTGTTTGTAGCAATCTGATTCTGTGGAAAAAGTAGTATCTCATATCTACGCATAGTCTATGCCTCCCCATACTTTTGACTATGTCAAGTGTCTTGGTTTTTCCTCAAAGGATAATTCCTTAGATGATTCTTCCGAATCCAGAGAAAGAAACGAGACAATTGACGGGATGTCAGAAGTAGAAAGGAATAACACCAAAACCAAAGAAAATCTAACTGAGACGATTGATTTTCACAATCATTCTCAACTCTTGGATGAATTTGAGAAGTCTCTTAGTCGAGAACGTGAACCATATAAAATCATTTAATCCTTCTCTAACAATATTAAAAAACTCACTCGAGAAAATATGCTACAACAAGAAAAAATTAGTATCCTTGAGAATATTGTTATATAGGGAACAATTAGAGAAAAAAGTTTAATTGAGACACACTTCTCGGACTTGAACAACCTTCGTGTTGAAACAAAGAATATTGATGCATCTCTTCACCTAGCCCAAAAATAGTTTGTCTCCTTAACTAAGGAAAACACTGTAATGAAAAATTCCTATGTGTCACGTGCTAAGTTACCTGACATGAAGAAAAACTCACCAAAGGAAGTCCCTGCAAAATATAAATGGCAAACTTCCAAACGGGACATGGGTTTGAATCAGATATCCTTCAACAATTCTCTTCAGCTAAATTGTTCCTTCTGTGGGAAAAGAAATCATAGTGCTAAACATTGTTTTGCTAGGAAGAAACAGATCTCAGATCTTCAAAATCTTCTTCTATTTACCGCCAACCGAGTTAATCATCTGGCGGCATCAACAATGGATCTCGCTCCCACAGAAAACCAGAATTCTCATAAAAATATTTTTAAAGATCACTTTTTTCAAAATCTTTACCAGAATCGTGTTTTTTCTCATGGTGCAAACCACACCACAAAAACACAGCTTCCCAGTGTCTATGAGAATAAAACTGGTATATATAAGTCTAGAAGGTGGAGACCTATCTCAGTTAATCCTCTAGAACCAATTTCTAGAGGTCCTAGACTTAGTCATCAAAAGGTTCCATATAATGGACTCTCTCGAAGGACTGTAAGAAACTTCTATGGAGTTAAAAACAGTCAAGGAAAGAAAAGGAATACAAATAACAGACTTACTGATGATATCCCTATATCTCTAAACACTCATGGTGAGATCACATCTCATCCCGTTACTATAGGTACTCACATCCTTGTGTCTAACTTGAGAGACACAAGGATGTCTGTTTATGAGATGCTCAAGTCTTAAGGACGATTATCGTCCATTCTATTGATGTATGTATTACAAGTTGAGTTATTCTGCTACTCTCTTTGTATCTAATGTATCTCTTTTTCTCTAACTTTTCAGTATTGAGCGTTGTTTAAAAGAGACATTTTGAGAAACAGTTTGTATTCCCTTTTGGGTACTTCTTGTTTCTGATATTTTCTCCAGGTCCACGAACGTACAAGTTTTCTCTAAGGAAATCTAGGGTTTCTCCCTTGCTTGACAACATATATATGCCTTGTATGTGTGTATCATGTTCCCAGAAAAAGATATCTATGGGAACATCTGTTGAACCTAAAAAATAAGTAAACATTGAGATGGATGAAGACTTCAAAGGATGTGATTCAACTCAAGATCTGATTCTGAAAAAGTTGCTTGAAAGAAAAGAGTATAACTCTTGGATAGGAGAACATGTCAAGGATTTAATCTTCGTTCAGACTGAGGTTAAGAACGAGCTTGCTAACCTTCAATTGTAGATAAACCAACTCATTGATGGACAAGTAAAAATCCTTGAAAATCAAACATCTTGATCAGGAACCAGAAGAAGGTCATCCTTGATTGCGTCAAAGCCAGGCATCTTGCTTGCATTGTTGATCGAAAAACTAATGTTC
This sequence comes from Papaver somniferum, assembly GCF_003573695.1. Taxonomy (NCBI): domain Eukaryota; kingdom Viridiplantae; phylum Streptophyta; class Magnoliopsida; order Ranunculales; family Papaveraceae; genus Papaver; species Papaver somniferum. Next base: position 105,880,942 of record NC_039367.1, on the reverse strand, counting down.
TAACTCATGAACATGGCGTCTCTATGGTCAAGAAAATCAAGGATATCAGTGACTCTTATTCCAAAGGTATGGAATAATCAAAGAAAAACTGAGTTTATTTATCTAGTAAAACTTCTTAAAATAATTTTATTCTTGTTTTTGTTTAAGAAGGATAACTAGGGTTTGGAATAGCCATTATTGTGAGTACACACAGCTATGTCCAACATTTTCATCTTCATGTTTTTAGATTTATTTGTTTAAATTCTAAAGTTTGGTTTGGAAGATGATTTTTGCAGTATTAATCTTTATGGTTTTATATATTGCAATGTGTTATGGGACATGTGTGTTTGCGTCCGTGAACTATTAGTGTCCCATATATTGTCAAAAGTTATCTCGTTTATATGTCGATATTCATGTATTGATACAAGATCGATGAACTTTTGACAAACAAAAGTTAAGCCTATTATGTCATTTTTTGATGGAAGATAGGTTAAAATCTTTTGTTTACAAGGATTATGTCTATTATATTTCATTGTGCAAATAGTGATGGAAAATAGAATGAATCCTTGTATATTCCGCAGTATTGATCTTCCGTGATCCATATTTTATGTATAAACTGTGTGGCTCCATAAGTCTTCTTGTGTGAGCATTTCCAACTAGACTAATCATAGATTCGTTTGTGGTTATTCTGGTTGTGTATTCCGATTAAGTTAATCATGAGTTCTCTTGTGGTTAGTTTAATTGAGAATTTTGGATACAAAATCATTTTGTGGTTTTTGGTGTCCAAAGAATCCTTATTTTCTCGTAAAAGTAAGGTCGTTCTTGTTGTTCTTTCGTGAATGACATCAAATGGGGGAGATTTCTTTTGAACTTGCGCTTAATTGCCATATCTTTGTGGGGAGTGCGACTGTGGAATATTTGAGGAGTTATCTTGTATCTTTATAAACTCCGTGATGAATGCATTTAGCTTCGGCTTTATGATTGCACCTAAAAAAAGTTGATATGTACTTTTCTTTGGTCTTGAAGTGTCTCCATGAAAATTTCATTAGGATCCCGTTTTCGTACCTTTGCCAATTTTATTGACAAAAAGGGAGAGAATTAATATGTAGTTCACACTATAAATACATATGGTTTTCGGATCATTATGTAAGGGGGAGTGGTTTTCGTTTTGATACGAAGTGTTGACTAAGGGGGAGTGATACATATCACCATAGTATTGTTGTCAAAGTTGTGATATGAGAACTTTGATGCTGTGTAATAATACTATGACACTGTATAACAATGATCGAGAGCTTTTGTTTTGTCATTGTTATGGCTACGGAACTTCAACAACTATGATGCTGAACTTACAACCTTTGGAATCATGGGAGTGCTTGGAAAATACGAAGTTTTCGAGTAATGTTGAAGCGACAAGGAGATCAAGCATGTGGACGTGAAGCTACAAAGTTTTTATCTATTTTGTAATCCATATGTATTGATAGTTTTGTCACTAAAATTGACAAAGGGGGAGATTGTTAGAGCACTGCTCTGTCGAACTCGCATGCGTTGCTATATCAAGCATGTTTGTTAATATTAGTGATCAAAACTATATGTCTTGATTTCTAGTTTACTTATGACTAAGTCTTGCTCTAGGATAGTCAAGTGCATTTGAGATCCATACTCCATGGAGATCATCTTACGAAGACGAAGAACTACTCGAGGAATAAGTCGAACTTCATCCGACAAAAAGGTATGTGGAGACTTGAACTTCTGTCACTCAAAAGTCTATTCTATCTCCTACTCTTGAGACAAAGTCATATAAGTATGATAGTTTTCATACATACACATTTGTTATTTCGAGCCGAGTTTACTCGCCTATCTTTTTCTCGAAATATGTGTTGGTGAGCTTTTGCTTTAACCATTTTCATCTTTACCCGTGACGCAAGTCATGAAGACGTTTCAATCTTGAAAGTAGCTTTGATGACGATAGTCGTGAATAACGATTGTTAACATTATAGAAGAATGTTTCAATGATTGAAATGTAGAGTTGAGATTACCAACTATAGATATAAGAATATATAGTGTGCTGAAACATTAGTGCATAAATCCATGTGTCGGAAACCAAGTGCATGCATATGTGTGCATGCGGTCTTGGTGAAGGAGACAGGTTGAGTACGCGTACCCGTACGCGCACCTGCGGAAGTTTTCATACCGAAAATTTCTGCTGAGTTTGTAAGTTTGTAAACTAGTAAACCAGTCACCTTAGGTACGCCTACCCGTACGCGTACCCACGGAAGTTTTTGAGCCAAAAATTTCTTCTGAGTTTGTAAACTCAAATCCGGTAGCTAAGGTACGCATACCCGTACGCGTACCCAAGCTGGTTATTTCTCAAATCGGTTGTTCTTGAACTTAAAACAATAAATTATAAGGAATTCAATCTTTGCAAACCATGGATATATTGTTCATGAATTGATTCAAGTGAATCAAACCGATTTTGTTTCAATTGTGTCTATGAATAAAGACCTAAGCAATTGAAAAAATCTTGAACTAGTTCTTATGAGTCATTTGAACTAGTTATGAGTAAGATGAATACGGTTAATATGAAAGTTCTCATATGGCTAACCATTGGTTAACTATTTGTGAACCCACTAAGTGTTCAAGTTTAGGTACGGTTACTCAAACCTAAATGAATACATTTCATTTGTGTGTGACAAGCTAAGTTTCGATCTAACAGTTGAAATATATTAGCTTGGAGAAATCAGGTTTTCATCTAACGGTGAATATTGAATTCTTTCTTACCAAGGTAACTTGGATTGCAAATCCTGATTTGAAAACTATATAAAGGACACATCTAGAAACTGGGAAAACTAATCCCCACACCTCCTGTGTGATACTAGTTGGTTTTTCTAGAGTCGATTCTGTAGTTTTCTTCTCGAGACCCTGTCGGTTAACGACTGAAAGACTTCATTGGGATTGTGAAGCCAGACGAAACTACTTTCTTGTAGTTGAGCAATCTGATCTTGCCATTTTCTATCGTAGGAGTTCAATTGAATAATTGACTTGAGATTATATCTCCGATAGGGAAAGATAAAAAGAAATCACAAACATCTTCGTCTCATCGTTTGTGATTCCACAATATCTAGTTTCGCTACCGTACGATTTAGATTATTGTGAGGTGATTGATAATACTAGGATGTTCTTCGGGAATATAAGTCCGGGTTATCAATTAGTTCATGTTCACCTTGATTTATCAAAATACGGAACAAAAACTCTTGGGTATTTCTGTGGGAGACAGATTTATTCAATCCTATAGACTTTTCTGTGTGAGACAGATTTGTCTATCAAATCTCCGACTTTGGGTCGTAGTAACTCTTATTTGTGGGTGAGATCAGCTAAGGGAATCAAGTGTGTAGTATCCTGCTGGGATCAGAGACGTAAGGAGCGCAACTGTACCTTGAATCAGTGTGAGATTGATTAGGGTTTAACTATAGTCCAGACCGAAGTTAGTTTGTAGTAGGCTAGTGTCTGTAGAGGCTTAATACAGTGTGGTGTTTAATCTGGACTAGGTCCCGGGGTTTTTCAGCATTTGCAGTTTCCTCGTTAACAAAATTTCTAGTGTCTGTTTTATTTCTATTCCGCATTATATTTTGTTATATAATTGTAATATCACAGGTTGTTTGGTAAGATCAATCAATTAGAATATCCATCCTTTGGTTGTTGATTTACATTGATTAACACTTGGATATTGGTTTTGGTACCTGTTGATGGTGGTTTTTAGCTTAGGGTTAAAATCGTAAAACCTTGCATCTGACGTCACTCTGCAAGAAAATGGTGCCTTGAGTGCTAACCTCTCCACCGACATATTTATTGAGCCATTCGATATATTTACATGAAATTTATCCAGACTGGCGAATGTATCAACCATCCCAAACACTCTGTAAATTTCGGCACCTCTCCAATACAAGACTCACTGAGTACTTTCATGTGCTATGTTCCCCAGCAGAACCCTTTATATCGGTATGGCATGACGGATTTATGTTCACTCGCAGCGGAGTAGCATGAACCTCCATGTACCAAAGTTAAGGCCATCGCACAAAATGCTCAGACGGAAAGCACACTGCATTCTGTAGATAAGGGTTTTTGTGGCAGCATACAAAATCTAGCCAATTATTGTGATAACTCATAAAAAGCTCATAAACCCGACTAATTTGAAAAATTAGGGTTTCGCGCCCCGCGCAGTACACTAGACCCCGTTGGTCGAAAAACTATGCTTAGCCAAACTAGGCGATTAAATCCGCCACAACGCACTGGAAGTGTGGCCACGCCCTAGCTTGCCGGCCCCACTTCCCATCGACCAATCAGGTCGCTCTAAAACCGCCACACTCACACAGAAGTGTAGCCACGCCCATGCCTGGACGGCTTTCTTACATTAACCAATCAGGTTACTTTAAACTCGTCACAATATTGAAAAGAAGGAAACCGCGCCAGATGGCCGCAAAGCCAATTGGTTTCCCAAAAACGCACCAGCACGCCAAAGCAGCATGCCAAACACACATATCGGGCACACATGTTAGATGCACATGCCAAACATGGCCACTCACCCCATGCAACGTGCCATATAGGCTAATTAGGGTTTCGACAAGCTAAACCCTAATTTAGGCAAGATTTCCACACCAACTTGCCAAAATTTCAGTGGTTATGGCTACGTGCGCAACCGCGCTGAAGGCATGCACGAGCCATGCCAGCCATGCCAGCCATACCGCGATGCCGCTAGCGCAAGTTAAAGGCGCCACTGCCAATTAAAGGTAGCCATGATCGACGACTACCTTTCCTCCTGAGATGCAATCTCAGCCATCCAAGTTCTCCACCAAACTAACAGGCTTGTGGCAACTTTTTGAGCGACCACGCCGCCAAACCCTAAACTTTGGTCACGACGCCTAATTTCGGCCATAGTGCCAAACCCTAAAGTGGCCACGGCGCCAAGCCCTAACCTTGGCCATGCCGCCAGGCCCTTGCCTTGGCCACGGCGCCAAGCCCTAACCTTGGCCATGCCGCCAAGCCCTAACTTTAGTCGCGGAGCCAAATATTACACTTTGGCCATGCTACAACGCCACGGCCACTGGCATGCCACCATGACACGGCCACTGGCATGCCGCCATGACACGGCCACTGGCGTGCCGCTATGCCACGGCCACTGGCGTGCCGCTATGCCACGGCCACTGGCATGCCGCTATGCCACAACCACTGGCATGCCACCATGCCACGGCTACTATCATGTCGCTATTCCACGGACACTGGCATGCCACCATTCCACAGCTACTAGCATGACGTTATGCCACATCTACTAGCATGTCGCTATGCCACGACCACTAGCATGTCGACATGCCACGGCTACTAGCATGTCGTTATGCCACGGCCACTGGCATGCCACCATGTCACAGCTACTAGCATGTCGCTATGCCACGGCTACTAGCATGTCGCTATGCCACGACCACAGGCATGCCTCCATGCCACAACCACTAGCATGTCGTTATGCCATGGCTCCATCAGGCGCTACTATGCCAATGGCGCCACTTCGCTATACAACAAGATGCGTCCATAATCAATGGCCACTCTTCCTCATGAGATGTAACCTCAGCCATCAAAATTCTCCACCGAGCCGTTCAGCTCGTGACAAATTTTAGGCGACTAGCCAAAACGAGCCTAGCATCACATACGCTATTTACCTACGGCAAGCCTCTCATTTTTAGCTTGCCACACGTAGCAAAGTGCTACATGTTTTTCACGAAAACACTCGAGACATCAAAACATGTCACAAACTGGGGGATACTCATCAGGATATTGGTCTGGCGGTTTACAGCGTGCGGCGTGCAATACGCCCGTTACAGGAAAGTGTCATAAAGCGGGGCGGTTAGTAATGGCAAGAAGTAATGGTGTGAACGTATCCTTCATTATGGAAACATAAATTCCAGGCGTTATCCGTTACTCCCTTCTTCCACCACTCAATCGTTTCCACTTCCTACAAGACCAGGGTACGTTTTGTTGCGACTTGTATAAATAGGTCTCACCTATTTTCCACCAAACAACAAGTTTTAGTCAGGAAAATAATACAACATCCAGAAATCATTTAATAGCTTTTCATTCAGCTAGTCAGTTCAACTTTATGATACAAGTCACGAAACACCCACACTTCAAGAATCAACTATTCTGGTCTCAACACTTTCTTTGCTTCCCTCCCTAAGACCAGTCCTTCTCCTTCACTTTGTGACCGAAGCAAGCCTGGAACGACCATTTCTTGGTTTAGGCCAGGATTGTACAGATTGATCTCTCGAATCGAAAGTACTCCCGTGCAGTACATTTTTTAAGATTTAGACTCATTTCTCACTTACACACATGAATTTACCAAAACCGGCAGAAACCGTTTTCACCCACAAATAGTACCATCCAAGTTTAATTCCTACACACATACAGATTGATAAAGACTCGCAGATTTCCATTTGCTTAAGTAAAGATCAAATCGAGAGATAGAGATATTAATTCATTGATATACTTTTTATTAAGATTGAGTCTGACTGTCAAGTTGATTCTCTTAAAAGTATATTAGAGTTAGTCCATACAGATTGCTAATCGAAATATTGGGTGAGGTTGTTGTAGCCCCTCTTTTTCACTAGGTATTAGGATCGGTTCCCCACATATATATGGTATCTAACTTCTACTTGATGCACATGTCCATAGGATCGGTTCCCCTTTGCCTAAAAACGTGTTGCACATGTCCATAGGATCGGTTCCCTTTTCTACTAAAAACTTGTTGCACCTCATACAAGGATCGATTCCCCTTTATGATAGGTTGCACTTCTTACTAGGATCAGTTCCCCTTTACCCAGAGTCGGTCATACCAATAACACTAAATAGATCATACCATCTCAGGTGATTACTTAAGATCGGTTTCACTAATAAAAGTCATACCAATACAAAAGTCAGGACTTGGTGAATAGTTTTACCAAGAACATAAACAAGTCATGAGCGGTTATACTAATCACACATATTGGTAGTTCAAAAGATATACAATGAATAACAATACCAATAATGCCTAACGATTTCTCTTTCGATTCACAAAACAAGTTCATGAATTTACTTCCTTAAAACAAATGTAAAACATTGTTTCCTAGGATGAAATCTTCACCTTATACCCATACATAATCACAATAGTATTCAAACGATTATGTCGATGTCTTATCTACAAAGTTTAATGGTTAAGCAGTAAACCTCATATTGTATTCCTTAATACTATGTCTAACTAGAGTATAATCATTCATGCTTCGCAGTTTTGTTTTCAATACGCACGACTTGAAAGATACGTTAGGGAACGAAACAGTTCAAGTCAAATATCACTAACCTCAAGTGGAAGGATGATGTTGTCGTTGTAGCTCCTTACTTCTTCACTTCTTCAAGTCTTAGCAATACTTGTAATGTCTCATATCCTAATATTTTCAAGCTAATCTATACGAAGTTGACTCTAGTACATAATCAAGCGACTCTTAAAATGAGTTTTGGCTCACTAAAATATGATAACCAAACTTGACATACCAACGCTTGGTGGGTTCAACCGAGCTATGCTCTAACACCGTCAATACTTGATGGAGCAAAATTCTGGAACAGAAAGAAACATTGGTTTCACGATCCTAATTATGCGGACAAAGAAAAGTCACGGTAGAAGGAATATTAACAACTCACCAAAGAAGCGACTGGAGACTGCACATTATTCTCTATCATCCTATAATTGCTCCTACTTCTGCCTTCTCCACCCTGGGACTGTCTTGCACTTCTGAGAAGTCTACATGAAGTCGAGATCTCACAACACGGTCGTCCTGCAATAAAGTTAATGAAATAATTAAGATGTGATTATCATGTCATAAGGAGAATACATACATGTGAACATTCTGGAGGCGTTTTTATTTTATCACCCCTAGAAAGATGCTTCAATCCTGGTCGATCAAAGATCATGTCAGCAGAAGGAAACTCTCGTACCAGAGACTTAACATCCATAACAAACTTGTACAAACGCTCAAGTTGTTGGCGCCTAAAGTCTATATAACCCCGAGTTACATAGGTAATTCGGTCGGAACAAGGAAACAAGTAATCATTTCCTTCCACATGTGTGCAATCTAAATGATCCTTCAGATGCTCAACCGATGGCTTATTTATTCGATGACCTGGGGAACCCTGATCCATACCCATTTGTCGAGTTGCTCTGTCGATGTTATATTCTTCTACCTGGAACTTTTAGTGCATTACTGACACTAAATAACCAGGAGTGCAACTCAGTATGAAAGATTTCCTTCCATCACTCAGACCGAATCCAGGTTTCAATATGACATTTTCTTCAGCAGCATTGAAAGTGATCAGTGGTGAGAAGAGAGAAGGAGCCGACACCCAGGGGCGAAAATTAAACTCATACTCGTTATCTAAAACACTGGTGAGACGTGCCTTGTGTCTTGGATGCTTTGTGGACCAACGCATAATCCTGGCATTATCTTTCTCAAGGAAAGCATGACGAGTGTCAACATTTTGTCCTTGCAAGACGCTACGAGGAATCGGAGCATAATTCTCAAAGTGCTCCCACACCAAAGCTTGGAGAAACATCGTATTAGCATATGTTTCAATTTTCATGAAGCTGTTAGAAACGCTGGAGTTTATGACTAAGGAGTCTAAATTAGAAAATAGTGAACCCAAGAAAGACTACCGATAGGGAGTTTCTCACCTTTGGCCATTTTAATGGCAAAAGGAATCACAAATTGTTTCAACAAATGTCCATTATCCTCAAGAACGTCTTAAGAAGGAAGCAATGGTTAATGTACCATCAACAGGTTCTTCAGGAATTTTATCTCTCGTCCACCAATGCTTCAACCATCGAGCATAGCACAATTTGGGTGACTTGTTGAAATTATGCATCCTAGCTTTCAATACGTCGGATATTGCAGTTTCCTCGGCTGAGAGCTCTTCAGGGAAATTAATAATAACCGGGAGATGCAATAAAGCGACTACATCTTCCAAGGTGATGGCGAATTCTCCCCATCGGCGTATGAAAGTATGAGTAGAAATGCACCAACGATCAAGCAAAACCACCATACCTCGTATATCATGATGAATGGTTAACTCTCCAGCTGCTTGAATAGCTCGTGTCACCTGCGCACGATCCAGCATATTCCTTACATGGCTATAACCCAGCATATGTCTTTCCAATCCAAAAAAATCAGTCAAAGGCTTTCGGGAAAGCTTGAATTCCACATGTGAAGCCGAATAGCGTTTCTCTTGCAAACAGAACCGAGTTATCGCTTGAGGAGATACCAATTTGTTCTGATTAGTACTTCTGGGATTTATGAGCAGCCGAAATGAGGAACCCGAGGGATGTTTTTCGGGTTTATACAGAAACACGGAGAATTCATCGTCAGTATTCGGAATGTTCTTAATTCTAGGAGTTTCTTATTCTTCCCTGGAAGTCCCAGAATCATCATTTCTGGAAGATGGGTCTGCAGAAGCGTCCTCACTGGAAATTTCCTCCCCAGAAATATCATCTTCAGAAGTGCCATCACGGGAATCAGTCATCTTCGCAAAGTTGTTGTAACATCCATATGCAAATTTCATCAACACAATGGAATTAAAGCACAGCAGAATAATTAGGATGCTCACGTCAGTGTCTACAAAAATGGTAATTCTCAACTCTTACCTATTTACGGTTTCACTAGTTGTAGTGATAATAAAGTAAAACTTCAAAACCTGCTCGCTCCTTCAAACCTGCAAAGACGAACAAAATTCATTATTTAGAGTCGACACCTGACTTTTCACGAAATTGTGGATAATTCACATAATCTCTTCATGTGAACATTCACTGGTTTTCTACCGTGTGTACACACACCATAAGATCACAAAATTCAGACAAACATCATTTCATCAATTACTCAAAGATCAAAATTTGATTTTTTAACAAAAATTTTAAACTCGCGCACATTTTTTAAAAAAAAAAATTGACGTGAATTGATAACTCATGTAATTTTCAAAAAAAAAAAAAAAAAAAGACTTCGTCTATGAAACGAAGGTCTATTTTGTTTTCGTAAAGGTCCACAAATAAAATTTTGAAAGTTCACAAATAAAATTTTATCATGAGACGCAAGTCTATTTCAAAAAATCTCTTTAATACTAGAGATTATTGTTTATTACTTTAACTACGAACGAACATACGTTCCTAAAAAGTATTTGTGTGAAAGTTCACACTTTGAAAATAAAATTTGGATTTTCATGAAACCTCATAAACCAAATTTTCTCTAATGCAACTAGACCATGTCTATTCAAGAATATATGTGTCTCTTTCATATTTGAGATTATTGCTCGTTTCTTAAACTAACAAACGGACGGGCATATGTTTTCTAAAACAAATTTTCATAAAACTCACGCATGCACGTACCCATATTAAATTTTGTTTTATGAAAGATTCATGACTAACCCACACCAAAAAAAAAAAAGAGTTTCGAACTTACCTGGAGGGCGCCGGCCAGAAGATAGTCGGTGACGCCGACGGCGACTTTTTCTGGCGAAATTCTTCTCCTCCTGCTACTCGGGTGTGGAAGTGAGAAGAGAGGTGGTCGGTCAATTAATGAGAAATAAAAAAAAATTAGGGCTTTTTCCCTTTTATATCAATTTTATTTCCAAAAACCTAATAAAACAAGGATTTCCCTTTTGGATCGGGCCCGCAAATGCTAAACCGACCAAAAATGGACCTCCGATCGTCCAAATCAGCAGTGCTTCATCTCACCGTGCTCACGAGATGACACTCTACCATACTGTCAGAGTCCTTACCTGGGCATTTGCTCGTACATGACACCATTGGAGCAAATCAGGGATTCTGAGAATACTTTTGTACGACTGAGTTCAACTGCTTGTCTCGTCAACTGGAAAATCACCATTTAATGCTTACTGCGGAACATGACTGTCCCTCACTAAGCAGGGGACTTAATGTTGATGGTGGATTTTTGACAAAGGTCAAAATCGTAAAATCATGTTTCTGACCCGGCTTCAGGAACGCATGTGACAATTCATATTTTACGATACGTGAACCGTTTCATGATCTCTGACTGAATGAGCGTTCCTCTCAGTGCCATGATGAATATGTTTCTCGAAAGGCCTCCCAGTTGAGTGTTCGATGCTACACACATCTCATCATACCTCTATGTAGAATCAAATGATTGGGCGGTTCTCTAGACATAATTGTTTGTTAGAGGGCTTAACGCCTTCAGGACGTCACGTTGCTCGTTGTTCCCTGACTACATAGAGATACCCACCTCTACATAGAATAATGATTGGGCGGTTCTCTAAACATAATTGTTTGTTAGAGGGCTTAACGCCTTCAGGACGTCGACGTTGCACGTTGTTCCCTAACTATGTAGAGATACCGTGTATATATTCAGGCGTCTTTCTAGACATAATTGTTTGTTAGAGGGCTTAACGCCTTCAGGATGTCGACGATGAACGTTGTTCCCTGACTATGCACCCTTCAGAACGAGTATGATGCTTCAACTATCTCATATATCGATTCGGAAAATAGATTAATTTTATCGTTACATTCATCCAGAATTCCTAGAAAATAATCTATTATATCTCATTAATCCGTTCCTGAATTCCCTGGATGGATTCATGGATTAGTAATAGATACTCAATTCATTTTTATTACTTTATTTCATGAATCATTCTCCACTGAATTTCATGAATTAGTAATCATTACTTAACAATCGGGCATCCGGACTATCACTGAGTAATACCCAAGAAAATGGTGCAAGTGTACTCAACGATGATGCACGAACGAGCACCCAAATACACGAACGAGCATTTAAAATATGAACAAACGAGCAAGCCTACGCAGAATAAGAGAGAGAAAATAATATAAAAAAAAGGTGCCTGAGGACCAGGCCCACCGTCCGGCCGGTCCCCCACGCCTCTTCCTTTATTTTTTCTTATTTTATTCATGATCTCATGAAAACTCCTTCATTCAAGCAACTTTCCTTGTTTGAGCAAAACTCATGGTTTCTCCATATTTTCCTTCAAAAGATGAAAAATAATAGAAATATGGGAAGGTGTCATGGGACCGGGATACTAGCCAAGGCCGGGCCCACACCTTGCAATCCCTTGTTTTCATAATTATAATTTCACTCATCTCATGAAACTCCTCCGTTTGAGCAAAAATCCTGGTTTTCCATATTTTCTCAAATATTGCTCAAACCATGAAAAATTCAAATAGTCACATGACCGACTAGGCTATTCACGAAAAATATTAAAATATTATTATTTTAATATTCTCAAAATATAGATCAAACGAGCAAAGTTCTACTTTCTTATTCGAGCAAAATCATGAATTTCAGCCAAAGATCAAACTCTTCTGAAAATCCAAAATATTGCTCAAACGCACACCACAAAATACCAAAACTCTCAGGACTGAGACACGAACATTATGGTGATACGGGCATGCTTCCTTGACCGACCAAGGCTGTCGTTAAGGCTTGCAAGGAGCCGGTCCCACACATCTTTATAATTTTGACCTAATTTGCCCAATTGCTCATATTTGGTCCAAACTCTTTCCAACCAACTTGGAATTTGCTCAAACGACCATTAGCTGGTACCACGACCACCAAGGGCCGGTATCATGCCCTCTTGGTCGGTCCCTCACTTCTCCATAATTAGGTTTTATCACCTAATGCTTAGACGAGCACTGTTTTAATAAATGATTAAACCAGCATTTAATCATCCTTTCACCAATTTGTCAACAAAGGATTTTGGTGCATGCTCACACGAGCACTTGGGCGCTACATGGTAGTCCATCATCCCATGTAGTCGGTCCCTCCTTCACTCAGTGATTCATTTTCAATAAATCACCAACTTATCAGCAATCGATCAAAATTAGGGTTTCAAACTGAATGCTCTGCAAATCATAATTTTGAGCAGGTTTATACACTAATAATTTTATGTTGATCCAGCGATCGACATCTTAATTAATTACATAATATTCGGTCCAGCTACCAATATTTTAATTAATATTTTATTTGGTCATGCTACCAATAATTCATCAAACGAGCAATATTTGCTCAAACTATCATCATGTTGATTCAAGAACTATACGTCTCAACAGACATGTTCAATCCATGAATCACTGAGCATTCGTCAATCATGATCGATTCAACAAAACCTAGACTCACTGTCTACTCAAGTCAACGACTGACTAATCAAATACACGTCTGCTTTGCAGACTCCACGTTCGTGAGACATCAATCACGTCACATGGGGGATATCAATTAGGGTTTTGGTCTGGCGGCCTACAAAACGTGCGTTCATCCACAATGAGGAATGTGAGTAAGTTGTGCAAGCAGTTGAGGGAGTTATCAAATTAGTGGGTGGACAATCAACCAAGTCTCCGCACGACCTGGAACTGGTTAACACACGATTTCCCGCTTTCCCACTCTTTCACTCGAGAAACCGTCACACTTACTGGAGATCAATGTGTCTACTATTCTGGCAATATAAATAAGTCTCTGAATCCACAATTGAAGGACACACAATTTTTCGAGTAATCACTCATAAGAATTCCATCAATCGACCAGAACTTATTTGAACTCAACAGTTCACAGAAAACTTGCAGAAACCATAAACACATTCAGAATCCTTGATCATCATTGATCCCACACAATTCTCAGCTTCCCTCCTATAGATCAACCCGTCTCCCTATTTGTGACTGAATTAACTCTGGAACGACCATTGACTTAGTTTAGGCCAGAGTCCTACAGATTGATCTCTCGAACTCAAAGCACTCCGTGCAGTGCATCTGTTTGAGGTTAAGCAGTTTGCTCGGTTGAGGAGTCTCTTCCGCACGGTCGTCTCTTCACTTTCCTAAAAAACTAGCAAATCGTTTTTCCCCATCTACAATAGTTGTCAGACATTTCATCAAGAGTTGCAGCTAGACCTTTGTTCCCAGTGTAATTTTTTACGATTTGGACATTCATTTGCAAAATGACCAAAACCTTTACACTTAAAGCACTGAGGCATATCCTCGTCATCAATTTCATCTATATCCGTGTTTTTAGGAGGAACACGATTATGAGGTTTAACTGATGACCTAGGTTTACCTCTGGAGAATCGTTTACTTCTCTTCAAAAGAAGATCCCTAAACTGTCTAGTGATCAAGGAGACTGACTTGTCAAGATCTCCATATGATGAATCAGCCTCGGAAAGATCATCTTCAGAGATGCAAACACTTTTATTTTGTCAAGCAATTTGGTGTTATTTTGTGCTTTGAAAGCAACATCCTTTGCGTATTTGAATGTATGCTCATGATCAAAGATCTTTAACTTCCCAACCAGAGTATTTATGGAAAGAGTTGCAAGGTTATTACCTTCAATGATGGCATGCTTCTTAGAATCGTATCTGGATGGCAGCGACCTGAGAATTTTCATCACAATGTCCTTTTCAGGAATAATCTTACCCAATGCAAAAGATGCATTAACAATTTCAGACACTTTGTGATTAAACTCATCAAATGAATCTTGATCTTCCATACAAAGGTTTTCCCAATCGGAGTTTAGGTTTTGAATCCTAGCTTCCTTTTCACTGGTATTTCCTTCAAATACGGTTTCTAAGATATCCTAAGCATCTTTAGTACGAGTGCACGTAGTCACATGGTGCTGAACATCTGGGGTAATGGCATGGCTGATAGCATTTAACTCGTCAGAATTTTGCTTTGCAGCGAGAATCTCGGCAGGTTCATATGCACCAATATCCTTTGGAACAGTTGCATCGCCTTATGCAACAACCGAAGGATTATAACCATTAACTACATAAGCCCATGATTGAAAATCACGCGCTTGAAGAAAAGCACAAATATCAATTTTCCATCATAAGTAATTTGAGCCATCGAAGACTGGTGGTACGTTTATGGAGATAGCATTTCTGTTTATATTCAGATCGCTACAAACACAGACTTATAAGGTCTTAAACGTGTTTGCCTGCTCTGATACCAATTGAAAAAGCGGGGGTCTAAAAACCACACCTAATATTTCGTTTGGCAATTTGAATAGACAAACTCCAATATGCTTTCAAGAGAATCAACTAGACAGTCAGACTCAATCTAGAGAAAAGTATATCAAAGAGTTTTATATCTCTATTTCTCTATTCAATCTGCAATCAGCAAATAGAAATTTGCGAGCCCGATTGAATATCAGAGAATTAACTTGAACGGTACCAAAGACCAATGTTCAAGGATCAATCAATTTCAATCAACGACCAAAGTTGGATTTACCAATTGATCGATTCAACGCATAACCTGTGATATTTCAATTATATAACAAAATATAATGCGGAAAAGAAATAACATAGACACCAGAATTTTGTTAACAAGGAAAACCGCAAATGTAGAAAACCCCCGGACCTACTCCATCTTTGAACACCAGATTGTATTAAGCCGCTACAGACACCAGCCTACTACCAATGAACTTCGGACTGGAATGTAGTTGAACCCTAATAAATCTCACACCGATTCAAGGTACAGTTGTGCTCCTTACGTCTCTGATCCCAGAAGAATACTACGCACTTGATTCCCTTAGTTGATCTCACCCACAACCAAGAGTCGCTACTACCCAAAGTCGAAGACTTGATAAACACATCTGTCTCATACAAAAAAGTCTATTGGAATAGATATATCTGTCTCCCAATGAAATACCTATGAGTTTTGTTCCGTCTTTTGATAAATAAAGGTGCACAGGAACCAGTAGATAACCCGGACTTATATTCCCGAAGAAAAGCCTAGTATTATCAATCACCTCACAATAATCTTAATCGTATGGCAGCAAAACAAGATTATTTTGGAATCACAAACGATGAGACGAAGATCTTTGTGACTACTTTTAATCTTACCTATCGGAGATAAATCTCAAGAAAATCTTAGTAAAGATAATACTCAATCACGATAGAAGAAGTAAGATCAGAACACGCAAATACAGAGAAAATAGTTGGGTCTGGCTTCACAATCCCAATGAAGTCTTTAAGTCGTTAACCTACAGGGTTTAGTGAAAAACCTAAGGTTAAAGGAGAATCCACTCTAGATTATACAACTAGTATCACACAGGAGGTGTGGGGATTCATCTTCCCAGTTGCTAGAGTTCTCCTTTATATAGTTTTCAAATCAGGGTTTGCAATCTAAGTTACCTTGGTAACAAAGCATTCAATATTCACCGTTAGACGAAAATTTGATTAAATTCAGGCTAATATCTTTCATCTGTTAGCTCGAACTTAGCTTGTTATACACAAATGAAATGTACCTTCATTTAGGTTTAAGTAACCGTACCTAAAAGTGTACACCATGTTGGACCAAAAGTAGTTAACCGAGGTTAGCTATATGAACACTCTCATATCAACCTTATTCATCTTAACCACAACTAGTTCAAATGACTCAAATGAAACTAGATAAAGAGTTGTTCAATTTCTATATTCTCATAGAAGTATACAAGAACATAATTGAAGCAAAATCTGTTTGATTCACTCAAATCAATTCATGAACATTATAGCCACGGTTCGCAAAGAATGCATTCCTTAATATATAAATGTATTAGTTCATGTCACAACCGATTTTAGAACTTTAATCACTCAAGTATGCGTACCGGTATGTGTACTTGTTACACGGAATTCCACAACTACAAGTACGTATACGGGTATGCATACTCTAGTTCCGGTAATGGATCACATACATGCAAGAATGCACACTATGTTTATAACCCAATTGTTTGGGGTGAAAACTGATTCTGCTTTTTTTTTGTAAATTTGGCTGTGTTGATGAGAAATGAATTCAAACCCTAAATAAATGTACTGCATTGGAGTACTTTAGATTCGAGAGATCAATCTGTAAGACTTTGGCCTAAACCAAGAAATGGCCGTTCCAGATTCAATTCGGTCACAAAATGAAGGAGAAGGGTTGATCTTAGGTACGGAAGCGAAGAAGGTGTTGAGATCAAAAATGTTGAATTTTTGAAGGTGTGGATGTTTTATGACTTGTATCGGAATGTGGAACTGGCTTGCAGAATGTAAGCTATCAGTTCTTGGTGTTTTCTAGATACTTGTGTTGATAACACTTGTTTTTTTTTGTTGAAATAGGTTGAAACATATTTATATAAGTCATTGAGCGCACCATGATCTCGTAGGAAGTGGAGGCAGTTAAATAGTGGAGAAGTGGGGTTGTGCCAAAGGTGGTGATCATCACGTTTCCATTATGAGGGAAGACCGGTCACCCTTTCACCCACTACTCTCTCTGTTAACTATCCGTCCTTTCCTGACACTTTCTCGTAATGGACGCGTTGCACGCCGCACGCCGTAAACCACCAGACCAATACCCCAGTGAACATCCCCCAGTTTGTGAGACGTTTGATGTCTCGAGTATTTTGTAGGAAAATATATACAACAGGCTGTTGAATGATTCAAGTCATGAGACTCGCTGTTTAAAGTAGCATATAGTGCTTTTAGGTCAAATAATTAAATTATTTGTGAGATCAATATTCATAAAGATCGTTTATAATTGATGCAAATGAAGCATCGCTTTTAAACAAACTGCTGAAAAACAATCGATGTACAGGAAGCATCGTTGTTTTAGAGTTCATCCAAATTAGTCGCGAGTTGAATGTCTTAAAAAAAAAGAGCGTGACCGGCCACCTTTGGGCGATCGTTTGGGAACCCTATGAGCAAGCCACAACTTGGACGATCGTTCCCTGTGGAGGAGGGATGGCCGGTGATTACAGCATTACCCTGTTGGCCTCCTGAAAATAAATCTAGACCATCCGACTAGGCTAGCGAAGTTGGATGGACGAGATGATTGGTGGAAGTTGCGTACTGTCGTTGATTGAATTTAGGGTTTAGAAACCGTGTAGACAACCATATTTAGGCTAATCGATTCAAGGCACCGGACATTGGTTTGAGCAGGCCGATTGGTCAGATGCAAAGGCGAGTTGTCGATGATCATGCTGACATCTATTGGGTCGCCTAGAATCGGATCTAATCCATTCAATTTGGCTGGCGAAGATGGACCGACGTGATCGATTTGCGACAGTGGCATGCTGTCGCAACGCAAATTAGGGCTTCCAAAACAGCGTGTTCACCCTAGTTTGATCAAGCAATTTGGTGTGCTCTTGGATTTCCATGAGCAAGTCGATCGACCAGGGATGGAGTTGGGTCGCCGGTGAACACGCCAGTACCCTTTTGATCATTCGAAGGAAGATCTAGACCGTCCAACTAGGCTAGCTAAGTTATGGTCGGCCTTAGCTCGTTTGAGCTCCTTTTTCAATAGCGCGATCACCCTGATTCTGGATAACGTTCGGGGGTGTTGCGGGTGAACTAAAGGAATTCCAATCGGATGGGATGCTAGTGGGCCCGCAGGTGGAGATTATGGAGGTTTCCTAGTTCCGCTAGGAAGAGGCTAAGCTTGTTGAATTGTGTGGACAAATCGTGTGGCCGCGATTGCTCTTTAAGACTGACATGAATAGTCTAGATGTTCCTTAAGGAATTTAAGCGCGTCGATCGTGCTAACTTTTAATTAAAAGGCGCGTTGACACGAAAAATCTCTTTATCAGAGAGTGGTGCATCCTGTGTGAGTAATTTCATGCAGATCTCAATACTAACACTTCGGGAGATTCGTGCTACTCTGCTGCGAGTGAACATTAATCGTCATGTCATGCCAACATTGAGAGTTCAGCTGGGGAACATATCATAGGAAAATACTAGGCAGGCGATGCATTAGTGAATAATGCTGGTAGAATATAAAATTAATAGTGAAAATGCGGGGGTCTAACAACCTCACACAATATTTCGATTAGCAATCTGTATGGACTAACTCTAATATACTTTTAAGAGAATCAACTGGACAGTCAGACTCAATCTTAATAAAAAGTATATCAAGGAGTTAATATCTCGATCTCTTGATTTAATCTATACTCAAGCAAATAGAAATCTGCGAGTCTTTATTAAATACAAGAGATATAAACTTGGATGGTACCAAAGACCAATATCCAAGGATCAATCAATTTCTAATCAACAACCAAAGGTTGGATTTCACAATTGATCGATACAACACACAACCTGTGATATTTCAATTATATAACAAAATATAATACGGAATAGAAATAACACAGACACTAGAAGTTTTGTTAACGAGGAAACCGCAAATGCAGAAAAACCCAGGGACCTAGTCCAGATTGAACACCACATTGTATTAAGCCGCTACAGACACTAGCCTACTACAAGTTAACTTCGGTCTGGACTGTAGTTGAACCCCAATCAATCTCACACTGATTCAAGGTACAGTTGCGCTCCTTACGTCTCTGATCCCAGCAGGATGCTACGCACTTGATTCCCTTAGCTGATTCAAGGTACAGTTGCGCTCCTTACGTTGAAGACTTGAATAAACAAATTTGTATCACACAGAAAAGTCTACCGTAATAGATAAATCTGTCTCCCACAAAACCTATGAGTTTTTGTTCCTTTGATAAAATCAAGGTGAACAGGAACTAATCGATAAACCCGTACTTATATTCCCGAAGAACAGTCTAGAATTATCAATCACCTCATAATAATCTTAAGCGTATGGTAGCGAAACAAGATATTGCAGAATCACAAATGATGAGACGAAGATGGTTGTGATTTATTTTTATCTTGCCCTATCGGAGATATAATCTCAAGTCAATTCTTTCAATTGAACTTGTATGATAGAAAATGGCAAGATCAGATCGCTCAACTACAAGAGAAGTAGTTTCGTCTGGATTCACAATCCTAATGAAGTCTTTAAGTCGTTAACCTACAAGGTCTCGAGAAGAAACCTAAGGTTAAAGGAGAATCGACTCTAGCTAAACCAACTAGTATCACACAGGAGGTGTGGGGATTAGTTTTTCCAACTGCTAGAGTTCTCCTTTATATATTTTTCAAATCAGGGTTTCCAATCAATGTTAGCTTAGTAACAAAGCATTCAATATTCACTGTTAGATGAAAACCTGATTAGATACAAGCTAATATCTTTCAACAGTTAGATCGAAACTTAGCTTGTCATACACAAATGAAATATATTTCATTTAGGTTTGAGTAACTGTACCTAAACGTGTATACTTAGTCGCTTCACAAATAGTTAACCAATGGTTAGCCATATGAGCACTTCCATATTAACCGTATTCATTTTCTTCACAACTAATTCAATTGACTTCAAAAGAACTAGTTGAAGAGTTGTTCAATTGCTTGGGTTTCTATACAAAGATACAATTGAAACAAAATCGGTTTGATTCATTTGAGTCAATTCATGAACAATATAGCCACGGTTTGCAAAGATTGCATTCCTTATAATTTATTATTTAAGTTCATGAACTACCGATTTGAGAAAATAACCAGCTTGGGTACGCGTACGGGTATGCGTACCTTAGCATCCGGATTGAGTTGGTTTTGGTTTCCAAACTCATCAGACTTTTTCGGGTAGAAAAGTTCTGCCAGTACGCATACGGGTACGCGTACCTAAGGTGACTGGTTTACTAGTTTGTAAACTACAAACTCAGCAGAATTCTCCGGGAGGAAAAGTTCCGCCAGTACGCGTACGGGTACGCGTACCCAACCTTTCTCCTTTACCAATTCCATATGCACACACTTTGTTTTCGGTACATGGATTTATACACTAATGTGCGAACACACTATATATTCTTATATCCATAGATGGTTACATAATCTCAACTCTACATTCCAATCATTGAAACATTCTTCTATAATGTTATAATAGTCGTTATTCACAACTATCGTCATCAAAGCAATTTTCAAGAGATTGAAACGTTATCATGACTTTCGTCACTGGTAAAGATGAAAATGGTTAAAGCGAAAGCTTACCAACACATATTTAGAGAAATAGATAGGCGAGATAAACTCGGCTCGAAATAGCAAATGTGTATGTATGAAAACTATCATACTTATACGACTTTTGTCTCAAGAGTAGGAGATAGAGTAGATATACTTTTGAGTGATAGATAAGTTCAAGTCTCCACATACCTTTTAGTCGGATTAGTTCTTCGTCTTCGTAAGATGATCGTCGTGGAGTCTGGAACTCAACTACACTTAACTATCCTAGTCCGAGACTTAGCTATAAGTAGACTAGAAATCAAGACATATAGTTTTGACAACTAAATTTGACAAACAAGCTTGAGATAGAAACGCTTGCGAGTTCGACTGAGCAATGATCTAACAATCTCCCCCTTTGTCAAACTTAGTGACAAAACTATCAATACATGTGGATTACAAAATAAATAAAACTTTGTAGCTTCTCGTCCACATGCTTGATCTCCTTGGTGCTTCAACATTACTTGAAAACTTCGTATTTTCCAAGTACCCCCATGATTCCATAAATGTTCAGTTCAGCATCATAGTTCTTAAAGATCCGTAGCCATAACAATGAGAAAACAAATGCTCTCGATCATTGTTATTGTATCACAACTTTGACAACAATACTATGGTGATATGTATCACTCCCCCTTACATAATGATACGAAAACCATATGTATTTGTAGTGTGAACTACACATTAATTCTCCACCTTTTTGTCAATAAAATTGGCAAAGGTACAAAAACGGGATCCTAATGAAATTTCCACGGAGATGCTTCAAGACCAAAGAAAAGTACATATCAACTTTGTGTAGATGCAATCATATAGCCGAAGCCAAATGCATTCATCAAGGAGTTTATAAAGATCCGAGATAACTCCTAAAATATTCCATAGTCGCACTCCCCACAAAGATATGGAAATTAAGCGCAAGGTCAAAAGAACTCTCCCCCATTTGATGTCATTCCTGAAAGAACAACAAGAGCGACCTTACTTTCACAAGAAAAGAAGGATTTCTTTGGACGTCAAAAGATCACAAAGGAAATAATTTTGAATCCAAAATTCTCAATTAAATTAATCACAGAAGAACCCATGATTAATTTAATCGGAATACTCTACCAAGTTAACCACAAACGAATTCATGATTAGTTTAGTTGGAAATGCGCACATAAGAAGACTTATGGAGCCGCACAGTATATACATAAAATATGGATCAGGGAAGATCAATACTGCGGAATGGACAAAGATTCATTCTATTTTCATCACTATTTGCATAACGACATATAATATACATAATCTTTGTAGACAAAAATTCATCATATCTTCCATCAATTATAACGACATAATAGGTCTAATTTTTGTTTTGTCAAATACATACATATTGATATATGAAGAAGATAACTTTTGACATCGTATGGGACAATCATAGTTCACGGACGCAAACACACATATCCCATAACATATTGCAATATATAAAACCATAAAGATTAATACTACAAAAATCATCTTCCAAATCAACTTTAGAATTTAAATAAATAAATCTAAAAACATTGCAAGATGAAAACGTTCGGTCATAGCTATCTGTACTCACAATAAAGGCTATTCCAAACCCTAGTTATCCTTCTTAAACAAAAACAAGAATAATAATTCTCTTAAGAAGTTTCCTAGACATTAATATCTTTGAAAAATTCCTTGTCATCCCCGAACTCCTTGTCGTCAACAGCCATTGGGTCATATGGTTCATGGAGGAAGGATTCAATACCAATGAACCTTCTTGGCTGAAGTTGTCGAACCAGGGCCTTCTGAATTTCCAGTGATCTTAAAACACAAGACTTTATTTGATGAATCTCTTTCCTTGTCTGCTTCAACTCTTCAAGAACATCAGAAAGCTTCTAAGAGTTTGAAGGAATGGCTCTTGGCTTCCTCACATTCCCTCTTTTTCTTTTCAAAGTTGGAGAAAATGGAGATCTCTCTTTTCCTTAGTGATTGATGGATTAACAATCATGTTGACATCTTTTCCATCAGAAGACATGATGCTTAGAGTATCCATATACGCACGGTTTTGTGAGAGGAAATCACAATCAAAACTCAACAAGCAGTCTTAAGATATAAAGAGTGTCAGAGAAGGAAAAAGGAATGTAGGGTTTCTAAACCTTTAAAAGGTTTGTGTACGCACAACTCACAACCCTATAAAGAGTGGAATTGTCGATAATAACCCTTTCTTTTTGATAAAATAGGAAAATTCCTTACTCAAAAACAAAAACTAAGAAAAACAAAACACAAATTTTTCTTAAAGCTTGAGGTGTGCATAATCTTGTCTCTTTTAATCAGGCACATGAGACAAGATGCACGAGGACAACACAATCAAGTTATGCTGTGGTGAACAACAATTTGTCCACCATAAACTTTCTGAGAGGAATTCATGGTTCCATGTCTATCAACTGGTTTAGACCATACCCTTTCCTTTAGTGGTCTAGACTTCTCTTTGGAAACTAGCTTCTTTGAAGAAGATAAGATCCTACATACCTCAGCGGTTTTATGCGCGAGTTTAAGCTTGTTTGCTAGACGATCCGCTCTTCGTTGAAGCTTGTTGACATATCTCATCTTGTGTTTATACTTGAAACACTTTGAAAGTTCATGACCCTTGAGTGAACAATAAGAGCATGTCAACGCATAAGATGATTCAGGTGCTTGTGATATGCAAGCTTCTAGGCAAATGGTAGATCCTGAAACATTAGACAAAGAGTTTCCAATTGAGGGGTCAATTGATTCTTCCATCTTGATTGGTTCTCTTCTAAAAGATTATCAAGATTGATGTATGTATTGCTACAATTATCAAAATCAATATTTTCACATAGAAGAGCAACACTTGATTTTTTGTCTTCATCAGAATCATAATTGTCAGACATCTCATCAAGCGTTGCAGCAAGACCTTTGTTCCTAGTGTATTTACTCCGATTTGGACACTCGTTTGCAAAATGACCAAAACCCTTACACTTAAAGCACGGAAGCATATCCTCGTCATCAGTTTCATCTGTGTCCCTTTTTTTAGGAGGAATACGATTATGGGGTTTTACTGATGCTTTTGGATTATCTCTGGAGAACTGTTTAATTCTCTTCAAAAGAAGATATCTAAACTGTCTTGTGATCATCGATACTGATTTCATGTGATGAATCAGTCTCGGAGTGACCAACTTCAGAGATATACACATTTTTACTTTTATCAAGTAATTTCGTGTCTTTTTGTGCTTTGAACGCAACATCCTTGCTAAATTTGGATGTATGCTCATGATCAAAGATCTTTAGCTTCCCAACCAAAGTATTTCTGGAGAGGGTATCAAGGTTATTTCCCTCAACGATGGCATGCTTCTTAGAATCGTATCTAGATGGCAGCGATCTGAGAATTTTCATCACAATGTCCTTTTAAGAAATAGTCTTACCCAATGAAAAAGATGCATTAATAATTTCAGACACTTTGTGATTAAACTCATCAAATGAATCTTCATCTGCCATACGAAGGTTTTCCCAATCGGAATTTAGGTTTTGAAGTTTGACTTCCTTTAGACAGAGTGCAATTAGACACATGGTGCTGAAGATTAGGGGTAATGGCATGTATGATGGAATTCAAACTGTCGGAGTTTTTATTTGCAGCAAGTATCTCTGCAGCATCGTATTCGCCAATATTCTTTAGAACAGTAGCGTTACCTATTGCCACAACGGGAGTATCATAGCCATTAACTACATATACCCATGATTGAAAATCACGCGATTGAAGAAAAGCTCGCATAAAAATTTTCCACCATAAGTAGTTTGAGACATCGAAGACTGGTGGTATGTTAATTGAGGTAGCACCTCTGTCCATAGAGTCAGATCGCTACAAACACTGACTTTTGAGGTCTTGAACGTGTTTGCCTGCTCTGATACCAATTGAAAATGCGGGGGTCTAACAACCCCACCCAATATTTCGATTAGCAATCTGTATGGACTAACTCTAATATACTTTTAATAGAATCAACTAGACAGTGAGACTCAATCTTAATAAAAAGTATATCAAGGAGTTAATATCTCGATCTCTTGATTTAATCTATACTCAAGCAAATAGAAATCTGCGGGTCTTTATTAAATACAAGAGATATAAACTTGGATGGTACCAAAGACCAATATCCAAGGATCAATCAATTTCCAATCAATAATCAAAGGTTGGATTTCACAATTGATCGATACAACGCACAACCTATGATATTTCAATTATATAACAAAATATAATGCGGAATAAAAATAACACAGACACCAGAAGTTTTGTTAACGAGGAAGCCGCAAATGCAGAAAAACCATGGGACCTAGTCCAGATTGAACACCACACTGTATTAAGCCGCTACAGACACTAGCCTACTACAAACTAACTTCGTTCTGGAGTGTACTTGAACCCCAATCAATCTCACACTGATTCAAGGTACAGTTACGCTCCTTACGTCTCTGATCCCATCAGGATGCTA
Source organism: Papaver somniferum (assembly GCF_003573695.1). NCBI lineage: Eukaryota > Viridiplantae > Streptophyta > Magnoliopsida > Ranunculales > Papaveraceae > Papaver > Papaver somniferum. The sequence goes on along the minus strand of NC_039367.1, from coordinate 105,855,572 downwards.
CGCACTTGATTCCCTTAGATGATCTCAGCGACAACCAAGAGTTTCTACGACCCAAAGTCGAAGACTTGAATAAATCAATTTATATCACACAGAAAAGTATACGGTAATAGATAAATCTGTCTGCCACAGATAAACCAACAAGTTTTTGTTCCGTCTTTTGATAAAATCAAGGTGAACAGGAACTAATCGATAACCCGGACTTATATTCCCGAATAACAGCCTAGAATTATCAATCACCTCACAATAATCTTAATCGTATGGTAGCGAAACAAGATATTGCGGAATTACAAACGATGAGACGAAGATGTTTGTGATTTCTTTTTATCTTGCCCTATCGGAGATATAATCTCAAGTCAATTCTTTCAATTGAACTCCTACGATAGAAAATGGCAAAATCATATCGCTCAACTACAAGAGAAGTAGTTTCGTCTGGCTTCACAATCCCAATGAAGTCTTTAAGTCGTTAACCTACAGGGTCTCGAGAAGAAACCTAAGGTTAAAGGAGAATCGACTCTAGCTAAACCAACTAGTATCACACAGGAGGTGTGGGGATTAGTTTTTCCAGTTGCTAGAGTTCTCCTTTATATAGTTTTCAAATAAGGTTTTGCAATCAATGTTAGCTTAGTAACAAAGCATTCAATATTCACTGTTAGATGAAAACCTGATTAGATACAAGCTAATATCTTTCAACCGTTAGATCGAAACTTAGCTTGTCATACACAAATGAAATGTATTTCATTTAGGTTTGAGTCATTGTACCTAAATGTGTACACTTAGTCGGTTCACAAATAGTTAACCATTGGTTAGCCATATGAGCACTTCCATATAACCGTATTCATCTTCTTCACAACTAGTTGAAGAGTAGTTCAATTGCTTAGGTATTTATGCATAGACACAATTGAAACAAAATCAGTTTGATTCATTTGAATCAATTCATGAAAAATATAGCCACGGTTTGCAAAGATTGCTTCCTTATAATTTATTGTTTAAGTTCATGAACTACCGATTTGAGAAAATAACCAGCTTGGGTATGCGTACGGGTATGCGTACCTTAGCAACCATATTAAGTTGGTTTTGGTTACCAAACTTAGCATACTTTTTCGGGTAGAAAAGTTCCTCCAGTACGCGTACGGGTACGCGTACCTAAGGTGACTGGTTTACTAGTTTGTAAACTACAAACTCGGCAGAATTTTCCGGGAGGAAGAGTTCCGCCAGTACGGTACCCAACCTGTCTCCTTTACCAATTCCGTATGCACACATATGCACACACTTGGTTTCCGGTACATGTATTTATACACTAATTTGCAAACACACTATATATGCTTATATCCATAGATGGTTACATAATCTCAACTCTACATTCCAATCATTGAAACATTCTTCTATAATGTTATAAAAGAAATTTTTAAGAGATTGAAACGTCATCATAACTTTCGTCACGGGTAAAGATGAAAATGGTTAAAGCGAAAGCTTACCAACACATATTTCTAGAAATAGATAGGCGAGATAAACTCGGCTCGAAATAGCAAATGTGTATGTATGAAAACTATCATACTTATACGACTTTTGTCTCAAGAGTAGGAGATAGAGTAGATAGACTTTTGAGTGATAGATAAGTTCAAGTCTCCACATACCTTCTAGTCGGATGCAGTTCCATTGGTTCCTTGAGTATTTCTTCGTCTTCATAAGATGATCGACGTGGAGTCAGGAGCTCAACTACACTTAACTATCCTAGTCCGAGACTTAGCTATAAGTAGACTAGAAATCAAGACATATAGTTTTGACAACTAAATTTGACGAACAAGCTTGAGATAGCAACGCTTGCGAGTTCGACCGAGAAATACTCTAACGCATAGAACGTTTGGGATTGTTGCTATATGCACCATTCTGAGTGAATTTTATATATATATATATATATTGAATTGCTCAGTACATTTGTGAGCCAAGAGGTGTACGCACTCATTACTTTCAAATGGCTTTTGTTCCTTTGCAGGATGATACCGCATTAAATACAATATTTCATAATTTTAGCCCTGTGACTACTAATTTTCCCATAGTCTACGTAATATGAGCAGCTCAGAGAATCCGATACTAAGTAGTATGGATACCTCAGTTGAACTGATATTGTTGTGTAAATCAAAGGTATTTCAAAATAAGATCTACTCAGAAGATCATACACTAAGTAAGTAAAGATACTTCGCAAGAGCAGATGCTAAGAAAACAAAGGTATCTCTGTAAAACAGAGATAAGTAAGCAAATAAGCTAAATAAAGAGATATCTCAGATGAACAGATAACTCGGAAAACAGAGATAGTTCAGAATACAGAGATAACTCAGAAAACAGAGGTAACTCAGTAAATAAATCTCTAAAAGAGAAGATAACGTAAGTGCGTCTAAGTTATCAACACACAAGAGATTACGTAGTTCGGTTAATATTAACCTATGTCCACGGGTAAAGTTGATAAGTTTATTATTGATCTTGTTACATTTGGGTGAAAAATCCATTAAAGAAAGTACGAAGCTCTAGTAAATAAGAGAGAAAGTAGAGAGATGAGTCTTCTCTCTAATCCTAGCTCACCCCAAAAGTCCCCTTTCTTTCTTGGTGAAGCTTGGTATTTATAGCCTCTTCTGCTCCAGATATATCTTTACTATCTTTGGGTCCATCATATCCTGATATATCTTCCGTACCAATGGTACCTTCGTTCACCGCAAGCTTTATCCGATCGGACTTTGCCACCTCAGCTGACCCACGTTCCTTTGAGAACTACCCAGCCTTAGTACAGATTGTACCTTTGTTGGCCGCCCACCATCTCCAATCAAACGATGCCATCTTAGCTTCCCCCACGTGTTATCGTGAACTGTGAAACCTCCGTACAAGTTGTACCTTCGTTGGCCGCGTACCTTCATCAGTCAGAGGATACCACGTACTCTGATCCCACGTGGTTGACGACTGTGCCTTTGTACTAAACGTTGTGCATACTGCTCAGCTACCTCTGACCGACAGACACACCCATGTGCCTAAACTACAACCTATTGCTTAATAACTAAGCAATCTTGGTAGTGATTTGATGTACTCCGTTGTAGCGTACTTTGATACTCCAACCTTTAACATCGCACCACACGTTGATAGAGATAACTTCATAACTTAGCATCCTAAGGAGAGATGTAGTGTGCGTTATTGTAACATAATAAGTTTCTCCACCTCTAATATTGTACCACGTGGCTCAGTAGATTTTTGGTATCTACAGTTTGCCCATTTTCTTGAGGGTTGTTCGAAGAACGATCCTTAAGAAAAAATCTTGATCCTCCTTCGTTTATTTCGCTGAAGTATCATCGAAGTATCGAATAGGTTTGCTGAGACACCTTCGAAGTATTTTGCTGAGGTACCTTTGAAGTATTGAAGTAGTTTTTCGATGTAGAGAAGTATCGAAGTAATTTACTATGGTACCTTCGAAGTATTGAAGTATCGAAGTAATTTACCGAGGTACCTTCGAAGTATAGAAGTATCGAAGTAATTTGCTGAGGTATCCTCGAAGTATAGAAGTATCAAAGTAATTTACTGAGGTACCCTCGAAGTATAGAAGCATCAAAGTAATTTGCTGAGGTATCCTCGAAGTATATAAGCATCAAAGTAATTTGCTGAGGCACTCTCGGAGTATAAGATTCTGATTTTAATATTATCACACAAATATGCGTATGTTTTTATATATGTATGCATGTATGTATGCATGTGTGTATGTATGTATGCATGTATGTATGTATGTATGAAGTCCACACCTTCGTTAGATGAAAGCTGAGATTGGGGTAGTGGTTTTCACCCTTTTAAAAGCAGAGCCTTCGCTCGCTGCTTAGGTATTTTTGCTAACTTTTGGGCTAGCCGTCATTCGATCAAGATATAACGGGGACAAAGGGTACCCCTTCTTAGCATGCAACTAAGTATAATCTGAGTTTGAGCTTATTGATTAGGCGTATATCATTTACCTTTTAGTTTTTCTGTCGGCTAAGGTGACTCTAAGATGTATTTTTACTTTCCTGGTATGGAGTTGTCTCCTGGTGTACCTTCGTTGTTGTAACTTCACTCCATTGCAATGGAAGTATACCTTTTGGAACCTTTATCGTTGGTTAAGCTTTTCGCCGTATTGTTATACCTGCGTAAATAAAATACGTACATACGCCATTTGGTATTTTTCACGTTTAGGTAATGTGTGTTATAGCATTTTGCTTGCTTTGTTGCACAATATTTACGTGCATGACATAGTATGTCAAGTTTGTTGCACAATCAAGACATCGCTCGGTGTTAGGGTATGATTAACCTTTGGTGGAACATTCATCGTCCTACCTAAGTATCCTTTGGCCAGAAGGTATCGTGGTGGCGAAGGTTCCTACGTGGGCAATAGTTTTCTTGTAGCCTTACGCGTTCAGTGCGAAGACTCTTTACTTCGACAAGGTATCTCCATAGGGGATATCTTAATTTTTCTTACTGCCTCATGAAGGGAGTTATTGCCCCGAGGATCCGAGTATTGACATATCCGCAGTTATGTCTTGCCTTGCCGCATCGTCAATTCTGACGGTGGGTGTCATTTCGAACCCTTCGTTTTTGTCGTCAATTCTGATGGTGGGTGTCAATTCTAACCCTTTGTTTTTGCATGTTTGTTTTATTTCACACGCATTTAAAAGCTATATTCCAAGTCCAAGCTTTATATTGATTGCTATGTATATAAGCATACCTTACAATTGTATTACCTTCACCATGTATTTGTTGTTTTTAATTGATGTTGCAGAGGCGCCATGATTGATGTATGTTTGCCCCCTTTTGCTTTTGAAAGATGGTTCTTGCAGCTTTTGAAAGGAAAATTATATGTATTTATGGAGCCTTATTTTATGGAGCCTTATTCCGTGTAATTTGAGGTTTCCTCCTCGTCTTTGTCAGCTACATGTTCGCCTTGGGTGCCACAAGGTACTTTGCTTGTATTGAGATGCCCCTTGTAGGCTTCGTTATGGTTGTAGTGAGTTGCTTTTGTAGGCTTCGTTCCTGTATAGAAATACAAATTCCTTTGGCACGCTGTGTATTCGAAGAGTACCCTATAGAATTGAATTGTTGCTTCTTATTAGTATTGAAGAATTTCTTCTTGCAACGAACTGTCCCTTGCATTAGTCTTTGGCACTTCGTATGTTCCTCAGGTTGGAGAGTTGGGGTATACATATGTATACATACTTCGTTCTTTGCTGCATTTGAGTTGTGCACTTGTGGGTATACAAATGTATACAGGATCCGTGCATTTCTAGACTGAAAGCATCGAAATAGTGGTGGTTGACAGGTTGCGTCTGCTTATGCGTTGTCGTGTGACTCATCGTAGCTGAGTATGGTTTGTAGCCTCTTTGCGTATGCGTACGCCTATGCATACAGGCTTTGTTGACTTGTACATTTAATTCGTAACTTTGGATTGAAAATACTATTCTTTGCAATGGTGAGTCTGCCTTTAACAGGCTTCACTCACATACATGCCTGACGGTGGTGAGTCTGTCTTTAAGGGGATTCGCTCCCATGTATGCCCGAAGCTGGGGAGTCTGCCTTTAAGGGGCTTCGCTCCCATGCATACCTTCGGATTCAGACTTAAGTTGTAAAATACAACCATTGTTGATGTCTTTGGCTCCAATTATTATGACCTCCACCTTCGTTTGTAAGTCTGTTTTGGGGGGATTGACCTTCGTTGATGATGTTGATGCTACATACCTTACTTTTCCCCCAGAAATTCGCAAAGCGATAAGCTTAAAAATTTTAGACAAACGAAGCTTTGTCCTTCCATGCGAGTTTTATTTTGAACCTTCGTCCTTATGTTTCATCTTCGTCCTTAATTGCTCACACTTAGATAGTATGAGTCAAGGACAGTCTTTGGAGCTATCACCCTCCGGAGCGTTGTTAGTTCTTGTATCCTTTGGCGAGGGGGCTCCGGGAACCTTGAAGTCTTCGTTCTTCACTTCGTTGGTGTGCTCCCTTCTTCTTTTCCTTTCATGTTGTTGTTCGGCGGCTCTTTCTTCGTTCATCCTTACCTCTACTAGGTTGCATAGCCTTGCATCCTGTTGATCTCCCTTGATTTCCATATGAAAATACTCGATCCAAAGATAAGCTCCACTTTTGCCCCTGGATGCTCGTACTTAGATATGTACGAGCCAAGGGAAACCTTCATAATAGTCTTTGACTGTTGAGAACGTGAATGGACACGTTCGAGCCAAAGATAACCTTCGTATTTTCCCTTGGATTCGCATACTTAGATACGTACGAGCCAAGGACACTCTTTGTAATTTTCTTTAGCTGTTGAGAATGTGTATAAATACATTCGAGACAAAGATAAGCTCCATCTTTTCCCCTGGATGCTCGTACTTAGGTACGTATGATCCAAGGACAGCCTTCGCAATTGTCTTTGGCTGTTGAGAATGTATATGAATACATTCGAGCCAAAGATAAGCTCCATCTTTGCCACTGTATACTCGTACTTAGATATGTACGAGCCAAGGGAAGCATTCGTTATTGTCTTTGGTTGTTGAGAATGTATATGTATACATTCGAGCCAAGGATAAGCTTCGTATTTTCCCTTGGCTGTTCGTACTTAGGTATGTACGATCCAAAGGCAGTCTTCGTAAGAGCCAAAGATAAGCTACATCTTTGCCCCTGGATGCACGTACTTAGGTACGTACGATCCAAGGATAGCCTTCGTAATAGTCTTTCACTGCTAAGAATGTGTATAAATACATTCGAGCCAAAGATAAGTTCCATCTTTGCCCCTGCATACTCGTACTTAGATATGTACGAGCCAAGGGAAGCCTTCGTAATAGTCTATGGTTGTTGAGAATGTGCATAAATACATTCAAGCCAAAGATAAGCTCGGTATTTGCCCTTGGATACTCGTACTTAGATATGTACGAGCCAAAGGCATTCTTCGTAAGAGCTATATATAAGATCCATCTTTGCCCCTGGATGCACGTACTTAGGTACGTATGATCCAAGGACAGCCTTCGTAATAGTCTTTGACTGCTAAGAATGTGTACAAATACATTCGAGCCAAACATAAGCTCCATCTTTGCCTCTGTATACTCGTACTTAGATATGTACGAGCCAAGGGCAACCTTCGTAATAGTCTTTGGCTGTTGAGAATGTGTATAAATACATTCGAGCCAAAGATAAGCTTCGTATTTTCCCTTGGCAGCTCGTACTTAGATATGTACGAGCCAAAGGCAGTCTTCGTAAGAGCCAAAGATAAGCTCCATATTTGCCCCTGGATGCACGTACTTAGGTACGTATGATCCAAGGACAGCCTTCGTAATAGTCTTTGACTACTAAGAATGTGTATAAATACATTCGAGCCAAAGATAAACTCCATCTTTGCCCCTGTATACTCGTACTTAGATATGTACGAGCCAAGGGAAGACTTCGTAATAGTATTTGGCTGTTGAGAATGTGTATAAATACATTCGAGCCAAAGATAAGCTTCGTATTTTCCCTTGGCGGCTCGTACTTAGATATGTACGAGCCAAAGGCAGTCTTCGTAAGAGCCAAAGATAAGCTCCATCTTTGCCCCTGGATGCACGTACTTAGGTACGTATGATCCAAAGACAGCCTTCGTAATAATCTTTGACTGCTAAGAATGTGTATAAATACATTCGAGCCAAATATAAGCTCCATCTTTGCCTCTGTATACTCGTACTTAGATATGTACGAGTCAAGGGCAGCCTTCGTAATAGTCTTTGTCTGTTGAGAATGTGTATAAATACATTCGAGCCAAAGATAAGCTTCATATTTGCCCTTGGCGGCTCGTACTTAGATATGTACGAGCCAAAGGAAGTCTTCGTAAGACCCAAAGATAAGCTTCATTTTTGCCCCTGGATGCACGTACTTAGGTACGTATGATCCAAGGACAACCTTCGAAATAGTCTTTGACTACTAAGAATGTGTATAAATATATTTGAGCCAAAGATAAGCTCCATCTTTGCGCCTGTATACTCGTACTTAGATATGTACGATCCAAAGGCAACCTTCGTAATAATCTTTGGCTGTTGAGAATGTGTATAAATACATTCGAGCCAAAGATAAGCTCCATATTTTCCCTTGGCTGCTCGTACTTAGATATATACGAGCCAAAGGCAGTCTTCGTAAGAGACAAAGATAAGCTCCATCTTTGCCCCTGGATGCACGTACTTAGATATGTATGATCCAAGGATAGCCTTCGTAATAGTCTTTGACTGCTAAGAATGTGTATAAATACACTTCGAGCCAAAGATAAGCTCCATCTTTGCCCCTGTATACTCGTACTTAGATATGTACGATCCAAGGGAAGCCTTCGTAATAGTCTTTGGCTGTTGAGAATGTGTATAAATACATTCGAGCCAAATATAAGCTCGGTATTTTCCCTTGGATGCTCGTACTTAGATATGTACGAGCCAAAGGCAGTCTTTGTAAGAGTCAAAGATAAGCTCCATCTTTGCCCCTGGATGCACGTACTTAGGTACGTATGATCCAAGGGCAGCCTTCGTAATAGTCTTTGACTGCTAAGAATGTGTATAAATACATTCGAGCCAAAGATAAGCTCCATATTTGCTCTGGCTGATCGTACTTAGATATGTACGAGCCAAAGGCAGTCTTCGTAATTGTCTTTGGCTGTTGAGAATGTGTATAAATGCATTCGAGCCAAAGATAATCTCCATTTTTTCCCCCTGGTTTTGTTTACTTAGATAAGTATGAGCCACGGAGCAGTCTTCGTTATTTTCTTTGGCTGTTGAGAATGTATATGAATACACTCGAGCCAAATATAAGCTTCGTTTTTGCCCCTGACTTCGTAATTTTGACCTTTGTATTTCCGTTTCCTGAGAGTAAAAGAGAAAAGGGGGTAGGCTACGTTCCTAGTATCCCCAATACGGAAATGAAAAAAATTAAAAATTAAAACTCTAGTATAAAGCTTAACAGAGATATGTTTGCTGAGTTTGTATTTAATAGAACTGTCCAATGTTTGGGACTTAGTTCCTAAATGAACCTCAGATTCAAAAATGGCACAGAGTACTGCAAGCTGAGTAAAAGAAGGCGTATGCGAAAGAAAACGACCCTCAACTCATAAATAACCTTAGGGACTTTACTCCAAAACTTTTTACTGAGATTCCTTCGGAAACGGAGGTATCCAAATCCAGAGAAGGTTTGCTCGGATATTAAAAAATGACAGAGAATATCGCAAGTTGAGTAAAAGAAGGCGTATGCGAAAGAAAACGACCCTCAGCTCATAAATAACCTTAGGATTTTACTCCAAAACTTTTTACTGAGATTCCTTAGAAACGGAGGTATCCAGATCCAGAGAAGGTTTGCTCAGATATTAAAAAAATGACAGAGAATACCGCAAGCTGAGTAAAAGAAGGCGTATGCCAAAGAAACGACCCTCAGCTCATAAATAACCTTAGGGATTTTACTCCAAAACTTTTACTGAGGTTTTCTTGAAGACAAAGGTATTCAAATCCATAAAAGGTTTGCTCGTGTGCAAGCAAATAATAATAAAATAATAGCTTTTAAAGCTTTGAAAAGTGTTTTTAATGGTGTTTCATAACCACTTTTTATAGATCCGTAAGATTTCAAGTTTTAATACTCGAAAACTTGTCAAAGAATGATAAATCTTTACTAGAAAGTAAGATCCAACTCTCTTATTCTTAGATACGATCTTCTAACGAAGATCTAAGGAAAAAAGGTGATGAAATAGAAAAAATAACGAAAATCGAGAGCTTTTCGGTCCAGCTCGTTTCTAGCGCCTAACTGTGACTACTAATTTTCCCATAGTCCACGTAATATGAACAGCTCAGAGAATCTGATACTAAGTAGTATGGATACCTCAATTGAACTGATATTGTTGAGTAAATCAAAGATATGTTCGAAATAAGATCTACTCAGAAGATTATACACTAAGTAAGTAAAGATACTTCGCAAGATAAGATGTTAAGAAAACAAAGGTATCTCTGTAAAACAGAGATAAGTAAGCAAATAAGCTAAATAAAGAGATATCTCAGATGAACAGATAACTCAGAAAACATGGATAGTTCAGAATACAGAGATAACTCAGAAAACAAAGGTAACTCAGTAAGTAAATCTCTAAAAGAGAAGATAATGTAAGTGCATCCAAGTTATCAACACACAAGAGATTAGTGGTCGGTTAATCTTAACCTACGTCCACGGGTAAAGATGATAAGTTTATTATTGATCTTGTTACATTTGGGTGGAAGAACTCCATTAAAGAAAGTATGAAGCTCTAGTAAATAAGAGAGAAAGTAGAGAGATAAGTCTTTTCTCTAATCCTATCTCACCCCAAAAGTCCCCTTTCTTTGTTGGTGAAGCTTGGTATTTATAGCCTCTTCTGCTCCAGATATATCTTTGTTGTATTTGGGTCCATCACATCCTGATATATCTTCCGTACCAATGGTACCTTCGTTCACCGCAAGCTTTATCCAATCGGACTCTGCCACCTCAGCTGACCCACGTTCCTTTGGGAACTACCCAGCCTTAGTACAGATTGTACCTTCGTTGGTCGCCCACCATCTCCAATCAGACGATGCCACCTTAGCTTCCCCCACATGCCATCGTGAACTGTGAAACCTTCATACAAGTTGCACCTTCGTTGGCCGCGTACCTTCGCCAGTCAGAGGATGCCACGTACTCTGAGCCCACGTGGTTGACGACTATGCGTTTGTACTAAAAGTTGTGCAGACTGCTCAGCTACCTCTGACAGACTGACACACCCATGTGCCTATACTACAACCTATTGTTTAATAATTAAGCAATCTTGGTAGTGACTTGGTGTACTCCGTTGCAGCGTACGTTGATACTCCAACCTTTAACATTGTGCCACACATTGATAGAGATAACTTCATAACTTAGCATCCTAAGGAGAGATGTAGTGTGCGTTGTTATAACATAATAAGTTGCTCCACCTCTAACATTGTGCCACATGGCACGGTATATTTTTGGTATCTACAAGCCCTGAACTGAAAACCACCATCAACATTAAGTCCCCTGCTTAACACGTAATAGTGACATTGTTGCGGGGTAAGCAATGGATGGTGACATATGACATGGGATAAATACAAAAAAGGATAGGCTTACCGGGAAAATTCGACCTTCGACAGTGTGTCGTACGGCATCGGCGTATCCATGGGGCGTCGGTATAGTGGGTCCATCCGCCTTCCTTCGTGTTCTAACCAAAGGATGAAACCTTCTTCCATTAGAATTCCTCCAAACAATTTGTATAAAAGGGTGTCGACCTCCCCTCTTTTTTCTTTTTTTTGTATTCGTTCGTTTGCTCCAAATTCCATCCATGGAAGCTAACGTTCCCTTGTCGCCGCCGATAGCCGTTCCGTCGTCAAGCGTCCACTAGCAGCAAGGTAGGTGCTTCTTCCTCCTCTTCCTCGTTTCCTCTTCTTTCTTTTTTTTACATGTACGTGGATGTGAACCCTAGCCTTAGGTGTAGCTTTCATGCACTTGGAAACTTATCCCCATATGAATGATATCTCTCTGTTAGCAATATTGTAATGAGCTTCAAAATTAGCATCAATAACAGAGTAATCAACATCACTGGAATCACCGGCAAAACGAGCAAAAGAATCATAGATGAATGTCGTTGTTTGCTCCTTTCCCTTTTTTTTATTGTTTGCAAAAACCTATCTTTAGGTTTCGACCGTGGGTGTAATACCCACGAAAAATTTTGCGTTTGAGAGGGCGTAAGTCCCCCACTCGACCAGCCGTGGGCGTATATCCCGCGGTCGAAGAAAAATTTGCGCGCGGCCTCTTCCATCGTTCTTGCTAGTTTGTTATCCACATAATTCCCATCTTTGAGCTTCGACTATTAGTGATTATATATAATAAGTTATGTGCATGATTCCTCCTTTAGCATGAAGTAGTGACTCTTTTCCGTTTTGCTTCATTGTAGTTATTTGAAAGTGAACGTAAGGAATTCTCGTTAAGATGTCACCTGGAAATATTTCTGCCGCTAAGCTGAGACGTGTTAACAACTCCAAAGATATGCCAAACATAAATGATGAGCTTTTCCTCGTGCCTTATCAGAATGTTAGATTCCATCACGGTCATAAGATAACCCTCCTTACAGGTTCAAAGAATGAAGATGATGCTCCGTCAGTTTCTCCAGCGCGTGTGATGAGATTCTGTCTTTAAAAGAAAGAGTATTCAGCTTCTATATTGATTTCAAAATTTGCCATAATCCGCTGCGCTCTTATGAAGGATGGATGAGGCATATGTTGAGAAATGAGCGCATCAAAAATAACCTGACCAAAGCACAAGTTGTTGAAGCTGTCATGGCGTCTGCAATACTTCGCATTAGGAAAGATGTTGCAGGTTTGATCACTTTTATCTCTCGATGGTGTCCTTCCACACACACGGCCATATGTAGGTGGGGAGAAATGACCATCACTTTAGAAAATGTAGCCGTTTTGCTGAGTCTTTGATTTGCAGGGAATCTTGATTTTAAGTTGTCCACTGAATAAGAGGTGATGTTCGCCACTCTAGTGAATAAGGCGGAAGGATATAATCAGAAGGAAAATGATGAAAAATGATTTTATACTTGGTGGGTGTCTGAATGGTTTCCTTTGAAACCGAAAGTAGGCCAAGTGTTGGATGATATACTCAATGTTACCGCGTTCTTATCCTTGTGGCTATCTAAAGACGTTTTTGATGATGGCTCTGGAAAGAAGGCTATAATACGGAAGCTCGTCATGTTTGCTATTAAGCTGGAGCAAGGTGTAGTCCTCCCCTTAGGCAGCCTATTCCTTGGGTCTTTGTCCTCTCATCTGGATTCCCTGGAAGCAGACATGTATGTTTCTAACGGATATATGAAGGTGGAGTCGCATATTCACATTGCTTTTCTTCAAGCATGTTTATGGGAGCACTTTAAAGGTTATGCTCATATCCCTGCAACTTCGTTCTCCAGTCTGTATAGAGGTTCCAGAATACTCCGTTGGCAGAAGAGGCGTCCAAAGCCTGGGTTGAATCTTATTGATTTTTTCGACAGCGTGCATGCCATAGATTTTCTCCCGTGGGCACCGGTTCATTATTCTGTAGTCCAGAAAAAAACCTTTGTCGTCGTTCCTGATATAGTGTTGCACACCGATGGAGAGGATATGAATTTTTGAGAGACCATATTTATGCGAAGCTTCACACCAGGATATATTCCATATTTATTTAATGAATCCTTTGCTGCAGTTCCGTATAACATTGACAGGGCCGCTCGTCAGATGGGATTTGATCAGGGAATCCCGTTTTGTCGCCCGCCAACGCCTTCGGCGGATCTTTTGACATCTGTTTTCGATACTAGCGGCTTCACAACAAAGAAAAGCCTACCGTTCTTTCTCCCAGGAAGAAAACCATTAGCGACTGATAAGTATAAGGAATTCTGGAGAGAAGAGCTCTTAACTTTTCAAAAATTCGCGGAAGAAGTTGTGACAATCCCACGCGACAGGCCTTCTCTTGAAACTTTGAAACAACATAAGCTGTTGAAGTCGCTTCCTTCGGCCAAACGAACCAGGGCTCGTGTTTCCGAACAGAGTGAGGGCAGTCCCCAGAAAAAAGAGGCAAGGTCGAAGACGCATGCAGGCGGCATTCGAACGACTTCAACAGCTCCGGTAATTTTTAATTCATCCAATATGCAGGTATATACGTGATTTCTCTTAACCAGCCGATTTTAATTATTTCGAGGAAGCCTCGCTAAAAATATTCTTTCTTTAAAATCAGGGTTTCGGGAATGAGAACGCTTTTGATAGACTCGCACGTAGTGACAACATGGCGTCTCTAGAAGAGAAATCCGGCGATACTGAGTCTCTCGAAGATGAAGATGAGGCTGAAGACGAGGAAGGTTCGGAATTCGGCAGTGATGAAAGAAGTACTTATAAGCGTAGTAGAGAATCTAACTTTTCCAGCGAGCCGGAAGATGAACTGGTACGTCTTCTACACATTTTCTGAAAAATGGTTTGTTCTTTGACTTGAAGTAAACATTAACCAGTGATATTGCATGACGAAACCGTAATGGAAAATAATCTCGAGGTGGAGATGGATGATGATGCAGGGAACATTGCCGCCCCTTTTGATGATAATGGAGATGTTGCGTCCATGGCTATAGATGTTACTGCCTCCAAAGAACCTTCCGGAAATGGTACGGCATTAGTTGTGCGTTCCTTTGCTGGAGCCACTTTTGATCCCCCTTTTGACGTCCCCTTCACAGACCATGTTCTGGTTGGAGGATTTAGCGCGTCGTCTAGGTATGTGGAGTTGTACACCAGGATATGGAAGAATCATGGTCACATTGCCACTTTCAAGAAGATTAAGTGTCGTTTTCCACTGGTTAAACGTGTCGAAGAAGCTCTATCTTCTATTCATGAAATGTGCAGCGCAACTGTGTGCATCGTTTATGAGGAAATATTTCAAAACTGGGAGTTCCACCGGGATATGTTTGTGAACTTTGAGTTTAACGCCTCCTGGTTCTGTGAAGGATTTTCCAAAATCCAAAAGTTGCAGACTGAAATGACTGAAATCCCTTCCGCGGATTTTATTAACCAACAGGAGGCAGAAGTTGAGAAGTTATCCCAGGAGTTGAAGTTGAAGCAGGATGCTCTCTAAAATATGAAGGACGCTTTCGCCAAAAAGAATGAGCCATTGTTGGACGATTTCCCTTGAATGCTTTTACTTCATGAATTTTCTCCTCTTAGGTTTTTTTGTTTTGAAAAGGCAAAAAACGCATCTTTTATGGTTTTGATTTTCTGGTTATGAACTAGTAGGTGATTGCTCGGTGAGGACTTTTGAATTTGATTTACTCTTAAAATGATTTTGTGAGTAATTTTCTGGAAGTAATAATATTTGGATGAACTAACAAGTTGGAATGCAAATAGCGCAACTCTTTTGGAGAAATAGTGAATGTTACATGAAAAAGGGAAATACTAGAGTTATATGATATTTTTAGAATATTTGTATTATCGGCTCTATTCTCAACATGATCTGACGTATGCGTCGAGCCCCCAGTGAATTTCAAAACAATTGGTTGTGTATTGTTGTTTTACGAAACTTAATTGTTCACGAGAGCCAATAACAAAACTGGCTTTCCTGGAGAATCGCTTCAAATCCAGGTTATGACGCGCCTCTCAACAATGGGGAAGTCTCCAACCAATTCTTTTTTGTTGACTGCACGTGTCGTCTTGTAGAGAAATGGAGGATCTCCAGTTAATAGACGTAACTCTCCAGAGTTAATCTTTTCCTGGACGATGCGCTTCAGGTCGTTGCATTCACTGGTAGGATGATGGATGAACCTGTGATAGTGGCAATACCTCGAATATGTCGTTTATCGATCAGTTGGGGAGCGCCACACAAGAGGTAGTTCAACTACTCCGTCTCGTACCCAATCTTCAAGCAACTCCAGAACTTTCCTCATTGGAAGCGGGAAGCGCGGGTACCCTGAGTATGGTTTTTCTCGCATTAGTGGTTGTTTTCATGAGAACTCTTGTGGGCCTTGATACGAAGCTCGTTTCGAGAGTGGAGTTGAGGCACGAGTGTGCGTTGATATAGGCGCGGATTATTTAGTTTGGCGGTTTTGCTGAAGTGCAACTTCTCTCGAGGACCCTGCATCAGTGACAATAGCACTATGAAGTGGTTGAACTGAATACCGTTTGTCATCGCAATTCTTGTCTTCATGGAGGCCTTGGTAAATTTCCCCTTCTTCAGGCGCTTCTCTGTTCAGTAAAGCTAGAGCGGTCGTGGTTGTGGATTGTTGAACAACTCTCTGAACTTCTGTGAGGGTCTTGAGATACAGATTTTCCAGCAAAGCTTCATAAGCCGGTTCTTTACCCTTATCTTGTAGGTATTGTGACATTCCTGGCGAGTCCCTCCCCTCTTTGTCGTTGGCTGGATTTTGTTGATTGTTTCCTTTCGGCTCATGTCCGATGTGGCTACGCATTCTGTCTGCATCGTCATTGACGGAGGCACAGACTTCAGATAAAGATTCAACATTTTTTGTGTCACTTATAAAACTGGTGGCACTTCTAAAATTGGTGGTGTCTTCCGAGCAAATATTTGCTGATTCTTGCCACAACTGGTTTGCTATACTCTTTAAGAGACAAAACGTCTCATTTTGCAGCTTGACGATATCGGCCTGATTCGCAACAACGTGCTCCAGCATTTTCGTCATATCTTCCATGGTGATTGGATTTCGAGCATTCGTGATTTTGGAAGAGTTTGGCTGACCCGGGTACATCATAAAAGGGAAAGTTGTATCAGAAATGGAATTGAAAATTGAAATGAAATTGAAAATTGATCTTGAGATTGAGAAAATTGAGAGTTCGTCATATCTACCCTCTTGAAATTGAGAAAATTGAAATGAAATTGAAAATTGATCTTGCAACCGAGAGACTAATCTCCCACTGTGGTCGCTAGTTGTTTTGGGGTAAAAACTGATTCTGTTGTTTTTGGTAAATTTGGTTGTGTTGATAAGAAACGAATTCAAACCCTAAACAAATGTACTGCACATGAGTACTTTAGATTCGAGAGATAAATTTGTAAGACTCTGGCCTAAACCAAGAAATGGTCGTTCCAGATTCAATTCGGTCATAAAATGAAGGAAAAGGGTTGATCTTAGGGAGGGAAGCGAAGAAGGTGTTGAGATAAAAAATGTTGAATTTTTGAAGGTGTGGCTGTTTTATGACTTGTATCAGAATGTGGAACTCGCTTGCAGAATGTAATCTATCAGTTCTTGGTGTTTTCTGGATACTTGTGTTGATAACACTTTTTTTTTTTTGAAATAGGTTGAAAACCTATTTATACAAGTCATTGAGCGCACCCTGATCTCGTAGGAAGTGGAGGCAGTTAAGTAGTGGAGAAGTGGGGTTGTGAAAAAGGTGGTGATCATCACATTTCCATTATGAGGGAAGACTGGTCACCCTTTCACCCACTACTCTGTCTGTTAACTGTATGTCCTTTCCTAACACTTTCTCGTAATGGACGCTTTGCACACCGCACGTCGTAAATAGCCAGACCAATACCCTAGTGCATCCCCCAGTTTGTGACACGTTTGATGTCTCGAGTATTTTGTAGGGAAATATATACAGCAGGCTGTTGAATGAGTTAAGTCATGAGACTCGCTGTTTAAAGTAGCATATAGTGCTTTTAGGACAAATAATAAAATTATTTGTGAGATCAATATTCATAAAGCATCGTTTATAATTGATGCAAATGAAGCATCGCTTTTAAAAGAACTGCTGAAAAACAATCGATGTGCAGGAAGCATCGTTGTTTTAGAGTTCGTCCAAATTAGTTGCGAATTGAATGTCTGGAAAAAAAAGAGCGTGACCGGACACCTCTGGGCGATCGTTTGGGAAACTATGAGCAAGCCACAACTTGGCCGATCGTTCCCTGTGGAGGAGGGATGGTCGGTGATTACAGCGTTACCCTGTTGTCCTCCTGAAAATAAATCTAGACCATCCGACTAGGCTAGCGAAGTTGGATGGACGAGATGATTTGCGGCAGTTGCGTACTACCGTTGATTGAATTTAGGGTTTAGAAACCGTGTGGCCAACCCTAATTAGGCTAATCGATTCAAGGCACTGGATATTGGTTTGAGTAGGCCGATTGGTCAGATGCAAAGGCGAGCTGCCGGTGATCATGTTGACATCTATTGGGTCGCCTAAAATCGGATCTAAGCATTCAATTTGTCTTGTGAAGATGGACGGACGTGATCGATTTGCGACAGTAGCATGCTGCCGCAATGCAAATTAGGGCTTCCAAAACAGTGCGTTCACCCTAGTGTGATCAAGCAATTTGGTGTGCTCTTGGCTTTCCATGAGCAAGTCGATTGACCAGGGATGGAGTTGGGTCACCGATGAACACGCCAACACCCTTTTGATTATTCGAATAAAGATATAGATCATCCAACTAGGCTAGCTAAGTTGGGCAGATGTGATGAATTTAAGACCGTTATTCGGCCTTAGCTCGTTTGAGCTCCTTTTTCAACAACGCGATCACCCTGATTCTGGCTAACGTTCATAGGTGTTGCGGGTGAACTAAAGGAATTCCGATCGGCTGGGATGCTAGTGGGCCCGCCGGTGGAAATTATGGAGGTTTCCTAGTTCCGCTGGGAAGAGGCTAAGCTTGTTGAATTGTGTGGAAAAATCGTGTGGCCGCGGTTGCTCTTTAAGACTGACATAAACAGTCTAGATTTTCCTTAAGGAATTTATGCGCGTCGATCGTGCTAACTTTTAATTAAAAGGCGCGTTGATACGAAAAATCTCTTTATCAGAGAGTGGTGCATCCTATGTGAGTATTTTCATGCAGATCTCAATACTGACACTTCGGGAGATTCGTGCTACTCTGCTGCGAATGAACATTAATCGTCATGTCATGCCAACATTGAGAGTTCATCTGGGGAACATAGCATAGGAAAATACTAGGCGGGAGATGCATTAGTGAATAATGCTGGTGGAATATAAAATTCATAGGACGTTTGGGATTGTTGTTATATGCACCATTCTGAGTGAATTATATATATATATACAAATATATTGAATTTCTCAATACATTTGTGAGCGAAGAGGTTTACGCACTCATTACTTTCAAATGTCTTTTGTTCCTTTGCAGAATGACAACGCATTAAATATTGGGTTTCACAATTTTAACCCCAAACTGAAAACCACCATCAACACAATAGTTCTAAACTCTATTTCAATCATTGAAACTTTCTTAGAGGATGACTATAGCTATTTTTTCACACACTATTAGCATCAGAGCAATTTTCAAGTTATTGAAATAATCATAACGAAACATTCCAAGTCTACACCAAATGATTGTATCACACAAACCGTGTAAGATGTTACTCGGAAATTTTCATATGATCATCTTTTGACTTTTTTCAAGAATATAGGATGAACTTGGTTGAAGCGAAATCTTACCAACACATATTTCGAGAAATATGTAAGCGAGTTAATCTCAGCTCGAAATCTCAAATATGCATAATCGATAACTATATAGTAATATGCCTTTGGTATCAATATAGGAGATAGAGCATAAATAGACTTTCCAAGTGATAGATGAGTTTTAGTCTCCAATACCTTTTGTTGATGAAGTTCTACAAGCTCTTCTTAGTAGTTCTTCGTCTTCAATTGATGAACGCCATGAAATCTGATGCTCAACTACACAATTTATCCTAGTATGAGACATCATTATAAGTAGACTAGAAATCAAGACTTATAGTTTTTATAATTAACATTGACAAACAAGCTTGAGATAGCAATGCTTGAGAGTTCCACCGAGCAGTGCTCTAACAAATAGATTGGTTGAAAATGGCGATCTGAATACCAGATTATTTTCACACAAAGGCAACCATCAATCGCATAATAAACCACATACACCAGCTGAAGGATGATCATGATGTTTGGATACACAACCAGAGGAAAATAGCGACCATGATTGTGAACCACTTTGAATACCAGTATAATGCACCGCCACCTGTGATATATACAAAACTTTTCAACAATATTGCACCAAGATGATCGACTAACCAGTGCAACGCATTGATTATGCTGCTAACCAATGAGGAAATCCACAAAGTTCTACTCAGCATTGGATCAGAAAAAGCACCAGGTCTGGATGGATATCCAAGTAAGTTTTTCAAAATTTATTGGGAAGCAACAAGCCCACAGATCATTGACCTAGTAAAAAACTTCTTCGAAAATGCTGAATTGGAAAACCCTTTCAATCACACCAACATTACCTTGATACCAAAACAGAAAACCCCAACAAACCAAAGGATTTTAGGCCAATTGTACTATGTAATGTATTATATAAAGTCATATCAAAATTGTCAGTCAACCGACTAAGACCTTTACTACAATACATGATCAACGCATATCAGAGTGCGTTTATACCAAATAGAGCAATACATGAGAACATCACCATAGCCACGGAAATCTTCGATCATATATGAACACCACCACCAAAAAAGAACCCCAAAATAGTATTAAAAATAAATATTCAGAAAGCATATGATAGTCTTGGCTGGGGCTTTGTGAAACAAGCATTATGTTCTCTGGGATTTCTGGGAAAATTTATTGAATACATATCATTATATGTATTAGCTCTGTCACATACTCAGTGAATGTGAATAACACACCACAGGTATTTATCCAACCAAAAAGGGGGCTAAGTCAAGGAGAACCCCTATCACCATATATTTTCATATTGTGTGCAAATATACTGTTGTTGATGGTGGTTTTAGCTTAGGGGTAAAATCGTAAAACCATATATCTGACATGACGTCACTACGACCACTAGCGCATTTATCGAATCAATCAGCATGCCTACGTAAGAATTACCAGGGTACCTTTGTTTTTATATATACATGTGTCATGTTCCACGGCAGAACCCTTAGTATTGACTGACATTATCTTCGTATATACCAAACCCTAATTCTCGCACCACCGTGCCGATGGCAAACCATGCCAGCCACATCTCCGCGTCAAGGAATGCCAACCATGCCATCCGCACCACCGTGCCAATGGAAAACCATGTCAGCCACGTCTCCGCGCCAAGGCATGCCAACCATGCCAGCCGCACCACCGTGCCAATGTAAAACCATGTCAGCCATGTCTCTGCGCCAAGGCATGCCAGCCGCACCATCGTGCCAATGGCAAACCATGTCAGCCACGTCTCCGCGCCAAGGCATGCCCACCATGCCAGCCAAGGCATGCCAACCATGCTAGCCGCACCACCGTGCCAATAGAAAACTATGCCATCCACGCCTCTATGCCAAAGCCACGCCGACCCTACTACATGCCGATGGCTGCCAAAACGGAGGGTTGCAATGATCAACGGCAACCCTTCCATCTGAGATGCATATCTTAGCCGTCCAAGGTTGCCAGCCAACGCGTGGTAACCTTTGGCCCAATGCCAAGCCCTAATTTTGGCCGCGTCCAAACTATGCCAAAACCCTAGTTTTTTGGCCGCGCCTAACTATGCCAAAATCCTAGCTTGGTCATGCCTAAACCGTGTCAAAGCCATGCCGGCCACGCCTTCATGCCGCTGGATGCCAAAGCGAAGGGTTGCAACGATCAACGTCCACCCTTCCATCTAAGATGCAGATCTTAGTCGTCCAAGTCCGCCACCGAACTAAAAGACTTGTGTTAACATTTTTGCCTTGACGCCAAATTCTTTGGCTTGTGCCACCATAATATAACTTTGACCATGCCGCCATCCCTCCTGAATTCTTCCTGGTTTTTACTGTCGGGCTGTTTTCACCACCCAAACGAGCTCAAAACCTAAATATTCTCGCGAAAAGAGATAGAAAATTCTTTTCCAATCGAAATGGAGGGGCAGATCGTCAAAATCCGAGTCTGTACGTGAATTTTACGACGATTCTAGTAAAGGGCGCTAATTAGGGTTTCGGTATGTCAAACCCTAATTTAGACACAGCCGCACACTGCCAGCAGCTCCACTTCACACCAAAGCCATGTCGTCCATGCAACCATGTCGCTGGATTCCAAACGAATGGTTGCAACAATCGACGGCTACCCTTCCTCTTGAGATACGAATCTCATCCATACAAACTTGCCACTAATCGTTTTGTGGCAATCCTTTGGTCACGGCACCAACCTGGCTACGACGCCTATCCTTTGGTCACGGCACCAACTTGGATAAAAACGCCAAATCATTTGGCAACGCCTAAACCGCGCCAAGGCATGCCGACCATGCCACATGTGCCAATGACATGCCATGCTAGCCACCTTGCCGCGCCTAAACCATGCCAGCCTTTCCTTCACGACGTTGGCTGCCAAAACGAAGGGTTGCAACAATCAACGGCCACCCTTCCATCTAAGACGCATATCTTGGCCGTCCAAGGTCACCAACCAACGCATGGTAACCTTTGGCCCAAACCCTAGTTTTGGCCACGCCTAAACCACGCCAAGGCATGTCGACCATGCCACATGTGCCAATGGCATGCCGTGCCAGCCACCTTGTCGCGCCTAAACCATGCCAGTCTTTCCTTCACGACGTTGGCTGCCAAAACGAAGGGTTGCGACAATCGACGGCCACCTTTCCATCTAAGATGCGGATCTTAGCCGTCTAAGGTTACCAGCTAACGCATGGAAACCTTTGGCCCGACGCCAAGCCCTAAATTAGTCGCGCCCAAACAATACCAAAACCCTAGTTTTTGGCCGCGCCTAAACTATGCCAAAATCCTAGCTTGGCCATGCCGACCATGCTTTCATGCCACTGGCTACCAAACGAAGGGTTGCAATAATCAACGACTACCCTTCCTCTCAAGATACAAAATCTCGACCGTCGAAGGTCACCACCGAGCCGACACGTCTCCCAATCTCAACTTTCCAAACAGCAGCAACATGTTACATGTTTTCCACGAAAACACTCGAGACATCAACACATGTCACAAACTGGGGGATGCTCATTGGGGTATTGGTTTGGCGGTTTACAGCGTGCGGCGTACACTAGATCGTTACAAGACAGTGTCATAAGGATGAGGAGGTTAGTAAATACATGGAGTAATGGTGAAACGCTTTCCTTCATTATGGAACATCAATTCCAGGCGTTACCGGTTACCACCTCCTCCCATTTACTCACCCGTTTCTATTTCTTACGAGACCAGAGTACGTTTCACTTCGAATTGTATAAATAGGTCTTACCTTTTTCCACCGAACAACAAGTTTTGGTCAGGAGCATACAACACTCAGAAATCACTTGTTAGCTTTCTCATCTGTTAGCTTTCACTTTCTGATACAAGTCAAACAACTACTCTTCCAGAATCAACTATTCTGGTCTCAACACTCTCTTCGCTTCCCTCCCCAAAACCAACCATTCTCCTTCACTTTGTGACCGAAGCAAGTCTGGAACGGCCATTTCTTGGTTTAGGCCGGATTTTTACAGATTGATCTCTCGAATCTAAAGTACTCCCTTGCAGTACATTGTTTAGGTTTTAAGCTCGTTTCTCACCCATAACACACAAAATTACCGAAACAAGCAGAAACTGTTTTCACCCTCAAACAATTGGCGACCACAATGGGAGACTGATCTTTCGGTTACAATGTCAATTTTTAATCCTCGATCTCATATTTCGACCCAGACATCAAGATGGTAGAAGCAAACGATCCGCTCAGGGATCGACGACTCGGCTACCAGACGACCCGCTTATTAGTCTTGACACGGCAAGGGGTGACTGGGGACTGCCTAGAGGTTAAAAGCAAACGATCCGACCAGGGATCGAAGACTCGATTATCAGATGACTCAGAGACGACTGGGGACTTTCCACAATCACGGCGGTGTTTCCCACAAAACTCGATCTTACACCCGGAAGATTCCTTTTTCATCAAGAGATCCGAAAAACCGAGTAAGTCTTGCCTAGAAAAAATACATGGTTTACTATTTCAAATTTTCACGGGAATGATTAAACCGATAGCCATGTTATGTTTCACCCCATGTAATCTACCGACACGTAACGTTCCGGTTCCACAAAATTCCTGAGATATTTATGCTACTTATAATCATAACCAAAACAATGTTATCCTAAAACCATTCATTCCAAAGGATAATCCAAAACCCTCATAGATAACGGTTATCTATCAATTCAAACCAAACCATAAACCAGGCATTTTCCTTTCAAACAAAAAAGAAGAAACCCTAACGCCCAGTTCTTTGTGAAATCAATGGCAGTCACCTACCCGTGCGTGCCTACTTTGCAGAATAATGATTACCCGTCACTATTCATGAAGTAGCTGACGTTACTACGGTGATATTCGAAGAGGAATTGTTTATGATGAAATATTTCTACAAGTTTATGGAACGCATACCTACGGCTAGGGTTTACACCAGTTCAGAAGAACAATATTTCTACAAATTTATGGAAGGCATACCTATGGCTAGGATTTGCGCCAACACAAGAAAAAAAGAAAACAAATGGAAAGAGGCAACTGGGACGCAAGAACAAGCCAACGCCCATTCCAAGCCGATCCAGCGCTAACAACTTGCATCTTTACAGCGCCAGCAGCTTGCATCTTTACAGCGCCAGCGACTTGCATCCTTTCCAGCGCTAACAGCTTGCATCTTTACAACGCCAGCGGCTTGCATCCTTTCCAGCGCTAACAACTTGCATCCTTCCAGCGTTGCTCTTGAACGCCCAGTAGAAGGGAATCAGCATTCCAATTTCATCACACGTAAAGATCATGAATGACTTCTCCAAAATCGAGGCAAAGAAGATCATCAACCCCCCTGAGTTCACAAAGACTCTCTTCCTGTCAGGAGCTGCATGATTTCCGGGGACTTCGCCCACAAAATCGTGCAGTCTATGATGAAACACTTATGTGAGATTCTGCATTTCCCCAAGGCACAGCGTCAAGACATATTTGCATCCCTCAACCGCACTGCATCAGGGAAGCAGCTGTTTCCAACCAGAGAAGTCGTTCCCAAACCCCAACCTCTCCTGGAAAGCACGATTGATAAACGGAACTGGGGACTCCTAACCATTGTTCGCTTGAAGGGTGTCCAGTTTGAAAATACGCTGATTAACGCAGACGCTCTGCTTCAACGTTCGCTCCAACAACCACTTCACTTCAACGTCCTCCAGCAGCGGCTCCGCTTCAACGCTCGCTCCAGCAGCCGCTCCGCTTCAGCGTTCTCCCCATAAGCTGCTCCAGGATCCGAAGCCGAAGCTTCAGCGTTTGGCTTTTTAAGTTTCAACATCCTCTCCAAGGTCCGAAGCTTCTTCAACGCCGCTTATTCCTGCAAAAGGTCATACCACCACATTCCCCATGTCAAGGATCATGATCACAGTCAGCCATTATTCGTAGTCATGGCCGCCTTTTAATCCATCCCGCCAAAACTCGTGATCATGGACAGTTTGCTCGCTAACGCATCCAGCCAATCCTTTTACTTCCACGGATTCCCATACAATTCCAGCCAACCTACCTTGTTACCACGACAATGCAGTCTCTTCTGATTACATCTGCTACCAAGAACTATTGTCGTCCATTTGTTGATACCAGCCAGAGATTCACCACAGCAGCAATCACTACAAAGATGGAAAAATGTAAACCATACTTGGGGACTGAGGATATACACGGAATTCCTTCACTGTCAAAGCTCAGAATACACAGTCAACCAAAAGGCCATAGCCACAAACAAATTCATCTACTCTTCAAGGGTGCAGTGCAAGAATATCATCACCTCTCTGTATAGAAGAAGCCTTTGACACTCTACGAGTTCGCGGCAGATCCCAAGACTTCCCAGAGGAAACAACTTCAGAAACTAAAGAAAAGCGCGATTGGGCACTGATCATCGTAGTCCATCCCGACGACCATCAAAGATTTGTGAGATAACTCCAGAGACGCGGCTGAAATATTTTCCTGAAGAAACAGAGGGAGCCACGATAAACAACATAAATCTATCATTTTCTACCTCTTCGCTACCCAGAAAATTTCATCCATGTGATATTCTGAGCATCCCGACATCACATCCAGAAGAGTACAATAAGCTTGCATCGAATCATGTGGACGTGGATTCAAGGCGATGCAATGAAAGTATGCTACACATGGGGATTACCAACATGGGACTCTTTCACTCCCCTCAACCAGGATAGTACAAGATTCAGAAGATGGTTCGAAGGATGTCGCTTGGAACAAAGTCCTTGAAGACTTTGATAGCATACATCGGTAACGGAACGTCTCCCAACTCATCTATTTTATCCAGTGGCGTCGGAAGATTTCGACCATACTGTAGATGGTGGATTTTCGACAAAGGCTAAAATCGTAAACTCATAATTATACGAAGATCTGATTCAGCAATCAGAAGTGAGTATCGAGACACGGGCCTCTCATCGAATTCTCAACGGAGAGTACTTTCTCTCAGAGTACATGTAGATATGTAGTCTCACGACTGGACAACGACATATCTCATGAATACTGAATACTTTCGGTGATTATTTCTATATAGTATCACGAGATGGACGGCTCCTAGACAGCTTGCTCTGCTAGTATAGAGCGACAACGTCTTCAGGAGCAAACAACAAGTTTACCCTGACTATATAAAGGATATGACTTACCGAAAAGCTCATGTCGGGATAATTATGCTCCTAGACAGCTTGCTCTGCTAGTATAGAGCCACAAAGTTAATTATTCCTAATTAAGATTAATTCTGTCATGACATTCACTACTGAATTCCCAGAATAAATTATTGCTCCTATTCCATAGTCGAATCCACGACTGGTCCCATGGAATGGCAATAACAGTTGCTCCTATTCCATGGTTGAATCCGCGACTGGTCCCATGGAATGGCAATAAACAATTGTTCTAATTCTATGATCAAATCCACATCTTGATCTCATAGAATAACAATAACTATATTATCTCATTACTCCGATTTCATGATCGAATCCACAACTGGTCTCATAAATGGTAATAGATAAATCTTAATTACTCTGATTCTATGGTCGAATCTACGATCCCATGGTATGGTAATTCTCACTTTATTATTATGAATTCGTAGTCGAATCCTCAGCTGATTCTATGAATTAATAATAAATATCTTATTGCTCAGTTTTGTGAATTATTCTCCACCGAATTCCACAATTAGTAATAAATAATCAACAACTGGGCGTCTGAGCTACCTCTAAGTAAGCCGCGATTCAAATGGTGAAGGTGTATTCAACGACGATACACTAACAGTCACCGCACGAACGAGTATTTCAAAAATACAACGAAACGATGAACCTATGCAAAATAGAGAAGAAAATAATAAATAATTAAAAATATTGACCAGGATGCTGGGAGCACGGACACACGACCGACCGACCGTGTCGTGGTCAATCCCACGCCAGTTTTATATTTTTAATGCATTTTTATTATTTTCCATGATTTGATGAAAATTCTCTCATTTTATCAAATCTCCTTCGTCTCGAGGAAACTCCTCGGTTTCATGGTACTTCCATAAATCCATAAAAAATAATATAAAATTAAGAAAAGGAGTGTGGGGCGTGACCATTGGCCAACCGGCCAGTGCCTTGGTCCCAACCGGCCCCACACCCCACGGTTCCTTATTATTTTATTATTATTATTATTATTTCTCTAATTTCATGAAAAAACTCCTTGATTTCATGGTATTTTTGCACAAATCATCAAATAATAATAAAATTAAATAAATTAAATTATGAAAACTTGTGGGACCGGGCCTTGGCCGGCCGGCCATGCCCTAACCGGTCCCACACGCCCCTTTGTTTTATTTTTATTATTATTATTATTAGTTTTCCTTGAATTCATCAAATTCCTTGATTTCATGGTATTTCTCTCAAATTAGGAAAAATTCCCTCAATTCATCAAAAATACATGAAAAATACACAAAACAATTAGGGAAACTCGTGGGACAGGCCCAAGCCGGCCGGCCATGCCTTCCACGGTCCCACACCCCCTTGTTTTTATTATTTTAATATTTTTTGCTTCCTTGAACTCATGAAAACTCCTTCAATTCATGGAAACTCCCTAAATTCATCAAATTTCTCAAAATTCATGAATATTTCATAAAATCATCAAAATATTATAAATTAAGGAAAAGGCACCACGGGACCGTGCTCACGACCGGCGACCATGCCTTGACCACGGCGGTCACATGCACCCTCATTCCTTATTTTATTAATTATTTTTCATCATCTCATGGTGTTTTCCTCAGTTTCGTTGAAACCCTAATTTTGTCATATTTTCTCGAATGGATGCTCAATTGCACGCCAGAAAATATCAAAATTCTCAGGACTGAGATGCAGACGCCTTGGGGACACAAGAACGCTATCTTGACCGACCAAGATTGGCTCTTTGACTCACGGAAGCCGGTCCCATCAATTTTCACAGTTTTGACCTAATTTTCACAATTGCTCGTATTAGGTCCAAAACTCTTCCAAACACTTTGGATTTTCATGAAGTGATCGTCAGGCGGTCACGTGACAACCCAGGGCCGGTTTCATGACTCCATGTTCGGTCCCTCGCCTCGTCATAATTAATTAGGTTTTCACGCCTAAGGCTCAGACGAGCATTTTGAATAAATAATTAAGCCAGCATTTAATCATTCTTCCACCAACAAATCGTCAACTCTTCAGGAGTTTTTC
Organism: Papaver somniferum; assembly: GCF_003573695.1. Classification (NCBI taxonomy): domain Eukaryota; kingdom Viridiplantae; phylum Streptophyta; class Magnoliopsida; order Ranunculales; family Papaveraceae; genus Papaver; species Papaver somniferum. The sequence goes on along the minus strand of NC_039367.1, from coordinate 105,827,413 downwards.
GTATTTGCTCACGTGAGCATATGGACACTACATGGTTGATCCGCGGTCCCATGTAGTCGCTCCCTCCTTCGTCCCATGGTTGAAATTCTGACGAACCATGAATTGATCATCAATTGATCAAATTAGGGTTTCTGAATCCAAGGATCATCATTCCAGATTCCAACCTTAATAATTTTACGACGACCTCATGGTCATTAATCTTATTAATTATGCTCGGTTCAACGACCAGTATTCTAATTAATATTTTTGGTACGCTGCCAATAATCCATCAGATGAGCAACACATGCTCAGACGATTAAATATTCAACAATTCATCATATGAGCAACACTTTCTCAGATGATAAATATTTTCTCAAACCAAGGAATATTGGTTCAACAATCAATATTCAACGATCCATCGAAATGAGCAATACTTGCTCACTTCATCGTAAGAACTATACCTCTGTCTCATGACATGTTCAACTCATGAGTTTCAGAACATCATGTTCAACTCAGAATCTACATGGACTCATCGTCCCATCAAACCACGAAATCATCAATTGACTAACAAACCACGAGACATCAATCGTGTCACTTGGGGGATATCACTTAGGGTTTTGGAATGTGAGCAAGTCGTGCAATCAGTTGAAGGAATTCACGAGGTAGTGGGTGGAAAATCGACCAAGTCTCCACACGTTGAGCAACTGGTTTCAAACACGATCTCCACTTCCCCACTCCTTGATTCCATCAACTGTCACACTTCATGGAATCATGGTGTCTACGACTTCGGAAATATAAATAAGTCTCTGAATCATGATTGAATCATCGGCATCATCAGTATCATCAATCTCACGTCAGACTGACAACACGAGATCATCAACTCATCAATTGAGCAATTTCAATCATTCAGAGCTTATCATATTTAGAATTCACACACCCACAATCTTTGATTACCATTGATTCCACACATTTATCAGCTTGCCTCCTACAGATCAACCCATCCTCTATTGTGACCGAATTTACTCTGGAACGGTCATTGTCTTGATTTAGGCCGGAGTATTACAGAATGATCTTTCGAATCTAAAGCACCCCCTTTGCAGCGGTGCATCTGTGTGAGGTTTAACATTTCACTCGGTTCGAGGAGTCTCCTCCGTACGGTCGTCTCCTCAATTCCTTAAAAACCAACAAATCGTTTTTCCCCATCTAAACATACAAGCATTCACATCACATCATCATCACGGCCAGAAAGTCTAGGCACTGAACAACCTAAAGCCTAGGATTGACCAGCAACGTAACCACAATCTCCAATATTAGCCCTAACATGGTCGTTGTCGAGTACATATTTCATTCATCCGTCCTAAGAATGCGATGGAGTTCGGTAAATTTTGGAATCCATTGGAGAGACACTGCAGACAAAGGCGCGGATCCGGACGGGAAACAGAAAACAGAAGAAGGTCAATATCTCTTTTCATGCTGACGGAGTTTCTAGAATTTGAACAAAATAAAGATTCCTTCTTGCTCCATGAAACGGATGACTAGGCGCGACTACGCCACCTCGGGCCCACAACATCCCTCCTGAATTCTTCCTGAATTTTACTGTCGAGATGTTTTCACCTCCCTAACGAGCTCAAAACCTAAATATTCCCACGGAGGGAGATAGGAAATTCTTTTTCGTTCATAATGGAGGGGTGGCCGTCAAAATCCAAGTTCGTACGAGAATTCTACGGCGATTCTAGTAAGGGGCACTAATTAGGGTTGCAGCATGCTAAAATCTGAAGCAAGTTATTATCTTCCCGAAGTCAGTCTCACCTTCCCAGGGAACTGAAGCAAGTTATTATCTTCTCGAAGCCAGTCGTCACCTTCCCAGGGAACTGAAGCAAGTTGTTATCTTCCCAAAGCAAGTCATCATCCTTCCACGGAACTGAAGCCAGTCGTCATCCTTCCGAGGACTCAAGCTAGATCCACTCCAAGTCCAAGCCGACCAATGCTGACGACTTCCATTCCAAGCCAATCAAGTGCTAACGGACCCAACTCCAAGTCGACCAATGCTGACGGCTAATCCCAATCCGATTCAATGCCAGCGTCTTCCCTTCATGCCAAGTCTATGCTAGCAGCTCCGCTCCGCGTTCCAAAGCCTAACCCGGAAGGCGCGCAACCATTCCAGATTGAGGCCAAAAGCTTGCATCTCAACCGGCCTCTACCACTCCGCAACCTAACCTGCGGTACCACGAGAAGAATTTATGCAAAGCGCCAACACGAGCATAACGAACTCTCCTTACCTCTCGAAAAAGGTTAGCCGGGTCTTCCTGACCATTTTTCATGACTCGTCATTTCGATTTTGTCCTTGCATGTCACCATCTTATGCTTACCTCGCAACAATGCTCCTGTTCCGAGCTAAGCAGGGGACTTAATGTTGATGGTGGTTTTAGCTTAGGGGTAAAATCGTAAAACCGTACATCTGACATGACGTCACTACGACCACTAGCGCATTTATTGAATCAATCAGCATGCCTACGTAAGAATTACCAGGGTACCTTTTTATATATATATATATACATGTGTCATGTTCCACGGCAGAACCCTTAGTATTGACTGACATTATCTGCGTATATACCAAACCCTAATTCTCGCACCATTGTGCCAATGGAAAACCATGCCAGCCACGTCTCCGCGCCAAGGCATGCCAACCATGCCAGCCGCACCACCGTGCCAATGGAAAACCATGTTAGCCGCACCACCGTGCCAATGGCAAACCATGCCAGACACGTCTCCGCGCCAAGGCATGCCAACCATGTCAGTCGCGCCACCGTGCCAATGGAAAACTATGTCAGTCACGCCTCTGTGCCAAAGCCACGCCGGCCCTACTACATGTCGTTGGCTGCCAAAACGAAGGGTTGCAACGATCAACGACCACCCTTCCATCTGAGATGCAGATCTTAGCCTTCCAAGGTCGCCATCTAACGCGTGGTAACCTTTGGCCCAACGCCAAGCCCTAATTTTGGCCGCGTCCAAACTATGCCAAAACCCTAGTTTTTTGGTCGCGTCTAACTATGCCAAAATCCTAGCTTGGTCACGCCTAAACCATGCTAAAGCCATGCCATAAGGATTGGGGTATTGGTTTGGCCGCGTCTAACTGGGGGATGCTCATTGGGGTATTGGTTTGGCGGTTACAGCGTGCGGCGTACACTAGCTCGTTACAAGACAGTGTCATAAGGATGAGGCGGTTAGTAAATACAGGGAGTAATGGTGAAACGCTTTCCTTCGTTATGGAACATCAATTCCAGGCGTTACCGGTTACCACCTCCTCCCATTTGCTCACCCGTTTCCATTTCTTACGAGACCAGAGTACGTTTCACTTCGACTTGTATAAATAGGTATTACCTTTTTCCACCGAACAACAAGTTTTGGTCAGGAGCATACAACACTCAGAAATCACTTGTTAGCTTTCTCATCTGTTAGCTTTCACTTTCTGATACAAGTCAAACAACTACTCTTCCAGAATCAACTATTCTGGTCTCAACACTCTCTTCGCTTCCCTCCCCAAACCAACCCTTCTCCTTCACTTTGTGACCGAAGCAAGTCTGGAACGGCCATTTCTTGGTTTAGGCCGGATTTGTACAGATTGATCTCTCGAATCTAAAGTACTTCCTTGCAGTACATTGTTTAGGGTTTAAGCTCGTTTCTCACCCACAACACACGAAATTACCGGAACCAGCAGAAACTGTTTTCACCCTCAAACAACTGTCTTCAAAGTTGGCAAAATGTCTAAACCAGGAGGGACGGTGGATGACCTGCTCGTCACCTGCTTAGCAAACCAAAAAACATGTGACAACCTCAATAACATTTTACGCTCCTACTCAACTTCCGCGGGCCAGACAATCAATACAAAAAAGTCGATACTCATTCACCATCCAAAAAATCCACAAACGACAAGATAATGGCTATCCCACACATTCAACATACCAACAACCCACAACCTACCAACATATTTAGGAGTGCAATTTAAACAAGGGAGGAATTTGTCACCGATTTTTGCTCCACTTCTGCAAAGGTTAGAAAGGAAAGCAAAAGGATGAATGGAAAACTTTCTAAACCAGACGGGACGGTGGATGCTCCTAAACTCATCCTTAATCCCAACATCAAATCATGTGATGTAGAATCAACTACTACCAGTACATGTCCACAAAAAAAAAAAAAATAGATAAGATAACACAGAACTTTTTTTGGGGTCATCATACGAATACAAGGAAGATGTATATGATACAGAAGGATAAACTCAATCTCCCAGCCAGACATGGAGGTCTTGGGATAAGAGACTCAAGGAAGCACAATTTTGCTTTACTAGGAAAGAGAGTGTGGCAGATACATGCTAAACCAAATAAAATATGAAACAACGTATACCGAGAAAAATACATGTAGAACCAATCAATCTTTCCAACCAAGCCAAAGACACCGGATGGAGCAACTTTACATGGAAAAATATACATAAAGTAGCTTGGTGAAGATACTTTGTGTTTTTTTAAGCGTTTGAAAAAATATTTAGTTAGTAATGATACTAGCAGTGGCTAAGGGAGTTTTATCTTTGAAAGATTAGGTGTAGCTATTCAAAAAGGTGTTGTTGCTCATCTTGTTGTTAGGCTACCAACCAAAGAGCCGTAAAAACCTTGATAACATTATCTGTAATGTATCTTGGATTTCTATAGGAGAACTATACGGTGCAGAAGATGGAAATCAACAAGGATAAACGAGAAGTGGATATCCATGCATGCATATCCAACAATAGCGGGAGATAATGGACATAACTTGGTTATTACTCTTTTTGAAACCCCACTCATTTAATTGGAATGTTTTATTGCTTAACCAAACATTCACACTAACGATTACAAACACGGTTAGATGTCCACATCTCAGAACCGTCAATCCCAGACAAATCAATATGGCATCACTCCAAAAATGGACAGTATACGGAGAAAAGTGGGTATGAGGTATTAATGATAAACCAAGACCAGAACACCACAAATACCCGACCACAAAACAAGGCGTCATTCGAGGTCCACAACAATAAGAAACTTTGGCAAGCTAACTGCCCACAAAAGATCATACTTTTCATGTGGAAAGTCAATCACAAGGGACCGCCAGCCTTGGAGACATTACACATTAGAAACATAAGTAGCACCAATCTTTGCCCGATCTGCAACCAACTATAGAATCAAATCAACAGTGCATGTTTGAATGTGATAGAGAAAAACAAACATGGACACTCATGCGTTCTCACCTGAATAGCAACAACAGCTCTTACAACTCTTTACAACCAGATCAATCTGCCGGCACAACCAATACCCAATATGATATGCCAACAACCACAACGACGGGGTGCTACAAACATCAGCCAACATCAGAGGAGTCAACAGAGCAACCAAAGAACAACATGTTTGATTAAGGTGCCACGGGATTTCCAAGAGTTTATGAATATGACGGAAAGGAAAGAAGCGTTCACTCTCTGCTGCTTCACACTGTGGAATATATGGCTGGCAAGAAATGAAAGGCCAAAAAAAAAAAAAGACTCCACGGAAAATCTTCCAGATAGCTAGCCTTGATACTGAGCCAAGAATGTAACTGGGCACTTATACACAAACTAAACACCCACACTGAATCAGAGCAATAGTCAACCTGTACCCAACCGCATTCGAATATAAAGCTTGTATGGGTGAAATGTATACCACCGCCTCAACACGGGCTAAAAATCAACTCAGATGGAGCAAGCAAAGGACAACCTAGAGGACTACCGGAGATAGCAGGTGCAGGGTGGATGTGTAGGAACGCTCAGGGAAGGGTAGTGATGGCCATGGCGGCTCCAATTGAGATCACTATATCCTTGGTAGCAGAGACTTGGGCACTTCTATTGGCAACCAGAATGGCAGTAACACAAAAATGGACAAACATACTCTTTGAAACATACACAAAATATTTGTTACAGTTTCTGCAGAAGGACAATGAACAGACGCCTTGGATCATTCAAAATATGCTTCAAGAGATACACCACCATTTGCATCAGATTGGACAATTTCAAATATTACACTCATACAGAGAGGCGAATCAGGCAGCGGATGGATTGGCAAACTTTGCGACACAACAATAATTACAACTAAGGGGATATCCACACATGTATTTGGGATTACACGTGCTCAGATTTCCTCAATGTAATTGTAATGAATGATTCAATAGGAAAATGTACCCCAGAGAAGTCCATGATTAATAAAATCAACTACTCTTCAACATATATATATATTAGGTATCACCCCGGCCTACGGTTGGGGATCATCCTTTTTCGATTTTTGTTTGTTGTTTGGTCGGGCTGTCAGTATTCTTCCACAAATTATTTTGGCCAGCCTGTAATTGTCAAGGTCATGTTTAGTTATTAGTCATATCATAGTAGAGTGTGCTAGTTAATCGGGTCAAATTAACAAGGCTTATACATTAGCATGTCATGCAGGCCCAGTGTTTTATAGATCAGGTCAAATTAGTCGGAGCTTGCGGGCCCGGTCGTAAATTAGAAAGTTTACGATCAAACGTAATTCGCATATTAAAATTAGTCGTGATTAGGTTTAGCCTATAAGTTAGCCGGGATTGAGCCTATAAGTTAGTCAGGGCTTGGGGCCCCAGTGTTTTGTTGGTCTGGTCAAATTAGCTGGGGCTTACAGCCCCCGCCGTGGCCCCATAAGCATATTCCGTCGTTTTGTTGGTGGGCCCAAATTAGCCAGAACGGGTGTTTTGTTAGGCGGGTCAAATTAGCCGGGGACTACAGCCTCGGTCGCAGCCCTTAAGCATACCTTGGTGTTTTGTTGAGCGGGTCAAATTAGCCGGGGCTGGCCCCTTACGCATATCCCGTCATTTTGTTGGTCAAGCCAAATTAGCCGGGCCTTACAGTCCCGTCCGTAGCCCTTGAGAAGACCTTGGTGTTTTGTTGGGCGGATCAAATTAGTCGAGGTCTACCGTCCCGGCCATACCCTTAAGAAAACCTTGGTGTTTTGTTAAAGGGTCAAATTAGTCTGGACCTACGGTCCCTGTCGTAGCCCTTTAACAGACCCTGGTGTTTTGTTGGTCGGATATTTCTCATGAATCTTAAAACAATGTGTTTTTCCACGGACATGTACATCAATAGACAATGCCACCCATGTACTAACACAAGAGCACGAGCTCGAGATCCAAGCTAATAATTACAAAAGCTTGATGTACTCAAAATTGTTTGAAGGAAATATGCTATGTTTTTGCTCATTATCAAAAAGTACATAAGATATAATAGGTGGCACGCAGGCATCATAGACCCATCAATCTAGCTAACGTTCCTATATAAAAAGAGGATCAATGAAACAATGTATAAAATTGTAAACTGGGAAACAGTAAGTTGGATGCAATACCGTTCTAATGGGGGTTAAAGCTCGGAGTCCTCGTTTTTTCCTTGAAGCAGCTAGTAATTCTTTAAGACGCCCCGTATTTTCAAAAAGCAATGGCGCAGTCAGTACTTGATTATAGTCAGGCACCGTCTCCTCTAGAATTTGTTACAAAGGTTATTATCTGTCGAGGTAGAAATTGTTCTTCCTTATCCAATACTCTTCTTCTTCTCCTTCTTCTGGTTGGATACCTGACTCAGGAGTCACACATCATATCACTTCAGATTTGTCTAATCTCAACTTACATTCTGAGTATCAAGGTTCTGATCAAGTAAAAGTTAGAAATGGCTCAGGTTTGACTATAACTCATGTTGGCTCTTCTACATTACATCATGATTCTGTTAAGTTTACTATTTCAAATGTACTTCATGTGCCATCTATTACCAAGAATTTAATCTTTGTGCTTCAATTTACTAAAGAGAATAATTGTTACTTTGAATTTTACTCTGACAAATTTCTTATCAAGGATTTGGTCACCAACAAGGCTCTTCTTACTGGTCCTGTCAGAGATGGACTGTATCACATGGAGTTCACTAAGGAGCAACTGAAGCAAGCTTTCTCTTCTGGCATCTCTTCTTCAAATAGTTGGCACAATAAACTTGGGCACCCAGCATAGAAGACTTTAAGGCATGTTCTTTCATCAGTGAATGAAATTATTGATTCTCATTTAGATTCCACTATTTGCTCTTCTTGTCAGTCTGCTAAGAGTCGTGCTCTTCCTTATCCAACTAACTCACCAAATAATATGTATGGACTTCTGGATTTAGTCTATTCTGATGTATGGGTTTCTCCTTTATGTTTTGTGAATGGATATAAATATTATGTGTCATTTATTGATTCCTTTAGCAGATTTACTTGGTTATATCCAATTGCTTACAAATCTGAAGTACTTCCTACTTTTATTAAATTCAAGAATTTAGTAGAAAATCAACTTAATAGGAAGATAAAACTCATTCAGTCTGATTGGGGAGGTGAGTATAGAAATGTGTCTGCTTTTCTTGATTCTTGTGGCATAGGACATATGGTCTCTTGCCGTCATGCCCATGCTCAAAATGGCACAGCAGAGAGGAAACACAGGCATATAGTTGAAACTGGCCTGGCCTTGCTTAATCATGCCTCTTTTCCCTTGTCCTTCTGGTCATATGCTTTTGAAACTGCAAATTTTTTAATTAACAGACTACCAACACCTACACTGCATCAGTTATCTCCATTAGAATGCCTTTTTCATCTCAAACCTGATTACCACTTTCTACATACTTTTGGGTGTGCTTGTTATCCTTGCTTAAGAAGTTTCAATCATCACAAGTTGGAACCCAGATCTGTGCAGTGCATCTTTCTAGGATACAGTGCAATGCACAAAGGGTATAGGTGCTTCAATCCTAATACCAACAAAATCATAATTTCTAGAGATGTTAGGTTTGATGAGGGTAAATTTCCATATGCTTCATTATTTGCTATTGAGCCTGTTGGAGCTGATTTACCTACAATGTCTGGTCTACCATCTTCTCCAACTGCACCTGTGCCTGTTATTTCCAATGAACTAGATGAGTCATCTATTATTGCCAGTGCTCCTCTCACTGCAACAGATACTACTTCAGTTCCTTCACCTACTCCCACTGTGGTAACCAATGATCATCCTATGACCACCAGAGGTAAAATGGGTATTACCAAACCCAATGCAAGGATTTATGCTTCTGAAGTCCAATCAGTTTGTGAGGATATTACAGTACCTACATGTTACACTGAGGCCTGCAAGGATCCCAACTGGAGAGCAGCTATAGATGAAGAGATAAATGCATTGTCACAAAATGGTACTTGGAAATTGGTTGTTGCTGATGCAGGCTACAATGTCATAGGCTGTAAATGGATATTTAGAATTAAGAGAAGAGTTGATGGGTCTATTGAGAGGTACAAAGCTAGACTGGTGGCTAAGGGGTACAACCAAGTGGAAGGTATTGATTATCAAGATACCTTTAGTCATGTTGTTAAGCCTACAACTGTCAGAATTTTTCTTTCAATTTCTCTTCACAAGCACTGGCAGATCAGACAATTAGATGTGAAGAATGCCTTCCTTCATGGATATCTTTCTGAAGATGTTTACATGGTGCAACCCCCAGGCTATACTAACAAGCTACTTCCCAATCATGTATGTCAACTGAAGAGATCTTTATATGGCCTCAAGCAAGCCCCTAGAGCTTGGTTTGAGAGATTGAGTCAATTCTTGTTCAAGAATGGATTTTCTGCTTCCAAGACTGATACTTCTCTATTTTTCATAGTTACTTCCACTTCAGTCATTTATATTTTGATCTATGTTGATGACATGTTGGTCACAGGAAGCTCATCATCTGATGTGGACTCTCTCATTGCTGCTTTGAGTAAGGAATTTGCCATCAAAGACTTAGGAGAATTGCATTTCTTTCTTGAAATTCAAGCTGTTAAAAATACTGCAGGTGTGCTTTTATCTCAAGAACAATACATCACCAACTTGCTTACCAAGACAAAAATGCTTAATGCAAAGAGTTATGCTACTCCATTCAATTCTTCCACTACTGCTGAGTCAAGTCCTTTTGAAGATCTTGTTCTTTACAGAAGCACAGTTGGTGCATTGCAATATGCCACCATCACTAGACCTGGCATTGCATTTGCAGTTAACAAAGCTTGTCAGAAGATGCAACTTCCCTCCATTTCTGATTGGTCAACTGTTAAACGAATTTTGAGATACTTAGTTGGCACTATCTCTTATGGCTTGCAGTTTAAAAGATCCATTTCACTTCAGTTACAAGCATACTCTGATGCTGATTGGGCAGGTGATACAACTGACAGAAGGTCCACTGGTGGTTTAGCAATTTTTCTTGGTCCAAATCTGATTTCTTGGTGTTCTAGAAAACAAAAGACAGTCTCCAGATCAAGCACTGAAGCTGAGTATCGTGCTTTGGCAGATGCAACCTTTGAACTGGTATGGATTCAATCTCTCCTCCATGAACTACACTTTCCATCTCCAAGGGTACCTGTGTTGTGGTGTGACAATATGGGAGCTACATATCTCACTACAAATCCCATATTTCACAACAGAATGAAGCATATTGAGATAGCCTTCCATTTTGTGCGAGAATTGGTTGCTTTAAAAGCCTTAGTTGTGCGTTTCTTGTCTACTCAAGATCAAATAGCATATATCTTCACAAAGGGTTTGTCCAGTACACGTTTTGCTACTCTTAGACTCAAGCTCAGCGTCTCTGCTCCTGCATAGACTCTGATCTTGCTGGGGGTGTTAAGAAACAAATGCTAATCTGTGTCAACTGTACGTGTGCCTTCAAAATCATGTGTAGTGTGTGAGCTTTTGTAACTGCCAAGTGACAGCTTCTGTATGGGTAGCAACCTGTTGTAACCGGTCATTTATTTTCAGGAGGTTTAAATAGTCAACATTAGAGTCTGTGTCTGTAAATACTCTGAAATTGAATCTGTAAGAAATAAAATGAAGATTTTCTCACGACATATTATCTTCTAACACTAATCAATTTGGCTTTACCTCTCGACACCAGGAAGCTTTTCTCTCATTCTTATAAAAAACAATAGAGAGTTGGAACAGAGAAGCAAGGGATAACAACAGAAAAGCAAGGGAGAACACGGGGGGAAAAATTCTAGGATTTTGCGTGAGAGAGGAATATTGGTCGGGGGAAGGAATTTATCAATAGCCACAGATTACAACAGAGAAAACAAAATTTTAACAGCAAAAAACATTAGATTAGGTTGTTGCATGGAGTACTGGTTGAGGGAGGGATATTTATTAACACCACACTAGTTGGGGAAGGGAATTTTATTAATACAACGCAGATAATGATTAGGAAATCAATATTTTGTTCCAACGTTTTTACAGCATCTCCAACAGTAGATCAAAAAAATCCTACTTGGATGTCATTGTTAGACCCCCACGGATCTTAATAAGACCCTTTATACTAAAACTCATCTCCAGTAGTTAAGGTTATAAAATATATTTTAGATTTAGATAAACGCTAAAAAAAATGATATTTAGCTTGATTCCACATTAAAAATTATTTTTTTAAATAAAATTGATGATATGAAATTAGTTAAGGGTCATCCCGAAGGTGTAGTTAATACTTTCTTTAACACCTTCGTATTTAGTATTTGATCCTTCCTAGTTTGTAGGACCTAATCATTGGAGATGCTTTTATACTAAATGGGGGTCTAAAATCCTATGTGTTATTCAAAAAAAATATTTTCACCTTCTGTTGGAGATGCTCTTGGGGTTAGCTTAGGAAACAAATATATTAACGGAAACAAAAATACATCGGGAAACCCCAAGGATCGAATGGACGTCTATATAGAATATATAACTAATCAATCCGCGTTGTAGGATGACGAAATCAAGGGTCGTAATTATCCACATACACAAACACCACTTCTTTTTATAATATATATATATATATATGTATGTATGATTTGTAAAACAATATATATCGGTGCGTTTCATTGGTTACATCTTCTTCGACGGAAGCACTTCATATGATTTGTCATATTTAGAGTTGGTAAATCTATTTTGTACTAATATCGGTTTTTTTTAGTGTGTATAATATCAAATATTGATATAGCTATATAGCAAGTGTGGTTTTTCATTTAACTACAAAAAATTGGTTGGGGGAAGGAATTTATCAATAGCCACAAATTACAATAGAGAAAACAAAATTTTAACAGCAAAAAACATTAGATTAGGCTGTTGCGTGGAGTACTGGTTGGGGGAGGGAGATTTATTAATACCACACACTGGTTGGGGAAGGGAAATTTATTAATACGACGCAGATAATGATTAGGAAATCAAGATTTTGTTCCAACGTTTTTAGAGCATCTCTAATAGTAGGTCAAAAAAATCCTACTTGGATGTCATTGTTAGACCCCCCGTTTATTTAGATTTTATCTCTGGATCTTAATAAGACCCTTTATACTAAAACTCATCTCCAGTAGTTAAGGTTATAAAATGTATTTTAGATTTAGATAAACACTAAAAAAAATGATATTTAGCTTGATTCCACATTACAAATTATTTTTTTAAATAAAATTGATGACATGGAATTAGTTAAGGGTCATCCCGAAGGTGTAGTTAAGACTTTCTTTAACACCTTCGTATTTAGTATTTGATCCCTCCTAGTTTGTAGGACCTAACCATTGGAGATGCTTTTATACTAAATGGGGGTCTAAAATCCTATGTGTTATTCAAAAAAAATATTTTCACCTTTTGTTGGAGATGCTCTTAGGGTTAGCTTAGGAAACAAATCTATTAACGGAAACAAAAATACATCGGGAAACCCCAAGGATCGAACGGATGTCTATATAGAACATATAACTAATCAATCTGCGTTGTAGGATGACGAAATCAAGGGTCGTAATTATCCATATACACAAACACCACTTCTTTTTATAATATATATAGTAATATATATATATATATATATATGATTTGTAAAACAATATATATCGGTGCATTTTATTGATTACATCTTCTTCGACGGAAGCACTTCATATGATTAGTCATATTTAGAGTCGGTAAATCCATTTTGTACTAATATCGGGTTTTTTTACTGTATAATATCAAATATTGATATAGCTATATAGCAAGTGTGGTTTTTCATTTAATTACAAAAAATTGGAGCCCGGAAAATTGAGTTGATTGCTTGATTCTTAACCCAATTATGTGAATTCTAAGGAAAGAAAGATATATCAACGCATTTCCTTTATTACAACTTCTTTGACAGGAGCACGTCAAATGATTTTTGCTATTTAGAGTTGGTAATCTATTTTATATTTTGTCTTTTTAATGTATCTAATATAGTTATAACAAGTGTAATTTTTCATTCAAGTGCAAATAGTACTGATGCTGGCAATGTCGAGAACTACTTACTAATTTCAAAGGTTAACCTTCAAGGACTACTTACTAATTTCAAAGGTTAACCTCAACACCTTAAACAACATGTAAATTTTGAATTTGGTCCCAATTGTTAATCTCTTTTTTTTAATATGCAAAAGTCGGACCAAACACCACTCAACCTGCTATACAACTAATCTACTATAAACCTTTACGACGGTGAGGATTGAACCCCTGACTTACTGGAGTTGATGGGATTCCACTGATATGCTCTTGGACCCAGTTCCAATTGTTAATCTATTATACACTACAGTTGTTAATTGGGACCTCCTCCGGTGTGGGGGCAAAGCCTACATGGGTTACATACTAGCAGAATGTAAAAATTGGAATGCAAATTGCTGAAATGATCAAAATATAATGTAGCTCTTCTCCTTCCGCAAAATAATGAATTCATGCGTACATTTATCTATACACGCAAATAGTCTTACAAAATACAAACAACTACCGACCATAACCAGAAAGTAATCACAGGTAAGAAGAAGAAAAAAAGGACAAATAATTCACAGAACACGGATGGATAATGCACGCGCTAATTCTAGTAAAGAGTGCTATATTTTGTTTTTCCTAGTCAAGGGATAGAGTAGAGTAGCAACTGGAAAGAAAGCGAGACTGAATGATACGCTGTCTGTCTTCTTTGTAGGGGTACATCTAACAGTTGAATCCATGGCAAACAGAAAGAACTATGATCAAAATCAAGGCAACGAGAATACCAAGAACTATAAGCTTTATCTTCATGTTCTGTAGCCACATCTTCCTCCTCATCTTTGTTCCCTGTTGCCTGAAATCCTGTGCCTGCCAAGAGCCAAATAATACTGTCACTCGTTACTATAAAAAGAGAATAAATAGAGCATAATTCACTGTTCATACATAAACAAGCATAAGTTTTTCTTATGATGAGTTTCAGGGACATACAATTCAGGTTTACACAAATATATACAAGTTCGGCAATTACCAAACTAATAAAGTTATTATGTCATACAGTTCCAATGATACCAGCAATGGCGCTAAGTGAAACTACACTATAACAGCAGCCACACACACACTAACCTGTGATCGAAGGTTTCACCACATTCCAGAACAAATATATGGTTCCAAATGAAGTTCAGGTTTACACAAATACATACAAGGTCGGTAATTACCAAACTAATAATGATGCCAGCAATGGCACCAAGTAAACTACACTGTAACAGCTGCAGCCACAGACATACTAACCTGTGATTGAAGGTTCTCTGTTTTTTCACCACCGTCCAGAACAAATATATGGTTCCAAATGAAGTTCAGGTTTACACAAATATATACAAGGTCGGTAATTACCAAACTAATAAATTTATCATGTCATATGGTTCCAATAATGCCAGCAAGTGGCACCAAGTAAACCACTAACACAGCAGCCACATACACACTAACCTGTGATCGAAGGTTCTCTGTTTTGTCAACCAGAAGCTCAATTTTTTCACCTCGGTCAAGAACCTGCACGACATAAAGATTCATTTATAGATATGCAACCCACTACTTGAAATGTCCAAATGGAACATCCGACTTGTGCCTTGAATCAAGTGATTTATGTGAAATTGAAGAGAGGGAGAATCAGCTATGTATGACACAGCACTTTGCAGTTCAAATGAAGATATTACTGATTGTTATTCACCTTCTCAATATTTTCCATCATCACTCCCTTTACTTCAGTAACTTGAGCCTTAACTTTGGCAAGTTTGCTGATTTCCTCTGGATGATCCACACAGTACTGCATATGCTCCTTAAGCTTTGACCTGAAAATGTGGATGGCGGCGACAGGGTTTTAGCATTAACACACACAGCTATGATTAAAAAGAAAACTAACATTACTGTTTCCTATTGCCAGGTAAATTGTAAGAGAATTACCCAAACTCCTTGTTAAGGCTGTGTGCAACAGCAGTTGCAGCCTTTCCTCCTGCATATCTCTTGTTGAAGTCATCCTTAACACGTTCTAGGAATGCAATAGGTACTTGTCTACCGGCAGATTCGACTGCGACCACACAGTAGGCTGCAGAATTCATAAAGCATAAGAATCTGACAAACAAGACAAAGCTCTGACTGCAAATACAAGAGAGGAAATAGACTAACTATAACAGAAGTATCATAAAATGAGAGGTCCCAAAAAAGAAATGCAAAAGTTCGTTCAAGAACAGACGGGTACCCTGGCTTCGAGATCTCAAAACAGAAGTGAAGATATTAATCAATAGTAGGCACATCAGTGTTGGATGCGTTGACGAGATATTCCGACTAATTAAATAGCAGATAATGGTTTCAAAACTATGGTTACTTGTCCTCACACACATGATATTTTAACTTACATGAGACACTAAAGCATGCATAAAGAGATGGCAACCAAAATCAGACCATGCTATACTGTGACAAAATGAATGTGTAATAAAGAAAATCTAAGTGCCAACAAAAACTGAACTCCAAAGTTTAGTATCAAACACATAGAAATGCAAAATATTGGTCAGGATCAGGCACACTGGCATTACAGATCCAAGATGCTGCCATGTTAACTCAGAGAAGATAAAAAGACATTTCTAGTTAATACATCAAAAGCCTTGTTGCATAGGAGAGCAGCAACGCAGCTACATGTAATCACAAAAATGAGCCTCTTGAAACAAATCGAGAAAATGGTGTTATCACTACAAAACCAAGATAAGCATAAAACGCTCAACTAAAAACAGACTTTTCAGCAACCGAGACGCGCATACAACCATGACACCTACCCCCACTCCTTTTTTTCCCGCAACAATGAAAAGATAAGACAATATAACATGTTTCTAAATGAATACAACTAAAAATCCATATATTAATTCTCCTATTTAAGAACTTTACTCTCATAAACTTAAATTTGAAGATCTAAGAGATTGAAATCAGTAAGTATACCATACGAAACATGAACAAACTGAGGGCTTCTCTAAGATCTGAATGTACCAAGTTGACCCGTTTTCTTCTATTCTCAACATGACTTTTATCAATCCAGATAAATGAAACGAACAAAAAAGAGATGAATCGGGAACAAGGTGCAAACAAACAACAGATCAATGATCGATAAAAAAAATAGAGAATAAAACACCTAATCAATCACAATTTACAGCTGTGAATCGAACAGATCAATACTAGATCTAAAAGAAGACGAACACATAGATCAAATCAGAAACAAAGAAAAATCAAAAAAAAAAAAAAAATAAGGAAATCTAGATCTAGAAAAAAGACAAAGAATTGAGAAACTTACTAAACCCGTCTTCTACGAGGTAATTGAAGGTGTGATTATCGCAGTTATAGGTAAACTTATTATTACTAGCAGGTAGTTTTTGAAGACATTGAGAAGCAATTGTTGTAAAATTCCCTGTGAATTCAGTGTATTCGGCCAAGATAACTGTTCCTCTAGCAACAAAACTGTAGATCAATGACTGTTGTCCCATTTCTAAACACAATAAACCCTAACCCTAACCAACAAAATTAATTTCTTGTTAAAAAAATCAGAAAATTTCAGAAACAGAATTGAGAATCAGGAAAATAGTGAAGATCGATCTAACGAATGATCGGGGATTGATCGATTTTTTCTTTTTTTCCCTCTTCTTTTTGGGGGTAATGTGGAGAGAGAGGAGAAGAGAAATGTTCGGCGAAAAACATAAAATGAGTTCGATTTATATTTAAGTTTTTATTATGGTTGGATGAAAAGAGTGTGGTAAATGTGCCCTGTAGTTTTGTCTACAAGTTTACAATCTTGACCATGGATTTGTGAGGAAATGTCTGAGAATGCCACTGGTTTGACAACTGGGATCCACCGCTCCACGTTGTGAGATTCAGGAGTATGGGCTGACTCGGTCCACCCATTAAGGAAAAATGTATAACCGGAGGTCCAGAGGGAGTCGTGCTGTGATGAGATTATCTACGTGACAGTTACGGCAAAGGTGCACATTTTAACCATTGGATATAACATCATCAATACATCCATATCTCGAAGCATCATCATGGTTATAAAAAGACGTGGTAATTGACTCCTTGATCAAAGAGTCAATCGGTGGACAGGAATCACCGGAGAGGGTTATCTCGCGGTCTTTATCGTCCGGATTTCGTTTGATTTGGACGGCTGGGAATGATAGGTTGTGTTTTGATCAAATTCCCAAATTCACGAAACCAGAGCCACACTTATTGAACTCGGGAGTTCTAACATATCCCAAATTCACGAAACCAGGGCCACACTTATTGAACTCGGGAGTTTTACCATATACCAGCTCGGAATTTTAGCATATATATCAGCGCCCCCAAGAGTTTTATAACATTGATATATTCTGTTCTATCAGGCGGAAAACTCAAATTGAGTAATGCGGATGGAGATTTTTGTTGGACGGCTGGGAAAGACTCATAATATTGCGACTTGGGATACCATTAACACTATAAAATCAAACTCACCGATCTTCCTTCAGTGAATTTCTTCCACAAATTAATCATTCTGTAGTTGTTGGTATGCTTTTCAATCGAACAATTTTTCCTATTCAAAAAAATGAAAATTCTTCTATGTCCGCCACCTCTTTGCTTCTTCTGAATTCTACTCCGGAACCTCATGCAAACCCTCTTCTCGATGTAGTTTGTTGAATGCAGTTTGTTTGTTTTTTCCAGGGGTCGATGTAGAAACAGAAAGATGTGCAACTTTTTAGGGATAGCAAATTCGAGCTTCTGACTCAATTCCAAACCGAAATTTCACGTCCTGTAGTGGTTTGTGTCTCAATTTTGTTTTTTGTTTTTTTGTTAAGTTTTGATTAAGGTTTTTGATTATTCTTCTTGGTTGGATTAGGGTTTTTGACTTATTTTGTGACAGATGCGAGGAAAGGGAATGTTTTTAATAAGAATTATTAGTGTTCTGTATTTCAAATTGACTAATGGAGAACCCGTAGCAGAGAGACAATGACATTGCCCTTCATCAGCCTCTCTAGCCAGGAAAACAGTGTTGAAGTTTTCTTAGATGAAGATGAAAACTGGGATGAATCATGTACGTACTTTTTAACTTAAACTTTTACTTCATGCTCATACCCGGAACTCTTCTGAATCACGTATATACTTGCTCACTTAACTCCACAAAGAAAGAAAAACAAGAGGAAGATCATGAGAAAAAACCAAAGACAGACAAAGAAGGAGACAACGAGTGGAAAGTTCTCCATTACTTTTTTGGCTATATGGTTATGAAATCCTAAGGAGTGACTGAAGAAGAGCACTCAATATCCTACCAATACCTTGCTACGGTAAATTGTTGTCATTCCAACCTCTTCAGTTTACTTAACTAGAACTGAACTGATTTTCTCAATTATAAGTTGTTGATTCAAACGTGAATTTTCGTTTCTCAACAAGATTTTAGTGAGGACAAGCCGAATTCAAGGATGTTCCTTTTGTTCCTCCAAAAGCTTCTTAGATTTGTACGACAGTTAGTTCAAATTTAACTTGAAGTTATGTCAGGCATGTCTTCATCTCAGATGAATTTTATGATCTTCTACCCAAGTACCTAGACTTTTTGATGGTAACTAATTTGTTCCCCTATACTACTCATATAGGTTCGTTACGATGAAGGAGGCATATAATTAGATTTTAATTTATTTTTTGAGGTTGGCTTAGCGAAGAAGACTGCTCTAGGGATAGAAGTTGTTTAATTTTGATCGGTTTAGTTTATCCTGTTATTTTTGGCAGGTCTTTGAACCCAATAACACCTTGGTACTGTGATTTTGTTTTTGTTCTTTTTTCGTTATGATTTTTGTTGTTGTGTACATAAATAGAGAGAAACGTAATTTTTTTAAATCAACATTGGTACCCATCATAGATTGTTGTGTTCGTCGGATTAAATGGCCTGTGATTATTGTAAAGTGATGATAATGTTGTCGTAGAAATATTGTTGATGGATTGTTGTGTTCGTCGGATTTAAATGGCCTGTGATTATGCTTTTACCAATATGTTGTTGTGCTTATTATATATCCAAGTTTTTTTTCTGTTGGGTTCCCAGATTCGCAACAGCTGTTCCAAACATATCGCAACCAACCTTCAAATATATAGAGGAGGTTAAAGAAGTCAAACCCTAGATGGATTTATAATTACAATGTAAGAAACTTAAAACTAAAACTTCTTCCCTATTCAGCCACAAACAGCTCTGAATTCTCTTTTTAGCAACCTTATGCAAACTCTAGATGGTAACTCCCAATGGAACTTCTTAAATTGAAAGTCCTGAATTCAAATTTGAAGCATACTAATTGATAATCTCAAAACTTATAGAACGATAGGTTGCTGCCACTGAATCTGTAGGAAAAATGGCTTATTCCAGAACTCGAATTGGCGAGCGGAAAAGAGAATCAAGGCAGTAAAGAAACCCCTTGACCTTATTTTTTCTTTTATTCTAATCTTATGTAAACTCTCAGCCTCTCAGGGGTACTGTCAGATATATGTTTTGTTTCCAGTATTGTAGTAAGTCCTCTTTCTCTATGCTAAGTTCCTTTTTTGTTGTGCAGTTGAGATTCCCTTAACCCCCACAGATGGATTGTGTTACAAGTCTCAACATGAATATCACCATAGAGATTGTAAGTCCTTTGACATGTGGTTTACAGACGTTGGTCGGGACAAAGAGGTGTACAGCTTTTTTGAATTGTAAGTTTCTTATATCCTTGGTCTATTTAAACTCATTATATACTCGCAATAAGATATTTTGTGATTGCCAATGAAGCGTATACTGGGTTGTTCGAGATCCAGATCACTCAATACTTCACTTCTTTGTAAACTTCATTATTCTCTTTAAATCAATGTTGTATTATCAGTTTGTTGCCTGATAATTATAGCGACATTGGTTCATATTCTCCATTTTTGTTGGAAATAGTGTGGTGGCTCAAGAACGTGGTACCTCGAAGTTTTTGCATTCTTAATACTCGATATTTGTTTGGTCTTGGCACTCTCTCGAGCTTGGAGTTTGTTTAGTATATATGGATTTCATATATGCCCTGAAGTTGGTTGGTTGTTCAATTGCAATTTACCACTGTTTGATCAGTGCATAATTATTTACTAATTCTAACTCTGATTTCCAATGGATTAAGTGTTTGCCTTCTTATCCTTCATTTATAGTGTGCTAACTTACTAACACTTTCTTGCTTCCATAAGAATATAAAGACTCTTTACCTATGTGGTGCCTTTTTCATATCTTTGAAACTTCTTTTATTTCTCTTTATGTGCGCAGGTAGTTAAATCCGGTTCTCTCTATCGATTCGTGTAAAATTTCGGGGCTATAATGGAACTGGTTAGCGAAACAATTCGCTTCAATTGGCGTGCTTATGTAAGCAAGAGAAACCTCGGGTATGGCATTGAAAATTAGGACAGTGAGTTTAAATTAGCATGTTCATAAATAACTATGTGCTTACTGAATCCAAGACTCAGATTTAGTGATGCATTTTCGTGGAGTGTGAGAATCAACTTCATAAATTAGGACTAGCACAATGTAAAGATATTGATTAAAGAAAATCATGATAAATTTGAAAGAATTTAACTTTGTCAACGTCCTCAAATATCTAGCTATGAATATGTAAATTGTTTAATTAATTTGTTTGTGAACGTTCTTAATATGTTTGTATTCTACTTGCTATTGAAATACATATTACATTGTTTTTGAGGTTTTAACAATTTGTCTTAAGATGCGAACTCAAGTAAAATAAATTGTTTATTCATCTTGGTATAACATTTTAGGTCGAGTCATCGAGATCCAATCTGTAAGTGTATTAAGTCAGATTCAAACTATATTATACGCCAGGGGGGTCGTCACTCTTCAATTTTGTTGTTTGTTTGTTTCTACTTTCAAGTGAGGAAACTTAAATCAATTATGAGAATAGGGTTAGGTTTTGTGTTTTCCTTCTAAGGTATTTAGCGATCGAAAATCTAATAAAGCCGATCTCGGGATACTCTATGGAGTGGTAAGTTTTGTGATTCATTTGCACACCCATGAAATTAGTGTAAGTATACAGTATATGTAACTTGATGTATGTCATTTGATTGATGAATGTGTGATAAATCTAGCATTCATGAGGTGTAAATTAAGCACATGCTGTAGTTAGTTGTCAAGCATAGCAAAAAAAATAAAAAAACCGTTTAATGAGTTTGTTTGACTTTGATTTTGCTGCAACGGCTATTTGAATGGACACCTTTTGCAGTTGATTTTCTGACAGGGGAGGTACCTTATCGATGCAACCTGTTTGAAAGATGGCATGATTCTGCATGATGTAGTAGCTAGGTTATTTAGTTATGGATCTGTGGCGCAATGGTAGCGCATCTAAGTGCAACTCAGAAAGTTGCGTGTTCGACTCATGTCAGATTCATAGTCAAATTCATAACACAGTTTATAGATGCGCATCAAAAATTATTCATCACGTAAGTTATATATGTTGATCGGTTTATTTATGATATGATATGTATTGGTTTGTTGCTTTTAGTGAGTTGAGTTTCAAAAGATTGGTTCTCGCTGCTAATTTGACTTGAGAAGTTTAGTTTTCCTAGATATGGAATTCGGGTTAAAACTAAATCTTTGTTGTGGAAGCTATATCCCAAAACTTGAAATTTATTGTTGGAGATGTTTAATTTGAAGCTAAGCCCTTTCTGTTTCGCTGTGTTTGGCTTTGTCTTTGATCTTCTTCCCAACATATCTCAGTGCAAAGACGATTCTTAATGTGATCAATCTCCTGGTCAAAATAGCCACTATTATTTGTGCTCGAAGATGGATTACACGAAGCCAGAATTGATGATAAAATTTAGCAAGACCATTTCGTTATGAAATTTACTGTTGTTCGTCAGGCCACGATAAGCTCGACCAGCTTCATTCTTATCAAATACAACGATCTCACAATATTCTCACGGAATTCAAAATACTCCACAGTCTATAATTGATGTGTACAATTTACTTTATTTAGAGCTTCTCCGATGGTGAATGTGGATGTTTCATATGTGGCATCATTGTTAAGACATCCTTTTAATATAAAACTTTTATCTAATCTTAATCCTAAATATAAGGAACAATAAAGTTTTATCTCCAACCCATAAAATTTTCTATTATTTTTTTTAGTTATTTGTATGCATACAATTGGTTAAAATCCTTTCCATTTTTATTTTTCAATGATTTTTATTAATAAAAGTGTGACTAGGATGGGTAGACATCCTAAGTGAATGTCTAAAACTAGAGATTCACCCAGAGGGTATGTAAAAAAAATTGCCACATCATCTTCACATCCATCCGTTGGAGATGATTTTTTATAAATTTGGTTGTGGATCCTACGTGGATTAGGACTTTTTTCTTCACATCCAGAGAATACCAGAGGACGATCCAGTGGTTCACATAAAAGCCCCTTAACATCGGGATGGTAAAGGTTAAAAGCGGGATTAATCCCTTTATTTCAGTCGGAAGGAATTTCAAATTTCGAAAAAGGTTACAGTCTCTACTCTTTATAGTTAACTCAGGAATGCTATCTTTCATTACACTTAGACATCACTTAGGAAATATAGCGTAGAATTGAGCTACAATTGTATTATTAGCCCCGTTTAGTATGATACTAATTGAGAATTTGTGAGGAACATAATTTATGTGCATCTTTTGGCCACTCATGATAAATTTTGAATCCACCTTCCCCTAAAAAATTTGTTTGCCATAAAAATATTGATTGCGGGTGGAACAGAAACCAATCTGATCATCCATGGAAGAATGGTCAAGTCTTTACCCATGTATTTTTGTTGAGAATTCTTCCTTGAACATCAAGTTCTATCATCAAGGATGTTATCATCTGCAACTCCATATTTCCCATAAGTAACCATCACTGTCAAATAGTACACAAACTTTAGAACTCTAAGAATTGAACTTTATCCCAATAGTACTTGCATCAGTTTGAAACCAAGCAATCATGTGCCCAACTAATGGTTTGAAGTAATAGATTTATGGAACAAAACATTCGGACTATGGCTTCAACATTCGTTGGTTTTACAAAAAAAAAAACAATGCATCTGCCTGATAGGTATACCCTTACTATGAATTGCATTCGTAATCTTGATATTGTTTTTGATGAAACAAACATTCTTATGTCTATACTTGCAGGATGAGAAAAATTCATTGAAAGAGCAAAATCCTGATACCAGTTTTCAGGACTATATTTCTTCCTTACTCTTTGGTGATCAGTAACCGAATTACTGCATATCCTTCAATATATGTTGGATTTCAACACATCTTGACCCTAATATAATATCTGCGTGTATATAAGCGTGCTTTATATTGCATGGGTAAAGGTTAATAGAACACATCTTGATTCATTTGTATATTCGTGCTAGCCCAACCGTAGGAATCTGAATGATGTCGTATGCGTCAAAAATAAATTACTTTCTCACTACTCAAAATATAAAATATAGCAAGGGCAAGAAAGGATCGTTCCCACAGAGAGGACTAGGTTGTCAAGTTGTTTCGGTTTCCTATAAATAACAATGGGGGTTTTCTGATTTTTATATACTAAAATAAAATAAAAGCAAAACAAATAAATAAAGCACACAATTCAAATATGTGAAAGGATTGGTCAAGGATATCGTTTTCATCCACAAACATGCTTTTCAATAATAACTAGAATTGATATTTAATCTCAACTTTATTAAGAATCCTAAGATATCTTGATCGCAAGTATATCTCGCTAATTCCCTGATTTCATCACAACCACATTAAAAGATGCATATGTGAATTCTTCCTAGAAAGCAACCTAAAGTGTAAAAGCACAATTAAGTTTAACTCCCTAGAAGCATTGAGTTCTATGGAATAAGACTAATCAAAGCAATCGAACGTGTATAAGCACTAATCCTATTTAACAAAGGTTACGATCCACTTGTGACTACTAGGATGCATCACTACAAGCAATACTCACAATTATGCTACTTGCAATCAGGAATTATCACTTTTACGTATAATAACCTTAATCTAACAATAGAGATGAAAACTAATTCAACCGATTCGCGACTCGACTAAACATGCATTCAAATCATATAACAATATTAATAATGAATCATAAGCAACAAAGTATGGAGACAAAACTAATGCATTGCATAAAAACCATGGTTGGAATTCCAACGTATTCCTTAACCAAGATAAAATTATCTAAACATGTGAATGGAGTTCATAACAAGAAGGAAAAGAAAACCTATCATGTTTCTAAACCCTAGAACACAAAAGTAGAGACGAAGATAAGATCCTCCGGGTTAGTAAAGAAGTTCCTTTTATATATCTCCTTCTTTCTCTACCAATATTCTGTTTAGGTCACGCACAAATCATGGCAAGCTCGCCAAAGTCCAAAGACCAAGTCTGTCTAGCCCATACTCACGGCTACAGTTTAGGCCTTAACCAAAGTTCATAAGCCCATTAATTTTTCAAGCCTGTCAGTCTTGAGGAACTGACAAGTACAACTCCATCCCATCTGACCAATTCAATACATGCCCTGTAATCTCAGTCATTTCTGTCACAAGCTATGTCCCTAACTGCATCTGCGCTGGCCTATAACTCCTTGTACCTCATACTTCTCTTATTCCTCCAACAACACCTGCTCTTGCTTAGAGAGACCACTGCAAACCAGCCAGAAACTGTTGGCACCATCAGTTCAGTTGCAACCATTGTAACCACCATTCCGTCTCAGCTAACTGAACTTCTATTCTAGCCATCTCTGCCAACTGAACCAACACCCAGCTTATTACCTGCACTTCTCATACCCAGTAGCGACTTCAAAATCATTTCAGCTGCATACAACCGCAACACTGCAACAGCTTCTTCACTGCTTCCATCTCAAATCAATTCCTTGTTCCAATTGCATAATCTGCTCAACTGATATGTTCCCAACCAATTCCTAGCTCTCCATTACTGTAACACAACCACTTATTTCTTGTCGTGAACAACAACAACTCATGTCTTTTGTAGCTTCAATTCGATTTGCAGTCCCATTATCTCAACACAGAATTCAGTCCTTGCCTTCTACCTGCAACATTAACATTCTCCTCCATCTATCAGTAAACACCTGTCAACTCGAGCCTCATCCGCATACACAGATGTGTGTGTTTCTTAGCATCAGAACATCACCAGCACCTGCAATCATTTCAAATGCTCGTTCTCAACTGCAACATCAACACTATCACCTTAACTCCATAAACCCTTGGTAATCACCCTCAACATCACTGCAATCACAAGCACCTTAGCCTCAATCTGACCCTTCTGTAGCAACAACAACAATATCATTCCATGCATCTCATTCTCACTGCCTCAAAACCACAACTGCCATCACCATCTTGCACCAGTTGCACTGCAACCACCAGAAGTATACCACTCCACTGCTGCCACTTCCCATGAATCAACATCATATGTTCACCTCCATGTCTCATTGTAAACACCCATCTTCTTGTCTGCTCCACATCAAATTCTCCCACTCTTGCTTCAGTTGAGATGTAATTCAGTTGCATTGACCCACAACCCACAACACCAACCTCATTGCAGCAGCAACGTTAACAGCTAATATCCCTGCCAAGTCTCAATTCCACCACTGCAACATCTGCGTCTATCATTCTGGCTTCATATCATCAAGCCTCCACTGTAATGTCCTTCATCTGACTTGAATCAATGGCAACAAACCATGAACATCTCCTCTGACTCTAATTGCGGCTTCACTTTTTATCAGTAGCTTGCAATTCATCTGATTCCTTCTCAACCATCAAATCTAATTCAAAACCCCATTGCAGTTCAGGTTCACGGCATCAACGATTCTTCATTCCCTGTGAAATTTGTCTCAATCATCAATTCGTGACCAACCCATCTATGTTCTTCAACCAAAACCCTTGTATCTTCGTTTTCTTCAGTGTACACCCATGAATCGACAACAACCCCAAATCGAGGAAAGCCCTAATTTCTTCTTCTGATGCTTCAATTGATAGTAACAACAGCGGCATCTTCTTTATCTTCTTCTAATCACAGCAGGATCTCGTTCATCTCTTCTTTTACTCATCTTCTTGATCTCTGAATTTCCCTGCGTCTATAACTCTCACAACGCCTCTGAAGTTGAGAATGAACAATGATTGAAACACAACCCTGAATTCCAGGGTTTGGTAATATAGGAAGTACAACCCCACTTTCTTCCACGTCAATCTTACATAATCTTCCAATATTTACACTTTGGAACAGTAATGACTGCTCTCCCCTCTCTCCTCTTCACCTTACCTTTCCCCCCTCTCGGTAACGGCTACTAGGGCTGAACATGGTGTCGGTTAACCGTTAGAAACCGACCGAACCAGACCAATAAGCAAGAAACCTAACCAAACCATTTAGATTTGGATTGGTTTGGTAAAAGATTTTGAAAAACCGACAGTATTGGTTTGGTTTTGGTTTGGCCTGAAAATCGAACCAAAAACCATTGGAAAACCGATAAATATAAACCGTTGATTAATATCAGATAGATTCAATCCACACCCTTCATATTTCTTAAGTTATAACCCAAGTATACATTGATTTCGTCGACCTAATTTTCACTTCACATCTTCGCCTCCTTCTTCACTCTTCAGTTCATAGAACAGAAACTAAAGTTAGGAGAAATCAAAAATCAAATCATGAATCGTGATCTCTAAACTCTAGTAGAATCTAATCATCCCCTCATTCTTCTTCTTCTTCTCCTTCTCCTCCTCCTTCTTTTCAGGCGAAATCTGTTCATATGAGTTTGTAATTGTAACCTGTCAGTGTTAGCTAGGGTTTACTAGTAGAAGGTATCATCTTCATTCTTCAGACGAAATAAACAAGTGAACATCTAATTTCTTTTAAGAGATATCATATTTATGTAACTTGGGTTACTTGATTTACATGATTTATATTTAATCTAGGGTTTACTAAAATGATTTGATTTTGCATGTTTTGTTTTTTTGCAGGATTAAGTTGATTTCTTTGATTCAACTATGGAGGAATCAGGATCAACACCAGTAAGATATTTTTCCTCGAGAATTAGAAAAATAGGATTCTAAAATTTGCAGTCTTCTTTTACTAATTCGTTCAAGTGATTGGTACCACTGTGTCAATTCGTTCTTTTAGCTCTAGCTGAGAGGACATCCAGTGAATTTATCTACTCCTTAATTACAGAATACTTCTTTGTGCATATAAAGTGTATCATCTATCATCCATCCAACTCGAAAATAATTAGTATCTGTATATGTTTTTTTGCATATAAAGTGTATCATCTTCTTTGAATGCACTTTGATATGCTTTTTTTACATGTTATCTGATTTGAATTTCTGCCTTGTTTATATTCAGGCTTCCGTTAACTCAAATGCATTGTTGCCACCACTACATCCTCCTCCAAGATCTTCTAACGCCTCTACTGAAGTTAGTTCAGTTGCAAAAGTACCAACTGCTGGTGAAGCTCCATCTGCACCAGCTGCCAATGTTTCCGATGCTGGTACCATCACTGTCACTGCACCAGCTTCTAAGAAGCGGAAGAAAACTTCATGGGTTTGGGATCACGTTGATCTGGACCCTCCTCCTTCGATAATGGTAACTTGCAAGAAATGTAAACAGAGAATGAAAGCTGACTCTTCTACACATGGGACCGGCTCCTTGAATAACCATTTAAGAAAGTGTCTGAATCTTATTCCTAAGGATTCTGGTCAGTCGACTCTTTCTTTTGAACCTGCTAGGCTGGGAGAAGATGAAAGTTAGTTGTTGTAACTTTTGTCAGGATTCGTGTAGAAAAGCATTGATTATATTCATCATAGTGGATGAGCAGCCTTTTAGAATAGTTGAGGGGGAAGGTTTCCGAGAATTTTGCAAGGTACTTGAGAGTAGATTCAAGATACCATCTCGTATCACTGTACGAAGAGATGTTATGGAACTGTTTGAGTACGAGAAAGTGAGATTGAAGAATTATTTCAAGGTTAATAAAGTCAGAGTTTGCCTCACCACTGACACATGGAGCTCACTTCAGAAGTTGGGATATATGGTTATTACAGCACATTGGATAGATGCTAGCTGGAAGTTGCACAAGAAGATCATTAGTTTCATCCAAATTATAGGTCATAGCGGTGAGACTATTGGTAGGATGATAGGAACATGCTTGTTAGATTGGGAGATCGAAAATGTGTTTACTATAACTTTAGATAACGTTTTTGCCAACGATGTAGCTATAACATATCTGCAAAACCAAGTACTCAGAAAGAATTCAGATTTAGTGAAGGGTTTCTTACAAGTGAGATGCGCTGCTCACGTCCTTGCCCTTGTTGTAAAGCATGGAATGAAGGAGTATGACATCTCAATTAAGAGAATAAGGGCAGTAGTGAAGTATTGTATGAGTTCTCCTGCAAGATTGAAAAAATTTATGGACTGTGTCACTTACGAGAAGATTGAATGCAAGAAGGGTTTGGTCCTAGATGTAGACACCCGTTGGAATTCGACATTTACTATGTTAGACTCAGCTGAGAAGTATCAGCCAGCTTTTGAGAGGTTAGAGTATGAGGACAAGGCATTCAAGAAGAAGTTATGTTTTGTTGAAAGTCAAATTCCTTTAGTTTCTTCTACTTCTAGTACTTCCACCATTGATAACCAACCTGACTGGGATGTGGATGAAAACCAAGATGCAGACTTAAGTTCTGATGAAGAAGTTATTGCTACTGCAAAGAGAGGAAAGAAACGCTAGAGAACAAGTTCTGATAAGGCCCCATCAGCACCTCCTTTGCACGCGCCATACCCATCAGATTGGTCGTATGCTAGAGCCTTCGCGAAGTTTTTGAAGGTATTTTTTGATTTTACTGTCAAGTTCTCTGCTTCTACTCATGTTACTGCACACGAATTCTTGTTTCATGTGAGTGTTATTCATCGAACTTTAAACACATGGGCAAATCACAAAGATACATTTCTTTCTAGCATGGGTCTTAAAATGCAAAGTAAATATAACGAGTATTGGGGACGTTATGAAAAGATGAACAATCTTATGTATTGTTATATATGAATCCACAAGATAAAGAATTAGGATTGAAGTTTCTTCTTGGCCAGTTAGGAATTGGTGGTGGTTATTTGAGAACAGAACTAATGGATCTTGTAATGAGGGACTTTAAGGCACTTTTTGAAGAATAGTGGGATGTCCAAATGAGTGCTGGAAACTCAACAGTTGTAACAGATAGTAGTGGTGGTAATACTGTTGGCGCTGAACCAGATGATGAAGGAGATTGTGCTGCAGCCGCCCTTATGGCAGAGAGAGCAAGAGAAGAAGAGGAAAGTTTTGATGATGAAGGAAAAAATGAGCTGGAGACTTATTTGAGAGAGAAACGAGAACCGCGGAAAGAGAAAGTTTCTTTTGATATCTTAGGTTGGTGGAAGACGAACTCGACTAGGTATCCTACTTTGGCACTAATCGCAAGAGATATATTGGCTATACCCATCTCTTCAGTGGCATCTGAATCTGACTTTAGCACTGGGAGGCGTATTCTCGATCCATATCGAAGTTCTTTACTTCCCACAACAGTTGAGGCATTGATTTGTGCTCAAAATTGGTTGAAGACGCCGATTGATCTTGATACTTCTTCCTAGGGACCAGAAGAGGAAGTTAGTTCAGGTATTATTTCATTTGTTAATTTGTTTGTAGTATAGCAGTTTAGCTTATTGATGACATACCACAAAATGTTCAGATTATCTAGTTCATGTATGTCAGCTTATGGGTGACTCATAAAACTTCATATAATTAGCTCATAAGTCACATATAGGAATTATAGATCATTCGCTTTATTTTGTGAGTTGTAAGGTCAAAGATCAAGCTTTATCATTTCAAATCATTAGTTTAGAGTTTGTGATACTTATCTTTTGGAGGTAAAGCAACAATTCCAGTGCTTGCTGTAACTCTCTGGATTTTGCAAGTGGACTGGATTTCACCATTTTGAAATGTCTATCATGCTCCTGAGATTTAGAGGCTGGATCTAAACAGTCAAAATTGCGCTGGGGGATTTAAGTTGCAAGAACTGTAACTCTGTTGTATGCTATTGAGAGATAAATCTTCTACTTCTGAATTAGTTCTAGCCAAACAATTGAATTCAGATTCTCTTTTACTTTGATTAAATTTAACAATCATCTCAGCATCATCATTAATTTCTTCCCTAATTGAATTTCAGAAAATCCTAAACAATCTTCAATTTTTTCTCTTTCAACTCACTGTATACTACTGATCGTGCATTTGTTCATTGCAGAATTTTTGGACTCTCTCTCTAAATCCATGTTCGTAAACATAACAGATGATGATGTTGAGGACTAAGGAGTACCAAGGTAATTCATCTCACCAATTGGAAGCATGTTTTCTTTGGATTTAATTTAAAGTCTTAATGTGCTAATTTAGTGCCTCTTAAACCTGTTAAGTTATTACCTGTTCAGTTAGCAAAGAAAGATACATTGTCCTCCTGATGGTGTGTTTACATGTCACGTCTTTTCACTGTTAGCATTTTCATGTATTGCTTGCCATCATGATTAGTGGAAATATACGTGAATTAGATTCTAACTACCAGTTGCTTGCCATTTTCATATACATGCAGTCAGCAACCCTGGAAAGTCTGAAGCTATCAGTTGATTTTGTGGATGCATAGCTGGAAAGTGTCGATGTTGTTTAGATGTTATGGAGACTGTGGATCTTTTGAATTACTAATCTTTATCTTTTGAATTGTGTTTAAGAATGTTATGAATTTGGATTGTGTATGGAATAGGAATGTATGTAGCCTGTAGGTAGGTTTGAAAATCTTTAAACCATGTTTTTTTTTTCTTAGATTTGAACTGTCAGTTTCCTGAAACTGACATAGCAGCCGGTTAACCGATAACCGCTGGAACAAACCGAAACCGGCTAGAACCATTAAGAAACCGAACCAACGGTTAATGGATTGGTTTGGTTCATATTTTAAGAAACCGATAGTATTGGTTTCGGTTTTGGTTTGGCTAAAAACCGAACCAAAACCGACCATGAACAGCCCTAACGGCTACTTCCTACCGTTTTTTTTCTGTCCCATTCTTCCAACGTCTCTTTAACGGCTCTCTCTAGCCGCCGATCCCAAAATTTTTTACCGGAAACCTCCAATCTTTCTCTGCAAATGATACTTCTCATCTAATCTCAAGCCAAAACCATGAACACTACTCACAAGTCTCACATTTGCAACTGCAATTGCATCAATTACACAACACAAATCACAAATTCCACTCAAATCACAAAAAGCTCAAAAATCACTTGCAACACACAAATCACTGAATTCATAACTTACAATCAAAAGAATCACACAGGAATGAATGCCCAAACCATCAAAGGCCATTCTGGCATATCTCATGATTATTATGGCACAAAAGCTTTGATTCTCATTTTAATATGTAACAAAATCTCAACTTTTCTGGGTTCTTTTACAAAAACTCATACCCAATCTAGCCTAAGTCAGCATCTTTCAGTCTTACTGGAAAATTCTTATCAAAAAAAACTTGTCACTAAACTCACATTGCCTAGATTTAAATTACCCTGTTCAAGCTCTCAAAGTCATATTTTTATCCTAGAAAAGGAAGGAGTTTTTTTGAGACAGAAATCTCAACCAGTTAGTCTGAGGTTCTTTAGTTGCAAAGCTCATTGGGGAATCAGCTGGATTTCTACACCTCCTTCCCCTGGTATGTATCAATGTACTATCTTGGATATTTTGGCTAAACTTTCTGGAGGTGAGTGCTTGACTCTCTTTTTGTTTGTTTCTCTATTCACTGCTCCTAATTTGATCTTTCTAGAATTTACCAAAAGCATATGCTCTCTATTGCCTGCTATTCCTACCAAGTTCCTTAAGCCTGACTATTTCTTAAACCTTGTTAGCACTCATGATCTTCTCTATTGGGAAAATTGCTTATTTCATAACATGCTTTTAACTAGGAATCAACTACATTGCACTATTT
Organism: Papaver somniferum; assembly: GCF_003573695.1. Lineage (NCBI taxonomy): Eukaryota > Viridiplantae > Streptophyta > Magnoliopsida > Ranunculales > Papaveraceae > Papaver > Papaver somniferum. Next base: position 105,795,084 of record NC_039367.1, on the reverse strand, counting down.
TTTCTTTAAATAGAAATAAAAACTTGAACATAGTACTACAAATTACCAAAGTATACATAAAACATTTCCATAAACAGGATAACATCATTGTTTTTCGGCATCAAACTAAAAGAAAAGATTTCAGAATGTCTGGTACTACTAAATTCAGCATGTGCAGCTTGCCAAATCCTACCTGTTTAGTCTGCTTTTGGCCCCCCAGACTCAAGTGCAACATCTCTCACAGCTCTGGCCATCACTGCCTTATACACCCTATCTACAGCCCTTGCATCTGCTTCAGGAGGCAAAGTGTCATCAGCCGGGAACACAAGAAGCTGGGGCTCCTCACCTCGCATAGAACTAGCCTTTGCAGATCTGTAGATTTGACCCACAATCCTAGAATCAACTCCAGGAGTTACATGCTCATCTCGAGGAACTTCAAGCGGATGTGTGACTTCTTCAGCACCAGTCTGTGACACCTCGGCCACATTCTGAGCCATCTGCCTGAGAGTGGGAGCAAGAATGAACAAATTGGGAAATGTGATCTGACCTGGTTCAGGTGGCATTGTAGCTTTGATCCGAATCTGATCCTTGGCAGGATCAGGTATATGAGCAGAACAGAAGCCCTGCTGAGTCCCCCCACAGACAATCCGCTCATCATCTACCAATACAATGCCTTCCTTTATCACCCGGCGACCCTTTGTGGGGTGCAGAGCAAAAAAAAACCACCCATCTTTTACACCCACAAGTTCTCCATTCTGAATTCGGCCTTGCTCGACCTGTTGCGGTGGTCTCCCTCGCCTGGCAGTTGCATACACAGCCTTTTCCCCATTGCCTTCTCTCCCACCTCAATCTAGAGTAATCTCCGCGTTATCATCTTCCACCTCAATCTAAAGGATTACACAGGAACACTTTTTTTCTCTCAGAAAAAACTGATCCAAAAACTGATTGAAATTATCATCTCAGCGGTTTTAATCAACTTAAGAAGAGCAACAGCCTCTCAATCACAACCGTCAAAAATCCTCGGGAGTTACCAGACTTGCAGCGTTAACTTCCGGTCTTGCAACTTGAGGCGCATGATCAAGCCTACTGGCATCATTACTTGGCCTACTACAAGCAAAAAACCACCATTGGGTCATGCAAAGCGGCAACAGACACCTGGCAAGAATTCTCTTTCCACGTCAAAGGGTCAGTTTTGAGTAAATGGATCTGCAACATTCCCACCCGACAAGCCCAGATACAAAAACTACCTCAAACTTTTGAAATGACTCGGACACTTTTAACCACTCAGATACAAGATTTTCGAAATGACTCAGACACTTTTAACCACTTAAATCCTTCAAGCCGCAAGTACAAGGACCACTTCAACTGCAATACCAAGGACCAATTCAAAGAAAACCTCTTCATCAAAGACAAAGAACAAATCCAACTTGCATCAACATTTCAAAATTCAGCTAGACAAGTCGTTCTCAGTCATTATGAAGACTACACAATTACCATCTACTACCCCCAATGGGAAGGACAAGGTAAGACTCTAAACACTTTAAATAACAATTTTATTGTCCTTGTATGCAGGTACATGAGCCAGAACCCATTAGTCACGAGAGCCAGCAACAACTATCACCAACTGAACTACAAAGTGATGTCCACACCAACAGATCAGTACTTATCAAAACCAGTTTGGACTAACTTGAGTACAACCCACATCTATGTTCCAAAGACCAACATTACTGACATTTGCAAGAATCATTTTCAAATTAAAGCTTGGGTGGATGCCCCACACTACCACAGCTGGCCCTGCCTTGTTAGAATACACTTTGGTAAATATACCTACTGGTTCTTATTCGTTTACTACCCACAAATGGCTTCCTCATCAAATCCCTCCAACCCAACCATTGAAAATCTTGTTGATCAGATGAACAAAACCCTAAATATGCCTGAAGTAGATCTTTATCCTAAGGTTTTCTTAAACCCTGACAACATTAGAGCCAAGCAACCTTTAGATTGGAAATGGTGTTTTATTGGAAAACTCTGCAGCAATATCTGTTATGAAACATCCAGAATCAGTACATTCATCAATAACAACTGGGAATTTAATGGTAGAGTTGAACTAGATATTTGGAATAGAAGAAGGAATTTTTTCATCCCCAGACTCACTCATGAAGATGATTATGGAGGCACCAGAGGAGTTTTTGACAAGCTTATGGTTCTTGTTGGTGTCCCCCTTGGAGGCCCAGACTTAATTCATGAAGAATAATTTACTAAGGTAATGGTTTGGTTGCTCATCAAAAGAATCCCATCACACATCATACCAGATATCCAAAATATTCTACAACTTGTTGGAGTTTTTCAAACTTCCAAGAAACCTTATGGAAGAGACAGATTTGAAAAAAATTTAGAAGTTAAACTTACCATTGATGTTACCAAACCTTTGAAGTTTGGTATTGAAGCTTTTGAAACCCCAACTATCTCTCATTGGCTGGAGTTTGCTTATGCTCTCAATGGAATCAAATTCTGCAAAGTTTGTAGAATATTAGATCATCCATCCCCACCCTGCCCCATCCCACCCACACATTCAAAATCCCACTACTCAAATCACAAAAGCCTGCAAACACCTCAACCTCTCCCACCACCCCAAACTGCCTACCAAAAATCCGTTCAAGAAGGAAGAAATGTCATTCATAGAGGATACTCTGATGCTGATGCTGCTCAAGTCTTTGAAATCAAGATGAGGAATGCAAAACAGAAAGAATTGGAAAAAACAATTGCTAAATTTTCCCTCATCTTCAAAACACCTCACTTTTGGAGCCTCTGCTAGAGCTGATCCCAACTCCCCACATCCGGATGTCATTGCCAGCCAAATAAGGCACAAAAAACTTGAGCTCTCAAAGAAAATCTCCACCAACTACAGGAATCACCAAGCTAAAACAAAGATCAAGGAAGCAGCTAGAGCTAAAAATCCTTCAAACACTAATGCCAACCAAACTCTGGACACCACTGGTATCTTTCCAATCATCCTTCCCAAACCATCATAACTCTAGCTCAAATCAAGGAAAGAATGGATGCTGAAACTGTCCAGTTCAAAAAGAAGGCTTGGAAAGCTAGAAAGACAATTCACGTCTTCACTGAAGAAGATTCACCCTCTGATAATGACAGTATTAAGGATTTGGACAAGCAGAAAGTCATGCCAAAAAGGAAGCAATCAACTCAGGGTGCAGAGCCTATGGAAACCAATGAAACTGACAACACAAAAGATTCAAGGACTACCCAGAAAACTATGCTGAACCTTGGACTCAAGCTTTCCCCTTATGACTAATGGTGCTTCTGGCTCATCAACACCAACCCCTGAGGTAATTTCCTTCTCTATCTTCTATCTTGGATTAAACTGCAACCAACATTTTTTTCCTCATACTGTTACATCATAAGATACTATGATCCTATAACTAGGAGACCAACCTCTAAATACCCCCTGTATCCTATTTTTGGCAATTCTTTACTTCAATAGCCTGGAACTGCCAAGGTCTAGGACAAAAATATACTAAGAAATATCTTAATGATATGCTGACCAAATTTAATCCTGATATCTGCTTCATATCTGAAACCAAACAGAAACATGGTAAACTTTTAAATTCTATGAAACAGCTTAATATCCAAAAAATTTGGCATGTTAATCCTGGAGGGGCTAGTGGTACAGCTGGTAGATTAGTAATGATATGGAAGAACAATCTTGATGTTAAAATTCTAGACTGTTCAATTAACCATATCAATGCTAAAATACAGCCTACTAGTGGACCTCCCTGGCTCTTCACTGGTTACTATGGTAATTCTAATAATACTCAGTGTAAACTAAATTCTTGGAAAGTTTTGGAGTATACTTCTTCCAAGAACTCCCTCCCTTGGTTGGTTATTCGTGATTTCAACTTTACCTTACATGATTTTGAAAAATACAGTACCCAACCACTGGACAATGCTGAAGCTAATATTTTTAGTAACAAGATTATTGATCTGGATCTAAATGATTTAGGCAGCACTAGCTTCCCTTTCACTTGGACAAATAAGAGAAGTGGTCCTGCTCTCACTGAGCAGAGATTGGATAGAGGATTAGCCACTGAGTCCTGGCTCCTCCTATATCCAAACTCTATTATCACTAATCTTTTAGCTATTGGCTTTGATCACCATCCCATTTTTCTTAACACTAATCCTCACTGGAGTACTGGTAAAATCCTTTTCAAGTTCTTTGGTCCTTGGCTAGACCATAAGGATTGTAAGGATATCATCTTTGAATGTTAGCAGAGGAACTTGTATGGTTCTAGCGCTTTTCTAATTGCTAGAAAACTCAAAGAGGTCAAGCTGAAACTCAAAATATGGAACAAAGAAGTTTATGGCAACATAAAGACAAACATTGAAGAATGTAAGCAACATCTGCATTGGCTACAAGAAAACTACTTCAATCAGGACAGAAGTAAAGCCTTACAAACTGCAATGAAAGTTCTCAGAGAATGGCAAGACATTGAAGAAAATTTTTGGAAAATCAAAAGCAGAGACCAATATATCAAATTGGGAGATAAGAATACAAGTTATTTCCACAGAACTACAAAAAGAAGATTAAGAAGGAACAAGATAGATACCATCCAAGATAGTTTTGGAAACTGGATTGAAAACTACCAAGACATAAAGCAATGCTTCACCAACCACTTTTCAAAAATGGCTACTTCAGAATCCCCTTCTATGAATCCTTAACCTCATTCCTACAGTCATAACCACTGAAGATAACAAAAATCTCAATAGAATTCCTGAAGATAGTGAGGTCAAAGCTATTCTCTTCAGCATGGCCAAAGATAAAGCTCCAGGACCAGATGGATTCCCACCTAACTTCTTCCAAGCAAATTGGGACATTATAGGAGAGGACCTAGTTAAAATGGTCCATCATTTCTTCAAGTCGGGATACCTTCTCAAATAAATGAACTCAACCTTCATATCCTTGATACCCGAAATTGATAACCCTACTAGTCCCAGCCATTTCAGACCCATTAGCCTCTGCAATGCCACTTACAAAATCATATCCAAACTGCTAGCCCAAAGAATGAAACCATATCTCAACAAAATCATATCTCCCTATCAATCTGCCTTCATACCTGGAAGACAAATAGCTGATAATATAGTCATTGCCATGAAATTATTCATCACATGAGAACCAGAAGAGGTCTTAAAGGCAACAAAGGAAGTATGGGGATCAAGATTGATATGGCTAAAGCCTTTGACAGAGTGGACTGGAAATTTCTTCATACAATTATGGTCAAAATTGGCTTCAACTCTGAATGGTGCAGCAAGATTATGCAATGCATATCCACTACTTCTATTGTTGTCCTTCTAAATGGCTCCCCTGACAAATTCTTTAACCCTACTAGAGGACTCAGGCAAGGAGACCTCCTGTCTCCTTACCTGTTTCTTTTCTGCATGGAGGCACTATCCAGAATCTTATCTCATGCTGAAGATCTGGGTCTCATCTCTGGAGTAAAAATTTGTATAAATGCCCCATCCATAAATCATCTCCTCTTTGCTGATGATTGTATGGTTTTCTGTAAGGAAAACACTATTGAAGCACAGAATCTCAAGGATATCCTCAACATTTTTGGAGATACTTCTGGCCAACTCATCAACTTCAGCAAATCAGGAGTCTTCTTCAGCAAGGACACTGATCCAGCTCTTATGCCTATTATATGCAAGATGCTTGGAGTTCAAATTCTTCCTACAAATGACAAGTATCTAGGCTCTCCTTTATTTACCCATAGAAGCAAGATCCAATCTTTCAAACCAGGAGTGGATAAGATGAAGAGAAACCTGTCTAGCTGGAAGAATTCCCCACTGAACCCAGCTGGAAGAGAAGATATAATAAAATATGTCACCTCTACAACGAGCATCTATCAAATGAATTGTTTCATAATCCCAAAGCAAACCTGTCAAGATATGAACAAACTACAAAGAGATTTCTTCTAGGGCAAGAACCTGGAAAACCCCACAGTCTACTACCCAAAAGCCTGGACAGCCATTTGCAAACCTAAGGAGCTTGGTGGATTAGGTTTTATGAATATGAAGTTTTTCAACAGTGCCATGATAACAAAAATAGGATGGAGATTGAAGCAGGACAAGGATTTTCTCTGGTACCAACTGATGGATGCCAAATATTTATTGGGAAGAAATGTTCTCAGCATGAACACCAAAGCTAAAGATGGAGACTCCTAGATATGGAAAGGGGTTTTAGAAGGTATTCAGAACATTCAGCAACACTGTGAATGGAGAATAGGAAATGGCAACACAATAAAAATTTGGGAGGACTTCTGGATACCTACTTCAACTGACAAACTAATCAAACCTGCAAACTTCCCCAATGATATCCAACTGCTAGCTCATCTAATGACAAATCAAAGGGAATGGAATATTCAGATCATACAACAAATCTTTAGTTCTGATACTGCTCAAGTCATCATTAATCTTGATATTCACCCCAGAGAAGAAGACAGTATTCACTGGAATCTCACAGCACAGGAAAATGTTCTGTTAAAGCTCTATACAAAGCCAAAATAGAGAATCTCTATAGAAATGATCAAACAACAAGAGACTGGAGAGCTATATGGAATTTGGAAGTGGCACCAGCTGTCAAAAATTTTCTCTGGAAATGTGCTCATGAAATTTTGCCAACAAATGCCAAAATTGCAAGCATTCTCCACTATATTGATCCCATATGCAAATTATGCAACAGTGGGGAGGAAACTATGACACACATGTTCCTCAACTGCCCTGCAATCACTGAAGTCTGGCAACAAATGTTAGGTGGAAATCATGGCTTATTTGATCACCATATTGTTTTCATGGACTGGATTAATGACTGGTTTCACAATGCAAACATCAGTCATAATGTCTGCATCTATGCAACCACTATTTGGAAGGCTAGATGTGATCTAGTTTTCCAAAACATCTCTCCAAATGCTAAGAATACTACTCTCATCATTCAACAACATCTCTGTGATTATAACAGAATTCACAAGTTACATTTCCATGCCTTGAATACTCAGGGGCATATCATTGAAAATGAATCCCATATAGCTACTCTTGGAACTCATGTTGGGATCCAACAACACAAGCAGAGCTTTGGTTTCTTAATCAAAATCTGTACTATTCATGATCCCAACACTTATCAGTTTTTCTCTGTCCTAACTATTACTGATTTTGCAGGAAACTATGTTGATAGCAGAGGACACACAGGCCAATGGGGAACAGAAGGAGCCACAGGAGGAACAGACTTAGCCTTTCAATGGGCAGAGGAAAAGCAGCACATGAACATAGAAATACATGCTGAAACAAGTGAAATCCTGGAGCACTTCAACACTATCTACATCCAAGCAATCAAAGGAAGATTCAGTAGAAACTACCAAACAGACGTCGAATGAAGAATCCCTGTTACATATCAAACCTGTAACTTTTGTTTTACTGGGTCTTAACCTGTTACATAGAACCCAAAATCTCCAAGATTTGAATTTGTCTATAACTTGTAAGAACCTTAGCAGTGGGTCTAATGTTTGTCTAATCAATGACCACACTTGCATTATTAGCAATACAAATCCTTAGGCTCTGCCTAAGTTTTCTTAAAAAAAAATGAAGGTAATATAGGAAGTGGAAATGATTGTGACACCCAGTGAACTGGATAATGAACCACATAATATAATCACATCCCAGAAAATGGGAAATCCAATAACTGAAAATTAAACCACAACTACACAATGTTAGGTCAGTTAGCCACCATTACTACGTGGTTCTTTGATCTTACTCTTTTCTTTTATCATCTTAACCACTAATTATTATATTTGATGAATTCTCAAAATACAGAAGCCTACCATTTATCAAAAGTTTTTAATATTGGAAAACAAATTTTTTCTTTGCGCTTTTGGCCTCTGTCTTAAGACTGAGATAGTGATACTTGTCGTCTCTATCTTTGTCAAATTCGTACACTCTACGATGTTGATAAATCTTGGTCAGCCAATTTCTTCAGAGTTACAAAACGATCGCGTCTTGGTAACTTATTTTGCATCATCTAATTGTAATCTTACTCCAAACTTCACCAAAGATTTCAGTCTTGCAGAAGAAAACATTAGAGAAAAGGTACTTAATTTCTCAAGGTAATTTTAATAATTGATTTTGTACCTATGACAAGCGGGGTTTATGCATGTGGAAAATGAATAGGATAAGAAATTGATTTGCAGAATCCTATTGACTTTGGAAATAAAAACAAACTTTTGGAAAATATATATTTCATATCCCATCTTTTCCGGACGTTGGATATTTAAGAGACTAACTTGGAGTGAAATAAGAAACGCATATAAAACCAAAGAACGTGAACTTGATAGAAAAAGGAATAGAATCGTGACAAACCCTTACAAGTTTAACCTTTGAAGGCCAATAAGGTTCGGCGAAGCCAAAACTGCAAAATCACACATTAACTCGTTGTTCGGTCATTTAATATTAAGGAGCTTGATGACTTTCTCGATCATTTAATAAGGCATAAGGAACTTTTTCTGTGAAGTTAATTTGGGGTTTCTTGGGAAGAATTGGCTATGAAAGAAAAAATCAAGGTTGAAGAAGGAACTAGAAATCCTATTGTTGCTAGCGCCAGATTATCTAATATTACTGATTGATGGAAGTTGATGAATGTGGTGCTAGATTCTTAGTTTTTTTCCTACATTTTTGTTTATGTGTAATTTGTAAATAGACTTTAGTCTCTAAGAATATAATTTTGTTTTGAAAAATAAGTTGAATAGATAATTGGGTACCTAGGTTTAATCCTATCTATGTAGTTTGTGGATATTATTTTTTTTAATCTAGGGACAAGTTATCTCCTACATGAAGGATTGAAGATATTTTATTTAGATAAATGAATTTATTAGAGATGCTTAAAGCTGAACCCTAATAGTACTGGCGTATATTTGAATTCATCATTATGTGTATAAAGATGTTTTTGAGCTGTTATCATAAAATCTCTTTGTAAGAATTTGAGAAAGACATACAAAAATAAGTGAGAAAGAGGAGCAAATGAATTAGACAGTGTTACTTCAAATGATGAAACTATCCTTTACCGGGAAGAAAAAAAGGTAAAAAATCAAAGCGAGAGCACCATATAAACCATAATTTAAAAGATTGAGTCGGGTCCATAGGATAAAAGAAATACCTTATCCAAATGATGGGCCTGACACAAAAGAACTACATAGAAATCTTTGCAGCGTTAAGAAAATAGACGATTTCTATTTTCCAAGTATTTTTTTGAAGAAGAAAATACTAAAAGAAATAGACATAGAAGTGATTGCACTCGTAGGAAAACAAGTAACATAGCATATATGTACAGAGCGTGGTAATATGAGTCTTTTCCTAGAACAAGGAATTGAAAACAAATAGAACAATTTGGGTAACATTATTACAAATATGAGCGGGAAAAAAAACACGCAGGATGTGAACATTCAAAGAACATCTACAACAAAAATACAGTGTAAACATGGATAAAATCTGTGATCAAGAAATAATAAAAATATGAAAATAAGGTCTTATAGTATATAAAACCAAAGAAAGAATATGGGAAGTCGTACGCAATTCAAGCACGTATATACTTGATTTCGGGTTAAATGACTATTAGAAGTCAAATATAATTAAAAGGTAATGTCACGCTACGTTTTACGTTAAATATTATTGTTGTTTTTATGTCATCTTTTAATCAACATATACTAATGTTTTCTTATTTTGGTTGAACGTGTTATATGTGCCAATGCAGACTACAATAGATATGAATATGTACCTATCAAGATTTGATTACTCTTTCCAGTAATAGCTTCTACATTAAGGTCAAATCACATTTCTTTATATTTTCTAAGTTAGAATGTTTTTGCTCCTATCAAATTATTTGGCATGCTCAATGGGTTATAAATCTATGTTTATATTTTTGTAAGGATTATTGATGTTTTTTCTTGGAAACCTGTAGTGCAATATTTATATTAACTATGTTTATGGGAAATCAAGTAAAAAAAAAAATTATTTTCCGGTGATGCTTATTACAGATTGTTGGGCCAATCAGTTACAATACTCTATTGTTTAACATACTGTCCAGAGTTCGACGATAGCTGTGACCACACCGTGGTAGATTAAATGAAAAACCATTAATCTACAAACAGTGTAAAAAGCATCGTTCATAATAATACACGTACGTAAACACAAATACATGTCCAGTTTGTTGAGTTGGTTGCTAAAACATTAGGGTTCCAAACAGACAGGACATACTAATTCCAAAATACCTAAAAACTATAAAAAATGTATCAAACAACCAACAAAGTTTCCTAAAACTATATGATTTCAAAAATCAATTAAAACTTTTTATATACTCAAACATACGAATCACAAACGCGGATCAAAAATAGGTTATACAAACCAACATAATAACAAGGTTTATTGCTACCCAGACCGGGAAAATAATAGGGTTTTCATATTACAACAACTGAAGTTTGAGAACAATAAAAAGTATGGTAGTGGGGAACAGTAGAAAGAATAAATATCTCTCAACAACAAGATAGTTCAAACTTGGGATCAAAATAGTTCAATAGATGAAGAACAGATTGTTATCAAACAACCAATATTAATTACGGCACGACAAAATAAACCCTACACATGACGCCCTTATTTCCTTAATAGAAAGACGATGGATTCCTGTGACAAATATGAGTTGGAATAGTATATACATAGAGAAGGGTATGAGTACAAGACTACATTTTTGCAGTATCATCCCATTGAGTTTTATGAATCTAAAAAATATTGGATTAAAGATCATTATTATATGATCATATATATGCACAGTGGAAAAAAAAAAGTCAAAAACACGAGCTTACAAAAACAAAAACAAAAACAAAAACAAAACAAAAACTGGAATGACATCTTGTTTAGCCAATTTTTAGAATTGAATGACACTGACGAAATCAACAATGCAAGAAAAAAATTCTATAACTCACCAATTTTTGCATGACAGTAAAATGCTTGAAGCTTATTTAGTAGAGAAAATTTTCAGAGTTTAATGAGGGGCCGGATGCAAAAGAACTACAAAGACAATATTTTACTGTTTACTATAGTGTTCGGAGTTCGACGATAGCTTTGAACACATTGTGGTAGAGTTTTTTTCTTAACAACTAGGTTACATAGGTTCAGGTGTGATCCTAACAGCTTAAACCACCAGTCACGGTTCGGCCGATCTCCAACTGCTCGCAGCAACCAGCACACTTCACATTTAATATAATTAAGGTATCTAGAGTAGTCAAGTTAATATCTCCAAGTGTTAGTGAAGTTGAGAAGTAGCAGTTTGTCTAAGTTATAGGGTCACTTCTTGCAACAATAAATCAAACTTACTGAGGCGGAAAAGCAATGTTCACAATAACCGGGTATAGTTCTTAATGATGCTTGGATATGTCGCAATGTAACAAAGGATATGTGGTTACATTAACCTAAATTCAAGAATAAACATGCAGACACTCAACAATAGAATATAGAATAAATGGTTGTAATGCCATAACTATCACATTTCTGTAATATTTTCTCTTTAATGTTCCGACACTTTTGGGGCATAAGATCTATAGACTAAATGTAAGGATATAATTCCCAGCCAACACAACTAGATCAATTTATAAAAAAAACTTAACCTTAAGACAACACAATGTCTAAGTTTCGATGAATATCTGTATACACTTTATCGTGTGACTTTGTGAATTTTGTTAAATTTCGATGAATAATACCTCAATAATACAAGACGAACTTGTAACTTAACTATTGAATAGTACTAACCTATTAACTTTACCATTCCATAATAATACACGTACATAACACAAATATACGTCGAGTTTGTTGAGTTGGTTGCAAAAACATTAGGGTTCCTGACCAATCATACACACTAATTCCAAAATACCTAAAAAGTATAAAAATGAATCAAACAATTTATATGGTTTCCTAAAACTATATGATTTCCAAAATCAATTAGAACTTCGTATTTACTCAAGCATACAAATCACTAGGGCAGATCAAAAATAGGCTATACAAACCAACAAAATAACATGGTTTTCATATTACAATGACTGAAGTTTGAGAACAATAAAAGGTATGGTTTTGGACAACAGTAGAAATAGAAAATATCTCTTCATAACAAGATAGTTCAAATTTCGGATCAAAATAGTTCAATATATGAAGAACATATCGTTATCAAACAACCGATGTTAATTACGACATAACAAAATAAACCCTACACCCGACTGCCTTATTTATTTAATAGAAAGTCTATGGATTCCAATGAAAAATAATATGATGGAAGTGTATATACATGGAGAACTGTATGGGTACGAGATTACGTTTTTGCAATATTATCCGATTGAGTTTTATGAATTTAAAAAAAATGGATTAAAGATCCTTACAATATGATCATATATATGTACAGGGAAAAAAAAGATAAAAATACGACCTGACAAAGTTTACACAATATCAAAAATTAATAAAAAGGCCGGAATTGCATCCCGTTTAGCCAATTTTTAAAATTGAATGACACTGATGAAATAAACAATACAGGAAACACTTAACAACTCATCAATTGTCGCGTGACATTAAAATGCTTGAAGCTTATTTACTAGGGAAAATTTTCATAAAGACTCAGAGATTAGTGAGGGTCTGGAAGCAAAAGAACTACAAATACATGTTCGCAACTTTTTAAGAAAATAAACAATTTCCGTTTTCCAGATTTGTTTTGAATAATAAAATACGAATCAGCGACAGAGTTACATGATATACAAGGCATAAATTATGTATAATTTTACCTAACTTTAACTTGGGTGGAACAATTTGTCGCAAAATATCATCTAAACATTTCATGTATCTTTCAGCCGCCATATTGTGTGGTGATTCTACTTATGACTGTGTATATATGTACCCCCAACTTGATATTCTTGGCTGCATCGTTGACACTAAAAGAAATAGATGAAGAAATGATTTCATCTCTTGGAAAACAGTTAACATGACAGATGTCTAGATGGCATGATAATAGGAGTCTTTTTCCAAATCATGTTTCTGAAAAGCAAATAGAAAAATTTGGGAAATATTATTACACAGATGAACAAAAAGTTTGGGAACTATTATTAAATTTGGGAAATATAAAAAGAACATGATGTTTCAAAGAGCATCTAAAGTGAAATACAATATAAACATGGATAGAATTTGGGATCGAAGAACAATAAAGAGATGCAAAAAAGGTCATACAACATATACTTGAAGAAAAAATATGGGTACTCCAGACGGTTTAAATGGCCAGCATAAGTCAAATAAGATTAAAAGGTAGTATCATATTGCATTTTACGTTAAATTTTATGATTATTTTCATGTCGTTTAGATTAGCTATCACTATTTTCTTATTTTAATATGGTCACCAGCAGTTTATGTAAATGTATTAATCAAAACGACATGAAACAATTTTTTTTTAAAATTGATAATATGTACTAAATTTGTTTTAATCTGAAACAAAAATAAAAAAAACACATGACCATCGTTACAAACTCAATTTCATCGATGGGTAAAACAAATACGGAAATTAAGCAATTGAAGAAGAAAAATGAACCCTTCCTTAAAAATGTAATCGATGTGGACGAAAATTGATTTATTTAGTTGTTCATATCTAGACTAAGGAAATCATTCATTTTGTGTTCGGAAGAATGAGAATTATATTGCATCCACAGGTAATCATGAATTTTGGGGTAGTTGTGTAGGTCGTGGAAGTGGATTTAGGAAACATGCTAAAGTTAGTTTCGGATGTTTTTTATGTAATATACTAGGTAGATAGTTGTCGTAAATACTGAGAAGGTCGATAACCCAGTGGCCCTACTGTAGACTCGCCTCTAATATAAGTTTATTGTATCCTAGACTAAGATGTAGTACTTTTAAAGTATCTCGATACATCAACTAAGTTGTAGTCTTTTTTAATGTATTGGTATAGAAAAATAAAATATGTAACTTAACACTATAAGGAGAGGTTCAGTCGGGGCCTTATGGCCCCGGTGATACCTAGTATTTAATAAAATAAAAATATATTTAATGATTTTTATTATATTTTCGGTGTATTCATATTCACATATTTACAGGGGTGTATTGGATTAAGGTTGGGAAAAATATTGTTTGGTCCTTTTTTAGGTGGTCCCATGTCTGTTTAGTACTTTGAGAAAACACCTTTACTGTTTGGTCCATAATAATTTAAAAATATAAAACAGACAAAATTACCCTTCCGTGTTAATTTTTACTTATTTTCTTGTAGCAGTTCATTTGTCAAGATGAAATCCTGTTAATTTCTACTTATTTTTTTCAGAAAACATATAAACCAGAGTTCATTCCAGAAATGAACTCCATATAAAAACCTAAAAAAACCAAAGTTCATTCCAGAAATGATTTCCATATAAAAACCTAAAAAAACAGAGTTCATTCCAGAAATGAACTCCATATAAAAACCTAAAATAACCAGAGTTCATTCCAAAAATGAACTCCATATAAAAACCTAAAATAACAGAGTTCATTCCAGAAATGAACTCCATATAAAAACCTAAACACACAAATCTTCATCTTCTTCTTCATCGATTTCAACAGCAGCAGCAACATCGATCGTCATCAAACATCAGCAACAAACATCAACTCGTCTTCATCATCTTCATTTCAATCTTCATCTTCTTTGACAGCAGCAGAAAAAGTTAAAATCAAATCTTGTGACGAAGAAACACATAAATATATCGTCGTCTTCATCATATTCATCGTGTTTATCATCATCTTCAACCGCAACAGCATCAAACAGAGAAGAAAAACAAAGAATCTTGTCGCAAGTCGTCGTCTTGTTCATCATCTTTATATACTCATCGTCTTTATCATCTCTGCAAGTCGTAATAATCATCTCTGCAAAATCAAAACCCTAAAACTCACACAAATCTTCATAGTTTGTGCAGCAGAAGAAGAAAAGAGAGAGAAAGAGAAACTAGATCTGAAAATATGGAGGTAAGAGAAAGTAAAACTGAAAATGATTTCCTCTCTCTTGATAATTGAGTATATATGTCCTAGGGTGACGTCATGGATGATGTAATGGTCCCAAAAGGGTATTTCTGCCACTACAAGATGGCAATTACATCATCCATGATGTCACCCTAGGACCAAACCATAATTTTATAGGACCAAACTATAATATATTTTTTCAAAAAGGACCAAACAGACAGTTGACTGAGTCAACTGGACTAGACTCTCTTTAATATATTATTACTAGGACTAGATGGTATTTCCTACATTAAGATTTATATGGATATTTATCTTCTTTTTTTACGGAAAGAGGGGCTTTCAGAAACCCCTAAACTTATGGGAACATTATTCAAATACCCCTCAAAATTCGCCCCTTAAAATATACCCTTATTCAATCTTTAAAAATACCCCTACCTTCTGAAAAGTGGACGCAAGTACCACAAGTTGCTTCTAGAAATGGACGCAACTACCAAAAGTTGCTTCTAGGATTGGACGCAACTACCACAAGTTGCTTCCACAAGTGGACGCAACTTTATACAAGTTGCTTCCAAAAATTGGAAACAACTCTCTCAAGTTGACTCCGAGAAAATTAGTTTTTACCCCTCGGGGGTATTTGTGCAAGGTCAACAAAAATGGAGGGTATTTATAACATTCCCACTAAATTTATTTATTTGATTACCTCATTTAAATTGAGGTTTAGATTGTTACATCGCAGAAGTGGTAGACATACACATCCTCCCACTGATAAACTAATTTACAATGTGAATTTTTTAATCTACATGAAATACAATAAAATGGAAAAGACTAATCTAGATAATGGTATTTTCTTTATTCATCAACCATCTAGAGACTTCTTCTTCGTTAAGATAAATCCTTTGCAGAAGAAGTAGTTTGCGTTAATCTTCATAACGATCCATTCCAATAGTCATTGGTCTTCTTTATATAAATCTTGATCATCGTCACGTCGGGATCGATCGTCTTCAAAGATATGCTTCAATCTCTCATTAGATTTTCATACAAGAGTCCAAAGGCTATAAAAAAACGCACTAATGGCGATTAGAATTGAAATTATAAGGCATGAAATAACCATTATATATATGTGACTACTAATTTTCCCGTAGTCTACGTAATACGAGCAGCTCAGAGGATCATATACTAAGTAGTATGGATACCTCAGTTGAACTGATATTGTTGAGTAAGTAAAAGGTATGTTCGAAATAAGATCTACTCAGAAGATCATATACTAAGTAAGTAAAGATACTTCGCAAGAGCAGATGCTAAGAAAACAAAGGTATCTCTGTAATACAGAGGCGAGTAAGCAAATAAGCTAAATAAAGAGATATCTCAGATGAACAGATAACTCAAAAAACAGAGATAGCTCAGAATACAGAGATAACTCAGAAAACAGAGATAACTCGGTAAGTAAATAGTTAAGTAAGAACATAATATAAGTGCAACTAAGTTGATAGATCACACAAGAGATTACGTGGTTTGGTTAATCTTAACCTATGTCCACGGGTAAAGATGATAAGTTTATTGATCTTGTTACATTTGGGTGGAAGAACTTCATTATAGAAAGTATGAAGATCTAGAAATAAAGAGTATAGAGAGAGTGAGTCTATTCCCTAATCCTAGCTAACCCAATTGTCCCTTCTCTTGAGATGAGGATGGGTATTTATAACTCCACATGCATCATAGATATCTTTGATGTCTTATGTTCCATCGAGATCTGATGGTCCTTGGTCAATTTAGTACCTTCGTTGGCCGCCCACCATCTCCTATCAGACAATGCCACCTTAACTTCCTCCACGTGCCATCGTGAACTGTGAAACCTCCGTACAAGTTGTACCTTCGTTGGCCGCGTACCTTCGTCGGTCAGAGGATGCCACGTACTCTGAGCCCACGTGGTTGACGACTGCGCCTTCGTGTAAAAGTTGTGCAGACTGCTCAGCTACCTCTGACAGACAGACACACCCATGTGCCTATACTACAACCTATTGCTTAATAACCAAGCAATCTTGGTAGTTATTTGGTGCACTCCGTTGTAGCGTACTTTGATACTCCAACCTTTAACATTACGCCACACGTTGATAGAGATGACTTCATAACTTAGCATCCTAAGGAGAGATATAGTGTGCGTTGTTTGTAACATAATAAGTTACTCCACCTTTAATGTTGTGCCACGTGGCACATCAGATTTTTGGTACTCACAATATACAAGATTAGTAACATAAAAATAAAATCTACAACCTAAATCACAATGTGATTTTTTATTGAAAGCAAGATAATAACTAAACAATTACACACCCAAATTTACTTAGAGAATCTGATATATCAGATTCAATCCTAGTAAATTTAGGTTCGAAGAAGAAGATTTTGAGAAAACTAGGTTTAGATAATTATTTAGAAAAAAACGGTTATGGGGAGGATTTTGGAGAGAAAGAGAATCGATTATCTATAACTCCTAGGTATTCAATTAGGATATATAAGGAATCATTAAATGTCCATGGTATTCAAATTGGATTTTTTAGATTCCACAGTTCTCCTAAGTATTCCATCCATTTAAGAATTTTTAAGATAGTTAAGGGTCAAGTTATATATATGGATATTTGTAGTCAAAATATGTATGTTATTATCCCATATCAATCTCAACCCAAATCACAAGAGTTTTATGGATTTTTATAGACAATTTTTTTTTGTTTTCATTTTTTTATATCAAAGCATGCTATGATTTCCACCACCACCAACCAACACCAATCCACTTCAATTTTTACAAATATAAACTAATCCTAATTCAATCAAATCCATTATAATCCAAAATCATATATCTATAAGAATCCTAAAGATTCTTATAAAAAACATTATAAATCCATTAGATTCAGGTAAACTAGTATCTATTTTTATTCACATAAATCCTGATCCAATACACCCTAGTAATTATAGTTTTTCTTAATCCCTCCAGCAATGTCATTTAATTTTGCAGTGATGAAAAGGTTTTCTCTCTCTTGATCTTTCTTGTTTCTTTCGCGAATATAGAACCCTTATGTGAATAATGATGATAGTCAATTAGTTGGGCTTGAATAATAGGTTTATTTAGGGAATCAATATTATCATCGTCCAAATGCACAAGATAAGTAATTAGGTGGAGTTATTCAACTTGGTCTGTACAAGTCTGTACACTTTATAAATGTCGAATAAAATAATTTAGTGCCGAGGAAGAATGTAGGGCTTTCTCTTGGAGTTACTCGTGTTGTGCTTAAACTGGGTGTAACTAATGTCCTTTTAAAGTATGATATTTGTGAACACGACCCAAAATACAGCTTACGCAATTAATGCATTAGTCACTATGATCTATGATGGTGTTTATTAAATCAATATCGATTGATCATAGGTGTTTAGTTGTTGTGAGAGAAAAAACAATATTGCGTTTGCAGGTGCAGCTGTGGTGGTAAAAAAAAATGTCATGAGAGAAGAAAATGAGTTGCTTGATTCTATAATTTTAGGGTTCTAGGTATTTTAGAAACAAGAAAGAGATAAGTAACCATTATAAATAACAAAATTAAATTAATAAATATATTTTTATTTTGTTACATCTTCCTCAGGATTTGCTTATATCTATGATGTTGTATCCAATGGCCTAAAAGTGCACTCTTATAATAGCTATCACGAGGGTGACCTCGTCACTTGAACCAGAAGTCTTTTTTATGAATGTTAGGATTTTGGATCCAAACTTTTATCCCTGGTCGAGACACATGTGTTACTCCCCGTTTTTAAAAAATAGACTTGTTTGGTTTTGTACACAAAATAAGAAAATCAATCATTTAAGCGATTTTGTCATGTTTTTTTTTTTCCGATTTATCCTTACAGAAAATACGGTCCCCTTAATTTTTTAAGAGAAAAACATGAAAGAGAAATGGTCCCCAAATTTGTCAAGAAATAGAGATGTGGTCCCTAATATGGGAATATAGTAAAGTTACAATATTTGATTTTCCATTAATTGAAAAAAAAAAAAGAGATATCACAATTACTTATTATCATGGCTCTCTTGCTCCGGCGATTTCTTTGGCGATTGAAAGTCAACGTCATTCTCCGGATCTGTCATGGGTTTTCTGCTTTTTTTCTTTGTTTTTGAGTCCTTTTTGATTTCTTTCACACGGTTTTCAATCTTCTTTTCCCTTTACAGGTCCCTTTTTTGCCGTTTTTTTTAGGGTTTCAGTTTTTCGCTATTATTTCACACGATTTATCAATTTTCGTCTAGGGCTTGTCTTCAGTTTTCATGGCAAGATCCACTAGAACCTCCTCTTCTCGGCGATTATCGGTAGCAACTCAATCCATTCAGGGGTTTTCGATCCCATCTTCATCACCCACTTCAGAAGAGGTTGTTGTTAGCAACAGTTCTTGTCACTGCCCTTATAAGAGTCTTGATGGCTATCAGGATGGCGTTAATGGCAGGGGATATGCCAAAGGGTCTTTCTTGAAGCATCTACATGATCGACATTTATCTTCTGAAAATAAAAAAGCAAACTGTAGGGAGATGATTACTAAGAACTTACACATATACCACGCCTGGGAGAAAATTCTTAGTTCGTTAAAAATGTGGTTGTGCGTTAGATGTATGCATCTACACGCTTGGAAAATTCCATGTAAAGGCCGTGAAGGGGTGGTTCATGGAGACATTGTTGCAGCGCCAATCAATGGTTTAGCCGCAGATTTTCTTATTCATGGTGTCGACAAACCTGTCGAGGTAAGTGCTGACGCTTTGGAACCTCCTATCTGTGAGCTTTCTATGGAAAATGATTCTTCTTTGAATACTGCAGAAGCCCTCTCCACGGACCTGCTGATGTTCTTCAAAGGCAGTTTACTACCGTAACTTGTATTCCACACCAATGTAGACTAGCCTTTTCAAGGGAACTGAAGATTTGTTTGGACATGATAATTTGTAGTCCTGGTAGCTTGGCAGCATGGTTGCATTTGATTCTTCTTCCAATTTGCACTTTAAATCTGTTCAGACCTAGGAACTCAGGGGAAGCCAAGTCAGGCAACAGGAGGAGGTTGCAGGTTGCGGCCATCAACCATGCAATTTCAGTTTGGAAGGAGCCGGGTGGTTGCTATGCCTTGGTTCATAAATTGTTGCATCAGCCTGCAGTTCACAGAAGGTCAGTGAAAGCAGACTCGAAGAAGCAAGTCGCTGCCAACATGACGGCTTGTCGGAAGAAGATTTCTTGCGGCCATTTTGCTGCAGCAATACGAGTACTGTCCTCATCTGGAGTAGCTCCGCGCAGTGAGCAAACTTATCTTGACTTGCAAGACAAACACCCTCATGCCCTCCCCCCCCCTGACATTCCCGATGTTGATATTATGGTTGAACCAATCACGGTTGACTCTCGTGCTGCGTTGGGGGCCATCAAAAGCTTCCCAAATGGTACGTCGTGTGGTCGTGATGGCCTTCGTGCTCAACATTTGGTTGATGTGATGAGTGGAGCGGCATCGGCAGTGGCGGACAATTTACTCTCTTCGATCACAGGGGTTGTCAACCTTTGGTTGGATGGGAAGTGCCCCGAATCTCTTGGTGAGTTCATTGCAAGTGCGCCCTTAACTCCTTAACTCAAACCAGGTGGTGGTATTCGACCCATTGTTGTGGGCACGGTTTGGCAGAGATTGGTTTCGAATGTGGCTTCTTTTTTGGTTGGAAAGGACATGAGTTCTTACTTAGGTGAATACCAATTTGGAGTTGGAGTGCCTGTTGGTGGAGAGAGCATTTTACATGCTGTAAACTGCTTACTGGAGATGAAAGGGCAATCAGACAAGATGTCAATGTTGCTCATTGACTTTTCTAATGCTTTTAATATGGTGAGTAGATCTCAACTCATCAAGGAGGTTCGTCTATATTGTCCAAGTATTTCTCGCTGGGTAGAATTTTTTTACTTACAACCTGCTAATCTCTATTATGACGAATATATCTTGTCATCCGCACTTGGGGTTCAACAAGGAGACCCCCTCGGTCCCCTGCTGTTTGCGTTGACACTTCAACCTCTTGTGAAGTCTATTGCTTCTCAATGCAAACTGGATTTACAAGCGTGGTACCTTGATGATGGGACTATTATTGGTGATACTTTAGAGGTATCCAAGGCCTTGAACATAATAGAAACATAGGGGCGGGGTAGAGGGTTGCATCTTAATGTGAAGAAAACCGAAGTCTTTTGTCCTTCTATTGATCCGAGAAGCACGGCTGATGGGGTCTTTCCTCGCGACATTGGTAGATCTACTAATGGTGTTAAACTTTTAGGTGGCCCGGTGAGTTTGGATTTGAACTTCATTAGCGACATGATGTTGACCAGGGTGAATAAGACTGTTCAACTGATGGATGCAATAAAAAAGCTCAAGGACCCTCAAAGTGAGATGCTATTACTTCGCAATTGCACTGGGGGTATCTAGATTATATTTTGCAATGCGAACTACCAATCCAGCAGCCTTGCAACCAGCCTCTGAGATTTTTGATGACCATCTACTTAAGTATTTGAGATTACTCATTACTGGTGATGGTGCGGGTTTTGATCCTTTACAGCAGAGGTTGGATACCTTGCCTATCAAAGACGGCGGTATGGCATTTATACCATGGCTGACACCTGTAATTACTGCTACCTTGCTTCTCAGTGTCAGACAGCTTCAGTGCAGAAGATTATCCTAGGTAACTTATCCTCAACAGACAAATGTTCTGCTCATCAGATGTCTCTTCGGAACTTTATTCAGGTATGTGGATTACCTCCTTCTTATTGTGTCCATGATACTCCCCCCCCCCCCCATCCATGAACTCCTTGGCAGTTACTTATTTTGATGCAGTTAAGAAGCAAATCCCAGACCAATTTTCTATCTCTGCAATAGATTCTATTTTGTGGAAGTGTAACCAAGTCAAGCATGCTCAAGATTATTTATTAGCAGTACCTATTAGTGGGTTTAATCAGTGCCTTGGGCCTAGACAGTTCCGTATTGTGTTATGTTATCGTCTTGGTATTCCTTTATTTGTTGAGAATGGTTTATGCACAAGTTGTAACAAATCTATGGACATCTTTGGGGACCATGCGCTTCATTGTGCTAAAGATGTGGGAAGTAAACTCCGACATGATATTGTCCGTGATGTTACAATTGATATTTGTTACAAGGCTGGTGTACCTGCGCGTAAGGAAGCCACTCTTGGTATTCTGACAGATGATGGTAAAGATTTGAGGCCTGTTTATATCCTTGTTCTCAACTGGGAGAATGGGCAAGATGTTTGTATGGATGTCACTGGAGTCTCCCCTTTCGCTGGCGATGGTATTCGTTCCTTTGTCCCCGGAAAGGCTATTTCCAACGCAGTTTCAAGAAAACACACTAAATATTGGGACAAGTGTACTTCTATGGGATTTGGTCTGGGAATCTTGGCGTTCACCACGCTGGGGGAGCTTGGCGAAGACACTTTGACTTTTTTCAAGCGTCTGAAGAATTGCTTAATTAGTAACGATGCTAGTAGTGGTTTTGGTAGTTTTATCTTCCATAGATTAGGCGTTGCTATTCAGAGAGGACTGGGAGCACATGCTTGTTGCTAGGCTTCCGACTAGGACCTTTGTTTGAGTTTTTATTTAACAAAATCCCAACATATAAACAGTTACTTTTCTATTGAAACCGACCAATCTTTTTGACATACCCAAAAAAGGGGACCAAACCTTTTTTTTTTTGGAACAGAAGGAGTATAAAAATTGTTTTATTTTAAAATCCCCAAAAGACACTTAATATATAATAATACTATAATCATCTGCTAATTCATTTTTTCATTTTGTCTTTCGGTTTCTATCAGGAAGATAATCTCCGGAAATGACGATGAGGATGAAGATTTTTGAAGGTCTTTGATCGATTAGTTAGTTCTCGCGTGTTATATTTTCTGCCCTAAATTTAATTCTCTTTATCTCCTTCAATTGTTATTTCAACACCCAAAAAAATTGTGAGATTCTTATTTAATCTCCTTTTTATTTTTTTGTTTAGGGTATTGATTTTCAAACTATTCTTATTCTTTTTATCTCTTGCAATAGTTTTTTTTGGTAGGATCTTACTGAAACTGGAGTGATTCATTGGATAAGATTTACTAGTGTGGATTGGTAGTATAAATCTAGTTTTGGGTGTTTATTTGTTGATACGTGAATTGGTTCCATATATATTGGTAATATGTTTGGTTTGGTAATGGATTAGGTCTATTGAGCTTCATATTGGATTTCATTTTGACGATTGAAGCATTTTACAAATAGTTGACGTGTTGATTAGAAACGAAAATTGTTTAGATTATTTAATAATAGCCGTCAGTTAAGTTTATTTAAAGATGATTTTATGTAGTTATAGACTTAAAAAGCTTATCATGGATATTATTTATTGATGTACAAAGATTAAATTGAGTGCATATTTGATATATTGTCAATAAATTGATTACATATTTATGTACTGAGTATGATTATATAGGATTGTGTTTGTTAAGCTTTGCTAGTTGATATAGTTTTCTAGTGATAAGAAGTTAGCACTGTCATTGATTCTTAACACTATTGATATTGAACTTTGGAAATGTTGGGGATCGAAAATTAATTCTTTATGCCCTTCCACCTAATTGTTGAGCATATTGTTGTTACCACTCTGTCAGATAGACAGTTCTCATGTTTTTGCTAAACATGACATCTAATTAAGAGCAACAAATTTAAAGAAAGCATATCCACTGTTACCATACTGTCTACCGACATCCCAACAGATCTAATAGGTAGTTTTCAGCGGACAAAGAATCAATTATGGAGCACGAGCATAATGGTGACGTTGTGGATGGGTTTTTTACTAGCTACAATTACTGCTAGTTTGATACATAATACATAGCTCCCATTGACAGTTTTTCAGGACTTTTTGTATACTGTGCTCTTGTATTTATGTTTTTATTCTGCGTTATTGATGTACTCTATGTTATCCTAACTCTTGAAGGTTTTTTTGTATACTATATGTGTTCTTGTTTTCAAGGGAAACAACAAATAGCATAACTCTATTTATGTTTTTTCTTCGTTGCTAATAGCATTGTAAATTTAAATTTGTAGTATATTTTATCGTTGTTATCAATTCTTCCAAAAATCAATGTTTTTTCCAAATGGATGTCATATTGACTTGGCTTTGCTATAATTGGAAGTGATTTTGCTATTTTGCGGCTTCCAAATGTTTCAATCACTAATTTTGTACTGAGAGTCGAAGTTTACTATTGTTAGCTACTTTTATTGCAGATTTTGGCAGTCAATGGTTCAGTTAACCAGTAACATCTCAACACTTCTAGGAGTTCACTATAGTCCAACAATGCTGCCAACGGCAGTGCGCCCTCGTAAACAATGGTAAATATATGGACAGTAGTACAGTTGTTTAAGGATTTTGTAACTTGTGATCAATAACTTTTGCTATTACTCGTAGTAGTGAGTGAGCAATTCTAAAACCATGATTATGATGTAATTTTTGACAATACATAAGTGACACACTCCCGGGAATATCAGTGCATAAATGATGCACACCATAAAAATCAGTGTATATATGTTGGACCGTGAAAAGATCAGTGCGTAAATCATGTACTGTGAAAAATCATATTTGATGTACTTGATAGGTGTCCAAAACACCTTATTTATTATCTATTGGTTACACTTTATCTGTTATTTTTCTTATAAGTTATGTATTTTACATATGTTTTTGAGTACTTGGGTACTGATATACACATTTTTGTGTCTGAATTGTCCTCAGTTTCTGTATTGTTAGAACCTGATTTTTGTACTAATATTGTGTTTTTATGTATTTTTAGGTATTTTGGAAATAAACATTTCCGGAAAAATTGGCTCCAAAAAAATGTTAAAGGAACCTCGGAAAAATTACTAAAGGCATTCTCAGTTTGGATAAGGGCACCCCCAGGCACCCCATTTGTTAACGGCACACAAATTCTGGATAAAGGCACCTCATCCTCTTTGTTTGAATTTCCAGTTTTGGCGGGAAATTTGGTTATTCTTTATCAGAAATTAGGGTTCGTATTTTGGAGGAGATTCAAGGAGACTCAATGGCTGAAATTGCATGGGAACGTCTATTTAAGCTTAACAGGCATGGTATGATCGATGCTTTGGGTTATAATTGGCTGGAGATTTAGATTAAAGAAGTCAGGGAGTTACGTGTTTTTTCTTTTGGAAAACCCGATCATCCCTGTTTCGGGTTTGGAGGATTTTTAGGAAGAATCAAGTGATAATATCGATTGGATTGGGCCGGTTGCGGCTAAAAAGGAATGGTAAGTCTATCAGAATCGAGGAAATTGAGCCGCAACATAAACTTGAAGTCAATCAGGGGAGTAGGTGTGCAGATGAGATAATCACGGGATTTCAGCGTGTTTAGACGTGTGTTGCTCATGTTTGGAAAGAGCTTGGTCGCTGCAGAAACGTGAAGGAGTTAAGTAAGGAAGATTCAACACTGATTGACATCGTCAGAAGGCGAGAAAGGAAATAAAATATTACGAGAATATCTTTCTTTACTGCCCGAGTTATGAAGATTTTTTTGGAGCAATGAGGAGATATTTGATGGCATTTGTAGTATAAATAGAGTATGGGAGTGCAGAGAGGGGGGGAGAGTTTGGGAAAGTTTAGAGCAATCACAGAACCTGGAAAATCAAGTTGCAGAGAACTGTCATTGCTGCCGCTGAAGAAGAACACGAAGAACATAAGATGCAATACAACTGTTGTTCATCATCAGTGCCAACGACACATCATAGGAGGGTCGTAGTGCTACAATGATAGTGACACTTCTCTTTTATCGTTCTCTGTAACAGTTGCGTTTGTAACTAATATAAGTGTTACAAACCCGGTTTTATAATTTTTCTCCCATTTCATTATTGTGAACACCCTTTGAGCAATAAAAATGAATTTTGAGCGTGTTTCCAACATGATGATGAGCTAATTCACCCACAACCAAGGCAATGAGGAAGCTATTTACGCATGAATAATTGGTAATTATTTTATTTTCTCTAATTTATAATTTATAATTCACTCAATCACTGCTTTTGCAGAGTTCTAAATTGTATGCATAATTTTCTTAATTAGTTGTGATTCAATTTGATAGGTTATACTTTGTTTAGTCAGCTGATAATCTATGCTTAGGGAATATAATTAATATTTGAGGATATGCCTGATTATTTATAAATTAAGAAATAATCGACTTAAAATATAATTAGAGTTTTGGATTATTTACCATCATGCATTCATGTGTAATAGTGGAATAGTGTCTTGGTTATTTTTAATATCTTGAAATCAAATTGTGAGTTAAATTTTGTTTATTTTAAAGTTTCATTAAGTCTAAAATCTATTGCTTTCACAAGTCTTGAACGAACAATTACTACAACATCATTGAAATCACATCAATTTTTGGCGCCCCTGACACGGACTTGTCTTTAGGTTTAAAATTTTAGATTTAATTTTTTAGGTTTTATTTTTGTTTTTGTAGTTATTTTTATTTTTATTTTATTTGTTCTATTTTACGTTTTTGGGTTTTTGTCTTTTCACTACAGATTTTGGAATTTGGAGCGAAAGAAAAAGTTGCCAAAGCTTTTGGTAATTACTTAAAGATTTGGAGTCAAAGACAAAGCGAAAAGAGCGAAAGAAAAAAAGAGAGAGAGAGAGAATTTATTTTATTTTATTTTATTTAGATTTGTTTTTTATTTTTTTTAGATTTTTTTAGATTTTCTTTTTAGAAATTGTATTAGGATATCTTATATTTTTGTAATTTTCTTTTGCACTTTATTTTTGGACTTTGGACATTTGGGAGGTTATTTTAAAAAAAAAAAAACCCTATGGTAGGGTAGTATTAAATATAAAATGTTTGCCGAGAAGGACGCAATTATGATATTGCCTCGGCCCTTTGGGTTTGTACACTGACATAGGATTCGGTGGCCCGAGTCGACTACAACGGTTCTTCGCCCGTCTGGTACGGGAGGTAAGTTTTTCGAAACACCCGCGAATCCGCTGTCAGCGGGTTACTGTCTTCCTTTGTATGCATATATGTTGAGGAACAAAAAACGGTTTAATTTTCTAGTAAAGGGCAAGGACTGGATAAATCAAGATAAGGGTTCGGATTTCATCACCGTTCTCTTCTTGTCCTCCTTAGGAAAACGATACCAAACACGAATCCAAGCTTAAAATTTTTCCTAGAACGAAACCTATAGGGTAACGAGCTTAATAGGAAAGTCGTTCGAAAAATATTGGTTGCTATATTAAGCATTCTTCGAAGTTCATGATGGTTAATGTAAGTTGAGCGTGCCGCCTTGTAACCCGAGGAAAGGTTTGCCGGTGAGGCCTGGGTGTCAAAGCTCCATTGAGATTCCCTTGCTCAAATTGTAATAAATTGCCTTTCGAAAGAATAGTAGCTGGTCTAGAAACAATCTAAGTGGAGCCATCATGCTTTTTGTTTGCTAGAATCACTAGGTTTGTTGGTGGAGTCATCCTTGTGTGTGTTTTCTTAGAACTTCCATTCCTTTTAGGATTTTTCTTCTTTTTGTTTTTTCTAGTGTATCTCTGAGGTCATTAGAGAACGGGCTTGGAAAAGAGACACTCTAGGTCGTTTGATTAGTGAAAAACCTAGTAGTTCTTCTTGTGAAGGCGGGGAGCTTGAAGATTCTTCTTTTGAGAGCCCTATTTTCGGAAACTCCAGTTTTAAAAACTTGACACTTAGTGAAGAAAGTACTCTTAGTCTTTTGGTAGTGCAAGAAATGACAACTTTGAAAGCTTTGTTAAACCCAACTAGTTAGGACCTCTCGTTCGTCATGTATCAAGTTAGATGAAACTGAGGCAAATTATGAATTGAAACCTGGGACCCTACATATGCTCCCAGTCTTTTTAGGGAAAGAAAATGAAAACCCCTATTTTTATATTAAGGAATTCGAGGAAATTTGTAGTACTCTGAAAATTAAAAACCTAAATGATGATGCTTTGAAACTCAGGTTATTCCCCTTTTCCCTGAAAGATAAAGCTAAATCTTGGCTGTATAGTTTTTCTTCTGAGTCTATTGAATCTTATGAACAACTTACATTTGCCTTTTTAGTAAAGTTTTTCCCTAGACACAAAACATCATCTATTAGACAGCAGATTAGCACATTTGCTCAGCAAGAGGGAGAATCCTTATATAGGTATTTGGAAAGGTTCGATGATTTGATAGCCCAATGTCCTCACCATGGTTTAGAGAAAGTTAGGTTAGTTCATATCCTTTATGAGGGTTTAGATTATTCGACAACAACCATGGTTGAGTCTTTATGCACAAGTGGGTTAGAGAATAAAGATGTTGATCATGCGATGAAATTTTTGAATGAAATTGCCGATAAGACCCAACAATGGGAAAATAGCAGGGAACCCCAGAAAATAATTCTTCTAAGTAGAGAAAGTGTCTATAGGGTAGAAGGATCTTTTGAATCAAATGCTAAAATAACAGCCATAGCTAAGATGTTAGAAGCTTTAGAACTGAGTCAAACCAATGGTAGAGTAGAGCCTTTTGGGGAAGGCCAGACTATTGAAGAGCAAGCCAATGCTCTTTATAATAACACTAGATTTGACAATCGTCAGAAGTTTGACCCTTATTCAGAAACCTATAACCCTGGATGGAGAAACCATCCAAACCTTTCTTGTTCTAAGGGCCAGAATCAAGGTCATTCTAGTAACTCTCAGGTTCTCCCAGGTTTTGGCTATACTAAGAATCCTTCAGCATCGGCACAGTTTTAGAATCCCTCAGATAAGAAGATCATGAGTTTAGAAGAGTGTCTTGCCTTTTAACTCGTAACACTGTTCAGTTTCAGCAATCAGTTGCTCAAGGTTTAGAAGAAAATAAGAGAATAAGTCAGGCTAACTCTCTGCTATTTCCGAGTTGAAAACCCAGGTTAGTCAGATAAATGAGTCTCTGAGAAAAAGGTAAGTTTCCTAGTCAAAATCAACCCAACCCTAGAGGAGTTCATGAAGTAGATGAAAGACCATTCGATCATATGAATGCTATTAAATCCCTTAGGAGTGGTAGAATGATAGACAACAAGGTTGTCAAGCCTGATAGTGAACATGATGTAGCTTACACTTCTGAACCAAAAAACTGAAGAGACCGATGAGGTTCCTGATAAGCCCATCTTTGTTCCCAGAGCCCCATTCCCACAATTGCTAGTACCAACTAAGAAGGAGTCCACTTTGAATGATATTTTGGAGGTTTTTAAACAAGTTACTATTAACCTTCCATTATTAGATGCAATTAGGCGTATTCCTCCTTATGCCAAGTTCCTTAAGGACTTGTGTACGCGAAAGCGTAAGCTTAGTGTCCAGAAGAAAGCCTTCCTAGCTAGCCATGTGAGTTCTATTATTCAGAATACCACTACTCCTAAGTATAAAGACCCAGGGTCCGGTCTCCTACTATTTCTTACACAATAGGTAAATACCG
Organism: Papaver somniferum; assembly: GCF_003573695.1. Classification (NCBI taxonomy): domain Eukaryota; kingdom Viridiplantae; phylum Streptophyta; class Magnoliopsida; order Ranunculales; family Papaveraceae; genus Papaver; species Papaver somniferum. The sequence continues at coordinate 105,765,534 of NC_039367.1, read as the reverse complement.
TGTTGAGAAAGCATTGCTTGACTTAGGAGCCACTATGAACTTATTCCCATACCATGTGTACCTTAAGCTAGGACTTGGTGAGATGAAACCTACCCAGATAACACTCCAGTTAGCTGATAGGTCTGTTAAAAATTCCTCGTGGTGTGATTATTGGTGCAAAAATATTTACCCCAACTCTCTTCGAGATGTGTGTAAATGGATTGAATCTCCTTCGTAGATCCACTTCTTCCAAAAATTGTTAATGAAAACTGTGATTGATGCTGAAAAGGTGGGGGTACCTGCAAAGACACTCCAAAGCTAAAGTCAGAGGGAGTTCTCAAGAAGGTGATTTGTGGAGAAAAGGAATAGAAATTGTGTACCTTTTGGGTTGTATTTTAGCCTCTATTTATAGGAATAAAAACCCTGATTTGATTCATAATAACTTAGATTCATAGTTATCCTGAATATCCCTTTGGATTTACACTTATCCTCAAATATTTGCATATTTCCATGAGAATTCATATTTATCCTGTAAGATCTTGTAAATCCTGAGAGATCCCCAATATCTCCTCAGGATTTGAAGTATGTTCTCACAACATTTGTACCTATCTGTAGAGATGAAATTTATCTTTACAAGATTTGAAATTATCTTGGAAGATCCTACTTATCTCCCAAGACTTGTATCTTTCCAAAAATGACTTCCATAATAAGCCATTTGGGCTTCCATAATAATCCATGTGGGTTTCCATAATAAACCCACCGGTTTCCATAATAAACCGGATTTGGGCTTCCATAATAAGCCATGTGGGTTTCCATAATAAACCCACCGGTTTCCATAATAAACCGGAGTTGGGCTTCCATAGTAAGCCATGTGGGTTTTCATAATAAACCCCCCGGTTTCCATAATAAACCGTATTTTACCGATATCAAATAGCTTGTGCGGTACGCACCTACACTATTTTAATAGGGTACAAACATCGCCCCCTCTTAATCCTCAACTTGTTGATGAATTAAGAAAAAATATAATCCCGACTATCCGTCGCAGCGTGCTTACGATGACCCCCGTTATTTTTACGATCATCTTGCCGCGAATTTAGCGTAGCTAACTTTTTGGAGTGCGCCAGGGTTTATGCCAACCTTTCTAAGTATAAGAATCATACTTAAAATTTCCATGAACCCACATACTGCAGGTACCTAGCACACTGAAAACACATTCAAAGTACCAATAATGTATTGAAAAATTTCTTATATAAATTTACGCACGTACCGTTATGTGAGGCTTGACGTGTCCATGCGCTCTATTATTAAACTAAAAACCAACGTGTTTATTTAGCCTTAATAGATCTTCCATCGGTCTCTTGGTGGGATCTTACTAACTCCACCGCTCGTTCAGATGCAGGTAACCAGACGCGTTAATATCTCAGCTATTCCGGTCTTGCTTTGGCACATTTTGATCCATCTTTTTGGTAAGATATTGTTAGAACTTACTCTAATGCAGGCTGCTCCAGTAAATCACTTCTATCAAAAAACTTAGTTTTTGTTTTTTTCTTTTCTCGAAAACATTACAACTACTTTCTTAATAAGCAAAACACTTCGTTTTTGTGTTTCTCTATGTTAGAAAACATTCCAAATATTTCCTCCATATGTGTTCTTTAATATTTTTCCTTCGCTCCTTTCGTTCCATTTTAGCTTCAACTTAATTATATTGTAATATTTTGTTTTCTCCTTTCTCTTTATTAAAAAGACATCGCAACAAAATACTTGGCCTTTGTCTTTCTCTTTTATAGAAAGACATTGCAAGTATTTCCTTCATAATTAAAATACTTCGCCTTTGTCTTCCTCTTTTGTAGAAAGACATTGCACGTATTTCTTTAATAAATACATGCAAAAAGTATTCTCATTTGTTATTATAAACAACTAGTGAGGACTTACCTCCTCGGGCGTTCGTTCGCTCAACCCTAGCCGCCCCCATTACTTGAAATGATATTGAAAGGGATGCGTCCTATTGTTTGACTTCCTTAACCATGTTGGTTTTGATTGCATGCTAGGAATCACCTTAGCCTCCCCCAATATCTGTAGAGATATTCCCAAATAGAAAGACGCCCCCATGTGAAGCAGGAACTAGATCTATTATATCCGATCCTCACTTGCTAGACGGATCTGGGGTTATGATCGGATATCTTTTCCGTTACCATCTCTATTTTTGTGTCCATCATGATTTTTTTTTCTTTGGAATAGCCGAATAGCCTTCAAAATATTGTTTTATTGTGGCGTGACCCTCCGTTCCGGGCCCATTATGGAAATAGCCTTACGTGGTCTTGGTCGGCTGGTCATGACTCATGTGAAGTCCTCCAAGTTTAGCTTAATAATTCAACGTACCCAAAATGTACTTAAAACTTCCTCAAGCACCAAACACGCGCGGCTTAGCATGACCTCCTGCACTACTTTTAGCTGAGGACCCATGTGGTAGTTTTTTTTAACTCTTCAAACATTGCTTGGTCATGTTGCTTCAATCTGGTACGATTATTAAGATTCATGTATGACCAACTATGCTCTTCTCTTGTAAACTGCTTGGCTTACATTTTGATTTCCTCAAACTGTTTGCTACCTGTTTTCGGAGAACGAAAGACGCCACCAGATCTTTTATATGGTGGAACTTACGTACAGGTCGCATGGATGCAACTATTTCGTACCTTAATTCTTGACGAGTCGGATTGTATGTAAGACCTTTATCTGGCGTTTGTCATGGTGGTCCGACGTCCGTGTACCAGTGATCCCTTTTATCTAAGAACAAACATCTTCTACAAAGGCTTGGATCAAAGTTCACCGCCACAGCGTGTAAACGGACGCCTCTTTGTGTTTGTTGAGCAGAGAAGTATATATAATCTTGTGTGGAATAAATACTCGTTGATGCTGTGGACAATGACTAAGAATAAGCAGATATTTCGAAGTGTCCAGATATGTACCTGGATGTGAGCTTCCATCTTAGTTAGCACGTCACTATTATCAAAGCGTCGATTATATCTTGGAGGAAAAAGTAGCCCCCCGATAGTTGCAAGTATTTAGACTCTAAAATTTTTGCATCGCGTAGAACTTACAAAATCTTCCTTACAAAATTGGTGCTTCATTCACCGTATTATTAGCGATCAACAGCTTCATTGTTCTTGTCTCAAGTAAATACTCTTCCTTTAGAACGTACCCACATCCTCAGGATCAATATTTGTACACTACGCTTCGAGTTGATCTTTGGAATCATAGCATCCAAAAATAGGAATTTAGATCTATGTAGGACAGGTCTTTAAGATCTCAAAAGAAACTCCATGTATTTGTTTCTTATGCAACTCTCTATTTATGGTGTTGCATATCCACTATTAAAACGCATCAACTTCTTTATTTTTTTTCCTGGTAAGCTTAACTTCTTCTCCCTCGTCTCTTTTATGCTCAGCCAAGGAAGTATTTAATTCGCTGACATACTTTTTCTTTGTATCGACTTGCAGCTAGTCAGCCTTCATTGTTGTCATGCTCAATCAATTGTCCTTTTTGTCTGCGACAAGAACAGGCAATCGCTATTTTCGAATCTTTAATGTCTTCTCTTATTTCTTTCCACCCTTCAGTTTTGGTTGCATCGATTTCCATCAGCGACAGAATCCAAATTCCTCTGGAATTTAATTGATTCTGGAACACCGATAATAAGGTGTCATATATACTTTAATCGTGGTCCAAAAAATTGAACCAGAGACTAAACTCACGGCGTTCTTCATGATGGCGAGTCGTTTCCGATAATACTCCTCAGTACACCATAGCTACGTCGCATCACATGCCGGCAGCTGATGATCCTGTTTTCTCTCTTCTTTTTTTTTTTTAGAAAACATTGCAAGTGTTTCCTTAATAAATACAAGCAAAAAGTTTCCTTCTAACCAGAACCAAAATTTTGTGTGAACTATAAACTAAATATATTGTATACGGTTGTTGATGAACATGATGTCTCCACTCCTGGAAAGTCTGGACGACAACGCTCTTAGAATCCGATTGTTGGCACGTTGAACTATCTGAAACTTCAACCTCCTACAACCTCAACGTTTACGAAAGTTTTCTGCAACTTTTCTGAACTATCTGCAACTTCCTGAATCACAACTTTCTGGATCACACGTTTCTGAAAGCGTTTTGCAACTTTCTGGATCAAAACATTTTTTGAAAGCTTTCTGCAACTTTCTGGATCAAAACATTTTTTGAAAGCTTTCTGAATCACAACTTCCTCGTTCAAAACGTTTTTGAAAGCTTACTGCAACTTTTCAGAACTTTATGCAACTTCCTGAAACGTTGTAAACTTCTTCTTTTTTCTTTCTGAACTATGAAACCCTAATTCTCAAGAACACTTGGAAAGAGTACTTTTCTCAAAAGGGGGAGCACGATTCTTTTGCTCGATTCCCCTTAGTCGGCGCCAAAAGATGTTGGTGCAAAAATATTTACCCCAACTCTCTTCGAGATGTGTGTAGATGGATTGAATCTCCTTCGTAGATCCACTTCTTCCAAAAATTGTTGATGAAAACTGTGATTGATGCTGAAAAGGTGGGGGTACCTGCAAAGACACTCCGATGCTAAAGTCAGAGGGAGTTCTCAAGCAGGTGAGTTGTGGAGAAAAGGAATAGAAATTATGTACCTTTTGGGTTGTATTTTAGCCTCTATTTATAGGCATAAAAACCCTGATTTGATTCATAATAACTTAGATTCACAGTTATCCTGAATATCCCTTTGGATTTACACTTATCCTCAAATATTTACATATTTCCATGAGAATTCATATTTATCCTGTAAGATCTTGTAAATCCTGAGAGATCCCTAATATCTCCTCAGGATTTTAAGTATGTTCTCACAACATTTGTACCTATCTGTAGAGATGAAATTTATCTTTACAAGATTTGAAATTATCTTGGAAGATCCTACTTATCTCCCAAGACTTGTATCTTTCCAAAAATGACTTCCATAATAAGCCATTTGGGCTTCCATAATAAGCCATGTGGGTTTCCATAATAAACCCATCGGTTTCCATAATAAACCGGATTTGGGCATAATAAGCCATGTGGGTTTCCATAATAAACCCACCGGTTTCCATGATAAATCGGATTTGGGATTCCATAATAAGCCATGTGGGTTTTCATAATAAACCCCCCGTATTTTACCGATATCAAATAGCTTGTGCGGTACGCACCTACACTATTTTAATAGAGTACAAACAGTGATCGAGGATGTTCTTATTGCGGTCGCAAGTTTATATATCCGGTGGATTTTGTTATCCTAGATACCCAACCTATCCCTGAGCCAGAGAACCAAATACCAATGATTTTAGGTCGCCCGTTTTTGGCTACATCCAATGCGATCATTAACTGTCGAAATGGTATTATGAATTTGTCTTTTGGTAATATGACTATTGAGCTGAACATTTTTTATATTAGTAAGCTACCCTCTGAACTAGATGACTCGAGCATAGAAGAGGTAAACATGATAGGAACATTAGTCGAGGAGTCATTACCAAACACTTTGTTAGAAGATCCATTAGAGAAATGCCTAGCTCACATTGGGATTGATTTTGATGATGATAATATGATTAGTGAGGTGAATGCTTTGTTAGATTCAACTCATTTGTTAGACACTGGTAATGGATGGAAACCTAAGTTCGAACCACTACCAGTTTCTAAGTCTACTCTAGTTTCTTCGTTAGAAGATCCTCCTAAGTTGGACCTTAAACAACTAGCAGACACCTTGAAGTATGTGTTTTTAGGCCCCTATGAGACTTTGCCTGTGATTGTAGCATCCGACTTGTATAGTAATCAGGAAAGTAGGTTAGTAACCATCCTTCAAAACAACAAGGAAGCTTTAGGGTGGACCATAGCGACATTAAGGGTATAAGTCCCACTGTTTGTATGCATAGATCTATTTAGAGAGTGACACCAAACCTTCTACGGAGATGCAACGTCGACTGAACCCTAATATATAAAATAACTAGTTCGAACCGAGGTTCTTAAGTTGTTAGATGCATGCATTATCTACCCCATTTTAGATAGTAGGTGGGTCAGCCCCGTTCAGATTGTTCCCAAGAAATCTGGTATTATTGTAGTCCAGAATGATAACAATGAATTAATCCCAACCCGAGTGACCACGGGTTGGCGTGTTTGTATTGACTATAGGAAATTGAGCAAGGTCACTAGGAATGATCACTTTCCCCTTCCCTTCATCGACCAAATGCTAGAGCGATTATCAGGTCATAGTCACTATTGCTTTTTAGATGGCTACTCCGGCTATAATCGGATTGTTATTGCCGCAGAAGACCAAAATAAAACCACTTTTACCTGTCCCTTTAGTACCTTTGCGTATAGACGCATTCCTTTTTGACTACGTAATGCCACTGCGACTTTTCAGCGTCGTATGATGAGCATATTTTCTGACATGGTAGAACGATTCTTAGAGGTCTTTATGGACGATTTTTCAGTGTTTAGTTCGTCTTTTGATGAGTACTTGCATCATTTGTCATTAGTGTTGACTAGGTGTAAGGAAAATAATTTAGTGCTTAATTGGGAGAAATGTCATTTCATGGTTCGTTCAGGAATTGTTTAGGGCATATCGTATCTTCTAAGGGTATAGAGGTATATAAAGCCAAAGTTGACCTTATTAAAACTTTACAGGTCCCAAAAACCGTAAGAGATATTAGGTCATTCTTAGGGAATGCAGGTTTTTATCGTCGATTCATTAAGGAATTTAGCTTGATTTCTAGACCTCTTTGCAATTTTCTTGCCAAAGATGTTAAGTTTGTCTTTGATGATGCTTGTTTAGAGGCTTTTGAGAAGCTTAAGACTTTACTCACTACCGCCTCCAGAGTCCAGGCACCCAACTGGAACCTACCCTTTGAGATCATGTGTGATGCTTCAGATTATGCTATTGGTGTTGTGCTAGGTCAGCGGGAAAACAAATTACTTCATGTTTTACTATGATAGCAAAACTCTGAATGATGCCAGTTAAACTATACCACTACAGAGAAGGAACAGTTTGACATTGGGTTTGCCTTAGACAAGTTTAGACCCCATCTCTTAGGTTTTAAGGTCATAATCTTTACTGATCACGCTGCTTTGAAGTATCTTCTTTCCAAGAAGGAAACTAAACCTAGATTGATTATATGGATACTCTTGTTGTAGGAATTTTTCTTAGACATTAGAGACAAAAAAGGTGCAGAAAATGTAGCAGCAGACCACTTGTCTAGGCTTGTTCTGGATACCCCTAATGATTCTCCTCCTGTTAGGGATAATTTTCCTGATGAACAACTATTCTTAGTTACCCAATCACCTTGGTATGCAAATATAGTGAACTATCTTGTTACTGGTCGAATGCCCCACCGTTGGGGTAAATAAGATCTTTCTAGGTTTTTAGCCGAGGTTAAGCACTTCTTTTGGGATGATCCTTATTTTTTTAAGTATTGTCCAAACCAGATTATTAGGAGATGTATACCTGAGAGTGACAAGTACAGTATTATTTCCTTTTGTCATGATCATGCTTGTGGGGGTCACTTTAGTGCTAAGAAGACTACTGCTAAGATATTGCATTGTGGATTCTATTGGCCTTTGTTGTTTAAAGACTCTCACAGTTACTATGTTTGTTAGAGCACTGCTCGGTCGAACTCGCAAGCGTTGCTATCTCAAGCTTGTTTGTCAATGTTAGTGATCAAAACTATAAGTCTTGATTTCTAGTCTACTTATAGTGATGTCTCAGACTAGGATAGATTGTGTAGTTGAGCATTATACTTCGCGGAATTCATTAATTGAAGACGAAGAACTACTAAGGAGAGCTTTTGGAACTTCATCAACAAAACGTATGTGGAGACTAAAACTCATCTATCACTTGGAAAGTCTATTTCTACTCTATCTCCTATATTGAGACAAAAGTCGTATTACTATATAGTATTCCATAATGCACATTTGAGATTTCGAGTTGAGTTTAACTCGCTTACATATTTCTCGAAATATGTGTTGGTAAGCTTTCGCTTCAACCAAGTTCATCTTATATTCTTGACGAGAGTCAAAAGATGATCATGTGAAAATCGCCGAGTAACATCTTATATGGTTTGTGTGATACAATCATTTGGTATATACTTGTAATATTTTGTTATGATTATTTCAATAACTTGAAAACCGTTTTGATGTCAATAGTTCGTGAAAACAGCTATTGTCATCCTCTAAGAAAGTTTCAATGATCAAATAGAGTTTAGAACACTTAACCATCATTGAATTATAAACATAGTATGTGGTCTTGCATATATGTGATCCATGTCCCAAACTATAGTATGCATACCCGTATGCGCACTTGTTAGTTGTGAAATTCCGAGTACCTAAGTACACATATCCATACGCGTACTGGCGAAGGGTTTGGGTCCGGGAATTTCTGCTTTATTTGGAAGTATGCGCACCCGTTTGCATATTGGAAAACCCAAACTCAGACCGTCTACTTAAGTATGCGTACCCGTTTGCATACTTGAGTGGTTAAAGTTCTAAATTCGGTTTGTTCATGACCTAATACATTTATATAATAAGGAATGCATTCTTTGCAAACCGTCGCTATAATGTTCATGAATTAATTCGAGTGAATCAAACCGATTTTGCTTCAATTGTGTTCTTGTATACTTCTATGAGAATATAGCAATTGAACAAGTCTATAACTAGTTTCATTTGAGTCATTTGAACTAGTTGTGGTGAAGATGAATAAGGTTAATATGAGAGTGTTCATATAGCTAACCTCAGTTAACTACTGTTTAGCCAACCTAGTGTACACGTTTAGGTACGGTTACTCAAGCCTAAATGAAGATACATTTTATTTGTGTATAACAAGCTAAGTTCGATCTAACGGTTGAAAGATATTAGCTTGAGTCTAATCAGGTTTTCATCTAACGGTGAATATTCAATGCTTTGTACCAGGGTAACTTAGATTGCAAACCCTGATTTGAAAACTATATAAGGGAGAACTCTAGCAATACGAAACCTTGTAGGTTAACGACTTAAAGACTTCATTGGGATTGTGAAGCCAGACCCAACTATTTTCTCTGTAGTTGCGTGTTCTGATCTTACTTCTACTATCGTGATTGAGTATTATATTTGCTAAGATTTGCTTGAGATTTATCTCCTATAGGTAAGATTAAAAGTAGTCACAAACATCTTCGTCTCATCGTTTGTGATTCCACAATATCTTGTTTCGCTTCCATACGATTAAGATTATTGTGAGGTGATTGATAATACTAGGTTGTTCTTCGGGAATATAAGTTCGTTTTATCAATTGGTTCTTGTGCACCTTGATTTATCTAAAGACGGAACAAAACTCATAGGTATTTCCGTGGGAGACAGATTTATCTATTCCACTAGACTTTTCCGTGTGAGGCAGATTTGTTTATCAAGTCTTCGACTTTGGGTTGCAGCAACTCTTGGTTGTGGGTGAGATCAACTAAGGGAATCAAGTGCGTAGAATCCTGTTGGGGTTCAGACACGTAAGGATCGCAATTGTACCTTGATTAGTGTGAGATTGATTAGGGCTCAACTAAATTCCATTCTGAAGTTCATTGGTAGTAGGCTAGTGACTGTAGCGGCTTAATATAGTGTGGTATTCAAAGCTGGACTAGGTCCCGGGGTTTTTCTGCATTTGCGGTTTTCCTCGTTAACAAAATTCTGGTGTCTGTGTTATTTCTTTTCCGCATTATATTTTGTTATATAATAGAAGTATCACTGGTTGTGCGATAAGTTCAATTAGTTCTTGCATTCGATCTTTGGGTTGTTGATTGAATTGATTGACACTTGGATATTGGTTTGTGATACCGTATGTAGATGGTGGATTTTCGACAAAGGCTAAAATCGTAAAACCATAACTGTACATATTCCTGATCCAGCAATCAGATGAGTATTGAGGCTCATGTCTCTCATTGAAGCATGAAAACTCATGCCGCAAGAGTCTCTGACTGAGTTTATTGTCTCTCAGAGTATACGTGAATATGTAGTCTCTCAACTGAGGCAATGGCATATCTCATGAATACTGAGCAATTTCAGTAATCACTTTTATATAGAATCGAACGATTGGACGACTCCTAGACAGCTGGCCTGCTAGTATAGAGCATAACGTCTTCAGGATGTAACAATATTTTCCTTGACCATATAAAAGACATGCATATAGAATCTTAACGATTGGACGGCTCCTAGACAGCTTGCCTGCTAGTATAGAGCAATAACGTTTTCAAGATGTAACAATGTTTTCCCTGACTATATAAAAGAAATATGACGCTTCAACAAGCTCATATCGCTCAATTCTTGAAAAATTAATGCTCCTAGACGATCGTGCTAGTATAGAGCCATCAATTAATTATTTCTAAATCATTAGATTCATTAACTGAATCCTTAGAAAATATTATACGTTCTTCATAATATTTCATTACTTCAATTCATGTTTCGTCCCAGCAGAATTCCATGGGTTAGTGATAAATATTCAACGTACGGGCATCTGAGCCGCTATCTCCCGACCAAAATGGTGCAAGTTATTCAGCAATAATGCACTAGTGAGCACCTGAATGCACGAACGAGCATTCCAAAATACGACGGAACGATGAACCTATGCAAAATAGGAAGAAAAATAATAATAATAATAATAAAAAAATATTAGCTAAGGCGCTAGGGGACTGGGCCCACTGGCCGGCCAGTCATGTCGTGGCCAGTCCACGCCTAATCTTTTATTTTATCATATTTTATTATTTTTCCTTGATCCCATGAAAATTCCTTCATTTGAACAAAACTCCTTCGTTTGAGGAAACTCCTCAGTTTCATGGCGTTTCCTTCACACCAAGGAAATAATATAAAATTGGGAAAGGTGTCATGGGACCCGGTCTACTAGCCGGCCGGCGATGCCCTAGTTGTGGACGGTCCCACACCTCATGATTCCTTATTATTTTATTATTATTTCCTTCATCTTACGAAAACTCCTTAATTTCATGATATTTCCTTCAAATCATGAAAATAATATAAAATTAGGGAAGACTCACGGGACCGGGCCACTATCCGGCCGACCATGCCCTAGCCATGGCCGGTCCCACACACCCCTTATTTTATTATTATTATTATTGTTGTTTCCTTCATCTCATGGAAACTCCTTCACTTCAAGGAAACTCCTTAGTTTCAACAAACTCCTTGATTTCATGATATTTCCTTAAAATCATGAAAATAACATAAAATTAAGGAAAAGTGCCACCGGGCTTATTGGCCGGCCGGCCATGCCTTGGTCATAGCCGGTCCCACACTTCATGATTCCTTTATTTTATTATTATTATTTCCTTCATCTTATGAAGTTTCCTCAGTTTGAGAAAAAACCTTGATTTCTTCATATTTTCTCATTGCTCAAACGCGCATCAGAAAATATCAAAATTCTCAAGACTGAGACACGAACACTTTGGTGACATGAGCATATTACCTTGACCGACCAAGGTTGGCTCTTTTGCTTGCAAGAGGCCGGTCCCACACATTCTTATCATTTGACCTAATTTTTTCACATTAGGTTCAAACTCTTCCAAACAATTTGGAATTTCATAAAACGATCGTCAGTCGGTCCCATGACCAAACAGGGCCGGTTTTATGAACCCTTGGTCGGTCCTTCATCTCTTCATAATTAATTAGGTTTTATCACCTAAGGTTCAGACGAGCATTATTTTAATAAGTGATTAAACCAGCATTTAATCATCCTTTCACCAACTGGTCTTCAAGAGACTTTCGTATTTGCTCTCTCGAGCATCTGGGAGTTACATGGTCGACTCATCATCCCATGTATCCGGTCCCTCCTTCACTCCGTGGTTGATTTTCAATAAATCATCAATTAATCAACAATTGATCAAAATTAAGGTTTCGAATCCAAAGCTCTGCAAAACATAATTCTGAGAAGATTCAAAAACTAGTAATTTTACGTTGATCCCGTGATCAAAATTTTAATTATCAGACTTGGTTCAGTTGCCAGTATTTTAAATTAATATTTTATTTGGTTCTGTTACCAATAATTCATCAAACGAGCAACATTCACTCAGATGAGCAATATTTACTCAGACTAAGGAATATTGGTTCAACTATCAATATTCAAAAATTCATCAAATGAGCAATATTTTTTCACCATTAACTATCAATATTTATTCGACAATTATACCTCTGTCTCAACAGACACGTGCAATTCATGAGTCCCAGAACATTTGTTCAACTCAGCAATGCAAAGACTCATCGTCTCATCAAGCTAGCAGCTGACTAACTAAAATCACGAGACATCAATCAAGTCACATGGGGGATATCAACTAGGGTTTTGGTCTGGCGGTCTACAACATGTGTTCATACACGATGAGAATGTGAGAAAATCGTGCAAGCAGTTAGAGGAGTTAGCAAAGTAGTGGATGGAAAATCAACCAAGTCTCCGCATGATGAGCAACTGGTTTTAACACGATTTCCACTTCCCCACTTTTTGACTCCAGCAACTGTCACACTTCATGGGATCAAGGTGTTTACAATTCTAGCAATATAAATAAGTCTCTGAATCATGATTGAAAAACAAGACACTCCTGCGTCGAACAGACAAGAGAACACGAACTCATCGTCTGAACAATTACTCTCAACAGAGCAAATTCAATCAATCCTAACTTATCTTATTTCTTCACGCAGAATACACAACACACCCACAATTTCGATCACCATTGATCTCACACATTTCTCAGCTTCCCTCCCACATATCGACCCATCCTCTCTTGTGACCGAATTGACTCTGGAACGACCGTTGTCTTGGTTTAGGCCGGAGTCCTACAGATTGATCTCTCGAATTCAAAGCACTCCCTTTTTGCAGTGCATCTGTGTGAGGTTAGACAGTTCGCTCGGTTCAAGGAGTTTCCTCCGCACCGTCGTCTCCTCAATTCCTTAAAAACCAGCAACTTGTTTTGTCCAATCTACACCGACCAAGTTATTTCTCTTATTCAATCGGGCTCGCAAATTCTATTTGCTGATTGCAGATTGAGTTGAGGAATTGAGATATAAACTCCTTGATATATTTTTCTATAGATTGAGTCTGTTTGTCTAGTTGATTCTCTTGAAAGTATATTGGAGTTTGTCTATTCAGATTTTCGAACGAAATATTGGGTGTGGTTGTTAGACCCCCGCTTTTTCAATTGGTATCAGAGCAGGCAAACACATTTAAGACCTCATAAGTCTGTGTTTGTAGCGATCTGAATATGGACAGAAGTGCTATCTCTATAATCGTACCACCAGTATTCGATAGTTGAAATTACTAATGGTGGAAAATTGTTATGCGTGCCTTTCTTCAAGCGCGTGATTTTCAATCATGGGTTAGGGTTGTTAATGGCTATGATCCTCCCTTGGTTATAATGAATGGTGTAACTACTCCAAAGGATATTGGTGAGTATGATCCTTTAGAAGTTCTTGTTGCAAAGAAAAATTTTGACGGGTTAAATACTATATCATCCATGCCATTACCCCAGATCTCCAGCATCATGTGACTACTTGCACGAAGTCTCAAGATGCTTTGGATATCTTAGAAACCGCATTTGAAGGGAATACCTGTGAAAAAGAAGCTAGGCTTCAAAACCTAAATTATGATTGGGAAAACCTTCGTATGGCAGATGAAGATTCATTTGATGAGTTTAATCACAAAGTGTCTGAAATTTTTAATGCATCTTTTGCATTGGGTAAGACCATTCCTGAAAACGACACTGTGATGAAAATTCTCAAATTGCTGCCATCCATATACGATTCTAAGAAGCATGCCATCGTTGAGGGAAATAACCTTGCAACTCTTTCCAGAATTTCTCTGGTTGGCAAGTTAAATATCTTTGATCATGAGCATCCATCCAAATATGGAAAGGATGCTGCCTTCAAAGCAAAAAAAAAAACACTAAATTATTTGATAAAAGTAAAATTGTTTGCGTCTCTGGAGATTATCTTTCTGAGACTGATTCATTAGATGAAGATCTTGACAAGTCAGTCTCCTAGATCACAAGACAGTTTAGAGATCTTCTTTTGAATAGAAGTAAACGGTTCTCCAGAGATAAACCTAAGTCATCAGTTAAACCTCATAATCGTGTTCCTCAAAAAAACAGGGATACTGACGAAACTGATGACGAGGATATGCCACGGTACTTTAAGTGTAAAGGATTTGGTAGTTTTGCAAATGAGTGTCCGAATCTCAGAAAATACACCGGGAACAAAGGTCTTGCTGCAATTCTTGATGAAATGTCTGATCACTATGATTATATTGAGGACGAAAAGTCAAGTGTTGCACTTCTTTGTGAAAATATTGATTTTGATAAAATTGTAGCAATACATACATCAATCTTGATATCCTTTCAGAAGAAACCTCAACCGTTCTGGAAGAGAAAATTTATTTATCTGCTGGAAACTCTCTGTCAGATTTTTCAGGTTCCACTATGTGTCTAGCTGCTTACACACCTCTGGCGTCTGAACCATCTTCCATGTTGACATGTTCTTATTGTTCTCTCAAGGGTCATGAACTCTCAAAGTGTTTCAAGTACAAACACAAAATAAGATACGTCAACAAACTTCAACGAATAGCAACTAAGCTCAAACTTGTTCAAAAATCACCTGAGGTATGTAAACCTATCTCATCTTCGAATAAGTTAGTTTCCAAAGAAAACACTAGATCACTAGAGAGAAAAGTGCGGTATAATATGTCTGAGAAACATGGTTGCATGAATTCCTTTCAAAAAGTCTATGGTGGACAGATTATCGTTCACCCCAGCACAACTTGATGGTGTTGGTTGGTGCATCGTGTCTCATGTGCCTGATCAAAAGAGACAAGATTGTGCACACCTCAGGCTTTAGGAAAAGAGAATTGTTTTAAATTGTTTTATTTTTCTTTCTTTAGTTTTGATTTGCTTTGCAAATCTGGAATTCGTTCATCTTTTCATATCTAATTGATATTGGAAGGGACTTCCCTGTTTAATCAATAAAAGAGGGTTATTCTCAACAATTCTACCCTCTTTAGGGTTGATATTTGTGTGTGCCTGAACTTGAGTTTAAAGGTTCCGTAATCCTACATTCCTTTTTCCTCCTCTTTAAACTCTTTTTATCATAAGACTTCTTGTTGAGATTATCTTGTGATTTCCTCTCACAATTCCGTACATATGGATACTCCAAGCATTATGTCTTATAATGGAAAAGATGTTAATATGATTTTTAAGCCATCAATCATGAAGGAAAAAGATAAATCTCCATTACCTCCAACTTTGAAATGAAAAAGAAGGAATGTAAGGAAGCCAAGAGCCGTTCCTTCAAATTCTCAGAAGTTTTTTGGTGTTCTTGAAGAGTTGAAGGAAACAAGAAAGGAGATTTAGCAAATAAAGGCTATTGTTTTGAGAATTCTTGAAATTCAGAAGGCCCTGGTTCGACATCAGTTTAAAAGGTTTGTTGGAATTGACTCCTTTCTTCATGAACCTTATGTTCCCATGGCTGTTGACGACAAGGAGTTCGGGGACGATAAAGAATTTTTCAGAGGTCTCAATGTCTAGGAAACTTCTTATGAGAATTTATTCTTGTGTTTTTAAGAAGGATAACTAGGGTTTGGAATAACCATTATTGTGAGTACACATAGTTATTGCAACGCTTTCATCTTGCAATGTTTTTAGATTTATTTATTTAAATTCTAAGTTATTTGGAAGATGATTTTTGCAGTGTTAATCTTTATGGTTTTATATATTGCAAATTTTTATGTGATGCGTGTCGTAACCACCACAAATTAGTGAATATTTTTCCACTCAATTGTAATATGGTGGTAGTTAAGTTCGTTCCCACGAGGAGCAAGAGGTTTTAGTTGTCTTATAATGTCACAAAAATGGGGGTTTTGGTTTTAGATTTTATAAAGAAAAAGAAAATAAACAAAGCAATTAAAAGATAAAGAAAATCAATAAGAGAAATACGATCAAGGAATCCTTCTTCGTTGCAAAAGAATGAGTCAAGTTATGTTTTTCATCCACTTGTTATTAGTCACAGATTATCACCAACCGTAGGCTAACAGGTCCGCTTAGCTAACCCCAAAATTCCTTGTTTCACTAAGTAACAAGTCCGCTTAGTTATCAGATTTTATTCTAAAGAACCACCTTGAGGTTCGCTTACAAGATGTAATTCAATGAACGCATTAAGATTTATGAAGTTAGGTTTAGTACTAGTAGTTAAACTCGGTTCGCTCGGTCCACTTTCTAGTGTTGTTTTCACACACAATTGCTCCACAGAATCCCTCTGTAAGGTCTCGTGTTTTCTACTTGTGTAAAGAGTCAAGAAACGATTACGTATTCCCTAACTTTCACTAGCTTTAGATGAAATTAACAAATCAATTTAGCGTGCATTCTAAACAACCTATCAATCAATCATAAACACTCATATTAATAAAAACAAACGATAATCATGTGAAAACTTCAAAGTAGATTTAAAACAAAACATGTTAAGAACTAGGAATTCATCCTCAATCAATAAGAAAATTAGCTACTCATGATAAGGAGTTCACACAAAGAATAAAGAAATGAGAAGTGTTGTGTGTCTAAAGGTGTAAAAGTGTATAAAAGTGTGTAGAGAAAAGTAGAGAACTTCTCTATTTATTGGCTTCAATTTCCTAGCAATCTATATTATAAAAAGAAGTGGTGTTTGTGTAGACTGACAAATCCGACCATCGATTTCGTCATCCTGCGGCGCAGATCAAAAGTTGGGAGAGGGATATTTTCGAGCGTCGGATTGGAAGACTAAACAAAAACACGTTTCCTAATACAACTCCAATTCGTTACTATGGTGTTAAATTGTTTCCTAAGACAGACCGAACATCCAGTTTCCGATTATTGAACAAACACCAAAATTAACTGGGTTTCCTAATCCGTGTTTTGGTTTTGTTAGGGTCCCTAATAATAACTTTTCCCACTGCCGTATGGTTTCTTACTATAGAACTGTTTCCGGTAACAGATAGGTCCGTAATTCTGAAGCGAAAAAAAACCTATATAAGAGTCTAATCATCTATTGGTATTGGATAACAGTTCTTTGATTCAGTTATTTGGTATAGACAAATAATTACACATATGGATAGGCAAGGATTCTTTGATTTACCAGCATATTGATAGGCAGGGATTCTTTGATTTACCAGCATGTAATTTTTGATATATTTAAAACAAATCTGTGTTACGCAGTTCGCTGAAGGGTCATGCAACGATATGGAAGCTAATCAATTCACCATCGAAAAAGAGCCTAAAGAAAAGGAAATTTCAAAAGCAAGATCCTTGGCGCAACAAGCACGTGGTATTGGATAACAGTTCTTTGATTCAGTTATTTGGTATAGACAAATAATTACACATATAGATAGGCAAGGATTCTTTGATTTACCGGCATATTGATAGGCAGGGATTCTTTGATTTACCAGCATGTAATTTTTGATATATTTAAAACAAATTTGTGTTACACAGTTCGCTGAAGGGTCATGCAACGATATGAAAACTAATCAATTCACCATCAAAAAAGAGCGTAAAGAAAAGGAAATTTCAAAAGCAAGATCCTTGGCGCAACAAGCACGAAGAGTAAGAGAAAAACAAGAAAAAGAGCAACAGGAAAGACACAAACAAGAATCGCAAAACAGTCAGATTCCCCAAACAGCATCGGTCACTGATTCTGTGATTCAGAAAGGTTTACTTGCACCTGATCAAAAGAAGGAAACTTCAATATTAAGATCCTTGGCACAACAAGCACGAAGAGAAAAAGAAAAACAAGAAAAAGACGACAGGAAAGACGTAAACAAGGATTGCCAAACAGCCAGGTTCCAGAGATAGCATCGGTTACTGATTCTATTGCTCAGAAATGTGTCCTTGGACCTGATCAAGTAAGTATAATTAGTTATCATACTTAAAAACAATGTTCAAAGGTAATTGAATTAAAAATTTGTCTTTTTCAAATTACTGAAGAAGCATGAAGTCGTGTGCAATCTAAACAATCCACACCTGAAAGTGAGAGGCAAAAAAATAAATAAATCAAAACTACAATCTCTGGCACAACAAGCACGTCGAGCAAGAGAGAAACAAGAAAAGGAAAATCGGGAAATGGAAATTCAAGAATTGCAGAATATGCAACCTAAACAAAAAGTATTAAATTGCAATCAATTCGCCATTCAGAGAGCTAAGGTGTTATTTCATTCAAAAACTACTTAATCTTGCGTTTAAAAATATGATTACTTTCTAACGTTTAATCACTCACTTAATTAACTTGACAGGAAAGGATGCGAAGGTCCCAACGGGAACGTCGCGCCAAATCGGAAAATAAAGCATCAATGGTAAAGCCTGGGTTCATAACCATAGTAATATTTCGTAAACAAAGACGCTGATATTAAACAATATTGATTTTTATGATTATAATTTACAGGCATTCTGCTTGTCGCAACAAGCACGTCAACGAATAGAAACAGAAAAAAAAGTTATCCGACCATCAAAAGAACCGTCGATGGTACCGTTCTAATTAACTGTAGTATCTAATATTTTGTTTAAAAAAATATACTAATTACGATACCAGTCGTTATTTAAAATTGACAGGCAAAATGCTTGGCACAAAAAGCAGCACAAAAAGCACGTAAACAAAGAGAAAAACAAGAAAAAAACGGGAAGGATCCATAATAAAAGAAGGTGGGCAATCTGTTATCAAAATTCATGGAAATCAGTAGCATTGATATGGAGGTATGAATACAAATCTAAAAGTATATTATAGTATATTATAAATAGCTTACACATTAAATTCATACACAGGAACATATAAGAATACATTCAATGTTTGGATTCGTATGTATTGCAGATATCCCTCAAATTTAACACCATCAGAGTACACATAAAGATACATTGCAGGTAGCCGAAATATGGAATACATTGGCAATGTCGTTCATTTTCTAAATTAAGGTTTGTCTAGTGATACCTATAGGTTACAAGACCAACATATTACTTATTTATTCGATTCAAAGCCTAATAAATTTATCGCATTAGGCTACACCATCATTTTTGGGTCGTGTAAGTATGGATTGGGCAATGTATAGGTTAAGGCATGCTTACCTGTTGTGAAGAAGCATGTATGAAATTTGTGAACTCAAAACTATGTTGCAGTAATTGCTAATAAATTATGTTTGTCAAGTAATTGACTCAAAGGAACTAGATACTACTAGAAGAGAAGTAAATGCAGGTGGTAGCTCACAACAAACTAACGTTCAAATGAAAAACAATAATTAATCCACAGGAAAGTATGAGCTGAATAACAATAAAGGAAAAGGAAATATCGATCAAAAAAAAAGGCAAATGAAAACCAAGCGCAGATTCCTTGAAAAGGAATAAATATTGATCAAGCTTTAGGAAATAATGAAGAGACTTTGACATGTTAGGTACGATCCAAGTGCAGTTATTCAACCAAATGCTAGGGAGTGATACCTTCTTGCTAATACATTGCTATTTTATCTGTCCAAAACATATATCCCATAAATTATGAACTGGAAACTATTGAACCAGCCTTTGGTGTCATTTAAATGCTAGGAGAGTGATACCTTCTTGCTAATACATTGCTATTTTTATCTGTCCAAAACATATATCCCATAAATTATGAACTGGAAACCAAATACAAACTCGGGCAAATACAACAGGTATCAACATTCTGTTCCACAATCAGATGCAGTAACAATGTTTAAATTTAACTGCAGGGGAGTGCAACCAACCAAGGGGTACAAAAGCAAAATGCAGATGGAGATGAAGACTTAGCATAGAGTAATCATCAACATGATGAGGATGTAGATATTCTACTTGGTGATGAACATATAATGCAGCCACCAAAGAAGGATTAGTATTCATTTCTTACTATTTATTTTAAGTGGAATTTGACATTTTATCAGTCAAAATTTGGTTTATTGAATTTTAGCATTCAATTTAGTGTGCTTAATTTGTCTCATAGAGTCATAACCTACTTCTGTCACCATGTTACAGAAATTATGGATACCAGTACTCCTATTAGTTATGTAACATGCACAATCATAAAAGATAGCAGGACAAGTTCTTTTCTATTTTCAAATAATTTCGATTTCACAACATCAAATTATAATTTCAAGAGAATAGAATATTGAAATGGCTACCTGATACATCAGAGATTGTAGATTGAATAATAAATAGTAGATTGAATCACAGAATGGAATTGGGTTTTGATTCAAAAAGAGTGAGATATTCCTCATTCGACAGTTTCGAGTTTGAACGAGTTACCTGGAATTTCATCGATGAAATTTTAATTAGACATTCAATATCACAGCTCAGCAACGAGAGTGTCGACGCACTTAAGATCCGAACCAAATTGACTTCCGACAGGTTTTAGATTTTCATAATCTAAACAAACGTATTTGTAGGTTTCATTTGCATCGCCTTCATATGATTTCAGCAAGTGAAATCTCAATTCTCTGAAATCTGCACTTAAATGAATTTGAAGGATTAACCCCTTTTTTTTTTTTTGAGAAAATTATTGTCGGAAAAAGAATGAGAGGTCGCCAAATTCCTGAAATTGCTTGATGAACTGTTCTTACGGCAAAAATAATGATTGAGTTCATCTTTGGTAACGAGAAATCAAGCTCACCCCTGTGTATAGAGACGGTTTGGGTTTCTAGGACAAACGTGTAAAAAAGCTACAGAAGAAAGAGAGAAAGTGGTTCTACCTTCTAACACGGCGGAGATGCTCTAGCCTCTACAAAATGTTAGCCTTGCGTGACTGGGTGTCTAGGTCCCTGGCATGTGCACCACGTTCTTAGATGTAGTGTTTAACTCATCTCTGAATTTAGATGTAACACTGTGTAACTCATCCTTCAGATAGCATTTTGTAATATTTAATGATTGAGAAAAATACACATATGTTCGTAAGATAACGCAATATGCAAACACTTTCAACGAGATAAATATGCACCTCCGTAAAATTAAATTCAATTTCGATACAAATTATACAATGCCTGTACAACTACATAATTATGCCTTATATATGCCGAGTTATTGCTGTAAGCCTCGGCTAATTTGATCCGAATAATTAAATAATAAGACATCCCGACTAATTTGACATGACCAATAAAATCCCAGGTCACAGATCCCCACTAACTTATAAGCACGATGTTAGATAGTTTCAATCTAATCAGTTTTGTTATTGACTAAATTTTGTGAGAGAATACTGACCCGCCGACCAAACAACAAAAGAAAAATCGAAAAAATTTGAGCGCCGGCCGTAGGCCGGGGTGATACCTAGTCCTCTTATAAATAAAATCCCTTTCCCTTTGTAAGTCTTCTTTCCAAGTCATTGTCTTTGTGAAATTCTACCACTTCTCTTCCAAATCCAAGCCCTATTCTTCAAACCCATGAATCTAGAGAATTCTTCACAAATTTATGTACTTTTGGTCGCCTGAAAAGTTCTCGGAGTCACCGGAATTTGGACGGAAAAGTCACAGCTGGTAACCTGTTCTCCGTCGATGGAATATTCCGTCAAGGATCCGTCATATTTAATTGACAAGCTGACGGTCTTCCGTTAGTCAAAGGGATCAAGAGAGGAATTCAAATACCGAGTCAGCAGTCTAACTCGGTCTTACTCAGCGTGTGGATAGTCGCCTGAATCATCTCATCACTGATTTAACTCGCCGGGGTGGAAATCCGGAAAGAGTCTTGTTTATATTCAGAGCATTCTCAGACCAGTTTCATGCCTATTTCTTCACTTTCCTGTAAAACCTAGCATACATCTATTCAATCACATAATCAATTCCACCTTCTATGTACTGTACCACAACATATTTCTCAGTACCACCTGCATCAGTCTTACAATTTCAACCACCATCAAACCCTTCTCCTCTGTTCTTCCGCGGCGTCACCAACACATTAACAAAATCAGATTAAATATTTCGCACATCCCAACCACCACCAGCAAATTCAGTCAAAACCCATTACTGTGGATCATCACAGACTCGAAATTCAGCCACAGACACAGTCCCCAGATCCATTTCTTCACAAACCCATTCTCAATCTCTTCTTCTCTGTTCAATTGATCAACAACAAACCCTCAATCTCGGCTATTTCCAGTGAACCCATATCAGTTTCCACCATTTTCATACTCAATCCAGTTGCAGCAGATTCATTTCAAACCCTAAATTCGTCTCAAACTTCAATCTCTGGTTCTTCTCAGCACCAGTCCATTCCATTGGAACATCAAACCCATTTCTTTCAATTTTACAACAACGAGATCTTCAAAAACATTTCATCTCTCTGGTCTTCTTTGCAGAAACACCTTTGAACCCTAATCTGAACTTTTCATCTCGATTTAATCAACAACAACTTCAATTTCACCCTGCTAATCTATGTTCTTGATCTCCTTTCACAATTCCGCTCGATCTCTTATCATTTATCCTCAGTTTCGTCTCTCAATCTCTTGGACATACCAACAGCAGCAATAGCTGCTTCTTGGTAGGTGTGTAAAACACCTAAATTTATTATCCATTATTTATGCTTTCTTTGCTACTTTTCATGTAAATTACGTATCTTATGTTTAGTTTTGAGTTATTAGGTGCAATGGAGTCCCTGGGACAAAAAGAAGGAGAAAATGTCCATTTGGAGCGAAAACGGAAAAAAAATTCAATTCACAGGCGATATTTGGAGCAGGCTAATGTTGTGCAAGAAAGAGAATAGATTTCTTAGTTCTATGAATCTGACATGCAACATATTAACTGGACAAACCTTATCCAAACTACTAGGTGCCAATAACCACTCAATACAGAGAGACCTACTTAGGTCGAGTGTTTCTCAGACAACTAGTTTGTCTATCATTACCACTCGCCTCAAATTCAGAGAGTGTGCGGCCGGAGTTAATTACTCCCAAAATCAGGTGGCTCGAATTGAGTTGAGGATTTGAAGCTGAAGATAGGCTTAAGGATGTTTTAAATGAATGGATTGGAGAATTTCTGAAGCTGAGATGAATCAGGGAAGGTGGTGAATTAGGGTTACAGTTGATGGAAGAAATGATGATGATATTAGTGATTCAGAGTCAAGATTAAGAAGAAGCAGTTTGTAAAGATGAATCTGGATTGAAATGGGTATGAAATCTGCTGGGTTACTCACGAATTGGTAAAATTGGTTCTCAATGAAGAGTCAGTTGAGTAATTAAGGTTTGTGTTTGTCAATTTTGGGGTTTCTAGTTTGAGAATTGTTGCTACCACTGATGTTTCTGATGAAAAAAGCGATTAAGAGATCATTTTGGAAGACCATAACAATACAAGACTTGGGTTCTCGTCTGAATTTGAGTACAGAGCCGAATGGAGTTTTCATACAAAAAAGACGATGATAATGATGGGTCCGTGGTTCAGTTGGACTGGAATTGAGCAGCTGAGGAATTGCAGGTTGTGATGTCAAGAAGCTACAAAAGTTGTTGATGATTTTCAAGGGTTTCATGGCTGAATTAGGGTTTGAATCAGATCGAGTATGAAGTGCAATGAACTGATAAATTGATGTAGTACAATGAGGCAGTGAAGAGATATGAAGTTGAACAGTGTTGCAGGTTAGCAGCAGGATGAATTCAAGGTACATCAACTTTGTGGAGTTATGATTATGAGGGTTCGTGCTAGAGAAAGGTTGAAATGTCAAGAAACTCATGACAAAGATGGGTTCATCTGGTTGCAGGAAGTGGATGCAGCTGATGCCATGGAGAGAAGAACATGGAAGAGGAGGAATGAGTAATTGATAGGCATTGGTGCTGATGTAGAGAAATAAACCAATTCATGTGGTATGTGCTGTTGAGGGTGATTTCCAAGAGTTTGTGGAGTGCACTTTGGTTTGTTTGCAGTAAATGGAACAATGGGTTTGTCTCTAATCCATGTTTACAGGGAAGTAAGAGCATATGGTTTTATTGGTAATGGTGATTGCTAGCAGGATTTTGTCTGTGGATTCATTGAGGTGGTGGACTTGAACTGTTTCAATGGAGCATTGAAGCTGCATCTGGTTGAGTTCTGGACTACAGGAAATAATGCTGCAGTTCATATTTCCCATGGCTAGTTAAAATGGTGTTGATATTCATGGGTCTGGTGGCATTGGAACTCAGAGAGAAGATTATGAAGTTGCTGCTGTTGAAGTGACATGGAGTTATAGGCCGACGCAAATGCAGTTAGGTACGGTAGTGTGGAGAATCGCAAGTGGATATGGAGTTGTGCTAATGATTTTGGAGGAATGATGTGGAGCTGTGGCTAGTAATGACATTGCAGGAATGTATGGCTTGACAAAGTGATCGCAGGTGGTAGTAGTGAGAGCTACAGGGTTTGTAGGCAACTGAGATTTAGAGAAGCTGCGAGGAAAAGCATCAGAAGACAAAGATGGTGGTACACGGCAATGCTGTGAAGAGTGCTAATGAATGAAGCCAAGAAGAACTCACTTGTAGCTGTGAAATAATGCAGCTGAAACTGTGGTATTGAAGTTGTCGTTGCTGTCAAGAGCAAGGGACTGAATGGGTAGTTCTGAGATGGAATTGAGTTGTAGAGGATAAGGAATGAGCTGAATGCTTTCAATAGATGAATGTTAGGTTGTTTACATGGAAGAAGGATATGAAATGGCCTGAAATCGGTCGGGAAAACAACCACAAAGCATAGGAAATTCTGCCGGAATCGGAGTACGTCGAGTTGACTCAACGATCCGGGTACCTGATTCAGCGATCCAATGATCTACTCAGATGGACTTGGGCTCTTACATGTGGGTTTGATTCTGATGGTTAGCATATGCGGTTGGAGATGGCTGAGGTTTTAGAAATCTGGGAAAGGCAGAGAAGGTATAAAGAGGAGGCGTATTATCTCTTTGGGGGATGATCTTCTTCTTCTACTTTTGGTTCTAGGGTTGAGAAATATGAGTTTTCTCTTTATCCTTGTTATGAACTCCATTAACATGAGTAGATAATCTTATTATTGGTTATGGATTAGTTGGATTTCCAAACATGAGTTTTTGTTCAATAAATTAGTTTTGTCTCCATGCTTTATCGTTTATGATTCACTATTGATATTGTCTTATGATTTGAATACTTGTTTGATCGAGTCGCGAATCGGTTGAGTTTGTGTTCATCTCCATTGCTAGATTAGGATTTATTATACGCAAAAGTGATAGATTCCTGATTACAAGTAACATGATTTTGATTATTGCTTGTAGTGATACATTCTAGTAGTCACATATGAGTCATAACCTTTGTTAAATTTGATTAGTGCTTTTACACATTCGATTGGCCTGATTTCATAGAATTTAATGCATCTAGGGAATTAAACTTGATTAGTGCTTTTACACGTTAGGTTGTTCTCTTAGATAGAATTCATATTCGCATCTTTTAATGTGTTTGTTGATGATAAGAGGAGATTTTCGGGATATTCTTGCGATCAAGGTATCCTAGGGCCTTTGATAAAAGTTGAGATTAAAATATCAATTCTAGTTATTGTGTAGAAAACATGTTTGTGAATGAAGATGAAATCCGTGACCAATACTTTCTCATCCTTGATTTGATTTGTTTACCTTTATTGTTTGTTTTTATTTAGTTTATTATATAAAAATCAGAAAATCCCCCTGTTACTTATAAGAAACCATAACATATTGACAACCTAGACCTCTCTGTGGGAACGAACTCTTTCTTACCACATACTATATTTATATTTAGTAGATTGAGAAAGTGAAATTATTTTTGACGCATACGAGTGAGGTCAAATTTTGGCGCCGCTGCCGGGGAGGCAGCGGTTGTCACTTGTTTTTGGTTTCTTATTTTCTTGTTTTTAGTTTTGTTTTATTTTCTGGTTTTTAACCTTGTTTTGAGAATCGTGTTTCAGGTACTTATTTCTCATGGATGGAGCATATTGGAACAATGGATACGGTTTCCAACAATCTCAACAACATGACAACTTCCAACAATTCTAGGGGTATAATCAAAACCAATTCATTGGTTATGACCAATATTCCATGGATCCTTATGGTTTTCCTCAACAATCTTATGGCGGGTATGTGTGTGAACAACCACAAGTATGGGAGGATACTTATGCTCGTGAACAAAAAGTCTCTGACTTTCTAGAAAAATTTTCCAACTTTGTACAACAAGAGTTCCAAAAAGATAAAGAGGCTACAGAAGAGAAACTCCAAGAACTTCGTGAAGGTATTGCTAACTTACAACGAGGTATTGATCAAATCAAAGAAGAAAGGTATGAGTAAGAACTTTGCTTTAAAAACAATAACTATTCTAATGTTCCTATGGTTTGTGATGAATATTTGATTGATGCTAATGTTGAAAAGGGCCAACTTTTGGGGTCTTTCGTTGATAATTGTGTAGCTGCCTCAACTCTTGATCTTAATAATGATCATTCACCTATTCAAAAGTATGAGATTGAGATTAGCAACACTAAATTCACCGAGAACCAATCTTATGTTAACTATGAAAGTGATGATGATTATGAAGATACATCGCTTGAACCAACTCATGGTGACATTTCCCAAAGGTGTACAACGGAATCTTTTTGGGATCAAAATGAAGACGAAAAGGAATATGTTGACACTTGTGTAGATTACTCAACCATTGATCTTTATAATGATCAAGAGCCTATTCAAAGGGTGGAGCTTGAGGATGATGCATTTTTGAGTCTTCTAAAAAAGTTCCTTGTAGCGAAATTTAGAGCCGCAAAAGAGTATGTGCCTTACAACGAAGAGGAGTGTGTCGAGAATGAAACCGATATGACAAATATTGTGGAAGACCCAATTGAGCTTGCAAAGGATTGTAACGATGATGTTTATATCGAAACTTTAGTTAAGGCAGAAACTGACGAAGAATGGTTGCAAGGTTTGATAGAGGACCATGATATACAAGAGGTAAATAATTCACGTGATTTTTTCAAGGATGAAAAGGATTCCGAGGTACAAGAGATTGTGAAAGGTTTGTCTAACCCTTTGCATATTGTTTCTTCTACTTTACCTCTTATTGGTATGAATGTATGTGCTTCGAGAATATTGTTGAACGACTTTGTTTCTCGATTTCCGCCATTAGAAACATTTGATTCTCATACTATGGATGTTTGCAAAGAAGATACCATAGAAGTTCCTGATTTTTATGTTCTTTATACACTTCCAAGTGTAGAAAAGAATAAGTGTGGGGGAAACTTCTATCGGTTAATAGCTTCGTTTATGTTTTATGAAACTGATATTTGTGTGAAGCTAGTGTTTGCAAAACAGGTTACATGGAAGGATCCCCAACTTTTCAGATTGTTGGTATATGGGGAATGAATCTTGCAAGGTTATAGTCGGGCTGGCGACTTTAAACCAAGCGCTAAATGGGAGGCAACCCATACGATGAGTATTTCTTGTCTTATTTTTATATTCTTGTTTTGTTTTTAGCTTTTTCTTGTCTTGTATTTACTTT
Source organism: Papaver somniferum (assembly GCF_003573695.1). Taxonomy (NCBI): domain Eukaryota; kingdom Viridiplantae; phylum Streptophyta; class Magnoliopsida; order Ranunculales; family Papaveraceae; genus Papaver; species Papaver somniferum. The sequence goes on along the minus strand of NC_039367.1, from coordinate 105,738,070 downwards.
TTCTGATTTCTTGTCGCATATCATTATATGATTTCCCACCTTGACTTTCTTTGGACGATTCAATTTACATTGAGGACAATGTAAAGTTTAAGTGTGGGGGAATGGTTAAGTTTGCATTGTAAATTTTTCATGATTTTTCAACTTTTTTGTAAATTAGTGCATGAATAACTCCAACTTGTAGTTAGTTTAGAGTCACATAGTATACATGTGGCTAAGATTACATCGAGATTCTCATAAGAGTGACTGAACTTAGAGATGACAGATAACATGATCGGGTTTCTTACTTGTATGGGAGTTAAAGTTGGATTTAACCATCCCAGTGGCAAATGAGGTGCAACTGGATTCTCTATTAGATTTGTGATCCCCTATAGTGGAGACTACCCATGTTACATCATGAGAGGCACCGACCTTCATTTTTAATATGTGCTTTTAGAGTGTGTGTCACCGTACGTAAACTCCGGGCTACCCAACCTCCCACCAATAGAAGCACTATTTTGATCTCTTGAGTGCTATTTTATCAATCATGAATGGTGACATCGAATTGCTAACTTACATACCACTTGTAATCTTGTTCGCAGTTAGCACCATCCACTTTATCTCTCTCTACACCAACAGATCCATAGAAACACCATCATCATCAACAAGAGGAGCATCACAAGTTCGTAGGAAAGTTGAAGACGTTCTAGGTTTACAAGCAACAATACAGAAATGAGCAGATTTCAGATTTAAATATAGCAACAAGACAAGGAGCAGAATTTTTACAAGTTGAAGACTATTGTACAAGAGCGAATATTATCAAGATAGGAATTCAAGAAGTTTATGATATCGAGACATACAAGTTGTGAAGAATCGAGCGGTAAAGTACTTACACCGTGGCCTTTGTATTTTGTTTTATTTTTATTTCTTTTTGTATTTGTATTATTTTCTCTTGTCTCAAAAAAAAACTTTGGACATGGTCATCATTATGCTAGGTCCCTTGCCCAAAAAAAAAAAGAAAGAACAAAAAGACAACATAAAATTTTTATTAGGTTCATCATTAGTGTTCGTATTTTGTTTATTTTTATTTACTTTATCTTGCATTAAACAAAAAAAAAAAAGAAAAAAAAAATCACTGCATCATATTTTGGTTTGTTTAGTTCGTTTTTGGTTTTGTATTTATTCAATAAAGCCAATGGAAGAAGAAATATCCGTAATGAAGATTCAAGCAATAAGGACTTAGAGGAAAGAATCACATTGTCAAGATTCTACGAAGTTCAAGAGTTATCATCAAGAGTTGAAGACCGAAGACGAAGATGAAGACAAGGATTGAAGACCGAAGACGTTTTTATGGATGCTGTGAGAGTGGTGCTAACTGCAAGCCGAACGGATAACGAGGTAAGTAAGCATATTCCCACCTTCGTTAAGTGGTTGATTTCCTTTCTTAGAGATCGTCAGAAAAAAAGGGTTTTCAAAAATGAATAAAAGATGTGGGTTTTCAAAACAATTCGGAGGGTTTTTGCCTTCCTACAATTCAAGGTGTCGCAGGATTCTCTCTTCATGCCTACCTGGACACATGTGTGACCCATAAAAAGTTGTTTATTATTGAGAGCAACTTCATAAAACCCTTTTTGTGAGGCAGAGTCGAGACTTTTGATCACTCCGAACCCGAATTTCTTTCGATAAGGGATGTTTATATCTCTCTCAACTTTTAAGGATGAGATTGTGTTCATTTATGTGTCTAACTTCTTATGACTAATGTGCAGAATTTCTATGTCTTCTTAGCGCGTTGGATGCTATCATTTCGGAGAACTAGTAAGTTGGAAAAGTAGGTTTTGTGGGTATATATCTCTAGTAAGCCCTCACGAGACTAAAAATCGTCCACTAGGGACACCTAGGGGTTCAAAGGCCTGTTATTCATGCTAACAGTAACCGTATCCTCGGCGACACGGAGTTGTATGTATGTTTTAAAATTGTTTTGTTTGATTTGCTCGAGGACTAGCAAAGTCTAAGTGTGGGGGAATCTGATAGGTGTCTAAAACACCTAAATTTATCATCCATTGTTTATGCTTTCTTTGCTACTTTTCTTGTAAATTATGTATCTTATGTTTAGTTTTGAGTTATTAGGTGCAATGGAGTCCTTGGGAACAAAAGAAGAAGAAAATGTCAATTTGGAGCGAAAACGGAAAAAATATCAATTCACAGGAGATTTGGAGCATGCTAATGTTGTGCAAGAAAGAGAATAGGCTTATCAGTTCTACGAAACTGACAAGCAACATATTAATTGGACAACCCTTATCCAAATCACTAGGTGCCAATAACCAGTCCGTACAGAGAGACCTACTTAGGTCGAGTGTTTCTCAGACAACTAGTTTGTCTATCATTACCACTCGCCTCAAATTCAGAGAGTGTGCGGCCGGAGTTAATTACTCCCAAAATCAGGTGGATCGAATTGAGTTGAGGATTTGAAGCTGAATATAGGGTTAAGGCTGTTTTAAATGAATGGATTGGAGAATTTCTGAAACTGAGATGAATCAGGGAAGGTGGTGAATTAGGGTTGCAGTTGATGGAAGAAATGATGATGATATTAGTGATTCAGAGTCAAGATTAAGAAGAAGCAGTTTGTAAAGATGAATCTGGATTGAAATGGGTATGAAATCTGCTGGGTTACTCACGAATTGGTTCAATTGGTTTTCAATGAAGAGTCAGTTGAGTAATTAAGGTTTGTGTTTGTCAATTTGGGGGTTTCTAGTTTGAGAATTGTTGCTACCACTGATGTTGTTGATGAAAAAGACGATTAAGAGCTCATTTTGGAAGACCATAACAATACAAGACTTGGGTTCTCGTCTGAATTTGAGTACAGAGCCAAATTGAGTTTTCATACAAAAAAGACGATGATAATGATGGGTCTGTGGTTCAGTTGGACTGGAATTGAGCAGCTGAGGAATTGCAGGTTGTGATGTCAAGAAGCTACAAAAGTTGTTGATGATTTTCAAGGGTTTCATGGATGAATTAGGGTTTGAATCAGATCCAGTATGAACTGCAATAAACTGATAAATTGATGCAGTACAATGTGGCAGTGAAGAGATATGAAGTTGAACAGTGTTGCAGGTTGGCAGCAGGATGAATTCGAGGTACATCAGCTTTGTGGAGTTATGATTATGAGGGTTCGTGCTAGAGAAAGGTTGAAATGTCAAGAAACTCATGACAAAGATGGGTTCAGCTGGTTGCAGGAAGTGGATGCAGCTGATGCCATGGAGAGAAGAACATGGAAGAGGAGGAATGAGTAATTGATAGGCGTTGGTGCTGATGTAGAGAAATAAACCAATTCAGGTGGTATGTGATGTTGAGGGTGATTTCCAAGAGTTTGTGGAGTGCACTTTGGTTTGTTTGCAGTAAATGGAACAATGGGTTTGTCTCTAATCCATGTTTACAGGGAAGTAAGAGCATCTGGTTTTGTTGGTAATGGTGATTGCTAGCAGGATTTTGTCTGTGGATTCATTGAGGTGGTGGACTTGAACTATTGCAATGGAGCATTGAAGCTGCAGCTGCTTGAGTTCCGGACTACAGGAAATAATGTTGCAGTTATTATTTCCCATGGCTAGTTAAAATGGTGCGGATATTCATGGGTCTGGTGGCATTGGAACTCAGAGAGAAGATTATGAAGTTGCTGCTGTTGAAGTGACATGGAGTTATAGGCCGGCGCAGATGCAGTTAGGGACGGTAGTGTGGAGAATTGCAAGTGGATATGGAGTTGTGCTAATGATGTTGGAGGAATGATGTGGAGCTGTGGCTAGTAATGACATTGCAGGAATGTATGGCTTGACAAAGTGATCGCAGGTGGTAGTAGTGAGAGCTACAGGGTTTGTAGGCAACTGAGATTTGGGGAAGCTGCGAGGAAAAGCATCAGAAGACAAAGATGGTGGTACATGGAAATGCTATGAAGAGTGCAGATCAATGAAGCCAAGAAGAACTGACTTGTAGCTGTGAAATAATGCAGCTGAAACTGTGGTATTGAAGTTGTCATTGCTGTCAAGAGCAAGGGACTGAATGGGTAGTTCTGAGATGAAATTGATTTGCAGAGGGTAAGGAATGAGTTGAATGCTTTCAATAGATGAATGTTAGGTTGTTTACAGGGAAGAAGGATATGAAATAGCCTGAACTCGGCCGGGAAAACAACAAGAAAACAGAGGAAATTCTGCCGGAATCGGAGTACGGCGAGTTGACTCAACGATCCGGGTACCTGAGTCACCGATCTAATGATCTACTCAGATGGACTTGGGCTCTTACATGTGGGTTTGATTCTGATGGTTAGCATATGCGGTTGGAGATGTCGGAGGTTTTAGAAATCTGGGAAAGGCAGAGAAGGTATAAAGAGGAGGCGTATTATCTCTTTGGGGGATGATCTTCTTCTTCTACTTTTGGTTCTAGGGTTGAGAAATATGAGTTTTCTCTTTATTCTTGTTATGAACTCCATTAACATGAGTAGATGATCTTATTATTGGTTATGGATTAATTGGATTTCCAAACATGAGTTTTTGTTCAATAAATTAGTTTTGTCTCCATGCTTTATCGTTTATGATTCACTATTGATATTGTCTTATGATTTGAATACTTGTTTGATCGAGTCGCGAATCGGTTGAGTTTGTGTTCATCTCCGTTGCTAGATTAGGATTTATTATACGCAAAAGTGATAGATTCCTGATTAGAAGTAGCATGATTGCGATTATTGCTTGTAGTGATACATCCTAGTAGTCACATGTGAGTCATAACCTTTGTTAAATCGGATTAGTGCTTTTACACATTCGATTACTTTGAATGGCCTGATTTCATAGAATTTAATGCATATAGGGAATTAAACTTGATTAGTGCTTTTACACGTTAGGTTGTTCTCTAAATTCATATTCGCATCTTTTAATGTGTTTGTTGATGATAAGAGGAGATTTGCGGGATATTCTTGCGATCAAGGTATCTTAGGGCCTTTGATAAAAGTTGAGATTAAAATATCAATTCTAGTTATTGTGTAGAAAACATGTTTGTGAATGAAGATGAAATCCGTGACCAATACTTTCTCATCCTTGATTTGATTTGTTTACCTTTATTGTTTGCTTTTATTTAGTTTATTATATAAAAATCAGAAAATCCACCTGTTACTTATAAGAAACCATAACATATTGACAACCTAGACCTCTCTGTGGGAACGAACTCTTTCTTACCACATACTATATTTATATTTAGTAGATTGAGAAAGTGGAATTATTTTTGACGCATACGACTGCGATCACTTCTCTCTCGGTTTCAGGTATGGAAATGAATGAGAGGAAATCAATTTTAGGGTTATAAAAGTGGGACGGCTATTTGCACCCACTGCTGGAATACGACCACCCAATGGTATCCCCTTAACCTCAGCTGGCTGGTTTTAGTATTCCTCCAACAAGAGTTGCCCCTTAACCTTAGCCAGGTTCTCAATAGTGCTTGCTCGTGAAATGACCTGTTTTCCCTCTTCATGCAATTTCAGATGATTTCTTCTTCTTTTTGTTTGCATGAATCCAAAGTAGTTAAACACTCAAAAACAAATGTAAAGTATTACAAGAAAAATAACAAAGAAAGCATAAACAATAGATAATAAATAGGGTGTATTCTACACCTATCATTATGGGATATGTTGTTTACGACCGTGAACCTTGACTGTCCCATATATGCTCAAAAGTCAACTCTATTATATGTCGGTATGAAAATATTGATAAAAGATAGAATGAACTTTTGACTACAAAAGTTAAGCCTATTATGTCATTATGCAAATATTGATGGAAGATAGGATGAACTTTTGTTTATAAAGATTAAGTCTATTATATGCCATTGTGATGAAAAGTAGAATGAATCTTTGATTATTCCGCAGTATTGGTCTTTCCCTGATCCACATTTTTGTGTATGTACTGACGGCTCCGTAAGTTATCTTATGTTGAGCATGGCCAATTGAATTGATCATTTTTCTTGTGGTTAATTCAATTGAGATTTTTGGATACAAATTCATGTTTCATGTGATTTGTTAATGTCCAAAGAAATCCTTCTTTTCTTGTAAAAGTAATGTCACTTTTGTTGGAGAGTTCTTAATTGAACTTGTGCTTAATTGCCAAATCTTTGTGGGGAGTGTGGTTGTGGAATATTGTAGGAGTTTTCTTGTATCTTTATAAACTCCTTGATGAATACACTAAGTTTCGACTATGTGAAATCATCGAAACAAGTTGGTATGTTGTTCTCTTTTGGTCATGAAGTATCTCTATGAAAATTTCATGAGGATCCCACTAGTTTTCGTACCTTTGCTAATTTATATTGACAAAAAGGGGGAGAATTATTGTGCACTTCACACTACAAATACATATGGTTTACGGATCATTATGTAAGGGTGAATCGTTTTCATTGTGAGATGAAGTATTGACTAAGGGGGAGTGATACATATCACCATAGTATTGTTGTCAAAGTTGTGATACAATTGAACTTTGATGTTGTATAATAATATTATGACACTGTATAACAATGATTGAGAGTAACTGTTTTCTCATTGTTATAGCTACGGATTTTCAACATCTATGATGCTGAATTGAACACATTTAGAATCATTGGAGTACTTGGAAGTGATGAAGATTTCGAGTAATGTTGAAGAACCAAGGAGATCAAACATTTAGATGAGAAGCTACAAAGTTTATTTATTTTGTAATCCATATGTATTGATAGTTTTGTTACTAAAATTGACAAAGGGGGAGATTGTTAGAGCACTGCTCGGTCGAACTCGCAAGCGCTGCTATCTCAAACTTGTTTGTCAATGCTAGTGATCAAAACTATAAGTCTTGATTTCTAGTCTACTTATAGTGATGTCTCGGGCTAGCATATATTGTGTAGTTGAGCATTAGACTTCACGACGTTCATCAATTGAAGACGAAGAACTACTAAGGAGATCTTGTGGAACTTTATCAACAAAAGGTATGTGGAGACTAAAACTCATCTATCACATGGAAAGTTTATTTCTACTTTGTCTCCTATATTGAGACAAAAGTCGTAATACTATATAGTATTCGATTATGCACATTTGAGATTTTGAGCTGAGTTTAACTCGCTTGCATATTTCTCGAAATATGTGTTGGTAAGCTTTCACTTCAACCAAGTTCATCTTATATTCTTGACGAGAGTCAAAAGATGATCATGTGAAAATCGCCGAGTAAATTCTTACATGGTTTGTGTGATACAATCATTTGGCGTAGACTTGGAATGTTTCGTTATGATTATTTCAATAACTTGAAAATCGCTTTGATGTTAATAGTTCGTGAAAACAGCTATTGTCATCCTCTAAAAAAGTTTCAATGATTGATAGAGTTTAGGACACTTAACCATCATTGGATTATAAACATAGTATGTTGTTAGAGCAAAACTATCTCGGTAGAACTCGCAGGCGTTGCTATCTCAAGCTTGTTTGTCAAGTTTAGTTGCCAAAACTATAAGTTTTGGTTTCTAGTCTACTTAGAGCTAAGTCTCGGACTAGGATAGTAAGTGTAGTTGAGCTATAGAATCCACGACGTTCATCATGCAAATACGAAGAACTACTCAAGGAACTGGTGGAACTTTCTCGACAAAAAGGTATGTGGAGACATGGACTTATCTATCACTCAAAAGTCTATCTATTTTATCTCTTATCTTGAGACAAAAGTCGTATTGCTATATAGGCTTCGATTATACACATTTGTTATTTCGAGCCGAGTTTATCTCGCTTATCTATTTCTCGAAATATGTGTTGGTAAGCTTTCGTTAGACTTTTGAGTCTTGATTTCTAGTCTACTTATAGATAAGTCTCGGACTAGGATAGTAAGTGTAGTTGAGCTCTAGAATCCACGACGTTCATCATGCAAAGACGAAGAACTGCTCAAGGAACTGGTGGAACTTCATCGACAAAAAGGTATGTGGAGACTTGAACTTATCTATCACTCAAAAGTCTATCTATTTTATCTCCTATCTTGAGACAAAATTTGTATTGCTATATAGACTTCGATTATACACATTTGCTATTTCGAGCCGAGTTTATCTCGCTTATCTATTTCTCGAAATATGTGTTGGTAAGTTTTCGTTTTGGCCAAGTTCATCTTTACTCGTGACGAAAGTCATGTTGATTATTTCAATAACTTGAAAATCGCTTTGATGAAAAATAGTTTGTGAATAACAACTATATAACATCCTCTAAGAAAGTTTCAATGATTGAAATGAGAGTTTAGAACATCTAACCATCTTTGGATGCATAGTGTGTTTTCACATTTGTGTAAAAGTCCAAAACCGAGAACCCAAAGTATGCGTACCCGTACGCGTACTGGCGGAAAGTTCACGTCCGTGAATTTCTGCTGGAGTTTGGAAGTGAAAACAAACTCAATCCGGTTACTTAAGTACGCGTACCTGTTCGCATACTTAGGTAGGTTACTTTCTAAAATGGGTTTTTTTATGAACTAAAACATTTATATATATCAAGGAATGCAATCTTTACAAACTATGGCTATAATGTTCATGAATCGATTCGAGTGAATCAAAACCGATTTTGCTTTGATTGTTTCTTGTATACTTCTATGAGATCTAAGCAATTGAACAACTCTCTAACTAGTTCATTTGAGTCATTTGAACTAGTTATGTTGAAGATGAATAAGGTTGATATGAAAGTGCTCATATGGCTAACCATTGGTTAACTATTGTTGAACTAACTAGGTGTACACGTTTAGGTACGGTTACTCAAACCTAAATGAAGTTACATTTCATTTTTGTATAACAAGCTAAGTTCGATCTAACGCTTGAAAGATATTAGCTTGAATCTAATCAGTTTTTCATCTAACGATGAATATTGAATGCTTTGTTACCAAGGTAACTTAGATTGCAAACTCTGATTTGGATACTATATAAAGGAGAACTCTAGCAACTGGGAAACCTAATCCCCACACCTCCTGTGTGATACTAGTTGTGTAAGCTAGAGTCGATTCTCCTTTAACCTTAGGTTTCTCTTGAGACCCTGTAGGTTAACGACTTAAAGACTTCATTGGGATTGTGAAGCCAGACCCCAACTATTTTCTCTGTAGTTGCGTGATATGATCTTGTTGTTTCTATCGTATTTGAGTACAATCGTATGATTGGCTTGAGATTAATTTCTCTGATAGGCAAGATAAAAAAGTAGTCACAAACATCTTCGTCTCATTGTTTGTGATTCCACAATATCTAGTTTCGCCATCATACGATTTAGATTATTGTGAGGTGATTGATAATTCTAGGTTGTTCTTCGGGAATATAAGTCTGGGTTATCGATTGGTTCCTATTCACCTTGATTTATCAAAAGACGGAACAAAACTCGTAGGTATTTCTGTGGGAGATTTATCTATTCCTGTAGACTTTTCTGTGTGAAACAGATTTGTTTATTAAAGTCTTCGACTTTGGGTCGTAGCAACTCTTAGTTGTGGGTGAGATCAACTAAGGGAATCAAGTGCGTAGTATCTTGATGGGATCAGAGACCTAAGGAGCGCAACTGTACCTTGGATCAATGTGAGGTTGATTGGGGTTCGACTACTGTCCAGACCGAAGTTAGTTTGTAGTAGGCTAGTGTCTGTAGCAGCTTAATACAGTGTGTGTTCAATCTGGACTAGGTCCCGGGGTTTTTCTACATTTGCGGTTTCCTCGTTAACGAAACTTCTGGTGTCTGTGTTATTTTTTTCCGTATTATATTTTGTTATATAATTGAAATATCACAGGTTTTGCGTTGAATCGATCAATTGGTAAATCCAACCTTTGGTTGTTGATTGAAATTGATTGATCCTTGAACATTGGTCTTTGGTACCATTAAAGTTATCTCTCTTAGATTCAATCAGGCTCGCAAATTATTGTTTGTTTGATTGCGGATTAAATTAAGAGATTGAGATATAACTCTTTGATATACTTTTCTTAAGATTGAGTATGTCTGTCTAGTTGATTCTCTTGGAAGGGTATTGGAGTTAGTCCATACAGATTGCTAAGAGAAATATTGGGTGTGGTTGTTAGACCCCCGCTTTTTCATATGTGTTCTTGCATATATGTAATCCATGTCCGGAACTATAGTATGCATACCCGTATGCGTACCTGTTAGTTGTGAAATTCCAAGTACCTAAGTACACATTCCCGTACGTGTACTGGCGAAGGGTTTGGGTCCAGGATTTCTGTTGTGTTTGGAAGTATGCATACCCGTTTGCATACTTAAGTATGTACCCATTTGCATACTTGAGTGGTTAAAGTTCTAAAATCGGTTTGTTCATGAACTAATAAATTTATATAATAAGGAATGTATTCTTTGCAAAATGTGTCTATAATGTTCATGAATTGATTCGAGTGAATCAAACCGATTTTGCTTCAATTGTGTTCTTGTATACTTCTATGAGAATATAGCAATTGAACAACTCTATAACTAGTTTCATTTGAGTCATTTGAACTAGTTGTGGTTAAGATGAATAAGGTTGATATGAGAGTCTTCATATAGCTAACCTCGGTTAACTACTGTTGATCCAACCTAGTGTACATGTTTAGGTACGGTTACTCAAGCCTAAATGAAGGTACATTTCATTTGTGTATAACAATCTAAGTTCGATCTAACGGTTGAAAGATATTAGCTTGAGTCTAATCAGGTTTTCATCTCACGGTGAATATTCAATGCTTTGTACCAGGGTAACTTAGATTGCAAACCCTGATTTGAAAACTATATAAGGGAGAACTCTAGCAATACGAAACCTTGTAGGTTAACGACTTAAAGACTTCATTGGGATTGTGAAGCCAGACCCAACTATTTTCTCCGTAGTTGCATGTTCTGATCTTACTTCTACTATCGTGATTGAGTATTATCTTTGCTAAGATTTGATTGATATTTATCTCCGATAGGTAAGATTAAAAGTAGTCACAAACATCTTCGTCTCATCGTTGTGATTCCACAATATCTTGTTTCGCTTCCATACGATTAAGATTGTTGTGAGGCGATTGATAATACTAGGCTGTTCTTCGGTAATATAAGTTCGGTTTATCAATTGGTTCCTGTGCGCCTTGATTTATCAAAAGACGGAGCAAAACTCATAGGTATTTCTGTGGGAGACAGATTTATCTATTCCATTAGACTTTTCTGTGTGAGATATATTTGTTTATCAAGTCTTAGACTTTGGGTCGTAGCAACTCTTGGTTGTGGGCGAGATCAGCTAATGGAATCAAGTGCGTAGAATCCTGCTCGGGTTCAGAGACTTAAGGAGCGCAACTGTACCTTGATCAGTGTGAGATTGATTAGGTATCTACTACATTCCAGTCCGAAGTTCATTGGTAGTAGGCTAGTGCCTGTAGCGGCTTAATACAGTGTGGTGTTCAAAGATAAACTAGGTCCCGGGGGTTTTCTGCATTTGCGGTTTTCCTCGTTAACAAAATTCTGGTGTCTGTGTTATTTCTTTTCCGCATTATATTTTGTTATATAATAGAAATATCACATGTTGTGCGTTAATTTCAATCAGTTCTTGAATCCGATCTTTGGGTTGTTGATTGAGTTGATGACACTTGGATATTGGTTTGTGATACCGTCCAAGTTATTTCTCTTATTCAATTGGGCTCGCAAATTCCTATATGTTGATTGCAGATTGAGTTGAGGAATTGAGATATAAACTCTTTGATATACTTTTTTATAGATTGAGTCTGACTGTCTAGTTGATTCTCTTGAAAGTATATTGGAGGTTGTCTATTCAGATTGCCGAACGAAATATTGGGTGTGGTTGTTAGACCCCTGTTTTTTCAGCGTTACTTGTGAGCGTTGCCAGAAATTAAGAACCATTTCCCATAGGAACATGATGCCCTTGAACCCTATTTTAGTTGTTGAGGTCTTTGATGTGTGGGGTATTGACTTCATGGGTCCATTTCCTAATTCTTTTGGTAACCTATACATCCTTGTCGCTGTAGACTACGTCTCTAAGTGGAATGAGGCGGTTGCGTGTAAAACCAATGACCATAGTGAAAAACGGGGGTCTAGCAACCACACCCAATATTTCGCTTAGCAATCTATATGGACTAACTCCAATATACTTCTAAAAGAATCAACTAGACAGTCAGACTCAATCTTAATAAAAAGTATATCAATGAGTTATATCCCAATTTCTCGATTCAATACTTACTCAAGCAAATAGAAATCTGCGAGTCTAATTGAATACAAGATAAATCACTTGAACGGTACCAAAGACTAATGTTCGAGTATCAATCAATTTCAATCAACAATCAAAGGTTGGATTTACCGATTGATTGATTCAACGCACAACCTGTGATATTTCAATTATATAATAAAATATAATGCGGAAAAGAAATAACACAAACACCATAAGTTTTGTTAACGAGGAAACCGCAAATGCTGAAAAACCCCGGGGCCTAGTCCAGATTGAACACACATTGTATGAAGCCGCTACAGACATTATCCTACAACGAACTAACTTCGATCTGGAGTGTAGTTGAACCCCAATCAATCTCACACTGATATAAGGTACAGTTGCGCTCCTTACGTCTCTGATCCGAGCAGGATACTACGCACTTGATTCCCTTAGCTGATCTCACCCACAACTAAGAGTTGCTACGACCCAAAATTGAAGACTTTAATAAACAAATCTGTGTCACACAGAAAAGTCTACAGGAATAGATAAATCTGTCTCCCACATAAATACCTACAAGTTTTGTTCCGTCTTTTGATAAATCAAGGTGAACATGAACCAATTGATAATCTGGACTTATATTCCCTAAGAACATCCTAGAATTATCAATCACCTCACAATAATCTAAATCGTATGATGGCGAAACTAGATATTTTGGAATCATAAACAATGAGACGAAGATGTTTGTGACTACTTTTTTATCTTGCCTATCCGAGGAATTAATCTCAAGCCAATCTTACGATTGTACTCAAATATGATAGAAACAACAAGATCAGATCACGCAACTACAGAGAAAATAGTTGGGTCTGGCTTCACAATCCCAATGAACTCTTCAAGTCGTTAAGCTACAGGGTCTCGATAGAAACCTAAGGTTAAATGAGAAGCGACCTAGCTTATACAACTAGTATCACACATGAGGTGTGGGGATTAGGTTTCCCAGTTGCTAGAGTTCTCCTTTATATAGTCTTCAAATCAGGGTTTGCAATCAATGCTACCCTAGTAATAAAGCATTCAATATTCACCGTTAGATGAAAACCTGATTAGATTCAAGCTAATATCTTTCAACCGTTAGATCAAATCTTATCTTGTTATACACACATGAAATGTAACTTCATTTAGGTTTAAGTAACCATTCCTAAACGTGTACAAGTCGTTGGTTCAGCGGTAGTTAACCACAGGTTAGCCATATGAGCACTTTCATATCAACCTTATTCTTCTTTACCACAACTAGTTCAAATGACTGAAATGAACCAGTTAGAGAGTTGTTCAATTGCTTAGATCTCATAGAAGTATACAAGACACAATCGAAACAAAAACAGTTTTGATTCACTCGAATCGATTCATGAACATTATAGCCACGGTTTGCAAAGATTGCATTCCTTAAAATATAAATGTCTTAGTTCACGAATTAAACTGTTCTTAAAAAATAACCTACTTAAGTACGCATACTGGCACGCGGAATTAAGTAACCGGAATAAGTTTGTTTTCAGGTCACAAACTCCAGCAGAAATTCTCAAGATGTGAACTTCCGACAGTACGCGTACTGGTACGCGGACTTCAGTTCTGGTTATCATGAGCAGCAAAGGATATTGGACTTACACACATATGATTTGTCTCACAATGTTTATATCCAACCATGTTTATGTATTCTAAACTCTCATTTCAATCATTGAAACATTCTTAGAGAACTTTATATAGTTGTTGTTCACAAACTATTTTTCGTCAAAACGATTTTCAAGTGATTGAAACTAATATGACTTTCGTCACTAGTAAAGATGAACTTGGCCAAAGAGAAAGCTTACCAATACATATTTCGAGAAATAGATAAGCGAGATAAACTCAGCTCAAAATAGTACATGTGTATAATCATAGTCTATATAGCAATACGACTTTTGTCTGAAGATAGGAGATAAAGTAGGCTTTTGAGTGATAGATAAGTTCAAGTCTCCACGTACATTTTTGTCGATGACGTTCCACCAGTTCCTTGAGTAGTTCTTCGTCTTTGCATGATGAACACCGTGGAGTCTAGAGCTCAACTACACTTTCTATCCTAGTCCGAGACTTAGTTATTAGTAGACTAGAAATCAACACTTATAGTTTTGGAAACTAAACTTGACAAACAAGCTTGAGATAAAAAAACTTGCGAGTTTGACCTAGCAGTGCTCTAACACATAGGGTTGTGATTGAGTTATTGAAAGATAATATACTTACACATTTTGGTACACCGCGAGCTATAATTAGTGATGGAGGGTCGCACTTTTGTAATGGACCTTTTAGGCTTTTGATGAAGAAATATGGTATTACACATAAGGTAGCTACCCCATATCATCCACAGACTAGTGGTCAAGTAGAGGTTTCCAATAGGGAGATAAAACGTATATTAGAGAAAACAGTTAATCCTAATCGGACAGACTGGTCGTCTAGGCTTACTGATGCCTTATGGGCTTACCGTACTGCGTTTAAGACCCTTATTGGAATGTTATCTTATCGACTTGTGTATGGAAAGGAATGTCACTTACCTGTTGAGTTAGAACATAGATCATGTTGGGCTGTTAAGCGGCTAAAATTTTCACTTGACAAGGCAGGAGCCCATAGGAAACTCCAGCTCAATGAGTTGGAAGAGATTCATAGAGATGCATACGATAGTGCTAAGGAGTATAAGAACAAAATGAAACTTGTGCATGATAGAAATATTTTAAGAAAGTCATTTTATCCAGGTCAAAAAGTTTTTCCGAATGATACCCGCTTGCATCCCTTCCCTGTGAAGTTACATTCTCGATAGACGGGTCCTTTTATTGTTCGCACTGTCTTCATGGAGCTGTTGAGATCGAGACACCGGATGGTAGTAGTTCTTCAAAGGTTAACGGTCAGAGATTGAAACCCTTTTAGTGCCATTTCCTACAGGTAATATTGAGGAGGTCCCTCTGGAGGTCCCTGTTTACCCTTGATTGACCATCAAGGCGGTTTGTATGTTGTATATTATTTTCTTCCTTAATCTCCGTAGAAGGATTGTTATGCTTTACCCATGTACTATCTTTCCTATTTTTCTCTTTACTTTTTCCTCGTGTTACTATACTTTTGGTATTGCTCTTTCATTAGAAACATTGAGGACAATGTTAGATTTAAGTTTGGGGGTGGGGAAGAAACTTTTTCTTAGTTTTTAGTTGCAATAAATAAACTCCAAAGCCTAGAAATTTGTGCCAATTAAGGATAGCACTGTTGGAATATTTTCAACGCCGCTAACCAAAGGGGGGTCCTGGGGGGCATCGCCCCCCAGGCTGTGGTCGACCTGACAGGTCAGGTCGTGGGGGTCCAGGGGAGACCGCCCCTGGTGGGGGTTTCAAGGGGGCAACGCCCCCGGAAGAACTTTTTGAACTGACGATTTTATTTGGCCGATAAAAGCCTGTTCGAAAATTTCGAATCCAAAAGACACCATTAATGTCTGTTGATGAAGGAACCTGACGTTTCGTGAATAGAAACCTGTTGGCGAATAAAAAACCTATTCCCAACAGGTGCAAAACCCTTTATAAATAGCTTCTCCCAGTTTCGTTTAAGATATAAGAAAAATCAATCTGTTTTCTCTGTTTCAAAAAGCATCATCAGAAATCAGAAATCTCTTTGTGTGTTCTTGATTGAATCAAGGGGTACAAACCTTGAATTCAGTTTTCGTTGCAGGGCTTTCATTGTATCCTGAAGGCAATATTTCGCATACCTGTTGTAATCGCCAATTGTTATTGGGAGGGTAGAAATATTTGTCTAAAAGAAATTTATACAAGCCTTGAAAGTTTTGGAGTGCAACACTTTCTTCTCTGATTCATTCATCCTTTGTGAAACCCAATATTTTCCAACAAGCACTAACCGATCTAAGTAGATGGATGCATCTTGGTTGTATGAGTTAAGGAACCCATAAAAGTATCTAGGATGGAAACATCTTGGTTGTAGAGTCTATTCATAAAAGCACAGAGCTCAGGTGTTAGAAATAACATGGTAGTTTCACCATATCTCGTTGAGTCCTTTTCACCTTTTGTTTTTCTTTTATTTATTTTAGATATGCTTCTCTAAGTGATTTGGTAGGGCACAAGCATTGAATTGTTACCGCAGCTAGGGTGAAATAGAGTGATTAAGTTACCATGAAAAAAAAGAGAGACCAGACCATCAGACCAACCAGAATAAATTCAATAAAATCGACCACTGGTTCCCTTGTATATGCCAGTTGAGTTGATGTAGAGTTAGGATTATCGACCATTGGTTCCCTTGTATATGCCAGTTGTTTTGATATTATTCAGACCGGTATCTCAGTCCATTAGGATAAGTTCGTCTTGGCAGTGGCCTTCAGACAGATATGGGAAACACCCTTAACCTTAGTCAACATCTGAAACCATCTACGTTTTTCTCTATATCCATCTTCTTAATTTATTCACGTGATTTGTTTGACTCCGGATATTGATGTCCATAGTGCGACTATCTGAGTAGAGCTCTGTCATTTATATATGAATTTTTGTATGCTTGAGTGCAAACTCGTGTACAACAATTGGAATTTCGCATCAAGGTACTTCCTCCTGTAGTCAATGAGAGGATGCCAACCAAGGAGGTTCTTTAGTGCTATCCAAGGTTCTGTATAGATAACTAGGGTTTGGAGTGAAAGGTTTTGTGGATACACCTCTCGTAAACCCTCCCGAGACTATAGCTCGACCACTAGGGCCACCTAGGGGTTCAAAGGCTTGTTGCACACGCTAAGTGCAACCGCGTTGCCTACGACAGTGAGTTAGGACTTTTATTTTCTAGATTAGATTTGCTCGAGGACTAGCAAATAATAAGTTTGGGTATTTTGATAGACACATTTTTGTGTCTGAATTGTCCTCAGTGTCAGTATTGTTAGAACCCGATTTTTGTACTAATATTGTGTTTTTATGTATTTTTGGAAATAAACATTTCTGGAAAAATTGGCTCAAAAAAGTGTTAAAGGCACCCCAGAAACTTACTAAAGGCACTCTCAGTTTGGATAAGGGCACCCTCTGGACACTCCATCTGTTAAGGGAACTTCATCCTCTTTGTTTGAATTTCCAGTTTTGGCGGGAAATTTGGTTCTTCTTTATCAAAAATTAGGGTTCGTATTTTGGAGGAAATTCAAGAGACTCAATGGCTGAAATTGCATGGGAACGTTTGCTTAAGCTTGACATGCATGGTATGATCGATGCTTTGGGTTATAATTGGCTGGAGATTTAGATTGAAGAAGTCCGGGAGTTACGTGTTTTTTATTTTGGAAAACCCGATCATCCCTGTTTCGGATTTGGAGGACTTTTAGGAAGCACTATCGATTATATTAAGTCTGTTGCAGCTAAAAAGGACTGGTAAGTCCATCAGAGTCGAGGAAATTGAGCCGCAACATAAACTTGAAGTCAAACAGGGGAGTACGTGTGCAGATGAGATAATCGCGGGATTTTAGCGTGTTTAGACGTGTGTTGCTCGTGTTTGGAAAGAGCTTGGTCGTTGTAGAAACGTGAATGAGTTAAGTAAGGAAGATTCAACACTGATTGACAGCGTCAAAAGGCGGGAAAGGAAAGAAAATATTCCGAGAATATCTTTCTTTACTTCCCGAGTTATGAAGATTTTTTTGGAGTAATGAGGAGATATTTGATTGCTTGTGTAGTATAAATAAAGTATGGGAGTATCAGAGAGGTGGGAGAGAGTTTGGGAGAGTTTAGAGCAATCACAGAACCGGAAAAAGAAAGTTGCAGAGAACTGCCATTGCTGTTGCTGAAGAAGAACACGCAGAACATAAGATGCAATAAAACTGTCGTTCATCAATAGTGACAACGACACAACGGAGGATGGTCGTAGTGCTACAGTGACAATGACATTTCTCTTTTATCGTTCTCTGTAACAGTTGCGTTTGTAACCAATATAAGTGTTACAAACCCGATTTTTATTATTTTTCTCCCATTTCGTTATTGTGAACACCCTTTGAGCAATAAAAATGAATTTTGGGCGTGTTTCGATGATGAGTTAATTCTCCCACAACCAAGGCAATGAGGAAGCTATTTACACATGAATAATTGGTAATTATTTTATTTTCTCTAATTTATAATTCACTCAATCACTGCTTTTGCAGAGTTCTAAATTGTTTGCATAATTTTCTTGATTAGTTGTGATTCAATTTGATAGGTTATACTTTGTTTAGTCAATTGATAATCTATGCTTAGGGAATACAATTAATATTTGAGAATATGCCTGATTATTTGTGAATTAAGAACTAAGGGACTTAAAAGATAATTAGAGTTTTGGATTATTTACCGTCATTCATTCATGTGTAATAGTGGAATCAATGTCTTGGTTATTTTTTATATCTTGAAATCAAATTTTGAGTTAAATTTTGTTTATTTTTAAGTTTCATTAAGTCTAAAATCTATTGCTTTCACAAGTCTTGAACGAACAATTACTACAACATCATTGAAATCACATCAGGTACATTGGAGTCATGCAGAGAAAAGGGCAAAATTATCATTTCATGGGAAAGTAATACTGGGAGCACAATCAAGGTTAAGGGCCAGCGAGTCCTGAATTAAAGAACAGTGTTAAAGGCACCCAGGAAATACTCAATTATTGAGAATTTAAAAAGAGGTACCACATATGGTGGCCCCTATCCATTGTACTGAGTGTATGGAGTTGTTCCCCTACATGTGCCCTAAATCACTAAATTGAGAGAAACATATTTCTCCCCAATTTTTCTTTTTCTTTCTCCTTGTTTCTCTGTTCGGTGAGAGACCGGTGGCATGAGTTATGAGCTTCAATGGGTAATATCGATTCTGTGATGTATGTTAATAGTTTGAGAAAGAAAAGTTGTTACCTGCTGATGATGTAGAAGATGAGCATGAACCTGGATTGAAACAAAGAATAAATTAAATACAGAGTTGAACAGATGGGAGTTGATCTGGTGGTTGGTGTCAAAGATGGAAACTGGGTACTGATTTAAGAAGAAGTTGATTGCCTAATCTCAAACTTAGTGGTGTTTACTTTAACATAGAAGAACAAATATGAGCATATATTATTGTTGATCTTAGAAATAGAGAAGGAAATGCAATAATGGGTTTGAATTAAATCGATAGAAGTTAGGGTTTGTTGTTTGTGCGAAACAGTTGTTGCTATCGATTATGTGATGAATTCTTGAAGATAAATGAAGAAAATCAAGTGAGACGAGCAAAGACGAGAGGCAGATTGGATCTGCTGTAGTTGAGAGTCCGAGAAGAAGAGATGATGAATGGAGTTGTTCTGGTGATGTGTTAGGGTTCTAGACCTTTTGACTTGGAAGAAAAGCTGTGAAGGTAATCTGCACAAGAATAAGGGTCGTGAAGATAATCTTCACAGGATTGTTTTGTAGTTAGGAACCAGATAAACCCTTTGAGTTGGGGGTTAGCCACCATCTTGAGAAGGAGAAACTAGTTAAACTGAATTGTTATATTGATTGATAATTAATACAACTCAGAGTTACGTATTTATAATCTACTTAACTTGGTTCTCAAGCATAAAGATGCTGAGTTTAAGAAGTTTAACCAAACAGGGAAACCAAACTAATTAAGGAAGCTAAATAAGAGAAACTAAAAAGGAAATACAAAGTAAAAGGTGTTGGTGTCGAAACATCCCACCCTGCTGGAGAAAACGGCTTGTCCCCAAGCTGTAAACCTTGGAAAATGAATGATAATGTCATCTGCATCTTCCCATGTTGCTTCATCTTCATGACGTCCTTTCCACTGAACTAGCCATTTGGTAGCAGCATGATTATTTTTCTTGTACATCTGACGCTGCAAAACTCGTTCAGGTTCCCATTTCTCATAATCAATTATACTAGGCAAAGTTTGCTCAACACTAGCAGTAATACCCAGTTTCAGTTTAAGCTGCAAAATGTGAAAAACTGGATGTATTCGGCTTGTAGCAGGTAACTCTAGTTTATATGCAACTTCTCCAATCTTCTCAATGACACGAAGAGGACCACAAAACTTAGGAGATAGCTTTGAGAAAGATTGGTTAGCAACAGATGATTGTCTGTATGGTTGAAGACGTAAAAAGACCCAATCATTTACCTCAAATTTCCTTTCAGTGCGATGATTGTCGTAGATTAACATCAACATCATTCATAGTAGTAGAACCAGGAAGATAGCTAGAAATTTTTGGAGGAGTTCTGCTATAAACTGCTTGATATGGTGTCATGTTAATTGCAGAATGATGACTGGTATTGTACCACCATTCTTCCCATGGTATCCATTTAACCCACTCAGTTGGCTTCATACCTGCAAAACAACAAAGATAACATTCTAAAGTCTTATTTGTCACCTCAGTTTTCCCATCTGATTGCGGATGATATGCAGTGCTACGGCATAGTTTGGTATTTTGCAGCTCAAAAAATGCTTCCCAAAAATTATTGATAAAAATTGGGTCTCTGTCACTGACTATACTCTTTGGCATACCATGAAGTCGTACAAATTCACGCATAAAAACCTCAGCTACAGAGCTTGCAGTATATGGATGAGAAAGTGGTATAAAATGAGCATACTTGGATAACCTGTCGACAATGACTAGAATAGAATTCTTGCGACTAGAAATTGGAAATCCATCAATGAAATCCAATGAGATATCCATCCAACTGTCATCCGGAATTGGAAGTGGACTGAAAAGACCTGGTGGTGATAATGCTTCAGATTTATTACGTTGACATGTATCACAATGAGAAACAAATTCTTTAACTGAATGTTTCATTCCTCTCCAATAAAAACTGTGATGCAAACGCTTGTAAGTCTTGAAATAACTAGAATGTCCTCCAATAGGGTTAGAATGAAATTCTTCAAGCAATATTTTGCACCAAGTAGAGGATGAAGGAACCACAATACGACCCTCAAAACGTAAAATACCATCAGTATAGGTGAACTGTACCTTAGAAGTCGTATCTTGCTGTAATCGTTGGATAACGATTCCCAGATCAGCATCAACATGGCATTCTTTACTAATTTCATCAATTCCAGAGAAGATAGGTGTAGAAATATGAAAATTTGAGCCAACATTTCTTGATAGTACATCAGCTGCAACATTTTCTTTTCCATGACGAAAAACGATTTCATAATCGTAGCCCAGTAATTTAGATAACCACTTCTGTTGCTCAATTGAAGATAGTTTCTGATCAAGGAAGAATTTGAGATTGCGATGATCAGTAACAATCTTAAAGTGTCTGCCAAGTAAGTAAGGGCGCCATTTCTGAACTGCTGAGACGATGGCAAGTATCTCTTTATCATAAATTGAGAGATTAAGATTTTTCCCAGAAAGTGTTTTACTATATAATGCAATTGGACGTTGTTGTTGAGTTAAAACAACACCAATGCCATTTCCCGAAGCATCACATTCCAAAGTAAACTCTTTTGTGAAATCAGGCAGTTGTAGTACTGGAGTTGTAGTGAGAGCTTTCTGCAATAAACGAAATGCCGTAGTTGCCTTATCAGACCATACAAAAGCACCCTTTTTGAGCAATTGTGTTAATAGAGCACTAATCTTGCCATAATCTTTGACAAACTTTCGATAATACCTAGATAATCCAAGAAAACCTCGCAATTCCTTTATTGTAGAAGGAACTTTCCATGAAAGTATGGATTGAATCTTGTCATTCTCCATTGAGACACCCTTAGCAGAAATTACATGACCAAGATATCCAACTGTGGATTGTGCGAAATTGCACTTTAATTCTTTGACAAACAGACTATTAGCTCTTAATATATTGAACACAATAGATAAGTGTTCAATATGCTCTTCCATGTTCTTACTATAAAACAATATATCGTCAAAGAAGACAAGAACAAACCTGCACAAATGTGGTATGAAAATATGGTTCATCAAGCTCTGAAATGTAGCAGGAGCATTGGACAATCCAAAAGGCATGAGTAGGAATTCAAAGTGACCATCTGTTTATGGGTGAAAACTATTCCTGCCGAATTTGGTAATTTGGGGTGTGTGGATGAGGAATGAATCTAAACCCTAAACAAATGCACTGCACGGAAGTGCTTTGTGATTTGAGAAATCAATCTGTACAATTCTGGCCTAAACCAAGAAATGGTCGTTCAAGACTTGCTTCGGTCACAAAGTGAAGGAGATGGGGTTGATCTTAGGGAGGGAAGCGAAGAAGGTGTTGAGATTGTGAAGGTGTTGGTTGTTTATGACTTGTATCAGAAAGCTGAACTGGCTTGCATAATGTAAGCTATCAGTTCCGGTGTTTGAATACGGTTGTATCAACACTTGCTTCTGTTGTCTTGTGTTGTTCGGAAATAGGGAGGAGAACCTATTTATACAAGTCATTGCGCCTAACCCACGTCTCTCATGGGAAGTGGAGAAAGTGGAGTGATAGAGTAGTGGAGTTTCCTGTGTTAGTGTTACACGATCAGTCTTGCCCACTTCTCCCATCATTACTAACCGTCCATAACTTCCTGACACGTTCTTGTGATGGCGCGTTGTGCGCTGCACGCTGTAAACCGCTATACCAATACCCAGTATGTATCCCCCAGTTTATGACATGATTGATGTCTCGATTGTGTGGATCGTGGGACCCACAGGAAGTAGCATGTAATGCTAGGTTAAATAACTAAGTTATTTGGGAACTTGATACTTGTAAAATATCACGTGAATTCTATGCATTAATACATTGAATGTATTTAGCATGAGCGAAGCATCGTTGTTTTAAGGCTTAATGGAGTAAGTCACGATTAAGCGTCTTAAAATAGATGCATGTCTAGCCATATTCAAGTGATCTTTTGGGGCTGTACAGGTAAGTCCTGACTTGGCCGATCACTTGGTGTGGTAGAGTGACGGATGGTAATCACCACGACACCTCATTGACCAGTTAATTCCTGACCAGGGTTGTATAACCAAGCAGGTGAAGTTGAATGGACGAGATGATCTTTGAAGAGGTGCGCAAGCATCACTCTTCAGCTTGTTCGAATCCAAGGTTGGGACACGATTTTGGCAAGGCCGATTGGGCATGCGTGTAGACGGCATGCCGGTATACATGTACATACCTCATTGTCTCGTGAAAGTGTAATCTATATCGCTCAATTTTTCCGGCAAAGAGGAGCGGCTAGGATTGATTTGTGACAGAGATTTTGTGCCGCGAAGGCCGTGCGTCATGCCAACTTTGGGCGCGCGTTTCGAGGCGACCAAGCCTGGTCGGTCTTGGCCGATTAGTCTGGTGTGCAGACGACGGGCTAGTGTACACGCCTGTATTTCATTGTCCCATAGAAACGTGATCTAAGCCACTCAATTTGTCCGGAAAAGTTGAGTGGTCTAGATTAGTTTACAATTGAGAGGTGTGATCACGCCTAGTTCGGGCGTGCGAATCGAGACAACCAGGCATGATATGCCTTGGACGATCGGGTGTGGAGATAGATGGGCCCACGGTGATCATGTTGATGCACACCGGACATGCCTAGTCTATACCTGGGCCCTTCGTTCGTGCAGGAGAAAATGGACGCTCGTGATGTTCAAACCCTAATTAGGGTTTCACCGGCCGTGCGTCATGCCTTGTTTGGGCGCACGAACTGGAACGATCAACTATAGTTGGTCCTGGCCGATCGGTCATGTGTGTAGGCGGGCCCACGGTGATTGGGTTGACATGCTCTGGGCCCTTTGAGTCTACATCTACACCATCCATCTATGCCTGCGAAGATGGATGCCTAATTTTAGAGTTTCTCGTCCACGCTGTTTTGGCTGGACGTATTGGCAATCCATGCTACCCTTTTGGGGAGGCCGACCATGCGGGTCTGCATTGGGTCGGTGGTGAATACTCCAATACCTGCTTGAGGGTTATGGATTCGATCTGAGCCATCCAATCATGCTGGTGAAGTTGGATGGTCGTGATTGTTTATGAGACTGATATGGACAGTCCAGATGCTCAATCGGGATAGTATAACACTCCTAGAGTTATAGATTGTACGGGTATTTCGTACATGCTTCATTATTAATGCTTGGATATTCGTGTTGCTCTGCTTAGAGCAACACTCAGTCGTCATGCCGCACCAATGATAAGAGTGGAGCAGTACAGGAAATACAAGGATGGTAATACATTAATAATGTTATAAATTCACAAGGTATATGGGATTGTTGCTACATGCTCCATTTTAGGTGAATTAGTAAAGTGGAGAAGTATTCATCACTTATCAGTGGCTTTATCCTTTGCAGGATGTCAGCGCATAAATTTGGTTTTATAATTTTAGCCCTGAACTAAAATCCACCATCAACATTAAGTCCCCTTCCTAGCGCATAATGGTTGCATTATTGTGGGGTAGGCTTTAGATGGTGACAGTTAAAGATAAAACTTATGAGACAAAGTTAGATGTTACCAGGAGAGACGGGTCGTCTTTTCCTTGGAGCATGTCACGTTCAAGAGGCGTCCAGGCGAGCGTTCCACTAGCATGATGTCGGTCTTTTCTGCTTCGATCGACCTTGCTATGCCTGCTTCGGTCGAGGGGTTATTGAGCCTGCTTGATCGAACGTGGGCTTGATGTGCCTAATCGACAAACTGCTCCGCCTGCTTCATTCGTGGGAGTACGCCAGGTGTGACGACGACCTTGGTGGGACCGGTTTCCTCCTTCGGATATTTGAGCCAAGAAGGGAATAGAACTTGTGTGCTCCTCTTCCTATAGACAACCGTGCATGTAACCCTGAATGGATGTGGACCCCACCATGTATATGCTTCGACCAAACGTTACCCTGTTGCACCTGTTTGATAGGCATGTGGGCCCGCCTACTTCACTCAACTGTGGGACTCATCATGCATCTGCTTGATCGAACGTGGGATTGTTGTGCCTGCTTTTGTTAAACGTGGGTCCACTGTGTGCCTGCTTTGGTCGAACGTGGGACCCGATGTAAGCATGCTTGCTTCGAACATGGGCAGATGTGCATGCTTCAATTAAACACGAGTCCACCGTGTATATTCTTCAAACGTCGGCTCTGTGCTTCGACTGAAAACCGGCCCTGCTGTGTGCGCCTATTTCATTTGAATACCAACCTTATGACCTTGATCAACTCCGGCTTCGTGGACTCGACCAACACCGGCCTTGTTTGCTGACGTGGCCCAATACCAGCCTTACTTGCTGACGTGACCCAATACCAGCCTTGTGACGTTGATAGGCCTTGACCAATAACGGCCTGACGTGACCCCAGCCTACTTGCGTGACGTGATATCAGTCTTGCTTGCGTGACGGGATATTAGCCTTGCGATCTCGACCAATACCAGCTTCGCGGACTTGGGCAACACCGGCCTCGTTTGCTGACGTGGCTCAATACCAGCCTTGCTGATGGACATCGCTGCCTCGACCGACACCGGCCTTGCTGTCTTGTTTCGTTCGGCCTTGTGATCTTGATCAACACCGACTTCGTGGACTTGACCAATACCGGCTTTGTTTGCTAACGCGGCTCAATACCAACCTTGTTTGCTGACGTGGACCAGTACCAGCCTTGTTTGCTTTGCCCAGCCTGGTGTATTTTAACGTGAATCTATGTCCTGTCGTGCGTGACTACACATCCCATGCGTTTTCATACAAGTACTGACTCCCCCGCTTTTATTTTATTGTAGGATGAACAAAAGGGGTCCTGCTAACGTATTCTGGGGATAATGTTGATGCCAAGTCAGGGAGTGTTGACAGCTTCAAAGATATGCCGAACATAGATGATGAGTTGTTCACCACGCCCTTTCAACTATTTGAAAATATCTGTTCCACAAGATAACCCTTCTCCTATCGACTTCAAGGTTTGTCATGCTCCGCTGGGCCCTTATTAAGGATAGATGAGACGTATGTTGAGCAATGAGTACATCAAAGATAACTTGACCAAAGCGCAGATTATTGATGTAGCTTGCGTGTTGAAACGGCTCGACAGGATGTTAAAGTGGCTTCTGGTGCGAACGTTGAACCGAATCCTGGAGAGAGTGTTGAAGAAGGATTCTGAAGCGAACATGGGTCCCGGAAAGAGCGTTGAGGCGGCTCTTGAATAGACCATTGAAGCAGCTTCTGAAGAAAATGTGGAGGTGGCTCCTGGAGAGAGCATTGAAGCAGGATTCTGAAGCGAACGTGGGTCCCGGAGAGAGCATTGAGGCGGCTCTTGAATAGACCATTGAAGCAGCTTCTGCTGGAGGGAGCGTTGAAGTGGCTTCCTCTTCAGTTTGATTTACTTTTGTGAATTCCATGTTTCTTGATTGACCATCTCTCCCGTGTTGAAGAAGTCCTTGACTGACGGTGAAGGAACTTCGTGCTGAGCCTCAATCCCCAAGCGTGGTTTACATGGTTCTATCTTTTATGCCCGATGGGTCTTTTGTACATAATGGTCGTAGATATGGTGAAGCTCTGGATGGTATCAATCGACAAGCAACAACAGTTCTTGGCAGTAGCTGTGATCAGAAGAGACTGGCAGGGAGAGGCGTGGTGGCAACTTGTACGAACTTGGCACCCTCTTAAGTCCCAGGTGCAATCTCCTTTGGTAACAGAACTACTTTTTCCACGGAAGACAAATTCTGAAAGCGTCTCTCATTGATGTAGTTACCGTCGATCCAGATATGAAATATCTTGGAAGCTGTTTCATTATTGCGGCAGTCGTGCACGTAATACTAGAGTTGAAGTTGACAATTTTGGACGCGCAGGATGTTGTATCTCGGTGGCTTTCCTCTTGATGCTTCAGCGAAACTGGTTCTTTCTAGCAGAGCAGATGCTGTTGTAGATGAGCGTTCAACAGTTTCACGAAGTCCAGAGGATGACCAAAAACGCAGATTCTCCAACATAGCACGATAGACATGCACCATCGTCTGATAGAGTGACTCTCCCGGATTTTGCTCGACATGACGCGTGGACATCGTTATCTTCTTGAGTCGGCTCTCTTGAGGTATCGACTCCAGTGGAATATTGTAGTTATAGAGCGTTGATACGTTGCACCGGCATTCTTTAAACCAAATGGCAGTACAGTATAATAAAAATTTCCGAGCGGAGTTCGAAAAGCTATCTTACTTTCGTCATGCTCGTATATCCTTATCTGGTTGTAGTCGCTACATCCATCCATGGAGGAGAACATGCCGTGTCCGCTGGTTGCATCTGCTAACATGTCGATGTTAGGTAGAGGAGAATCGTTTTTGGGGCGACATCTGTTCAAGTCTCTGAAATCCATGCAACACCTGATCTGTCCATTTTCCTCGTGTCTGAACTACAACCGGCTTGGATCCGGGTATGACATGTAGATGATGGGTGTCCTGGTATTCCTTGAGAAGTTTCACAAGTATCGTGTGTTCCTCCGCAAACAAGGTCGAACTGATGGAGATAGGCCTGGGATATTCCTCATCCCCGATGTTGACCACTTCGAACTCATCAGTTGTGGAATTGGTATCGTCCTGCAACTGTTGTGGAGCATCTGGTACTTCATCTCGTGGCTCGTCGTTGTTGTAGCATTCCATTGGGCGGAGACACTGGGGGAAAGTCCCCCCTGCTAATTGCTAACAACGGCGTTGGTACACCGCTGTTCCTTTATGATCACGGTTCGCCACAAAAGTCCGCTCCCTCTTCGTGTGAACGTGGGTCGCGACTTCACAGGATGGAGAAGAATGCTTCGTCAGCAAAGATGCATCGTGGGTTTTAGCCCTCAATGATGCAAGTCGTTCTTACTCCTGAATTGACGCCCACGTGGGGAGTGGGATGCAACGAAACTTGTCTGATTCTTTTCGCGGAGCTTTCGTACATGTTGGTTTGGTTTCCCTCGAAGTCCATCATTGTAGTAGGCTTCTGTACGACCATGCCTGGGCAAACCTTGGATGTATTGAGAGTCTTGAGAGTAATCACATTCGAAGACGCTCCTGTATCGATAAGGCCCTCTTGAACTCTGAATCCTTGATGCGTGTGGTGACATGTAGGGCACGGTTGTGACCTTCCCCTAGTTGATTGCAGCAAAACGTCTCTGCCCGCTGATTCTTCGAGAGGTGTAAAAGTTCGCATAAACTTTCCACTAGAGAAACCGCTTCCTGATCCGCCGACCTCTGGTTCATAATGAAACTATTGACTTGAGGAGGATCGTTGTGAGGATCAGTCCCCGGTGTAGGAGTCTCCATGACAGGACCGCTCATATGTGATGTTGCTTCTTTGATCAGGTCCATGTAGGCCCGCGCCGCTGAAGTACCTTCTCCAGGTGCGTTGAATGCGTTCCTTGTTGGCTTCAGGGGCTGTCGAGGCTCTTGTGGCAATCGATCATTTAATGTTCTAAGAAAAGTGAGTACCTCTTTCTGAGTTGTAGCCATATCCGTTTGAGTCTTAGCAAGAACTTCCTGCCTCTCCATCAAGTCTGCGATGGTAATGGGAGATGGTCCTCCTATCGTCCCTCCGGATCCTCGTCCTGACGAGGAGTGGAATCCGTTGCTCTGGTGACCACCGGAGGCGTTACACTTGAAGAGATGTCGGGATTCGCAGCTGCTCTGGATCTGGTGATGGGAGGCGTTACACTTACTAGAACATCTCCTGCTCCGTTGGCGTTGGTGGTAGAAGTGACGACTCCAAGAGATGTATTGACCACAGTAGCTCTACTGACAGGTACATCAATACCGAGAGTGTTATCCACACTAGCTCCATCAGAATTGATTGCTGATCCAGGCCTGAGTTCTACCATCTTGAATGGATTGATGATTGAATTGGTCCTAAGATCTACCCTTTTCGAAATTGATAAAGTTGAATCGGATTTTAAAGAAATTGACTTTACAACCGAGAGATTAACCTCGCATTGTGGTCGCCAATTGTTTATAGGTGAAAACTATTCCTGCCGAATTTGGTAATTTGGGGTGTGTGGATGAGGAATGAATCTAAACCCTAAACAAATGCACTGCACGGGAGTGCTTTGTGATTCGAGAAATCAATCTGTATAATTATGGCCTAAACTAAGAAATGGCCGTTCCAGACTTGCTTCGGTCACAAAGTGAATGAGATGGGGTTGATCTTAGGGAGGGAAGCGAAGAAGGTGTTGAGATTGTGAAGGTGTTGGTTGTTTATGACGTGTATCAGAAAGCTGAACTGGCTTGCAGAATGTAAGCTATTAGTTCGGGTGTTTGAATACGGTTGTATCAACACTTGCTTCTCTTGTCTTGTGTTGTTCGGAAATAGGGAGGAGAATCTATTTATACAAGTCATTGCGCCTAACCCACGTCTCTCATGGGAAGTGGAGAAAGTGGAGTGATGGAGTAGTGGAGTTGCGTGTGTCAGTGTTACACGATCTGTCTTGCCCACTTCTCCCATCATCACTAACCGTCCATAACTTCCTGACACGTTCTTGTGATGGCGTGTTGTGCGCTGCACGCTGTAAACCGCCAGACCAATACCCCAGTATGTATCCCCCAGTTTGTGACATAATTGATGTCTCGATTGTGTGGATCGTGGGACCCACAGGAAGTAGCATGTAATGCTAGGTTAAATAACTAAGTTATTTGGGAATTTGATACTTGTAAAATATCACGTGAATTCTATGTGTTAATGCATTGAATGTATTTAGCATGAGCGAAGCATCGCTGTTTTAAGGCTTAATTGAGTAAGTCACGATTAAGCGTCTTAAAATAGATGCATGTCTATCCATCTTCAAGTGATCGTTTGGGGATGTACAGGTAAGTCCTGACTTGGCCGATCACTTGTTGTGGTAGAGTGACGGATGGTAATCACCACGACACCTCATTGACCAGTTAACTCCTGACCAGGGTTGTATAACCAAGCAGGTGAAGTTGAACGGACAAGATTTTCTTTGAGACACTCATCTGCGACTGTTAGTGGAATTAGGGTTTATGAAGAGGTGCGAAGGCATCACTCTCCAGCTTGGTCGAATCCAAGTTTGGGACACCATTTTGGCAAGGCCGATTGGGCATGCGTGTAGACGCCATGTCGGTGTACATGTCCATACCTCATTGTCTCGTGAAAGTGTAATCTAGATCGCTCAATTT
This sequence comes from Papaver somniferum, assembly GCF_003573695.1. Taxonomy (NCBI): domain Eukaryota; kingdom Viridiplantae; phylum Streptophyta; class Magnoliopsida; order Ranunculales; family Papaveraceae; genus Papaver; species Papaver somniferum. The sequence goes on along the minus strand of NC_039367.1, from coordinate 105,707,914 downwards.
GTCCGGCAAAGAGGAGCAGCTAGGATTGATGACAGAGATTTTGTGCCGCAAAGGCCGCGCGTCATGGCAATTTTGGGCGCGCGTTTCGAGGCGACCAAGCCTGGTCGGTCTTGGACGATTAGTCTGGTGTGCAGACGACGGGCTGGTGTACACGCCTGTATTTCATTGTCCCATAGAAACGTGATCTAAGCCACTCAATTTGTCCCGCAAAGTTGAGTGGTCGAGATTAGTTTACAATTGGGAGGTGTGAGCACGCCTAGTTTGGGCGTGCGAATCGAGGCAACCAGGCATGATATGTCTTGGCTGATCGGGTGTGGAGATCGATGGGCCCACGGTGATCATGTGATGCGCACCAGTCCTGCCTAGTCTATTCCTGGACCCTTCGTTCGTGCAGGAGAAAATGGACGCTCGTGATGTTGAAACCCTAATTAGGGTTTCACTGGCCGTGCGTCATGCCTTGTTTGGGCGCACGAACTGGAATGATCAACTATAGTTGGTCCTGGCCGATCGGTCATGTGTGTAGGCGGGCCCATGGTGATTGTGTTGACATGCTCTGGGCCCTTTGAATCTACATCTACACCCTCCATCTATGCCTGCGAAGATGGATGGTTGAGGCTGCTTTGCGACACATGTAATGTGTCGCAAACCCTAATTTTAGAGTTTCTCGTCCACGCTTTTTTGGCTGGACGTATTGGAAATCCATGCTACCCTTTTGGGGAGGTCGACCATGCGGGTCCGCATTGGGCCGGTGGTGAATACTACAATACCTGCTTGAGGGTTATGGATTCGATCTGAGCCATCCAATCATGCTGGTGAAGTTGGATGGTCGTGATTGTTTATGAGACTGATATGGACAGTCCAGATGCTCAATCGGGCTAGTATAACACTCCGAGATTTATAGATTGTACGGGTATTTCGTACATGCTTTATTATTAATGCTTGGAGATTCGTGTTGCTCTGCTGAGAGCAACACTCAGTCGTCATGCCGCACCAATGATAATAGTGGAGCAGTATAAGAAATACAAGGTTGGTCATACATTAATAATGTTATAAATTCACAAGGTATATGGGATTGTTGCTACATGCTCCATTTAGGTGAATTAGTAAAGTGGAGAAGTATTCATCACTTATCAGTGGCTTTATCCTTTGCAGGATGTCAGCACATAAATTTGGTTTTACAATTTTAGCCCCGAACTAAAATCCACCATCAACACCATCATGTGTTCTGAATGCCATCTTTGAAATATCTTGTCCATGAAGTCTAATTTGATAATAACCTGATCTTAGATCCAATTTTGTAAAAACAGTGGCGCCAAATAATTCATCCAATAACTCATCGACCATTGGAATAGGAAAACGATCTTTAATAGTGATTTTGTTTAAAGCTCTATAGTCCACACACATACGCCAAGATCAATCTTTTTTACGGACCATAAGTATGGGAGAAGAATAAGGACTTGAGCTTGGTCGTATAAATCCAGCTTGTTGAAGTTCCGACACAATCTTCTCAATCTCATCCTTTTGAAAATGAGGATATCTATAAGGCCTCACACTGACAGGAGAAGAATCAGGTAGTAGTGGAATCTTATGATCATGAATTCGCTTTGGTGGAAGATATGTACGAAGCTTGAAATGTCAGCAAACTACGAAAGTAAGTTTGAAATCTCAGGAGCCACTTCTGTGTCAGGTGCTTTAGTTGTAGCTGAATGTAATGAAGTATTCAATGCAGATATGTGAAGAAAAAATGCATGATTTTCCGTGCATAATAAACGCTGCATTGAATCAGCTTCCAACATCATGACAGATGAGTTGTTGTTTCCAGTTAATGAAATAGCTGCACCATCCAAGTTAAACTGCATTGTTAATTTCGAAAAATCCCATTTAATTTGTCCTAAAGTACGTAGCCATTGGACACCTAACACGGCATTACATCCGCTGATATTGAGTAAATGAAAATCTGCTCTGAAATTGTTTCGTTGCAAACAAAAAGGAATATCAAGGCAAACTCCACGAGTATCCAACTTACCACCATCACCAACAGTCACACTGAGCGGATTTTTTTTGGATTCGATCGAATAACCACATTTTTTTGCTAAAGATGGATGGAGAAAATTATGTGTGGAACCAGAATCAAATAGGCTGAACTTTGGTGTAACCATTGACCCTCATTGTTCTAGGAAAAGTAGATCCCATAAGTGAACTAAAAGAAATCTTTGGTTCTGATTCTGAAACTTCAGCCTGATCAAAGGAAGTAGTTTCTTCAAATTTCTCAGCAGTAACATCAGTATCTTCCTCATCGACATCCAATAATGTTAATCTAGGGTTCACACAATATGAGTAGGTGTGAACAATTGATTACAGTTAAAACAAAGACCTTGAGCTCTTCTCTCCCTTTGTTCAGCTGGTGACAGACGTCGTGCTCCTGGAGGTAAGGCAGTCTTATTGTATGAAGTAGGTCGTATATCAGCAGCTGGTCTGACATGAGGAGGACGATAAGGTTGTCTAGGTACAAACCTAGTAGACGCATACGCTTCTTTTTGGTGAATTGCTTTAGTAAAATCCTTATCTAAGGATTGTGGTGCAAGCAATTTAACTATACATCCAATATGAGGTTTTAATGAACGAATAAAGCAGCTAATCAAATAATCCTCTGGAAAATCCACAAAATTTAACAATCTTTCAAATTCAGGAATATGTTCTCGTACTGACCCTTTTTGTTCGATTATGCTAATGGCTAGTCGAGCATCAACAAACTTGGTAGGAGCAAATCTAGCACGAACATGAGAACAAAATTTTGCCCACGTAGCTATCGTAACTTTGGTCTGTTTCCAACGATACCATACATTAGCATCACCTTTCAAACTAGCAGCAGCAATAGTAATCTTTAAAGCATCATCAACTGTATGCACCGAGAAATATTTATCAGCATTGAAAATCCAGCCATCAGGATCTTCTCCGTCAAAGTAAGGGAACTTAAGGTTAATGACGCTAGCTCTGGAAGGTGGAGGATTTGGACCACGATTGTTACCCTCACCATTATTAGTATGCTAAGGAATAAATTCACGAAAAAAGGTTTTCAACGAATTGGTGAGCTCTGTGGTTAAGTTTTGACTGAGGTGAGTCGATAAAGCAGTGGATACACTTGCCGACAGAGTCGTGGACGAAGTATTCAGAGTTGTTGTTATGCTGGCTGCAATGGTATCTGCGAGAACTTTATTATTCTCAGTTGTTTCCAGTTTATGAGCAACTCGTTCTTCTTCTCTTCGTTGACGTTTTGCAACAACCTTGGTCTTGCTCTTCTCGTCTTCGTCAAGTTGTTGTTTAGCCAAAGCAGTAATTAGGTTATCAAGGTTTTTAGACATATCTGTAATGCCATCGCTTACGATTTTCAGATTCTCTGTATAATTTTGACCCATTAGATTTTTTTTTGGGTGAATTTAGGGTTTGATCTAAACCTGCTCTGATCCAGGTGTTACGGTTCCAGACCTTTTGACTTGGAAGAAAAGCTGTGAAGGTAATCTGCACAAGAATAAGGGTCGTGAAGATAATCTTCACAGGATTGTTTTGTAGTTAGGAACCAGATAAACCCTTTGAGTTGGGGGTTAGCCACCAGCTTGAGAAGGAGAAACTAGTTACACTGAATTGTTATATTTATTGATAATTAATACAACTCAGATTTACGTATTTATAATCTACTTAACTTGGTTCTCAAGCATAAAGATGCTGAGTTTAAGAAGTTTAACCAAACAGGGAAACCAAACTAATTAAGGAAGCTAAATAAGAGAAACTAAAAAGGAAATATAAAGTAAAAGGTTTTGGTGTCGTAACATGATGAAGCCGAGAAATCAAGAAGATGAGTTTGAGTTCAGTTTTGTTGAGAAGAAATATTTGGTAAGATGAAGGTGGTGTTGTTGTTAGAATTAAAGTTACAGAGAAATCAAAAAAGGGAAGGTTGGTTGGAGTTGATTTTGAAATCAACAGTAAGATGGTTCAATTATGAGTGACTCAGTTAATAGATGGTGCTGATTTGGGTGAAGAAGATGGAGAGTGGATTGAAACTTCTAGATGTATGTTAGGTTTTCACATGGAAAATCGTCCTGAAATTGGCCTGAAAAGTGCCCGGAAAACAGTCGAAACTCGGCCAGATTTCTTCTCTGGCAAGTCAACTCGTACCGGCGATGATCCATGTCAGGTGAGCCGATGGTCGATCCAGCCATGTGACTCAGCTCTGTAAGACCGAGTCAGACTAACTGACTCGTCTGATTGACTCTCCTCTGATCGTAATTTGCCGTTAGTCTGACTGTTAAGTATAGCGGTGTCATGAAGGAATATTCCGTTGGCAGGGAAGAATATACCAATGATCGACAATGCTTTCCGGGTACCTTTCTGGGTCGAATACCCGTGACGGATAATGGAATTCCGATGACCAAGGAGTAATCATAACTCTTCAATCATTTATGATGGTGGAGTGGTAGGTGCAAATAATGCTATTAATCACCAGAAGAATACAACAACTGATGGAGATAACAGTCCCTTTAATATCGCTGGTGGTGTGGTTTCTATTACCTCTGTAACTAACCGGGTTCTTTAGATATGAAGTGGAAGATGGTTAATGAAAACAAAAAGAGAGGCCATGTATCTGCCTCTTCTACTCCACTTGTTAATGAGTTATTTTGTTCTGAACCGGTTACGCACCAAAATAAATTTGATATTCTTAAAAGCGTATTATGACTAAATAACGAGTTTAGTGACGTAGATTTTGGGAATGAGGAGGAAAGGAAGCTGGAGGAGTATTCGGATAAATCTGATGGCAGTATTGATTCTTGAAAATGGAGTGAAGTGGATGCAAAAATTATGGAAGCAGAGAAAGTAAAAAAACTAGATAGGAAGGGTGAAAGAATTCTGGCAACACATAAAGCTCAATCTGATCTCAACTTAGATAATGTCCGAGAATCTATTTTGGTGTTTTATGGCTTTGGGAAACCTACAATGCAATGGAAGAGAAAATCTTCGAGGGATAGGTTGTCTGGCGACAAAACATCACAAGGGAATGTTACTTTTATCTTGGAAGAGGAAGAAAGCTCTGGTTGTGTTCAGGATGCGGATAACTCAGGGCATGTTAATAAGGCCACTTACCTTATTGTTTATGGGTGAAAACTGTTTCTACTGGTTTTTGGTGAATTTGGGTGTGTGGATGAGAAACGAATCTAAACCCTAAACAAATGCACTGCACGGGAGTGATTTTGATTCGAGAGATCAATCTATACAATTCTGGCCTAAACCAAGAAATGGCCGTTCCAGACTTGCTTCGGTCACAAAGTGTAGGAGATGGGGTTGATCTTAGGGAGGGAAGCGAAGAAGGTGTTGAGATTATGAAGGTGTTGTTTGTTTGTGACTTGTATCAGAATGATGAACTGGCTTGCACAATGAAAGCTATCAGTTTTGGGTGTTTTCTGAATACTGATGACAACACTTGGTTTCTTCTATGTTGTTTGGAAATAGGTGAAGGACCTATTTATACAAGTCATTGAGCGAAACCCTCATCCCGTAGGAAGTGGAGGAGGTGAAGTGATGGAGTAGTGGGGTCGTGTATGGATAGTGATTGTCACACGATCACATCTTTTCCCACTTACCTCATCACTGTTAACCGTCCACCTTTTCCTGACACGTTCTCGTAATGGCGCATTGCACGCACGCTGTCAACCGCCAGACCAATACCCCAGTAAGTATCCCCCAGTTTGTGACATGTTTGATGTCTCGAATGAGTGGGTCGAGACGTGGGAACCGCCGCAGGAAATAACATGTGGTGTTATTAGGTTAAATAACTAAGTTATTTAAGGAGTTGATATTCGTGAAATATCGGGTATGCTCGAAGTATGTAATGCATCTCTTTTAAGAAAGCATCTCAAAATAATCGATATATATGAAGCATCATTGTTTTAAAGCTTGACTGAAAAATTCGCGGATTAAGCGTCTTAAAACGGAAGCACGTCCAACCATCTTCGAGTGATCGTTTGGAGGCCGCATGGTGGGCCACCATCTGGTCGATCACTCTCTATGGCAGAGAGGCGGGCGGTAATCATTGAAGCGTTTTATTGATCGCCTAATTTTTAATCCAAGCCGTCCGACCAAGCTGGCAAAGTTGGACGGATGAGATGATTTACGGCACATATTTGTTGTCGTCGATGGATTTAAGGGTTTTTATAGGTGCGCAAGCATCCCCTCTATGGCTTGACCGAATCCTAGCATGGCGCTAATTTTTGGAGAGGCCGACCAGGCGTGTGCGGTGACGGCCCGCCGGCAGGCATGTCTACACCTCTCGGTTTCACAAGGATTCGATTTAGGCCACTCAATTTGACCGGCAAAGATGAGTGGTCGTGATCGATTTTGTACAGAAATTCATTGCCCCAAAGGATTTAAAATCCGTGTGGTATGCCACTTTTGGGCGTGCGTTTCGAGGCGCTGGGATATAGTATGCCTAGACCGGACGGTCACACGTAAAGGTGGGCCCACGGTGATCGCATTGACATCCTTGGGACCTCCTGAATCTATATCTACACCCTCCGTTTAGGCTGACGAAGATGGATGGCCGCGATTGAACTACGACAGATGTACATTGCCGCAAACCCTAATTAGGGTTTTTGAACAGTTACGCACACGCGAATTAAGCCAAACGTTTTGGCAAGCCATGCTTCTCCTTTGGGGAGATCGATCATGTGGGGCCCATGTTGGGCTGATGGTGAACATATGTGCACCTTCCTGATGGTCTTAAATGCGATCTAAGCCATCCAAATAGGCTGGCTAAGTTGAATGGTCGTGATCGATTTAAGACATTAATTTTCCGCGACCCTTAGAAGTATCACACCTGCCATGGTTTGAGCAATCGTTTCATTAATCCATGACTTTCCCGTGAGAAATCCGATCGGGTGAGGAAGAAGTGCTAACGCCAATGTGTGCGTTAGAACTTCCCTAATGACTCACGGGATGATCTGATCCGTCCAACCAGGCCGGCGAAGTTGGACGGTCGTGATGGTTTTAAGACTGTCCTGGACAGTCTACGCTCATCGAGCTTCTTCCAAAGCAGCATGACCACCCTATTTTAGGGCTGGCATTTGACGCGCTTGGGGTGTGATGTGGTATTCGACCGGCTAGGGCATAAGTGGGCCCTCCGGTGGTCATCACGGTAATTGCCTATTCCTGCTAGGGTTCGGCTAGGCTGGTTAAATCATGCGGCCAACTTGCGCGGCCGTGATTGTTTCTGAGACTAATACGGACACTCCAGATTTTCCTTAGGGAAATTAAATACATTCGATCGAGCTTTTCCGCGTTGATTCGAAATTCTCTTTGTCAGATAGTGATGCAGCATGTACGGGTATTTCGTGCATATCTCAAAATTGGCACTTGGAGTTTCGTGTTACTCTGCTGAGAGTGATCACCCAGTCGTCATGTCATGCTAATAATGAGAGTTCGGCTAGGAACAACACACGAAATACTAGGCAAATGATACATTAATTAATAATGCTAAAGAATTCACAGAATATTTGGGATTGCTGTTGCATGCACCATTCTGGGTGAATTTTTTGTGTATTTATTGAATTGCTTCGAATAAATAAAGTGGAGAGGTTTTCTGATCAAACGTCTTTACCCTTTGCAGGATGTCAGCGCATTAAATTTGGTTTTACAATTTTAGCCCTGAACTAAAATCCACCATTAACATTAAGTCCCCTGCCTAACACGTAATAGTTGCACTATTGTGGCGTAGGCATTAGATGGTGACAGTAAAATAAATTCACATGAAAGGTTTCAATGCGTGTTACCCTATGTAGTTTGGCCCGTTTCTTGGACTAGATGCATTTCTTCTTATCGCACGGTAGCTTCCTTCAAATACTCGGGTTTGATATGCATCCGCTGATTGCTATCCCGCATCTGTAGCCTTTATACACGGCAAGTAGAGACTCATTTTCTTCCCGGGATCCTGTTGGCTTGTGAAACATAAAGAAGACTCTGAGACTTTTCTTTCCATCGCAAAATTGTTCCCTTCTCTATTCCAAGTATTTCTCCAGGCTCGTCATACGTCTTGATCTTTCGTTTGATAATGATTTTTTTTATAATCATAACCTCTTCCTGCATAATCTTATGGAGGCTGCTGGTGATGACTACTCTGGTACCTCTCCGAAAAGAAGCTTTGAAGTCAACAAACCTGAGGCTAATGCGTTCGAGGAGGTGATGGCTAAAATTGATCTTCCGCTTCGAAAGGCTGATCATGCTGTACAGGGCATGTCCATTCTGCATATGCGTGTCGCTCGAAAACGCGCTCAAAATCTTTTGGCTTCAATCGACAGGGAGGAAAAACAGAGGCATGATGAAGCGTCGCAATCACTGGTGAGCGCGAGAGCCGAGAGATTTGCAGCACGACTAAGAGGCGAAGGATTGAAAATGAACGACGTCCGAGTGAAGATAAACGTGATTATATGATCCAAGATGGCGTGATAATCCTCGACTCTGATACAGATGAACCCGAGCGTCCAAAGGTAGTCATCACAATCTCCAACGCTGCAGTGGCCCTTGAGGAAGATACAGAAGTTGTTCCTACTGAGGATATTGAAGCGGAGAACGTTGTTGACGTTGCGGAAATATCCGAAAGGGAAGTCGAGGCAGACCCAAAGGAAGAAGCAGTAGCGACCTATGACAATGGTGTTGAAGCAGACTCCGGCTATGGTGAAGGCACGGTTGATTTCCTTGATGACTAAATCTCCTTGTTCCCTTTTTTTTGGACAAATATTTTCTCGTAATTTGTGAACACTTTCTCCTTGTACTCAGTGGCGGCCGAGTTTAAGGACTTCTTCTTTTTTGCTTGCTTGTTTGAACAAGGGTTTCATATTTCTTTGAGATAAATCTTCCAATATAGATATATCAGAATCCTCTCAGGCAGTGATGCGCCTTCATGTGATCGCATGTTATTCTTGTGATGAAAAAGTAATGCCATAATGAAACATCACGAACCTGTCTGTGCTCCTGTCGCGAGGTCTTCCTGATTCTTTTGGAGTAGACTGCTCGAAGCATTTTTCCCCCTTTTCCTCTGCACATATTCTATTCCTCCAACATTTTCCAAATGATACGAAATGTTTCTTTTAGGGTTTTCTTTCTGGTTTAATCTGGTGGGTAATGATAATTTAGGTTGACTCAGAATTTTGTGTCATATTGAAGGGGTAAAGAAATCCCTAAAAGGAAATATTTTGATTAATTTGGAAATTCAAAACCCTAACTATGAATGCAAGCAGTCAATCATTTTGGAGGAATTACAAATATTGCATGAAAGAGGAAATTGTTGGAAGAACTACTAAAGAGAACTCTGGAGGAAAAGATAGCACATCGTTTTAGGTATGGAGAACGCTGGAGGAAGTGGTAGCACATCGTCTTAGGTACTGTAGGTTTCGAGCCATCGTGAGTGAATCGTCACACCTTCCAGTTTTTCGGCATTGATGAGATTGCAGTAACCGCCTAAGATAACATCTGCCACCAGGTATGGCTCATCTTCCCTTTCTGTAGGTGAATCAGACTGAGCGGTCATTTTCACTGTCACACCTCCAACTTGAAACGCGGTCGCCTTTGTTACCAAATCTCCAATTTGAAATGGGTTTGGGCGTTGCACACCTACTTGGTCCTTGGACTCGTCATCTTTAATCGAGACAGCTTCTAAACTTTTGACAAAGTGTTTGAAAGGACCAGCATCCTATTCACATCTCCTAGTGACGGTTGGGTTGTTAATTGGAGCGAGTCCCCGAGACTTATCAGAGGGAGGAGTGACTGGTTGCAAAAAAGATTGTTGATGAGACTTACTTGGGTACGGAATCTCCTAACATATGCTGGCGGGCTCTCTCCAGGTAATTGCGTCACATTTGTGTGTGATTGATACGGCAGCAAATAGTCTTCGGGATTGGATGGCTTGTTGGAGATCCTTTCAGGTATTGAAATCGGCAAAGGACGTACTCCCAGCATTGCCTTATTGTCGTGTACCCACGAGTGTCCCAGGACTATATCATAATTCGGATATTCTTTGACTATGTAGAATTTTGCATACGTCAGGGCATCACCCACTTTAACTTCAAGATCAATGTATCCATAGGCATTTCTAAATTCTCCCTCTAAATTCCTGATTACGGTTGAGCTGCGAATAGCTTCTTGTTTCGAAATCTTTGCGGCTTTCAAAGTCTTGACAGTAATGATGTTGAATTCGGAGGCCGCATCAATCAATGTGTTGTCGAACTCGACATCCTTCAAACGAGTAACGGTCAAGAGTCCCCAGTTCCCCTTGCTCGTTGCATCTTCCAGGAAAGACTGAGGTTTCGAAATTATTTCCTTTTCTGGATACAAACCCATGCCTGACACAATGCGGTTGAAGGACGCAATTATATCTTGACGCCGTGCCTTGGAGAAATACAAGATTTCACATAAATGCTCCATCATAGACTGTACATTCTTGCGAACAGAATCCCCAGGAATCTTGTAGCTCATAATAGGAAGAGGATCTTTATGAACACCTTCGTTTCCTAAGTGAAGTTCTCCTGCCTCTACCTTTTCTCTAAAAATGTGCTTCAATTTGTTGCAATCCTTGGTCGGGTGATGGACGAACCTATGGTAACGACAATATTTGGGATTTGTCATCTCTTCTTCGGTCGGCGGACGTCTGATAGGTGAGAGCTTGATCGCGTTATCTTGAATCCATGCCTCCAAGAGTTCTATGACTTCATTCATGGGAAATGGGAAGTCCGAAACTGTATCTCCAGCTTCTTGTACAGGAGTCTTTCTCGCCCCCTTCGAAGATGAATTTTTCTGCGCTGGAGCCACACGCTTGGGTTGTTGTTATGTTGTTGAAGCTTTCCTTTTTCCTCATTCTCCTACCACGCTCACAGAAGGCCCAATGTTATATTGCTTGTTGATGAGATGCCTGCTTCCTCGACTCTCACGTGTATCTTCATTTCGAACAATATTGGTTCTTTCCAACAATGTCGGGGCCGTTGTGGCTGAACGCTTAGCGGCTTCATGGAGCTCATAAAATGTTTGAAAGCCCAGATTCTCTAACAAAGAACGGTATATGGGCACCATTCCGTTAATGCATAACTCCACCAACTGGCGTTCGGTGACATTCGGATCATGACAATCCAACGCCTGAATCTCTTAATGAAGTCGTTTGGATAATCGTTGTTTCGTGAAAGATTCTCCCCAAGTCTGAAAAGGTGATCTGTTTATACACGAAAAAATACTTCTTGTAGTAGGAACTGACCATCTCACCCCAATTGGATATGTTGTTAGGTGCGATGTTGTTGTACCAGGTATACGCTCTTCCAGTAAGTGACTTTGATAATTCTTTCAGGCGGAGAACATGATTATATTCATGTTCCCCCAAAGATTCCAAAAATCGAGAGATATGTTCACGAGCGTTACCAGTACCATCATAAAGGGATAATTGAGGAGAGGCATATCCTCTTGGAAGGGGAATCCGTTGCACGTCTTGAGGGTACGGAAGTTGATGCTGGTGCATGTCCATTGGATTTCCTTTGCCCCTGTTTTGAAGGAATCACTTCAGGTCTTCACGCGTAATGAAGTTGGATGGCTGGTCCCTTTCCTTAGGGTGTTCAGGAGAAACACGAGTTTCTTCACCTATGTAGGTCCGCGTCGTTAAAGTGCCAGCTCCGGGTGTATTGAATTCGTCCCTTGTTGGCTCCAAGGGCTGTTGTGACTCTTGTGGCAATCGCTCGGTTAGAGTTTTGAGAAAAGTGAGTACCTCCTTCTGAGTTGCATCCATATCCGTTTGATCCCTATCAAGAACTTCATGACTTTCCATCAAATCCACAATGGTAATAGGGGGTTGTCCTCCTCTTGTTCCTCCAACCCCTCGTCCTGACATAGGAGTGGAAGTTGTTGTCCTGGTGACGACTGGAGGCATTACACTTGAAGAAATGCCGGGATTTGCGGCTGCTCTGGCTCTGGTGATAGGAGGTGTCACACTTATTGGAATATCTCCCGCTTCGTTGGTGTTGGTGGTAGAGGAGGCGGCTCCACGGGATGTATTGATCACGGTAGCTCCACTGACAGGGACATTGACACCGAGAGTGTTGTCAGTACTAGTTCCATCGGAATTGATTGCTGATCCAGACCTAAGTTCTACCATCTTGAAATTGATAAAATTGAATTGGGTTTTGAAAAAATTGACTTCACAACCGAGAGATTAATCTCCCACTGTGGTCGCCAGTTGTTTATGGGTGAAAACTGTTTCTACTGGTTTTGGTTAATTTGGGTGTGTGGATGAGAAACGAATCTAAACCTTAAACAAATGCACTGCACGGGAGTGCTTTTGATTCGAGAGATCAATCTATACAATTCTGGCCTAAACCAAGAAATGGTCGTTCCAGACTTGCTTCGGTCACAAAGTGAAGGAGATGGGGTTGATCTTAGGGAGGGAAACGACAAAGGTGTGGAGATTATGAAGGTGTTGGCTGTTTGTGACTTGTATCAGAATGATGAACTGGCTTGCACAATGAAAGCTATCAGTTTTGGGTGTTTTCTGAATACTGATGACAACACTTGGTTTCTTCTGTGTTGTTTGGAAATAGGTGAAGGACCTATTTATACAAGTCATTGAGCGCAACCCTCATCTCGTAGGAAGTGGAGGAGGTGAAGTGGTGGAGTAGTGGGGTCGTGTATGGATAGTGATTGTCACACGATCACATATTTTCCCACTTCCCTCATCACTATTAACCGTCCACCTTTTCCTGACACGTTCTCGTAATGGCGCATTGCACGCACGATGTAAACCGCCAGACCAATACCCCAGTAAGTATCCCCCAGTTTGTGACATGTTTGAGGTCTCGAATGAGTGGGTCGAGTCGTGGAACCCGCCGCAGGAATAACATGTGGTGTATAGGTTAAATGTCGTGTATGCTCGACGCATGTAATGCATCTCTTTTAAGCAAGAAGCTCAAAACAATCGATATATATTAAGTATCATTGTTTTAAATCTTGACTGAAGAAGTCGCGGATTAAGCATCTTAAAACGGCAGCACGTCCAACCATCTTTGAGTGATCGTTTGGAGGCCGTATGGTGGGCCACCATCTGGTCGATCACTCTCTGTGGCAGAGTGGCAGACGGTAATCATTGAGGCGTTTTGTTGATCACCTAATTTTTAATCCAAGCCGCCCGACCAAGCTGTCAAAGTTGGACAAACAAGATGATTTACGACACATATTTGCTGCCGTGGATGGACTTTATGGTTTTTATAGGTGCGCAAACATCCCCTCTCTGTCTTGATCGAATCCTAGTGTGGCGCTCATTTTTGGAGAGGCCGACCAGGCGTGTGTGGAAACGGCCCGCCGGCAAGCATGTCTACACCTCTCGGTTTCACAAGGATTCGATTTAGGCCACTCAATTTGACCGGAAAAGATGAGTGGTCGTGATCGATTTGCGATAGAAATTCATTGCCGAAAGGATTTAAAAGTCGTGTGGTATGCCACCTTTGGGTGTGCGTTTCGAGGCGCCGAGATATAGTATGCCTAAACCGCCTGGTCACACGCAAAGGTGGGCCCACGGTGTTCGCATTGACATCCTTGGGACCTCCTGAGTCTATATCTACACCCTCCGTTTAGGCTGACGAAGATGGATGGCCGCGATCGAACTACGACATATGTACATTGCCGCAAACCCTAATTAGGGTTTTTGAACAGTTACACACACGCGACTTTGGCCAAACGGTTTGGCAAGCCATGCTTCTCCTTTGGGGAGATTGATCATGTGGGGACCATGTTGGCCTGATGGTGAACATATGTGCACCTTCCTGAAGGTCTTAAATGCGATCTAAGCCATCCAAATAGGTTGGATAAGTTGAATGGTCGTGATCGATTTAAGACATTAGCGGAATTTTCCGCGACCCTTAGAAGCATCACACCTGCCATGGTTTGAGCAATCGTTTCATTGCTCCATGACTTTACCGTGAGAAATCCGATCGGGTGAGGGAGAAGTGGGCCCGCCAATGTATGCGTTAGTACTTCCCTGATCACTCACGGGATGGTCTGATCCGTCCAACCGGGCCGGCGAAGTTGGACGGTCATGATGGTTTTAAGACTATCCTGGACAGTCTACGCTCATCGAGCTTCTTCCAAAGCAGCGTGACCACCCTATTTTAGGGCTAGCGTTTGACGCGCTGGGGTGTGTGATGTGGTATTAAACCGGCTAGGGCATAAGTGGGACCTCCGGTGGTCATCACAGTAATTGCCTATTCCTGCTAGGGTTCGGCTAGGCTGGTTAAATCATGCGGCCAACTTGCGTGGCCATGATCGTTTCTGAGACTGATCGGGAAATCCAGATTTCCCTTAGGGAAATTAAATACATTCGATCGAGCTGTTTCACGTCGATTTGAAATTCTCTTTGTCAGAGAGTGATGCAGCCTGTACGGGTATTTCGTGCATATCTCAAAATTGGCACTTGGAGATTCATGTTACTCTGCTGAGAGTGAACACTCAGTCGTCATGTCATGATAATAATGAGAGTTTGGCTAGGAACAACACAGGAAATACTAGGCAAATCATGCATTAATTAATAATGCTAAAGAATTCACAGAATATTTGGGATTGCTGTTGCATGCACCATTCTGGGTGAACTTTGTGTATTTATTGAATTGCTTCGAATAAATAAAGTGGAGAGGTTTTCTACGCTCATCACTTATCAAACGTCTTTACCCTTTGCAGGATGTCAGCGCATTAAATTTGGTTTACAATTTTAGCCCTGAACTAAAATCCACCGTCAACACTTATGGGCAGTAATGATATAATTATAGAAGATGGTAAGGGTTTAGCTTCGGATAACACTGTAGAAGATCCAAATGGGCTCGATAACAAGTTAAGCAAAGTGGATCAGAATAAGGAAATATTTAACTCGGAAATAATAGCTCCAAACTCTCATAAAGAGACTATTATTTCAGAGGCTAAAACAATTGTTTTTCCTGTAGTTAGAGAGCAAGATAATGAAGTGCCTACAAATGACTCTACTAGTTTCCGTGCAAGATTGGATGCTATGAAATATCAGCGGGATGTTGCTCTCCTAGCCAAAGCGATGTTGGATGGTAATACTGATTTAGAGGGGAATATTTTGGATACTTCTACGGATATTAACAGATTGGGTATCAAGGCTCAAAAGGGTAGGTCACCTAGGAATATTTAGTCTAGTGAAAGACAAACTCAACCTTTAATAAAGCTTGTACCTGGTAATTATGCTTCTGATGAAGATGAAGAAGGAGAATTTTTTGACAGTTTTGAGGATTCAAACATTATGAATACCATTTTTCCAAGAGTAAACCATATAAAATTAGTAATCAGAGAGGAAGATTGAGAGGATTTGGTATCAGACGTAGATAGCTTCTTCTTTGTCTTGTGTTGTAACTGATGTTTTTTATTTAGTTTATATTTAGGAGCCTTTGGGGCTTCTTCTGATGCCATTTCTTTTACCCTTTTGGTTTATGGGGGTGGGGGGATGTTAGAGCATTGCTCGGTTGAACCCACCAAGTGTTGGTGTGTCAAGTTTGGTTGTCATATTTTAGTATTAAAACTCAATTAGAGTCGCTTGATTAAATGTACCAGAGTCAACTTCGTTTAGGTTAGACTAGAAAGTCTAGGAATGTTGAGACATACAAGTATTACTCTGAGACCTGAAGATTGTGAAAACGTATCGACTACAATGAAGACATCATCCTTCCACTCGAGGTTAGTGATATTGACTTGACTTGTTTCCATTCCTATCGTTACTTTCAATTCGTTTAAGATAAAAAACATAACATGCGAGATTATATTTAAAACTTTAGTATTATACTTGGTCATTTTACTATGATCAAAGTGTCAAGGAAAAATATTTGATTACGAAGTATAATACTTATCTTTTGAACTTCGTAAATGTGACATCGGTATAATCTATGTAACTCATTACTTAATTGTGTATTGGATATAAGTGTGATTCCATCCTAGGAAACCATGTTTGTTTACATATGTTTAAATAAATTACATATAAACTTGTTTCGCAATCGAAAAAAATCAATAGGCGTTTTGGTCTGGGTTTCGATGAAGATATATTGGATAACCAATTCTAACCTAGGTAAGAACTTTTGTAGAACCAATCTTGACTTATCTGAGAGTTATGGTAGAACCGATTCTTACCTAGTCTGGGGTAGAACCTATCTTAACTTATGTTGAGAGTCTTGGTAGAACCGATCCTCACCTATGTTGGGATACATGGCATAAACGATCCTAGCTTTTGTTGGGAGTCTTGGTAGAACCGATTGTTAGAACATCGCTCGGTCGAACTCACAAGTATTGCCATCTCAAGATTGTTGTCAAATTTAGTTGATCAAAACTATATCTTGATTTCTAGTCTACATTTAGTAAAGCCTCAGATTAGGATGGAAGTGTGTAGTTGAGTACCAGATATCACTGCGTTTTACCGTTTGAAGGCGAATATCAACAGAAGCTTTTGGAGAACTTCATCAACAAAACGTAAGTGAATACTGAACCAACTATTACTCAATTTTTCACCTTTCTATGTATGAGATAATATGGCATGACTAAATAGGACATTACATGCATAACATAAATTTCGAGTCAAGTTTATCTTATTAATCAGTCTCAAAATATATTGACTAAGCTTAAGAACATTTTTTCATAGTTGATGAATTTGGTCAAGAACAATTTATTGTTTATGACCTAAATTATGATTCAAGATTTAATCATTTGAAAATAGCCTGGAACAGTGATATGTGTCATTGATATTATTTGGGAATGTTTCAAATTGATTATTAGAGAGATATAGAACTACTGTAAAGATGGATACAGGACAATATGCATACCAGTTCACATACTAGCACAAATGTTATAGGTCCGGAGCCGCAGTATATGTACCCAATACACGTACCGGGGTAGTTATAGTCCGGCAACGAATTTTGATACGCATACCCGGTATGTACACCTTAAAAATTTTGTTGACTCGTGAACCGGGATGGTACACACACCTAGTATGAAACATGAAAAGATCTATTGACTCCTGAACCAAGATAGTACGCATACCCAATATGCAAACCAGAAAAGATTTGTTGACTCTTGAACCTGTTTTTCTCTTAAGGGTATACAAAACCGGTACACGTACTATGACAAAAATGCTCTCGAATAGGAATACAGTACACGTACTTACCATGTTGAATATTTTCAGATGCATCATAATTATTTCTATGGGATAATCGACATTTGAACAACTCTCTAAAAATATTAGCTAGACATATTTGATCACATTATAACCTATGGTTGTGACTCAAGATTAAAGTCTTAAAGTGTTATATGAAAATGCTTAAGCTTACAATTCGTCTGGCTAGTTTCAGCTAACCTTTCATGAACAAGTCATTTTACATGGTTCGACTATGGTTCATCTGAACCAGAGTGTATATTCTCTTATGCTAATCTCAAGTCAAGTTTTTCATCTAACGGTGATTATTGATTGCTTGATTCCAAAGCTACCTTATCTTAAATCTAAAGCAACCTTCATCTTGAAAGTCTATATAAGGATAGCCTCAAGCAACTGGGGTCTTTGAATCTCCAACACTATTCTAGTGTGTCCTAGTTGTAAACCAGAGTCGTCCTCTCCTTTAAACCTTTTTTAGTTTTAGCGACTAAAAAGACTTCACCTAGGGTTTCGTGAAACCAGGTCCAACTATCTTTATCTCTCTAGTTCGTATATCTTGATCTTGATATTATTTGTTGAACCATTAGCTCCAACATACGAGATGGATAAACATCGTAAAGTTTTTCGTCTCAGACTTTGTGATTCCACAGGTATATTCCTTTATAACGATTCTTTGTTGAAATCGGAGAACGAATTACTTGTGAGGTGAATAATAACCTAAGCTGCTCTTAAGGAGTCGTAAGTATCGTATTTTGAGGTTTGCTAGACTTTGTCTATTGCAATCGATTTCCTATCTCACCTTGATCTTTGATCGATCTTTGATCAGAATAGAAATCACATATAGGCTTATCTGTGGGAGGCAAATTTGTTTAAAGTCTTCAACTAAGTTAAAGAAACTCTTAGGATGTAAAGGACGTCAGCTAAGGGAATTAATTGCACAGAGTCTAGCGAGATTCAAGAGGCGTAAGGAGCGCTACTATGATGTGACGGTATATTCAGTCTCAACTACATTCCTGTCTAAAGTTTTGTGTCTGTAGCGGCTTAATAAAGTTTGGTGTTCAAATCTGGACAAGGTCACATGGTTTTTCTACATTTTTAGTTTCCACGTTAAAAAAAATTCTGGTGTCTTTGTTGTTTCTTTTTCCGCATTATATTGTTTATCTTTATAATTGAAATATCACAACTTGTACGTAAATCAATCAAAGTAGATACGTCCATCACAATTGTTGGATACGACTTGATTGATATCTGGAACCGTCCAAGTACTCTCACGGTATAATCAGGTTCATGAAATTGTATCTGTTTACATATTGATTGTGAGAGAAAGAGATATAAACTCTTCATATAATTCCTGATTGAGATTCATTAAGTTGTAACTCTCGGAATTGTATTTGAGTTTATAGTCCATACAAGTTGCCTAAGAAAAAGTTGATGGTGTATTTTAGTGCACCCGCATTTTCTTCAATCTTTACTTATATTGGGAGTCATGGTAGAACCGATCTCTACCTATATTTGGAGACTTGGTTGAACTGATGTTAACCTATGTTAGGAGTCATGGTAGAACCGGTCCCAAGAGTATAATCGATTTCCAACATTCATATATTACTTACGATTTTGTGTGAGTTTGGAGTTAGGGTCTGCTAAATAGGAAAGTTCCAGATGTCGACATAATTTGAACATGTGTATAATTTTTATCTTTTATTGTTCAAAGTGTTGGGGTTTTGTTTCGTATACAAAACTATATGGATGAAATTGGACTTTATGTGAAGTTTTTGAAGCGGAAACAGTGACGTAATGCTTTCAAAACCATGACTAAAGGGAAGTTTCGGGTTTAGAATGTTTACGAGGTTTACTTGGCTAAGGAAACTTGTATGACGGTTTGGAGGAGTGTTTTCCAAGTTCAGGGTTTCCTAATTAAGGTGTGAGACTTGCTTAAGGAAACTTGTATAATGGTTTGGAGGAGTGTTTTTACAAGTTTAGGGTTTCCTAATTAAGGTGTGAGACTATTCTTAGAAGTTCTTTAAGACTTGGGGAGAAAGGATGTAACTACTATATAAGAAGGCTTATATGGTGAAGAATAATCATCCTCTCAAGAACAAGAGTGATGAAGGGTCACAAACGTTGTTTCCGTAAGAGGTAAGATCTTCGTAATATGTCTTGTTGTTTCTAAGTCGTTTAGCGCTAGTGGGATACATAACTAGTTTACTATATGATGTGTGTCGATGTAATAACTTGTTATGATAATGAAAAATTGTCGGGGTTGTTTTGGTCGTGGATATAGCCTATAAAGGGTAGGTGAACCACGTAATCATTGTGTCGTGTGTAATTGTCTATGATCGTATTGATTATATATTCATGCTAGTATTCGATCATGCAAATATAAAGATGCAAGAGACGGATTCGAGTTAAGTTATCTAAAGTAGGATGTTTCATGGAATTCACTTTTATGGAAACATGCTAGTTGAATTTAATGTAACCTCGGTTTCCCGATAAGTGGTGCGGTGAAGGTGGATAAAGATGGCAGTGGTTCGGTAATTTGAACAAGAGGTTTCAAATAAGAAAAATTATTGGTTCATAGAAGAATGATATAGTTCATGAATATGATGAGTAACTCAAGACCGAACAAAGAATACGACGACATCAAGAAAGATTCCACAAATTTGCTTGATGTGAATATGATTCGTGTTGAAGTTGTTTTCTTTAAGAGAGAAGATCGTTCGTGGGTTCAAATGGTGTCTGCAAATATTGTCAGGAGAATATTTTGAATAATGGTGGTGCTAGGTAACAGTAGTTCATACTCAACATATGAAGATTGTAACATGTTTTGTCTACATGGAGGATGACTCAAGATTGTCGGTTCTTTGAGTTGGAGAAGTCCGTCTGGAATTGCTTGATGGCTCAGATCAAATAATGTCAAGTGTTAGACATGTGTCGAAGAAGAAGTATATATTCTATGAAAGTGAGATAATGAGTGGTGATGGCCACAAAGTAGTTTGATACAAATCATGCAGAAACTTGTATAAATTATATGAAGAAGTTGTTTGTGATGATGCTAGAAGGTCAACAAATAGCGATTCCAGTGGTGCAAGTGCAAAGAAGGAATTTTGCTTAGGCGGTGGTTCAATCTCAAAGTACAAGATAATTTTGATTCGTGCTAGTGATGATGTCCGCGAGGATGGCCTTGCATAAGGTGGGAAACATCCATGCTTTGCTGGAGTGAAGATGGTGGTTTTGTTCATGTCACAAAAGGTGGTGATTGTTGGGGTTTTGTTCCGCGTACAAAACTATATGGATGAAATTGGGCTTTAGGTGACAGTTTTTGAAGCAGAAACATAGATCTAATGTTGTCAAAACCGTGGCTAAAAGGAAGTTTCGGGTTTGGAATGTTTACGAGGTTTACTTGGATTAGGAAACTTTTATGACGGCTTGGGGGAGTATTTTCCAAGTTTAGAGTTTCTTAATTAAGGTGTGAGGCTATTCTTAGAAGTTCTTTAAGACTTGGAGAGCAAGGATGTAACTATTATATAAGAAGGCTTATATGGTGAGAATAATCATCCTCTCAATAATGAGAGTGATCAAGGGTCACAATCGTTGTGTCCTACGATGGTTGGTGATAGGGAAAAATCAATATGATATGAGTGACTTATAGTGAGAGCGGGTATGGGAGAAATCTAGGGTTTCTAGGGTTCATATGGGAAAAACTAGAATTCATGATGTTCTTCATGTTCTTGTCTAAAGTCGAAGCTACCATGGCGGTGGAGGTTTATGGAAGAAGGAGAATAAAGGAATAGGTAAACTCTTCGTAATATGTCTTGTTGTTTCTAAGTCGTTTAGCGCTAGTGGGTTACTTAACTAGTTGATTATATGATGTGTGTCGATGTAATAACTTGTTATGATAACGAAAGATTCTCGGGGTTGTTTTGGACGTGGATATAGCATATAAAGGGTAGGTGACCACGTTATCTTTCTGTCGTGTGTAATTGTGTATTATCATATTGACTATATATTCGTGCTAGTATTATTCGATCATGCCAATCCAAAGATGTAAGAGACGGATTCGAGATAAGTTATCTAAAGTAGGATGTTTCATGGAATTGAATTCTATGGAAATATGCCGGTTCGAAATTAACATAAGCTTGTTTTCCCGATACAAAGATATTCCTTAATACTCAAGGTGATCCCAAACCGAAATATTGAGAATCTTTTAAATAAGATTTTCGATTATATGTTTTTTATTTTCCAGCAATCA
Organism: Papaver somniferum; assembly: GCF_003573695.1. Lineage (NCBI taxonomy): Eukaryota > Viridiplantae > Streptophyta > Magnoliopsida > Ranunculales > Papaveraceae > Papaver > Papaver somniferum. Next base: position 105,686,453 of record NC_039367.1, on the reverse strand, counting down.
AAATATATCTCTTGGAAAGTTATATTAGTTAAGTGATAAACTAATATTAAATATTTTCTAATAAGAGATTTCAGAATTACAGGATGGATATTAGTTGGAAATATGAAAAACCAAATCAGACACTTATTTCATATCTTGAGAATATATTCGGTTTTGGAATTTCCTTGTTGTCCAAACAATCTTTGTCTATAAATAGTTGAGTTTGTATTTCTTGCTAACTATCATAAGTGTTAGAGCATTGCTCGGTAGAATTCACAAGTGTTTCTATCTCAAGCTTGTTGTCAAAACCATATCTTGATTTCTAGTCTCCATTTAGTCAAAGTCCCGGATTAGGATAAAAGTGTGTAGTTGACTACCAGACATCACTGCGTTCTGCCGTTTGAAGGCGAACATCAACCGAAGCTTTTGGAGAACTTCATCAACAAAAGGTAAGTGAATACTGAACCACCTATTTCTTAAGTTTTCACTTTTTTTATCTAAGAGACATTGTCGCATGACTAAATTAGACAGTATATGCATAACAGAAATTCCGAGTCAAGTTTATCTTGAATATCGTTCTCGAAATATGCTAAGCTTAAGAACATTTGTTCATACTTGATGAATTTGGTTAAGAAATTTTTTTTTGTTTATGACCTAATTATGATTCAAGATTTAATTATTTGAAAATAGCCTGGAATAGTGATATATGTCATTGATGTTATTCGAGAATGTTTCAGATCGATTATTAGAGAGATATAGAACTACTGTAAATCTGCATACCAGTTCACATACTGGGCGGAGCTATAGTTCGGCATCGATTTTTTGGTACGCATACCCGGTATCCATACCATAAAAAGACTGTGGAATCGTGAACCTGGAAGGTACGCATACCTAGTATGCGAAGCGGAAAAGATATGTTGGTTTCGAAACCAATGAGGCACGCATACCCAGTATGCAAACCATAAAAGATCTGTGGATTCCTGAACCCGTTTTTGTCTTAAGGGTATACATAACTGGTACATATACCATGAAAAAAATAATCACATATATGCTTATCTGTGGGAGGCAGATTGGTTTAAGGTCTTCAATTGATTTTAGGCAACTCTTAGGTTGTAAAGGACGCCAGCTAAGGGAATTAATTGTGTGGACTCCGCTGGGATTCAAGAGGCGTAAGGAGCACGACTGTAACCGAATCGCTATGACGGTAGATTCGGTCTCAAATACATTCCAGTCCAAAGTTTTGATAGTAGGCTAGAGTCTGTAGCGTCTTAATACAATTTAATGTTCAAATCTGGACCAGGTCCCGCGGTTTTTCTGCATTTGTGGTTTCCTTGTTAACAAAATTTCTGGTGTCTGTATTATTTATTTTCCGCATTATACTGTTTATATTCATAATTGAAATATCACAGCTTGTACGTAAATTAACTGAAGTAGATAAGTCCATCAATATTGTTGGATGCGACTTGATTGATCTTGGATATTGATCTTTGGAATCGTCCAAGTACTCTCACAGAATAATCAGGTTCACGGACTTGTCTCTATTTACATAATGATTGTGAGAGAAAGAGATATAATCTGTTCATATAATTCTTGAATGAGATTCAGTAAGTTGTAACTCTCGGAACTGTATATGAGTTTAGTCCATATAGGTTGCCTAAGAAAATTTTGGAGGTATATTTTGGTACCCCCAAATTTTCACTAAGAGCGGGACAAACTTCATTCGTGTTGTTTCTGGTGGAGCCGTCTATCCAGAGAGGAAAGTATCCTAATTAGGCGATATCTCTTATGACCGCTCGTTTAAAGACTTCTGTGGGATCAAGAAGCTTTACGAGTACCGTTGGTGGAAAACTAGATAATTGCATTGTTATTTTAGTTTTCGATTAACGGTTGTTCAAACTTTGATTGCACCTAGTTTGATTATTATTGAGACCCTTCTCTTCTAACATAAGGGTCAGTCAAACTAGATCAAAATATTGACGAGACCTTTAAAACTATTTTTTAGATCTAAATACAACTTGTGATCATCCATTTTTACAAGATTATTGGAGTAGATACCAAAAAAATTTGTTCCTTTACTGCTTGGAAGACGATCAAAAAGAGTTGAGTGCTTATGACTTTCCATCGGTAAAATAACTCAAGATAGTGATTTCTATCTTGGGATTCACGTGAGTTGTCCAGACGGTTGTAGGTGAAAGGATACTGAGGGAACTAAGTAACTAGGGGTACCGTAGATTACTTGGTCTCAACTATATGAAGTTGGCTTTGTTCTTTGTATAACAACTTTATTTTGATAGTATTCAAAACTGAAGTAGGGCCTGGGGTTTTCCTGCATTTGCGATTTCCTCGTTAACAAAATCTTGTTATGTGATTTACTTTTTCTTTCCGCAATTATAATTATTTTATTTTAATTAAAAGTAAATACACCAGTACGTTAATCCTTATCACTTGACATTGATCCTATAGTCAATCGGTCTTGTACCGTAACTATTGTCAAGTGAATAATTTGTTGTTGTATTGTCTCGACTTTTTCCATAGATGATCACACTTGGTATCGGATTTATAGGTTAAAATGAAAAGATTGTGGTACACTTGGGTACCCTCGTCATTTCAGGGGCTTCTGAGCCACCCTTGTAATTACGTTTTTTGCTTTAATAAACTTTTGGACTTAGCAAAAAAAAAGACTATTTAGGTAATATTAGTTATCAAAAAGCTCAAAGATCCTCAAAGTGAATTTTTATCGTTAAACAAATGCACTAGTGTCTCTAGATTATACTTCACCATGCGTACTACAAGCCCTTTTGCCATTCGATAGGCTAAATTCCACTTTGATGATCATATGTTTGTTACCTGAGGCAATTAATTACAACAGATAGGGTAGGTTTTGGTTCACTGCAGTATTGTCTTGCAAGCCTTAGCATCAAACATGGTGGACTCAGAATATACACCATGATTAACGCTAGTGATTATTGTTACTTAGATTCACAGTTTCAAACTCGGTCTGTACAAAGTATCATCTTGAACATCATCACTTACAGACTCAATTCATACTTACCAGCAAGCACTATAGACATATATCCAGGTGTGTGGTCTTTCTTCTTCTTCACACCGCTTAGACGACACTGCCCCAAACTTCATGCACTCCCTGGAAGCAACCTACTTTGAATATGTGAAGAAGCAGTTGCCACAAATTTTCGCATGTCTGAACATGGCCGTGTACTTTCATAGTGCAGAAAACTCAAGCATACCCAAAACTGTTTACTTGTTATACCTATTAGTATGCTAAACCAAACTCTTGGGCCCAGGCAGTTTAGGAGTATACTCAGTTACCGTCTTGGCATCCCGTTTTTTGTTGACGGCAGCCACCGCTCAAGTTAGAATAGAGAGATGGATATATTTGGTGACCATGCACTTCACAGGTCGGGATCATTTAACAACATGATTTGACAAATCATTTTGAAATTTTTTCTAGATCGTTGGATTATAAATATATGATGGCCCCTCTTTATGCTGACACGACTTATAACTAATTATTTTTTTCTATTCGGCTCACATCAGCTGAGCCAAAAATATTTTACGAATTGGACTATAAATATCTAATGGCCCATATTTATGCTGACACGACTTATAACTATTTTTTTTTATTCGGCTCACATCAGCTGAGCCAAAAATATTTTACGAATAACTGAATTGCAACCTATCTTTCAGTGCATACGAACAAGATCTTCTTTTATTTAGACTCGTTCATCCATATCTACGTTGTCACTTAATCCTCCTGATTATACATAAAACAACATAATAACTCATCTAAAATAGAACTATTAATCTAAGTCGAATGTCCGATGATATTTCAATTTCTTATAGAGAGTAAAAGTCAAAACACAATTTTTTACAACCCTTCATCCAAGGAATTTATTACTTTTGATTAAGTAGTTATAATACTCTTCATCTTCTCCTGCCTCCATCTTGTCCATCTCCTAATAATGGCCCTTTCCCTTATTTCGATGATACATAGCTTCTCTCATTAGAACATAGGTATATCCCATTCCTGGAGACGTGTCCTTAATATAAATTATAACATCTAACTTATGTTGTATTCTCCTTTTAGCACAAGGATCTAACTTATTTTTTTCTTCCTTTCGAAGATTACAGTAGGCTAACCACTGAGCTTGATTAGGATGAAGGAAAGCTTCATTACCGCACCAAGTACAAATGTAGTAATGCATTCGATGTAGATGATTGTATCTGCACTGCATCACCCTTGTAGTTGAAATCCGAGCGTCCTTAGGAACAATTTTATGACTGCAAACCATTTGGATAATACCTTCTTCCTGTCTTTATATTTGATGGGTTACCTAATCTCTTAGTTCTTCACTCTAACTCACTTGAGCAAAAATTTTTCTTGATGAGCCTAATAAATATTGGTAGCTTTAGACCTTTCACTTCCTGAACTTATTGTGGTTAGAAGAACCTAACCAATTTACTCTTCCATTTCTCTCTTCAAATTAAATGAGATTAACAGAATCTACTCAATTACCTTCTCCCAATACCTCTAGAAAAACAGTTCTTCTTCCCTCTCTCTGATCTTGCATAACATAAGAATCCTAATGATGTCCATGAAATTGGCTGCAATGTGGCTATAGTTCTTAATGACAATTAGTAGCCTTAGTTAATTAGATAGGATTATACATGGGGTATACCCATTTAAGATGGCCGCTAGTTTGACAACAAGGATAAAGTACCTAATATCTCATAATATCCTCTCTTCCATTTCTTTGAGAGTGATGTACCACCTTCACACAAAAAGGAAGTTTTATCGATTCTCTAAGTTTGGGGTGTTGCATTTTACATGTACAATGTACTGTATCTTTTTAGGATTCATTCATAAGGTGTCATAGTCGTATAATAGATTATCCTTTAATTGGTCTCAAACATTTACTTCAGAAATATCAAGCAAACACCATTTCACAAAAATTCAAGTTTAAACTGAAGTGCTGCAATATTTTTAGAACCAGATATATCATAACTTCTTAGTATAGGTTCCTCGAAAATCCTATTAACTTATCTAACTATTCCAATGACAATCAGAAATATCTGGATAGATCTTTGTGGGTAGAAAATAGTTGTCGAGTAGTAAATTCTAACACAATACCCTTGATGCTTAGAGATCTTAGGTTTAAATAAGGTAGTATTTAATCTCCTTTAAAGAATTTTTCAGAGGATTTTTCTGTTAGAACATAACGATGAGAAGAACTCTATAGGATAATCCTTATTTAAATTGGCTACTGCTTTCCTGAGATACTTTCACCATATACAACTCAATTTAAGATAATTTTAGTCAAAGATAATTTTAACTTCCCCATATCTATTGACTATATGAATAACAGAGCCAAACTATGTAACAAACCATTAAATAAGTAGGAAAATACCATTACACATAAACATAGACATTAGAAACCAGTACTTGGTACGCAAAACAAGATAAATAATTGTAACGACCCTCAAGCTCGTCAACGCTGTTAGACCAGTCAAGAGCCGAATTAAATGATAATGACTCAATTAGTTAACTATATCTTAATTATTAGAATTTAATCTAACAATAATCTAGACACGAAACTAGTATCACTAGATAGATAAATAGACTACTCGAACGTGTCATTCGGATACCGGACGAAGAAGATATCATCGGATAATTATGAAGGGTAAAATAGTAATTTTATTTTAAACCGACCTGGCTTCCCTTATCCAATCTTCAGTAATATTCGCTGATCTTATCATCAAAACGTGTCGAAGAGATATCATTTCTGTTATTCATCTTATTTCTTCTTCTCTTTCCTTCTTCTTCTTCGTTTTCTCTCTGGCGATTCTGAGAGACTTTTCTGAAGCTGTGAAATCAAAAAGAAACTTAAGGGAATCAATTATCTAGTTTGATAGATGAAGAAGTGGTGATTGTTCTGTGAATCTTTGAAGAAGAAGATGGTTTTGATAATGAATCGAAAACAGGTAATTTAGGGTTTCTGTTGATTCGGTGTTTTGTATGATTTGATGTTAAATTAGTTGATTATAGTGATGGGTTTGCTGTTAATTGAAGTATAGATAGGTTTACAGAGTTCAATTTTAGTTTCTTAGTTAATCAAATCTGAAATTAGAGTTCATGCATTTTAGTTTGTCTGAGTTGGAGATTACAGATGAAGGAGATGAATTGGATAGAGATGAGTGAAGATGAGAACTGTAGAACGGAAAAGATGGAGTTGTGTTGTATCTTAAGTCTTGTTGAGTTACAAGAGATGTGAAGTTTAATTTTGAATTGAATTGGTGATATGGGTTTGTAGTGGAGATGAGGATGATATTCCAGTTGATATATATAAGTATAAGTCTGAAAGTATAAAGGGTTGCAGGATGTGCAGCTGCGGAGTGATTGGTTGTAATGAAGTTGATGAAACTCAAGTTACATGCAATGAAGAGATTGAAGTGAGGTTTGTTTTGATGCTGAAGTGATTGCTGAGTTGTTTTAAATTATTATAATGATAATGGAGGTGATGGTTATGAACTGGTGCTGGTGATATGCAGTAGTAGTTGAAATGAAGATGGTGTATGAATTATAGGTTAAGGGAATTAGAAGAATTAGTGTTATAAATGCAGGGAAGAAGTCTGAGATACTTGGAGTGAACTAGCGATGGGATTGTCAGTAGAGTTGAGTTAAAGAGATGTGTTGATACTGAGCAAGTAAACAAGTTTTTAATGTTGCAGATTGAGTGTAACTGGTAGACTTAGATGGGGCTGGTACATAGGTGGAGTTGGTGTTGGAATTGCACGTAGTTGCAGTGGCAATAAGTCGTGTTGAAGATCTGGATGAGTTAGAGGATTAATTATAGGTAATTACAGGTTATAGAGGTGGTGTTGTAATTGGAAATGGTTTAGAGTTAACCTGGATTTGGTTGTTGTGATACTGTGTTGTTAGTTGTGCTGGGTTGAACTGGTGGTTAGGATGTTACAGATGTGATGAAGATTTTACTCAAGGAAGAAGAAGATGGGATTGGTTTTGGCTGTGGATGTGAACTGATAGTTGTATACAAATAGAATCTTACATATGAAATGGAGGAGATTGAGCAAGAGATAAAATGAGTATTGCACATTTTTGGTGGTTTGTATTTGAGTGTGTAAAGAAGAAGATTGTGTACTAGTGTAGGAGCTGATTATATGAAAGATGTAATGGTAGTGTGGTTTAATGCAGGGAAGGGAGCTGAAATGTGCATGGAGGATGATGGAGGATGAATGAAATGTATAGCTGAGACAAGAGTTGTTAGTGTGTATGTGAGGTTGTAAGGAACTGTATACAATGAGATTGCAGTGGAGGATAAGATGATATGAACTGGGGTATTGGTAGTCAGTGTAGGTTGGTATTGGTAGTCAGTGTAGGTTGATGGTGATTGTATTAAGTCACAAGTGTTATTGGAGATGTTGTTGCAGTTTACAAATTGTGATAGATTGTATACAGGAAATGGAAGAGATCATAAAGTTGTGTACTTTTGCAAAGAGAATTAGAAATGCATTGTTAGAGCCTTGGTATGTTTTATTTTGCATCTTGTATTGGTCTTGTCATGTTTTGCCTGAATCAGTCTTCTGACCGAGTTGACCATGTAACCAGACTTGACCCGATTTGACTCAGTGACTTAACTCGTTGACCTGACTTTGGATCAGTTGACTTACCTTGACCTTTGATTTGAAGTGGACTGTTAGTCGACTCATTTGACAGTTATTGACCGTTAGTTGACCCACTTGGGCCAGGCCTTGCGTTAATGGGCCGAGTTTAGTGGACATGGGCTTAGGCCTAGTATTCGTATTTTGATTGTTTGGACCCTTATGGTCTGAATTAACATTCGGTTACTTCTACGAGGTTGTAGATATTCATAAGATTTATCTAGTGAACTATGCAATCAACCTAATTGAATTAGCAAACTTTTAGATGTGCTAAAGATAGATAATGAAAGGTGTAGAACCATTGGATAGTTTACTTAGCCTATAATTAGAGTATGAGATTATGTTTGAGCCTTGTATGAGCCTTTGGATAATCTTTAGAGTGCTTGTGTGATTAACAGTTAATTGCTATTAACAACGATCGATCTAAAGAATGAACCAGTGGATTGAGGATCTCAAGGTAGGCGAGGCTTGTCATCAAAACAGGTGGGAACTCATGTAACTTTCTTGTAATTCATTAAGACTCCTTTCTAGTTGCGAGCATGATGTGTCTTTGCCATTTTTGCGCATGTTGTGTGTACTTTGATGTATGTGTGTGTTATGCGTTGTGTGGTTGCCATAATATTCGAGGAGTGTCTGTGGTTTCCCCACAGTTTCTCGCTAAGCACTACTAGGCGAGATGTCATGGCGAATATTATTACTTTTATTTTATATAATAAATTTCTTTCTTTATTAGGACGGGAGGCTGTTTGCGAATATTATCTATTAGGCGAGATGTCTTGACAAATAATATACTATATATTATCTGGGGAAATCATTCGTATGCATCTCATATTTGATATTTTTGAAATGATTATGTTGTGGAATGTATTTTCTTTCTTGAATGTCGTATTTTGATATCACGTATTAAGTTGAGAGTGAAAATGTAAGTGTTAACTGATTTCCTTTAATGTTGTACTTTAATTATTCTATCTTTTAATAGCATGTTAGTGATTGCCTGAGAGTTTATATATTTACACTGGGCATCGCTTTGGGATGATGTGCTTACTTGTTCCCACTCCAGTTTCAGTAACCAGAAGAAATGGTGCACGTGAAGATATCCGTTTTCTTAGTATAAAGTTTTAGCGAACCGAAGATATTTATTTATCTTTTATGTATGTATTCTTTCTCTGTAAACAACACATTATTATATAGATATCACTCGAGGGGCTTTCATTTATATGATATAACAACAGAGAGTTTGAGTTATGTGATTAGCACCTTATGTAGTTATGATTTTTAAAATCGATAATCTATATTTGATGTTTCAATTTAGATCGAAATCCTTTTAGCTAAGTAGGTGATTAGGTTGGGGCGTCACAAGTTGGTATCAGAGCTCACTATTAGATCTTACATGGGCGACAATAGGATTAGCTCGTAACAGATAGTGAACCAGATTAGTTTAGAACTGGGTTGGGTTTGTGAGATAAATCTTAATTCATTTAAAACAATCAATAATTAAAAGATGAATTGAATTGTTTGATTGTTTTGTATAACATGCTGGTTTGTTTGTTTATTGCGTTGTGTTGTATGTTATTATATAAATGTTGAAGTAAAAATTGTAGGTTGAAACCGGTTACATTACAGTTTAGATATTTCAATAGTGAATTAAAGATTAGTTAGTATCCATTGAATGATACTTAGCAATCCCCAGTGCTGAAAATAGTGAAATAATCCAGTACGAAAATAGTGAGGTTTGTAATTCTGGAATGTTTGTGTTATCTTGGCAATAGGGAAGCACTGTCAGGCGTCATGAACCTAGATAGGACAACTGCATGCATGGTTTACCATTTGTAAAGGGAGGACTTACTTCTTTTAGTGAACTATTAGATCCCAAATTTTACTTAGAAACTATTAGAGTATATTTTGTCGTAATTAGAAACCTTTAACCTATTAAAGTAGATATCAACAACCTAAAAACTCAATACCATCCCTCACTACAGAATAAAAGTATCACTGGTGGAGCTTACCCTCTCTCCTATTGGTTGGTGAGCGTAACCTCGCGCTTTCATTGGCTAATTGAGAAACCATTCGTATTCGTCGGATGAAATTTCGTTAGATATGGTGCGTTGATCTGACAATGTGCGGTGTAGATTGGGTGGATTGTTTTTTTTTTTAAGCATGAAATTTATTTAACTACTGAAGAACTATTACACGAGGGTATATAATATCCCAAGATTCATCAATTACAGGTGCATTGGTAAGCCATGAATCTACTGGATAGTGGAGAAGAATAGCAGTCTTCAGATCAAAGTTGCATCGAGGGAGGATGTTGGTGTTGAAGGTCGAAAGGCCTTCGGTCAATGCTTTCCACAAGAAAAGCTGTATTTTTTATGGACACTGCAGTGTCCAGGGTAACTTAGATGGAGGTAGAGGTGTCCGACGCAATTGATTGGGGTTGTTATTCATGCAATTGCATCCTGATGATGCGGTAGAATGCCCGAAAGATATTTGTCCACTCCTTTGTTTTTCGGCTTGATCCATAACTTGATTTGGGTCTGTAGCTTTGATTGAGTCTTGAAGTAGAATCCCTTGAAGGATGAAGTGCTAAAGCTAATAATGCTATTACTAAGGCTACTAAAGATGTAACTACGAAACAAACGAATTACAAACTTAAACTAGATTATACTGAAAAAAACGAAAATTATTGCTTTGCAAAGTAAAGTACTAAAAGGATACTAGAGAATGAAATAAAGATACAAAAGACTTACAGACTCAACTAAATACGAAAGTGCTTTGAAATATAAATTTACTACTACAAGAATAGATTTAAAATGTTGAAAGATTATCCAGAAAGGCGGATGTTTCACCGTCCCATTAGCACCCTAATTAGGATTTGTTGCTTTCACTTGTGGTATAAAAAAACGTAAAGACCTCATGGTTTACCTCAATCCTGTTTATACTCAGAATGAGGTTTTAACTGTTCAACTTATGCTGCATTTGTGAAGTTCAACCTTGAATTTTAGGTTTTGTTGATTGGCTCTATGATGTCAAAATTAAAAACAAAGGTAAGGAGGTAGAGGGTGCAGTTCTGCCACAGGTTGCGCCACTGATGTATGAAAAATGTCCACTAGCATGGTTAGATCTGAAGATGCCAGGTCTCTAGTCTCTTTCACTTGACATTAATGATTTTTTGTTTTACCAGGGTTTGTTTTGGTCTGGGTACATGACTGAGAAAAATTTACAAAGGCTTCTATAGATACCACTAAATCAGCAAACATGCTGAGCAAAAACTAACTCCAAAAACATCTGACGATAAAGCACCAAGAACCATCTAACAAAACATCAAGGCATAAACACAAGAAATTGCCTTCCAAAGGGACACAAAACAGGTTCAATTTTTTTTTATAAACCTAAAAATCACCAGCTGAAAACTCCGGTTAAAGATTCTAAGAGAGGAATAATGACTACAAAAGGTTATTGCTAAGGAAAGCAACACAAGAGAGGCTTTTCTTAAATTCCCAAAGAAATTAAGGCTTTTTTTTTTTTGATCGGAGAAGGAAATCAAGGCTAAAAGATCTGACTAGATATAGGTTCAAGGTAAAAGATCGGACAACCGATCTGAGAACTGGTATTGAATTTGGGAGAACTCCAGAAGAAAAACACAAGAACCTCAACAAACCCCAGTTTTTTTAACTTACAAGGAGAGAGATTAGATGTAAAAATAATTTTGTGAAATAGTAATTACCTGACATCATGAAAGAATTAATTGGCTATCGTAGGAGAAACCCAGGATCAAAGAGGATACTCGATGAAGAGCAGATCCAGAATACCTCCTTTTGAATATCACAAAGATCCAGCAACATTAAGGAATCGAAAAGTAAAATTACCATGAATAAGGTTTGATATCACAAATAATAAGCAAGCCACGATCTAATTGGTACCACAGGGACGGCGAAACAAAGATTTAGCTGCTGAGATTAGCTAGATTCATGGCGATGTTGATGAGATTTTAGGAAAAACTCGAAGTAGAACCGGCTTTACGTGGGAAAGCGACTCTCAGTGGAAGGTCGGTTGTCGGATGTTGATGAGATTGGGTGGATTATTGGGACACACGCAACGGAAGATCCTTGTTATTTAGAAAATTTATTATATTAATTTCGTGTATTTATTGTGAAAATCCAAAAAATAAAGAAAACTACTATATTAATTTTGAACATTTATGATTAAAAAAAAATCAATTCAACATATTTATGAAATAAAATAAAATAATTTATATTTGTAAAATCTTTTGTAAGGAAAAAAGTTCTGGAAATGGCAAAGAAAACTAATATATTAATTTTGGGCATTTATGATTAAAATAAAAAAAATTAATTCAACATATTTATGGAATAGAATAAAATAATAAGATTTGTATTTGTTGAATCTTTTATAAGAAAAAAATCTAAAAATGACTATAATAATTTTTAATATTAATGATAAACATCTGAAAATTTACTAACAACATCTAATAACAACATCTAAAGATTACTATATTAGTTGATATTTTAGATTAAAATTTATTAGAGTATTTTCTTATTATTTAAGACAAAAAGAATTTCTATTCTTAGACGTCGAAGATGCTGAATATTTTATTTTGATACGATGATTATCCTAAATTGTTTGAAAATTTCGGATATTTATTACCAAAAGAAAATTATTCTTGCTCATATACTTAATGCTCAAGTTAATGTAGTTATCCAAAAATATTGTGGCTAACCAAAATTATAGAAATTGCATGATTATATTATGATATTGCTTGATTTTATTTCCAAAATAAAGTTTTGTTCTCTTATTTAAAGTACTTGAGCAGGTGCGACATTTTCTTCTCTGCATGTTGCTTCTTTGTATTTCTAATGTTTTTTTCCTTCCTCTGTTTTTTTCCTTCAGGTTGACATTCTCTGATTATCATTTTTTATTTTTCTTTGCTGATGGTTGCGACAATGGGAGCTGATAATATTCGCATGAGGTAGTAAATTCACTGAAATCGTATTTCTTTGATGTTCTTAAGATTTTTGTTGAGGGTTTATTGAATGTTTAAGGTTTATCGATTGACCTATAACCTGGTTTACGGTAGTGTCATCATCTTTGTCGGGTATTCATAAAATTCTTCTTTGATTGTTATATAGGAGTGCAATACATAATTATGGTAATAAAATCGTCGTCTTATTTTTTTCCTTGATTTTTCGTTTACTAATGGCTGCTGCTCTTTTATTTTTAAGGTCTCAAGATATTTTCCCTTCGATTTTGGATGGACTATCAACGGTTAAAAGATTAAGAGGTTAAATAGATTTTGCACGTTCAGTGTGATATTTTGGTATTTACATCCCAATAGATATACTTTGCTTTAAAGAAACATGGTTTCGATTTATTCTCTGGATTTTTGTTATAGTGTCAAACACACTAATTGTTGATGGACACCTTGGGATGTGAGTTTGAAACTTAAACATGTGGATACAAGTGTAATAATGTACATTGGATGGATATTATTTCTTCTCGATAATGCTTAGTTGAGCTCAGTATTTTACCCCTGATGTCATAGAGAGATTAGCCAAGTTTGTAGCTTGCAGTCAACTTATTAGATATTCAGATTTTTGTTTTTGTTCATTGCTTTCAGTAATATGGTAAAAACATCACTTCAACCTATTAAAACCAGTGAGTGTCATAAACGCTTATGCCTTGAGTAATGTTATTTCAACAAGAAAAAAGAAAATAAAAAACGATTACATAAAGGTATTGCATGCTCTCCAGACTTTGGTATTTTCTTTTTAGGTCTTAACTAAGTAGATATAAGTATGGAAATAGCCTGGAGTAACACTATGGTGTTTGCTTAAGCTGATATTTTGGTTTGAGCTGGTTTGAGCATTGAAGTTTGATTACTCCCCTCACCCTACTGCTCTCTTATATTTAGTATTTATCTTCACAAAACCAAACAGACAGATGTATCTTTGAAGACTTTCCGTTGTGGTTGATTCATTTTTAACGGGGTTAATCATAGTTCCATTTCTCATGGTTGTGTTACCTTGCATCCGATGGTCCGGAAGGGCATCATTGTGTAGTGAGATGAAATTTTCAGCTCACTTGCACCAATAAATGGTTTACCATCAAGAGCAGTTACGGAAAATCCAGAAATATCAAGTGTGGCTAAAAAATTCAAGTTCAACACTCAACACATTTTGTGGACGTGTGTTTGGATGGTGGGATTTCCGTTCTCCGGGTTCTTGATAAGAAAAAATGTCAAGAATCTTGTGCTTATTATCTATGTTGGATCCAACTTAATCAAGTGTTTCTAAGGTATTCCGCATAAAATTTTCATGCAGGAAGTAGTTAACAAGATTCATTCTTTTCTGATAATATTTTAAATCGTGTATTTTAGGAACGTCGTGTGTGCTCTCTTAGTTGGATAACATTCATACGATCGGTGTTTGTTCTAGATATCTAATTAGTTTAGATTTGTCATGGATTTTCAGTTATTTCTGTGAGTACATGGTATGCCATTGTTCCAATCATATGTGGATGTGTTCCCCGTCTTTTTGGTTTGGAATGTAGGTGCGGGGCCGTAGGAAATTAGAAATATGATAAGAGACGTTATAATCTGCCAATTACGGAACAAATATATGTCATCGTACCTGAAAAGCTCAGCAATAAAAAAGCTCCTCGCGAAATTCTTTTTCATCTAAAAGCATGAAAAGGATTTACAAGAATTAATGAATGTTATCCTGCATATCTACCTTTACATTATGTTTTACATTTTACTATTCCCTTAAAGTGAGCTACGATGGAGTGTGGAACTTGCAAAAAGAGACAAAATATATTTTACCAAGAAATATCAATCTTCAAATACAGAACTACACACATTTATTGTTACTATATTTTTCCCGAAAAATGTACCAACTTATTAAAATTTCTTGGTTTTCTAGGATTCAGGTTAACAACATAGACCATATGCCATATGTCTTACAGACTTCTTACATTTATATGATGAGGCAACATATATCTGAAAGACGTGGTTCACGATTTTTAGACAATCCAATGATTTTAACATGCTTAGATAACATAAAAAAATTAAAGGAAACATCAATGCTACATTGACACCTAATAATTTCGGGAGTTATCCCGGGAAGTAGGTTGTGGGCCATCCCCCTTGTCATCAGGATTGCTGCGTGGGGAAGTAAGATCCCTCTCTCTCTTTCTCGGTAACTATTTTAAGATAAATCGAGGATACAAATCATTTTCCTAAAAGAAAAAAATTGTATATCAGTCATAGTTCAACTACAAGGAGTTGGAGCCCAAAAGAGTAATTGGGTCTGTCGCTTGATTCTTAACAAAATTATAGTATGATTTCTGAAGAAAGATATATCATCCTCAATGCATTTCCTTGGTTACATCTTCTTCAAGGCGAATTACTTCTTATGCTTTGCACTTTTACAATTGTAAATCTATATAATATCGTGTTTCTTTTTAGTGTCTCTAATATTATATATTAATAAAATTATATAGAGATTAGGATTTTTCATTTAACTACAAGGAGTAGGAGTCGGAATAGTAATTGAATTGGCCGCTTGATTCTCAACGCAAATATATGATTTCTGAAGAAAGATATATCACTGCATTTCCTTGATTACACTTTCTTCGACGGGAAGCACTTCATATACTTGCACTATTTAGAGTTCACAATCTATTGTATATTAATGTTGTATTACTTTTTATTGTCTCTGAATGCAAGTATGTTCGCAATTTATTTGCCGCTTGATGCTTAATACAAGTATGTCATTTCTGAAGAAAGATATATCAATGCATTTTTTTGATTACGTACATTTTCTTCGATAGAAAACACTTTATATGCTTTGCGCTATTTAGAGTTCACAATCTATTTTATATTAATAATGTATTTCTTTTTAGTTTTTCTAATATCTTATTCTGATACAATTATATAGTGAGTATGATTTTTTATTGAACCACAGGGCGTTCGAGCTTGGAATAGTAATTGAATTATCCGTTTGATTAGTAACGCATGTATATGATTTCTGAAACAAAATATATTAATGCATTTTCTTGATTACATCCTCTTCGACGGGAAACATTTTATATTCTTTGACTATTCAGAGTTGGCAATCTAATTTATATTAATGTCGTGTTTCTTTTTAGTGTCCATAATATCCTAGATACAACAATATAGGGAGTGTGGCTTTTCATTTAACTACAAGGAGTAGGAGCCCGGAATAGTAATTGAATTGGACGCTTGATTCTTAATGCAAATATATGATTTCTGAAGAAAGATATATCACTGCATTTCCTTGACTGCACCTTCTTCGACGGGAAGCACTTCATATACTTGCATTATTTAGATCGCAATCTATTGTACATTAATATTGTATATTTTTTTAGTGTCTCTGATATCATATATTGATCAACTATACAGAGAGTCTAATTTTTCATGTAACTACATGGAGTTTGAGCCCGAAGTAGTATTTGAGTTGGAGGCTTGATTCTTAACACAAGTATATAATTTATGAAGAAAGATATATCAATACATTTATTTGATTACGTTCATTTTCTTCGATGGGAAGCACTTCATATGCTTTGCGCTATTTAGAGTCCGTAATCTATTTTATACTAATATTGTATTTATATTTAGTTTCTCTAATATCTTATTCTAATAGAACTATACAGTAAGTATGATTTTTTATTGAACTATAGATTCGAGCTTGGAATATTAATTGATTTGTCCGTTTAATTAGTAACGCATGTATATGATTTCTGAAACAAAATATATTAACACATTTTCTTGATTACATCCTCTTCGACGGGAAACCTTTTATATGCTTTGACTATTCAGAGTTGGCATTCTAATTTATATTAATGTCGTGTTTCTTTTTAGTGTCTATAATATCATAGATTCATACAATGTTATAGGGAGTGTGACTTTTCATTTATCTACAAAGAAATGGAACCCGAAATAGCTTTTGAGTTGGTCGTTTGATTCTTAACGCAAGTATATGATTTCTGGAAGAAAAAAAAATTAGTGCATTTCCTTGACTACATCTTATTCGGCGGGAAACACTTCATATGCTTTGGACTATTTTGAGTTCGTAATATATTTTATGTTAATATTATATTTCTTTTCAGTGTCTCTAATACCATATTTTAATACAAATATATAGTGAATGTGATTTTTCACGAACTACATGGAGTTGGTACTTGAAATAGTAATTGACTTGGCCGCTTAATTCTTAACGCAAGTATGATATCTTAAGAAATAATTGATTCATCTTCTTCGACAGGAATCACTTCATATATTTTGCATTGTTTAAAGTTATCAATCTATTTTATATTAGTATCGAGTTTCTTTTCAGTGTCTATAATCATATATTCACATAACTATATAGTGAATGAGATTTTTCATTTAACTTCAGATAATTGGATCCTGGAATAGTAATTGACTTGGCCGCTTAATTCTTAACGCAAGTATGATTTCTGAAGAAATAAAGCACTTCATATGCTCTGCACTGTTTAGAGTTATCAATCTATTTCTTATTAATATCGAGTTTCTTCGAAGTGTGTATAATCATATATTCACATAACTATATAGTGAGTGAGATTTTTCATTTATTTTCAGAGAATTGGAGTCTGGAATAGTAATTGACTTGGCCGCTGAATTCTTAATACAAGTATGATTTCTGAAGAAATAATTGATTAAACCTTCTTCGACGGGAAGCACTTCATATGCTCTGCACTGTTTAGAGTTAACAATCTATTTTATATTAGTATCGAGTTTCTTTACAGTGTGTATAATTATATATTCACATTATATTGTGAGTGAGAATTTTCATTTAACTTCAGAGAATTGGAGTCTGGAATAGTAATTGACTTGCCCGCTTAATTTTTAACGCAAATATGATTTCTGAAGAAATAATTGACTAATTCTTCTTCAACGGGAAGCACTTCATATGCTTTGCACTATTTAGAGTTATCAATCTATTTTATATTAATATCGAGTTTCTTTTTAGTGTCTATAATCATATATTCACATAGCTATATAGAGAGTAAGATTTTTTTATTTAATTTCAGAGATTGGAGTCTGGAATAGTAATTGACTTGGCCGCTTAATTCTTATTGGGGTATAGCAGGTGAATAACAAACAATAGTTGGCGGAACTGGAAGTCATTATTGGGGTTCTGAGGTAGAATACTTTTATGACTTTGTTTATTTACTTTTAAGTTGCAAAAATTAAATAAGCAAAAAATGTCTATACTAATATCTTGAAAGACTTAGGGTAGTTGTAGAGGTACTC
Source organism: Papaver somniferum (assembly GCF_003573695.1). NCBI lineage: Eukaryota > Viridiplantae > Streptophyta > Magnoliopsida > Ranunculales > Papaveraceae > Papaver > Papaver somniferum. Next base: position 105,668,467 of record NC_039367.1, on the reverse strand, counting down.
TGAGTAGAACGCTTCAAATCTAGCCTTAATAATTATTTTTATAGTAGTGATGTTGGCAATATCATGAGATACTTACCGATTTCAAATATTGATATAATTTTTCTAATGTATTTTCTTTAAGAGAATTCTTATTCTGCAAAACTTTAAACAATATGTAATTGGTTCAAACTTTTAATATACTAAACGGTATATTAGGACACCTTATAGGATGGGTGCGGGGCGAACTCACCAAATGGGAGTCAATTCTCATCGTTCCCGGTGCGTAGCACGGGTTAAACACTAGTGAAGTTAAAAAATTTAAGAGTATTTAAGATAATACTTCGGCCATTAATGTTAATAATAATAATAATAAATGATAATAACATCACTAGTGATCACAATAGAAGTAATATTAACACTTATTAAAAATAGTATTGCATTGAACCTTATCTAACTAAAATCTTATTAGTAAATATATAACGATAAAAGTAATAATTAGGTTCAAGTAGCTACGCAACATTATTAGTAATTATCCACAATTAGTTTTTTGTAAATAAAATAAAATAAAATTGGAAATACATTCCTTTTGCATTTAAATCAAATAGATAATTTAAGAATTTCTAGATGAGACCTAAGAATGTGCGAACACATTGCATATAATAAAAAATACTAAATTTCTTAGTAAGATTATACCCAAATTATTTTTAGTTCAATAACTGATTTAGTAAATCATTAGAAATTAAACAAATATACGTGAAGAAACATTAATAGTATTTGAATGCTTAGTAAAAAAAACAGACTTGAAAGGAAATAAATTCGTATATTAATAAGATACTTTATATTAAGACTATTAGAATTCATAATAATTTTATGCAGAATCAAATTGAAATAATATTAAGTTACCAACGCTAATATTTAATAAGATATATATAGTATACAGACTCGATATGATTAGGTAAAATTAATTACAGTCATACTTAGAAAATTAAGACTTAGTGTACCCATGGGACTATAAACAAAATAATAACGATTATAATAAAGATACAGAAAATAGTAACATTGCTGATAAAAGTATTTCAATAATTTTGTTGATAGCAAACCTGTAACAGATAATGTCTAGAAAATTTATATATAGTATATAACAGTAAAATTAAAATAGTAGATATTATAAATTTATGAGAAATCAAATTTGGATTAGTTATAAGATAAGTATATAACAAATATGGAACTACGTCAAATTAATAAATATTAGACTGTAAATTTTAGCGTGATGGACTTAGACATTCCTAAATGATAGAATTTAGTTCAGCATAGTGAGCTTAGAGATTATCATCTTATGAATAGAAATTGGTATAGTGAACCTAGAGCCACAAATTCTAGTTGTATAAAGACATACAGGCTTGTGTTTCATTTCTTTTTACCGTGAACTCATTTAAAATGAGTTGAGTTTTCGCGCGTTTGTAAGTATGAGCAATACTTGCACTTAGATGAGAGATAGTATTTTTCTTTAAGGTGGGGAGTTTTTGAGATCCGAAGGACGGTTTGATTTTCGAGGACGAAAATGTATAAGGTGGGGAGAATGTAACGACCCTCAAGCTCGTCAACGCTGTTAGACCAGTCAAGAGCCGAATTAAACGATAATGACTCAATTAGTTAACGTAGATCTTAATTATTAGAATTTAATCTAACAACGATCTAGACACTAAACTAGTATCACTAGATAGATCTCGAAAAGTTATGCGAAATAGACTACTCGAACGTGTCATTCGGATACCGGGTGAAGAAGATATCATCGGATAATTATGAAGGGAAAAAAAATAATTTTATTTTAAACCGACCTGGATGCCCTTATCCAATCTTATGGGCGCCTCAGTAATATTCGATGGTCTTATCATCAAAACGTGTCGAAGAGAAATCATTTCTCTTATTCATCTTATTTCTTCTTCTCTTTCCTTCTTCTTCTTCTTCTTCTTCGTTTTCTCTCGGGCGATTCTGAGAGACTTTTCTGAAGCTGTGAAATCAAAAAGAAACTTAGTGGAATCAATTATCTAGTTTGATAGATGAAGAAGTGGTGATTTTTCTGTGAATCTTTGAAGAAGAAGATGGTTTTGATAATGAATCGAAAACAGGTAATTTAGGGTTTCTGTTGATTCGATGTTTTGTATGATTTGATGTTAAATTAATTGATTATAGTGATGGGTTTGCTATTAATCGAACTATAGATAGGTTTACGGAGTTCAATTTTAGTTTCTTAGTTAATCAAATCTGAAATTAGATCATGCATTTTAGTTTGTCTGAGTTGGAGATTACAGATGAAGAAGATAAATTGGATAGAGATGAGTGAAGATGAGAACTGTAGAACGGAAAAGATGGAGTTGTGTTGTATCTTAAGTCTTGTTGAGTTACAGGGATGTGATGTTTAATTTTGAATTGAATTGGTGATATGGGTTTGTAGTGGAGATGAAGATGATATTGCAGTTGATATATATGATTATAAGTCTGAAAGTATAAAGGGTTGCAGGATGTGCAGCTGTGGAGTGATTGGTTGTAATGAAGTTGATGAAACTCAAGTTACAGGCAATGAAGAGATTGAAGTGAGGTTTGTTTTGATGCTGAAGTGATTGCTGAGTTGTTTTAAATTATTATAATGATAATGGAGGTGATGGTTATGAACTGGTGCTGGTGATATGCAGTAGTAGTTGAAATGGAGATGGTGTATGAATTATAGGTTAAGGGAATTAAAAGAATTAGTGTTATAAATGCAGGGAACAAGTCTGAGATACTTGGAGTGAACTAGCGATGGGATTGTCAGTAGGGTTGAGTTAAAGAGATGTGTTGATACTGAGCAAGTAAACAAGTTTTCAATGTTGCAGATTGAGTGTAACTGGTAGACTTAGGTGGAGCTGGTACATAAGTGGAGTTGGTGTTGGAATTGCACGTAGTTGCAGTGGCAATTGGTCGTGTCGAAGATCTGGATGAGTTAGAAGATTAATTATAGGTAATTACAGGTTATAGAGGTGGTGTTGTAATTGGAAATGGTTTAGAGTTAGCCTGGATTTGGTTGTTGTGATAATGTGTTGTTAGTTGTGCTGGGTTGAACTGCTGGTGGTTAGGATGTTACAGATGTGATGAAGATGTTACTCAAGGAAGAAGATGATGGGATTGGTTTTGGCTGTGGATGTGAACTGATAGTTGTATACAAATAGAATCTTACAGATGGAATGGAGGAGATTGAGCAAGAGATAAAATGAGTATTGCACATTTTTGGTGGTTTGTATTTGAGTGTTTAAAGAAGAAGATTGTGTACTAGTGTAGGAGCTGATTATATGAAAGATGTAATGGTAGTGTGGTTTAATGCAGGGAAGGGAGCTGAAATGTGCATGGAGGATGATGGAGGATGAATGAGCTGTATAGCTGAGACAAGAGCTGTTACACCCCGGTTGGTTGGAAGAATTGGATTCCTAGGAATTCAATTATGGGGTAATCCAATTCTTGGAATTGAATTCCATGGAATTGGATTCAATTCCAAAAAATTAGCGTTTGGTTGAGGCAATCCAATTTCTTTTGTTTTTACATTGGAATCCAATTCTATTGCACTACTAGACCAATGCAATGGAAATCAATTATTTTGGGGGGAATTGGATTCCTAGGAATCAAAAATCTCAATTACATAGAGTTGGTTTGGACCGTTTGGTTCAAGGAATTGGTCAGATTCCTCCGGAATTGGATTACCAGGAATCCAATTCCTTGAACCAAACACGTTGTTAGTGTGTATGTTAGGTTGTAAGGAACTGTATACAATGAGATTGCAATGGAGGATAAGATGATATGAACTGGGGTATTGGTAGTCAGTGTAGGTTAATGGTGAATGTATTAAGTCACAAGTGTTATTGGAGATGTTGTTGCAGTTTACAAATTGTGATAGATTGTATACAGGACATGGAAGAGATCATAAAGTTGTGTACTTTTGCAAAGAGAATTAGAAATGCATTGTTAGAGCCTTGGTCTGTTTTATGTTGCATCTTGCATTGGTCTTGTCATGTTTTGCCTGAATCAGTCTTCTGACCGAATTGACCATGTAACCAGACTTGACCCTATTTAACTCAGTGACTTAACTCGTTGACCTGACTTTGGATCAGTTGACTTACCTTGGCCTTTGACTCTGGACTTGACCTTTGCTTTGAAGTGGACTGTTAGTTGACTCATTTGACAGTTATTGACCGTTAGTTGACCCAGTTGGGCCAGGCCTTGTGTTAATGGGCGGAGTTTAGTGGACATGGGCTTAGGCCTAGAATTCCTATTTTGATTATATGGACCCTTATGGTCTGAATTAACATTCAGTTACTTCTACGAGGTTGTAGATATTCATAAGATTTATCTAGTGAACTATGGAATCAACCTAATTGAATTAGTGATAGACGCATTTATGTGTCTAATTTGTCTCAATTTTATATACTGTCGGTGCTCAAATTTGTACTTATTTTGTTATTTGTGTATTTGTAGGTAATTTTGGGAAATAAAGCTCAGTGGACTAAAATGTGGAATTCCACTCGTAAGCTGGAGGAAATGAAGTCATTTACAATTCAATGGGCTAGGCCCAAAAGGAAGAAGATGGAGAATTATTTCATTTTTCCAATTATTTGGATATGGGAGTGTGGAAAATATGGAGCCCATATGTCGACATCATTTACAAGATATTAAAAAGATATATGGACATATTTATTTTAATGAAAAAATAAAAGTGTTAAGTAAAAAATCTACATGGAGTAATTGATGGGAATTAAATATATAAAGAGTATGGAAAGAATATTATTCTTTATGGTTGGAGTTAATAAAGAATAAATAATTCCCAAATAAGGGAAATTGGAAATGCATGAGAATTATATATATTGACGCGTGACACATTCTTATTGGATGATTTTTCATTGTCTTGATATGTGGCGTATTCTCATTCAGTGATGATGTGGTAGTGGTGAATAGAAAAGGAAAGTGTATTCCTTTGAAAGCTATAAATACGATGTGGATACAAGAAAAAGGGAGGTCCGGAGTCTGAGCGAAAGAGTAGAGTTTTTATTTCATTGTTTTGATTTCTCTTCTGTAATAATGAAGTAATTCCTGCGCTAGGGTAGAGGAAGAAACTATTTTTGATGGGTAATATTTAATATTTAAATTCTTTGACATGTTTACTCCATATTTGTGCTTTTAATTTATTAAATTTTTTCTCTTCTTTACGTGCTTTACAATAATTGTTTTGGGTAGTTTCTACCGATCTTTTATAAGCGAAGGAAAATTAGGCTTTAGAATAACGACGAGAGTCAAAGATCTTGGAACGTTATATTTCCCAAAGCATGAGATTGGGTTCAAAATTGTTTTGAGTAAATTAGGAGTATTGTGTCAAAGGAATCGTTATTGAGTTTACAAACATTAGAAGTAGTGGAATCCAAAACCCTAGATTCATCTCTCCTTGGTAAAGGATATAAAAATTTATTAGTTTTTCTTTTATTTGTCTTAAACCAAACCTTCAAAATAGTCCGAGTATCGAATCCCCTTCTTACCACTTGTAAAACTGCATCAGTTTTTGGCGCCGCCAACGCGGACTTGTATTTAGGTTAGGTTTTATATTTCTTTTTCTAAATATTTTGGTAGTTTAGAATTTATTTTATTTAATTATCTTTGATTTTACGTTGGGTATCTTTTTATAGCTTTTGTGTGCAGGTTTAATTTGACATTTATTGGAGAATAAAACTGGACAACAAAAAAAGGTAAGTATAGATATTCCTATTTTTTTCTTTAAATATTGAAATTTGGTAGATTTTTATTTTATTTCTTTGTACATAGTTAATTTAGGATTCTTTTAAAAAAAAAAAAAGAATACACGTGCACACACCAATTGCATCTTCCGGCACCGATTTTAGGAAAACTCGTGGTTTAGTACAATGAACCCTCTGGGCGTTATCATCCGAAACACCACAAGCCTTAACCTCGTACCATTGACCAGTCTTTGCATGTAGGTATATATTGCTAAAGGTAACCCAAGCTTACCTAAATTAGTGAACCCTGCATTTGCATGTGCACAAATTATTTCGAACTGGTATTATGAAGACCAATACAATGAATATCGACCTGAATTTCAAATTGGACAATATCTGTACTATGCCCATAGTGTGGATAGTACTTGGGACCACAACCGACCTTCTGAAGGTTATGGTTCATACCAAGGTGATCCCAATTACTATTCGCACGTTCACCAATTATGCGAATGGGAGAATGAGCAATATTATAATGAAAAAAATGAGAGTTCTACATCTTTAGAGGATTTAATCAAACAATTGCCACCAGTTCCTGATGAATATAAAACTCATTCCATAGAAGATGCACTCAAATTGTTTCAATTGACAAGTCTTTCTTTACAGGAATCACTTAACAAGTTCAATAAATCTATATGTGAATCTGAAATAATCATGTATAAACTGTGTGAGAATCTTAATAAGCAGGAGGACCAAAATGCACCTAAGACTATTGCTCATAATGAACTTGAATTCCAAAATACTGTTTCCAGTCTTACCCATGATAATACGTATAATTATTCACCTAATTTAGAGGATGAGGGTAGAACTGAAAACACTGATGTGTAGACAAGGTTCAACCATTTCAACCATCTTTGTATTGTTATGATGATGAGGATAGTGTCGATGAAGAATATGAGATTTATAGTCAGAGTGACGAGGAAATTGTTACACCAATTGAGCCTTATGATTATAATGTTGTTTCTAGTTCAAATCCTAATAATGTTGATAATTATTCACCTATTCAAAAGGATGAGGATTTGACTAGTGATACCATTGTTTTAGATGGTGTAGTATATCATTGTGATTATGAAGCCAAGGATGGCTTAGAGGAAAGAGTTTATCCTGAGACTAGGGTTTTAGAGTCTAGTGATTCGGAAACAATAGTCCCTTCTGAGGATTATAGAAATGCAGAACCACACGATTACAACCTAGAAGAAATAAAAGACCATTTTCCTAAATCTGATAATTTAGAAACTAATGAAATCGTGACTAGTTTATCCAAGGATATTGACAATTCTAAGTTTGGGGGTGAATATCATTCTCCCTATGGTTTACCTTTGACTCTTACAAAGGTCCCTAATTTGGGACTTAAAATATGTGACTCGACCATCTTAAGAGACTATCTTCATGCACGTTCTCCTGAACCTAGTTATGTCCGGAAAGAAACTCAGTTGATAGAAACCCATCCTTTGGTTGATGCGGTTAATCCGGTCCATGATACCATAATTGACTTTGTTGTCCCACCAAAATTTTACTTTCCAACTGTGGGAGTATCTCAATTTGAAATGTGTCATTATAAAGTTTCTAGAACTAAACATAACTATTTTGGGAAATTAAAATTGCCGACACATTTTCTTAAGAATGACCACCACTTTCATTATGGTCAAATATGTAAGTCAAACCTAATTGACTTCAAGGATCCACAATTCTTATGTGCTTCTAAGTTCTTATTTGAGTTTGTCCAGGCTCTGCAACCTGATCCTCTGGATCCTACCAATGAGGAAACCTGGCCCATGAAAATATTTTATTCAGACCCTTTCATAGAACCTGAGCCCGAACCACAGCTAGATGTAATTGTCTTAAAAAGGAAACTAGATAAGGGTGTGTGTTATTTGTTCATTTTCTTGCATTCCTTTTATTTGTGTTACCTTTATTCAGTTTTGATGACCCACATAGGTTCCGACTATTGCTATATGATTTTACTTGGTGACCAATTCTATCAACGTCTGGCTGAAGACACTAAACTTAGTGCTTTATGAGAGGCAATCCATACATGGTGAAATTAAGGTCCCTCTGGAGGACCCTACTGTTGTTGTACACCAGTTTTGTTTTTGATTTTATTTTTTTCTTATTCCCCATTGAAGGATTTCTACGCTTCATCCAGGTATTATCTTTCTGACTTCTCTCTTTATCGTTTCCTCTTGTTACTTATATTTTGGGTACTGCACTTTCATTTGAAACATTGAGGACAATGTAAGATTTAAGTTTGGGGGTGAGGGAAAAACTTTGAGTTAGTTTTTAATAATAAAAATATAAAAAAAAAATTAAAAAAGTTAAAAAGTTAAACTCCAGAGCCTAGAAATTTATGCCTATTAAGAATGACACTAACCAATCTAAGTGGAGGGAATCATCTTAGTTGTAGGAGTTGAGGAACCAATATGAATAGATGGAAACATCTATATAGAGTCTATTCATAAAAGCACAGAGCTCAGGTGCTAGAAATAACATGATAGTTTCACCGTATCTCGGAATCATCTTATTACTTCTGTTTTTATTTTTTGCACAATTTTTATGTTGATGTCTGCTGGGTTGAAATAGGGTGATTGGGTTTTAAAATTGAAAAAAAAATGAAAGAAAAAAAACTGGAAAAAAAAGTTGGAAAAAAAAAGAGAAAAGAAAAGAAAAGAAAATTGAGACCGGACCATCAGACCAACAAGAATAAATTCAATAAAATTGAGCACTGGTTCCCTTGTATATGCCAGCTGATTTGATCTAGAATTATGATTATCGACCACTGGTTCCCTTGTATATTACAGATGTGTTGATATTAGTCCAGACCAGTATCTCAATCCATTAGGTCGTAGGATTCATCTTGGCATTGACGTCCATTCGCAGCCATCTATTTCTATTTCCATCTTCTTAATCTATTCATGTGTTTTGTTTGATTCCGGATATTGATGTCTATTATGCGACTATTTGAGTAGAGCTATGTCACTTATATATGAATTTTAGTATGTGAGTGCAAACTCGTGTACAACAATTGGAATTTCGCATCAGGGTACTTCCTCCTGTAACCAATGAGAGTATGCCAACCAAGGAGGTTCTTTAGTGCCTTTCAAGGTTCTGCGTAGATAGCTAAGGTATGGAGTAAAGGTTTTCTGGGTACACCTCTTGTAAACCCTCCCGAGACTAAAACTCTGTCACTAGGGCCACCTAGGGGTTTAAAGGCTTGTTGCACACGCTAAGTGCAACCGCGATGCCTGCGACAGTTCAAAAGAACTGTCGCAAATAATAAGTTTGGGGGTATTTGATAGACGCATTTATGCGTCTAATTTGTCTCAATTATATATATATTGTCGGTGCTCAAATTTGTACTTATTTTCCTATTTGTGTATTTGTCTCAAATTTATTTTGATTTGCCCGAGGACTAGCAAATAATAAGTTTGGGGGTATTTGATAGACACATTTATGTGTCTAATTTGTCTCAATTTTATATGTTGTCAGTACTCAAATTTGTACTTATTTTGCTATTTGTGTATTTGTAGGTGTTTTTGGGAAATAAAGCTCAGTGGACTAAAATGTGGAATTCCGCTCATAAAATGGAGGAAATGAAGTGATTTACAATTTAATGGGCTAGCCCCAAAAGGAAGAAGATGAAGAATTATTTCATTTGTCCAATTATTTGGATATGGGAGTGTGGAGCCCATTATATCGACATCATTTACAAGATATTAAAAAGATATATGGACATATTTATTTTAATGAAGAAAATAAAAGTGTTATGTAAAAATCTACATGGAGTAATTGACGGGAATTAAATACATAAATAGTATGGAAAGAATATTATTCTTTATGGTTGGAGTTAATAAAGAATAAATAATTCCCAAATAAGAAAAATTGTAAATGCATGAGAATTATATTATTTGACGCGTGACACATTCTTATTGGATGATTTTTCATTGTCTTGACATGTGGCGTATTCTCATTCGGTGATGATGTGGTAGTGGTGAATAGAAAAGGAAAGTGGATTCCTTTGAAAGCTATAAATACGTTGTGGATAAAAGAAAAAGGGAGGTCCGAAGTCTAAGCGAAAGAGTAGAGTTTTTATTTCATTGTTTTGATTTCTCTTCTGTAATAATGAAGTAATTCATGCGCTAGGGTGGAGGAAGAAACTATTTTTGATGGGTAATATTTAATATTTAAATTCTTTGACATATTTACTCCATATTTGTGCTTTTAATTTATTAAAAAATTTCTCTTCTTTACATGCTTCACAATAATTGTTTTGGGTAGTTTCTACCGATCTTTTATGAGCGAAGGAAAATTAGGCTTTAGAATAACGACGAGAGTCAAAGAGCTTGGAACGTTATATTTTCCAAAGCATGAGATTGGGTTCGAAATTGTTTTGAGTAAATTAGGAGTATTGTGTCAAAAGAATCATTATTGAGTTTACAAACATTAGAAGTAGTGGAATCCAAAACCCTAGATTCATCTCTCCTTGGTAACGGTGATGTAGTTTTGAAAGTGGTAATAAAGTTCGTTCAACTCGGATTGTGTAAAGGTTTGATTTAAGAACTAAGAATAAAAATACTAAAAATATATTCACAAGGTTGTCACGATTATCGAGAGAGACTGAGACTCAGGCACCAAATTCCATTCATGCGACTCAAATAATAATTCCAATCAATTATAGTTCAAATAATAAAAATATGGACTCTTGTTCTTTGCCAAAAATAGATTTTTGAAAAGCAATGACTGTAAATCAAAAGCATGATGTATCAAAAATACATAGACCAAGCATACACCATCAAACGAAATCACACCCATTCAATAAAAATCATAAATCGATTAAAAATCAATGCAAATAGTCATAAAAGAATTATTAGAATTACCACATGCGTGAAATCGGGCTTCCTCCATCATCCCAGTGTTGGGGTTTAGCTTATCATATTAATCACTTGCTAAAAATACATGTTTATAGCCCAAAAGTTGATTAAAAAGATGAAAAGGTATAAAACAGTGAATCTCCGACTCACAAAAGGCGTCCAGAAAAGAACGATAATAAAAGACTGCTTCTGAGGAACGATACTTCCTAACTACTGTTGACGCTTCTGGAAATAAAGTCTGTCCTTGGCGGTCCATTCTTCCTTGTTCTTCAGGGTTCTTTAATGGCGGAACAGCAGCAGGAGAAATTCTGATGGTTTGATTTACGCCTCCTGTGGTGCTCTTCTCGGCCCCAACTCACTTGATCTCCCTTCTGGGAACCCTAAGACATCTATTTATACACAACAGATCCCACAAATCCGATTTGTATTCGATTATTGTTTTTTTCTTTTCCTTCGGCCGGAAGTCACGGGAATGATCTCTGTGTGCGGCTTCTGTTGATTCCGTGCTCTTCCAAAACTCTATAAACGTATCATAATCCAACTAAGGCTCGAACTAGACCAGATGCGTACCAATCTCGACGTAAAATTCTCACGCAAACTCTGAAACACAATATACTCTGTCCATCTCCTCTGTTTTGCTCTCACGGCTTATCCAGCCCAATTCGATCGATCCAATTGCTTGTATTAAACCTGTTTTACTCTATCAAGTCCATCCCAATCGATTTCCAGTTTTTAATCTCTTTAAAACTCTTCTAAAATTCGAATCCAAAATCTGCAGACGTATGCATGGCTTTTCCCGCCAATTTTCAATGATTTGAATTTTGAGAAAGGATGCCCCCTATCCAGTCTCGGTGTCCCTTTAGCACATGCCTAGAAATGGGTTACCCCTTATCCAAAGCGAGAGTCCGAATAGAAAATGTCCTCCCAGGTGCCTTTAACAACTTTTCGAGCCAATTTCGCCGCAAAAGCTTATTTCTCCAAAAACACCTACAAAGAGATAAAATACCGAAATAAGTACAAAAATGGGTACTAACAATATACACAATAGAGATGAAAATAGACACATAAATGCGTCTATCAAATACCCCCAAACTTATTATTTGCTAGTCCCGAGCAAATCAAAACTACAAAATAAAATCCTAACTCACTGTCGCAGGCATCGTCGATTGCATTTAGCGTATGCAATAAGCCTTTAAACCCCTAGGTGGCCCTTGTGGCCGAGTTATAGTCTCGGGAGGGCTTACAAGAGATATACCCACAAAACCTTTACTCCAGACTTTAGCTATCTACGCAGAACCTTGGAAGGCACTAAAGAATCTCCTTGGTTGGCATACTTATTGACTACATGAAGAAGTACCCTGATGCGAAATTCCAATTGTTGTACACGAGTTTTCACTCAAGCATACTAAAATTCATATAAAGTGACAGAGCTCTACTCAAATAGTTGCACTATGGACATCAATATCCGGAGTCAAAACTAATCACATGGATAGATCAAGAAGATGGATATAGAAAAACATAGATGGTTTTGATGTTTACTAAGTGAACGGCTTTTCCCATATCTGTCTGAAGGCCTCCGCCAAAATGAACCTATCCTAATGGATTGAGATACTAGTCTGACTAATATCAACACACTGGCATATACAAGGGTACCAGTGGTCGATAACCTAACTCTAGGCCAACACAACTGGCATATACAAGGGTACCAGTGGTCGACTTTATTAAATTTATTCCTTTTGGTCAAATGGTCTGGTCCCAATTTTTTTTTTTTTTTTCAATTTTTGGTAACTACCATTTTTTTTCATCTCTTTTTTTTTTTTTTTTCTTTTTTCTTTTTTTTTTTTTTTTCATGGTATCTCAATCACTCTAATTCACCCTAGCATTGGTAACAACTTGAATCGTGGGCCCCACCTATCACTTAGAGAAACATAGTTTAAAAACAAAATAAAATAAAAATAGAAGTGAAAAGGACTCAACGAGATATGGTGAAACTATCATGTTTTTTCTAACACCTGAGCTCTGTGCTTTTATGAATAGACTCTTTAGATGTTTCCATCTAATCAGATTGGTTCCTCAACTCCTACGATCAAAATGCTTCCATCCACTTAGATTAGTTAGTGAAATCCTCAATAGGCATAAATTTCTAGGTTCTGGAGTTTATTTATTCATAATGCAACTAAAAAGTTTCTCCCATACCCCCAAACTTAAATCTAACATTGTCCTCAAAGTTCTAAAGATGAAATTAAAAGCATGAACAAGGAGAAACTGTTACCATTTGAAGCAAAAGAGATAAGGAAAGATATTACCGTGTCGCATGAATGTTGGGTTACCTCCCAAGAAGTGCTAAGTTTAATGTCTTCAGCCAGACTTAGGAAAGATTAGTCACCTCGAATCATATAGTAACAGTCGAAATAACTGTGGGTCTTCAAAACCAAATAGAGATGACCAAAGGAAACTGCAATAAACCAAGAAAATGAACAAGACTAGCAACCCCTTACATAGTTTCCTGATTAAGATATCTATATCTAATTGTGGTTCAGGTTCAGGTTCTATAAAAGGGTCTAAATATATTTCTTTAGGCTGCAACTCCTCAAAATTGAGATCCGAATTATTAGGTCCTAGAGTCTGTAAATACTCAAATAAGAACTTAGAAGCACATAATAATAACCTAAATAATTGAGGATCCTCTAAGTCAATCAGGTTTGACTTACATAATTGACCACAGTGAGAGTAGTTGTCATCTTTAAGAAAATGTGTCGATTCTAATATCCTGAAGTAATTAGGTTTAGTCTCAGAACTTAGTAATTGACACATTTGAAATTTATACGTTCCCACAATTGGTTGAAAAATATTTGGTGGGAAAACAAAGTCGATCTTAGTATCATAGCCTGGTCTAACCTCATCAACCAGAGGATGGGTTTCTAACAACTGAACTTCCTTATGGACATCACTAGGTTCAGGAAAATGTGTGTGAAGATAATCTTGTAAAATGGTTGAGGCACATGGAGAATGATAATCACCCCCAAACTTAGAGTTTTGGGTATCTCTAGATAGACTAGCTACAATTTCCTTAATTTCTAGATCGTTGGAATCCTGAAAATAGTCAATTGCTTCTTCTAGGTTATACTCAAGTGACGCATCCTCACCCATATTTAATAACTGTACGAGTTCATTTTCTTCGTCTAAGACCATTGTTTCTAAATCGCTAGACTCTAAAACGATATTCTCAGAATAAACTCGTTCCTCTAAACCATTATCGACTTCGTAATCAAAAGGAAATACTACATCATCTAAAGAAGTGGTATCTCTAATCAAATCCTCGTCCTTTTGAATAGATGAATAATCATTAAAATTATCGGGATCTGAACCAGAAATAACACTATCATCATAAAGTTCATTTGGAGTAACAAATTCCTGATCACTATGCCTACATATTTCAAATTCTTCATCAGCACTATCCTCGTCATAATCATCATAATAGCATGAAAATGGTTGAACCTCATCTAAAAAAGTAGTGTTACCAATTCTAACCTCGGCATCTTGATTATGCAAATAACTATCCTCATTTTCAAGGGTACTATTGGAAACACTATATTGGAAATTAAGACTATCTTGAGCAGTTCTGTTCTGGGCCTCTAACAACATTTTCTGAGTCGACTCACATGACTTCCTTATGGTATCGTGTATAGAAGGTTCACTCATGGGTGCATTTTGTTTATTCATTTCTAACACAAACCTATTTGTATTCTCAGTTAATTGTTTGGGAGACTCTTCTAGAGGAAGAACAGGTTCAGAAGGATCATAATAGGGACTAGTTTTCAACATTTTCATTATATTTTCCAAAGACGAGGAACTAGTACTATAATAATCCTTATTTTCTTGCTCGTATGACCGGTGTGTGTGTGTATAGTAATTGGGCTCACCATGGTATGAGTCTTAACCTTGAAAAGGTTGATGCTCCCAATCACTATTCACACTATGGTTAAAATTGTAACGTCCATTTTGAAACTCAGTTGGATATTCGTTGTATTGGCTATTGTGATACCAGTTCGACATTCTATTGCAGGGGTGTGAGTTGTCACACAAAATAAAACCCACTGACAGGGGATTCGTGGGTGGATAGAGTCTTACCTCCCGTACCAGACGGGCGATGAACCGTTGAAGTCGACTCAGGCCACCGACTCCGATGTCAGTGTACGAATCCGAGGGGCCGAGACAGTATCGTAACTGTCGTCCTTCCCTGCAAACAGTTGATATTTAATTTTGACCCTTCCTTAGGGTTTAAAAATAATGTCCAAGAATGTCCAAAAAGTCCAAAAATAAAAATGTCCCAAAAAGGAAAAGAAAAATTACAAAAATAATACCCTATTTACAGTTTCTAAAAATAAAACAAAATAACTATATACAAAATCTTCTTCTTCACTCCTTTCGGATTCCTCTTTTCTTTCCTCCTTTGGCGATGCTTTCCTTTTATAGTACTTTTTTTCCCTTGTAGCTTCGCTCCAAATCTGAAAAGAATCGAAAAATACCAAAGGCGTAAAAGAGAACAAAAATTCTAAAAGAAATAAAATAAATCTAAAACCTAATACAAATCCCCGTCGGCGGCGCCAAAAATTGATGTAGTTTTGAAAGTGGTAATAAATTTCGTTCAACTCGGATTGTGTAAAGGTTTGATTTAAGAACTAAGAATAAAAATACTAAAAATATATTCACAAGGTTGTCACGAATATCGAGAGAGACTGAGACTCAGGATTCCACCAAATTCCATTCATGCGACTCAAATAATAATTCCAATCAATTATAGTTCAAATAATAAAAATATGGACTCTTGTTCTTTGCCAAAAATAGATTTTTGAAAAGCAATGACTGTAAATCAAAAGCATGATGTATCAAAAATACATAGACCAAGCATACACCATCAAACGAAATCACACTCATTCAATAAAACTCATAAATCGATTAAAAATCAATGCAAATAGTCATAAAATAATTATTAGAATTACCACATGCGTGAAATCGGGCTTCCTCCATCATCCCAGTGTTGGGGTTTAGCTCATCATATTAATCACTTGCTAAGAATACATGTTTATAGCCCAAAAGTTGATTAAAAAGATGAAAAGGTATAAAACAGTGAATCTCCGACTCACAAAAGGCGTCCAGAAAAGAACGATAATAAAAGACTGCTGCTGAGGAACGATACTTCCTAACTGCTGTTGACGCTTCTGGAAATAAAGTCTGTCCTTGGCGGTCCGTTCTTCCTTGTTCTTCAGGGTTCTTTAATGGCGGAACAGCAGCAGGAGAAATTCTGATGGTTTGATTTACGCCTCCTGTGGTGCTCTTCTCGGCCCCAACTCACTTGATCTCCCTTCTGGGAACCCTAAGACATCTATTTATACACAACAGATCCCACAAATCCGATTTGTATTCGATTATTGTTTTTTTCTTTTCCTTCGGCCGGAAGTCACGGGAATGATCTCTGTGTGCGGCTTCTGTTGATTCCGTGCTCTTCCAAAACTCTATAAACGTATCATAATCCAACTAAGGCTCGAACTAGACCAGATGCGTACCAATCTCGACGTAAAATTCTCACGCAAACTCTGAAACACAATATACTCTGTCCATCTCCTCTGTTTTGCTCTCACGGCTTATCCAGCCCAATTCGATCGATCCAATTGCTTGTATTAAACCTGTTTTACTCTATCAAGTCCATCCCAATCGATTTCCAGTTTTTAATCTCTTTAAAACTCTTCTAAAATTCGAATCCAAAATCTGCAGACGTATGCATGGCTTTTCCCGCCAATTTTCAATGATTTGAATTTTGAGAAAGGATGCCCCCTATCCAGTCTCGGTGTCCCTTTAGCACATGCCTAGAAATGGGTTACCCCTTATCCAAAGCGAGATTCCGAATAGCAAATTTCCTCCCAGGTGCCTTTAACAACTTTTCGAGCCAATTTCGCCGCAAAAGCTTATTTCTCCAAAAACACCTACAAAGAGATAAAATACCGAAATAAGTACAAAAATGGGTACTAACAATATACACAATAGAGATGAAAATAGACACATAAATGTGTCTATCAAACGGATATAAAAATTTATTAGTTTTTCTTTTATTTGTCTTAAACCAAACCTTCAAAATAGTCCGAGTATCGAATCCCCTTCTTACCACTTGTAACACTGCATCAATTAGTAAACTTTTAGATGTGCTAAAGATAGATAATGAAAGGTGTAGAACCATTAGATAGTTTACTTAGCCTATAACTAGAGTATGAGATTATGTTTGAGCCTGTTGGCTAATCTTTAGAGTGCTTGTGTGATTAACAGTTAATTGTTATTAACAACGATCAATCTAAAGAATGAACCAGTGGATTGAGGATCTCAAGGTAGGCGAGGCTTGTCATCAAAACAGGTGGAAACTCATGTAACTTTCTTGTAATCATTAAGACTCCTTTCTATTTGCGAGCATGATATGTCTTTGCCATTTTTGCGCATGTTGTGTGTACTTTGATATATGTTTGTGTTATGCGTTGTGTGGTTTCCCCGCGAGGAGTGTCTGTGGTTTCCCAACAGTTCCTCGCTAAGCACTACTAGGCGAGATGTCGTGGAGAATATTATTATTTTTATTTTATATAATAAATTTATGTCCTTATTAGGACGGGAGCGAATATTATTACTTTTATTTTATATAATAAATTTCTGTCTTTATTAGGATGGGAGGCCGTTTGCGAATATTATCTATTAGGCGAGATGTCGTGACAAATATTATATTATATATTATCTGGGGAAATCATTCGTATGCATCTCATACTTGATTGTTTTGAAATGATTATGTTGTGGAATGTATTTTCTTTCTTGAATGTCGTATTTTGATATCACGTATTGAGTTGAGAGTGAAAATGAAAGTGTTAACTGTTTTCCTTTAATGTTGTACTTTAATTATTCTATCTTTTAATAACATGTTAGTGATTGCCTGAGAGTTATATATTTCCATTGGGCATCCCTTTGGGATGATGTGCTTACTTGTTCCCACTCCAGTTTCAGTAACCAGAAGAAATGGTGCACGTGAAGATATCCGTTTTCTTAGTGTAAAGTTTTAGCGAAATGAAGATATTTATTTATCTTTTATGTATGTATTCTTTCTCTGTAAACAACACATTATTATATACATATCACTCAAGAGGCTTTCATTTATATGATATAAAACAATAGAGAGTTTGGGTTATGTGTTTAGCACCTTATGTAGTTATGATTTTTAAAATCGATAATCCAGATTTGATGTTTCAATTTAGATCGAAATCTTTTTAGCTAAGCAGGTGATTAGGTTGGGCGTCACAACAACAACGTCATACCCAAAAAGATAAGACTAAACTTAGTAAATTTCAACAACACTTCTAACTTTTAGCCTTTAATCTAATTAAAAAGCTACTTCACCCCTGGCATGAGATTTCTCAGCCTCCTCAAAGTTGCCTTTTCCTTTTTTCCACTTGTATCTTGATTCCATCCTCCGAACATAATCAAAGTCATTACCCGGAGGCATTTCACAATACAAAAGAGAAGCATCAATAGGATTACCTCGCTCAAGGTTATACTGAATCTCTGCGCTTATTCTTGCACCGAGTCTCTCATTGTCTTCTGGTCTCATGTTGCAGTAGACAAGATGCTTGGCTTGTTGTTCATGAAGAAATTGATCAGTGCCACATAGATGACAAAAGTAGTAATGAACCCTATGAAGATGGTCCTCCCTGCATCGCATCATCCTAGACACAGAAACAAGAGCATTCTCAGGAACTTTAGTGTGATTACAAGCCATAGTTTAAATATAGTAACTTTCTCCTCTCTAAAAGATCCACTTTCCTCTTAGACTGTAGAACAATATTTATAATGGTATTCGGCCCCACTCCTTTCTATATTTTTCGAACATGCGTGTATACTTTTGCTCTTCTTTCTGATTTAAGTATGGTAAACTTCTAGTATTCTTATCTAAAAAACTTACTTTGATTTTTCTCTCACCCAAATCTCTTCAATCTCTGATATAGTCTCTGAAACATGCTTAATTTTATTTGAGTTTATCAAACACTAAGATTAAATCAAATCAGTCGAATCTTATTTTTATTTTCTCAAGGAACATATGTCTTAATAGAGTAATAAACCCATGATAAATTAAGGTGTTTTTAGGCTCTTACATTACAAGATACTATGGCTAAAAGAGGTTGCTTTATGGAGGATGGTGAAGGAGTTAGCTATGATAATATATCAGATTTTATTTTGTCTATAGAATTATCAAATGTATCTTATTTTCATTTTGATTAAGTTGTAAGTTTTTGGGGTGTTTTACCTCTTTTCTTACAACTTTTTGCTGTAACACTTGTTTTTTATTAATACATTTTGGAATTACCAAAAAAAATAATCTTACATTACAAGATTAGTGTACACTCTTTCTTCTTCTTTCCTTTTCATTGGAGAGGACAGAAGGCCTTCCTATATTGTCTTAGTCTAGCAAAGAAAACTAGAACATATTAGCTAGATAAACTCTAAAATAACATCAAGCATTAATGAAACATGCAAGTTTAAATTTATTTTATCCTCTGAGTTTCCTATAAGCTAACCAGTAGCATGTTAGGACCTTGCCATGCATTAATAGGGCTGCTTTTTACGTTCCCAATCCATAGTCTTTGAGCTATCAGTTTCATAGCTCTACACCAAATCGATAGACTGTAACAGAGCAAAGTAGCACTGATAATTGAGGATACTTAGAAAACTTAATTTGGCTAATTTAGTGAGGCTCAAAATAGAACTGATTATATCAAAATACATTCCTCTTACTTAGAAAGGATTATTCTTAAATAGGACAAAATCAATTTTTAATAGATTTATTATTATTTAGAGAATATTAACGTGTCGCGTGCTTACTAACTCTCTCAGCCTTGCTAAATCGTTCCTTTGAGGATTTCGTAGGTAAAGTTTAAGAGTTACATAAGTATTATTTTTCTAATCTCTTTTTCTCAATAACTTAGATAGTTTATGGCCTCTCATTCCAACATTTTAGAATAACATTTTTCTGGCAATGTCTCCTTAACTTTCTATGATATCTCTCTTTCTTTCCCATCGTTTTTGCTTTCCTTTATACGTGCTTTTTTCTCACAAGATAGCATAGCAGTGTCAGTGTCATGCAACCTCGTATTGTTGGACTCTGTTCCTAGGATAATACACATCCCAACATATAGTTTAGTCAAAGACCCCCCGTTCTCCTTCTCTTTAGGTATCATTCCTATCAGTTTAAATTTGAATCTTGAAGTTGTCGATTACTGATTGGATATGATATAAGAAAATATTTCTTCTCGAACTCTTCATCATTCACGGGTATTGCAACATAGATACTTCCCATAAGTTCTTCATATATTAAGACTCCTTACTATCTCTTTTAACCTTTGCTATAAAACTTAGCAACCACATATGCTTCCTTCCTGAATTCCTTTCCTCTTTCTCGATGGGAGATCACTTAAATCTCTACAAAACCTTAGTAGCCTCTCTTTAGCACAACGTTATGCAAACCGCAGTAATATTGGCCTTCTCCCTATGTAGTTGCAGGAAATCCTACACTACACCCCTCACAAGATTTCATTAACATTCAACTCATTTTAGATCAACAATCTTAATTTTATTGATGAATCTTTGAAGAATCTTACAAGGAAATATAAAGGAATCAAGAATAACCACTGTTCTAGATTTTCTCTCTCCTCTTTACTTGCTTCTCACTCAGAAAAAAGATCTCTCCTTCCTTTACAACTGAACGACTATTTATAGGGAAATACATAGTGGATGATAGCTAATCTGTCCTTTATTTTCGGATATGGCTTGCTACATTCTCACAACCTTACGAATTTTAATCTCGCAAACTCTCTAATTTTCGCAGGACTATCACATCTTTCTCATGATTTTAACTGACGT
Source organism: Papaver somniferum (assembly GCF_003573695.1). NCBI lineage: Eukaryota > Viridiplantae > Streptophyta > Magnoliopsida > Ranunculales > Papaveraceae > Papaver > Papaver somniferum. The sequence goes on along the minus strand of NC_039367.1, from coordinate 105,647,868 downwards.
CATTTATTATGTCATTTCTGGAATTGTTCTGCGACGCTGTTGTGTTGTTGATAATTTCGCTGATGCATTATTACTGCGAGATTCTGATCCTACATCTTGCCTCTTTTCATATCTTCTCTGCAAAGTAGAGAATGATGTGAGAAATGCCACAACTGTTCATCTCTTCATATTCCGCATTTATCACACGTATTCTTTCTTCCATCTGTTTTTTGACACGTCTTCTGTAACCGCTGCTTTTCAACCGCTCACGTCTTTTCGTCTTAATGGTGTTTATTTCTTCGAGTGAAAATCTCCTTTATATACTCTTCTTACTCTTCTTTCCAATTTCTTTCTACTTTCTCTTCTCTTTTTATTCTCTCATCTGCAACTCTGTTGTTCTTCTGCAAGTTCTGCTACTGTAATTCTTTCCTCTTCAATCTTCTTACTTTTTACTCATTCCCATACTCTATATTCAAATATGCCTCCAAGTGGCCATAGACATGAGAAAAATTTAAGAGACGTCCAAAAAGATCTTGCTGAGAAAGGTTTCACACTTTCTACCATTCCTGGTGAAAGTGCTAAGTCAATTCTTTCTATCAAACTTTTCTCTGATCAATATTGTGATGATCAATCAATCATAATTTCACCAGGTCAGATTCTCGCAGGTCTCCCCATTCCTCTTTATGACCCAAATATTCTTATATTCTATGAAATTCTCGCTCACTCGCGATTTTCGCGAGCTATCTTCCAACTGAGTGGGGATTGCATCCGTCTGATGCTAGAGTTCGCCAACCGTGGTGCTGGTAAAGGATCTCTGTACTCCAAAGAACTTAGGGATCCTAAATTCGCAGATCTGGAGATAATTGCTGAGAAATACACAGTAGCGAGTTTCTTTGAAAATTATGAATTGATCTCCATGAAGAAAGAGAATACTCGCTGGGGTATTCGTTTGAAAAGGAAAGATAACATTGATGAAGCTAAAATACTCATGCAAGATATTGATTGGCATTCTGGTAAGAACACAACTCCTCGCCAATCCAAAGATGATAAATGGTGTGTTTTTCCCATGATGCTAAAAGGACCTTACATTGCTGGGTCAAATATTCTTCCTGAGAATCTCGCTACCTATCAACCTTGGGTATTCTCTTGGCCCGAGAAGGATAAAGAGGTATGTTTATTCCAGCTTCGCTCACTTTATATTTCTTTATTTGTCTTTATTCTTTTGTTCGCTGACTCTTGCGACATTCTACAGATCCAAAAACTGAAAGATAGTTATAATAGGACTGGGAAAGCTAGTACCCTGTTAGCTCTTCGCTCATACACAGATGAGGTAAGAAATATTCTCTTATGATTTTGAATAATATACTATTGCCTCCATTTCTTATTTCTATCTGTTGTGTGAAGATTATTGCTGAAATAGAAGAGTCTGCCAATGTTGTGAAGATTGGTGATAAAGGAAAAGGTGATGTTCGCAGGGAAAGACCAACTGCTCCTCCTCCAAAGAAAAGAAAAGTTCGTTCTTCCTCTCCTTCAAATATTCCTTCTCATGAAAATTCCAAGAATGATGAAGATAATGATGACCCTGCTGCAAATGAAGATTCTCCATCTGAATCTTCTATGGCTAAGCTCTCTGGACTCTTTTCTGATTCTTTGCAAGGAATAGGAGATAGTCAATTTTCTAACACCTGTAAATCTCTCGCTACAATTTGCGATGTTCCTTTGCTGGATGGTGATAATTCTCTTCGCGGAGTTTCTAGATCATTGACTCCCAATTTCCTGCATTCTCTTAATAGTCTGGTATGCTTTCATCCTTTTATTTCTTCATTGTTGTAATTCAAAATTTCTCTCTATTTTAATACTTTTTATATTTTCTCGCAGGTTGGAAAAGCTTCTTTCGCTGTTGCTTCAGATCTAGAAAGGAGATGCGAAAATCTTAGAAAGAAGAATCTTCAATTTCGCACAAAGAATGAGGAATTGGAGGATGAAGTCAAATGTCTTCGCAAGAAAAACAGACAACTAGAAATTGATTCTTCTTCGTATAAGAACAAAATCTCTAGTCTTCAGCAAGATAATAATCAGCTCTATGGTATGTTACTTTTCTCCTTTCCTTTCATTCATTCATCCTGTTGTTTTATCTTATTTAATTGATCTTTTTTGCAGACATTTATGGTCTTTCTGATGAAGCTACCATTCTTCGTTCATTTCCTAATGCCTTGGATAATGATACCCTTCTTGAGCGTCTTAATAAATCTTTAAATAGTTTCTCAAATGATAAAATTTCATCTCTTTCCCTGAATGAACTAAGATCCAAATTTCGCCTCTTAGAAATTGACCATAGATCTAGTTTAGGTTTAGCCAACCGATTTAAGCGTCTCTTTCTTAATTCTAAAGAGAAAATCAATGAGTTCATAACCAAAATTAGCAGTCTCATAGATGATAAGGATCGCATCTCAGATCAAGGTGCTAAGGCTTTGGCGAAATTCCAAGAGACCCTTATTGAAGTTCAACTTGAACGAGATGAAGCTAACCGCAAAAATACCGAGCTATGTGACAAAGAAAACCAAATTCGTTCTCGCCTTCTTATAAGTAATGAGGATGAATTCGCTTGGGCTGCGAAAATCTTAGATGATGCCGGAAAAGATTTAGGTGTAAATGTTAGTCTCCAAGTTGAGCATACAACCTTGATTAGAGATATGATTTCTAACAGAGAAGGTTATTAACTGTTCTCCAATACTAATCTTTTGTTTCTTATTAATTTTCATCAAGTTATTAATTGATTGCCTTTTGCTCGCAGATTCTGAAAGTAGATATCGCAAAAGGATTGAGGAACTTGAAGCTAAAAAAGTGGAACTCGCAAAGAATCTTTCTTCTCGCAACGACAAGTATTCTAGATTAAAGAATCAGATCAAGATCACTGTTGCGAACTTTAAGAATGATGCTATGCATTTTCGCAATCAAACTATTCAAATGGTTTGCGATGACCATAGTATTCCTCATTCTGATTATCCTTGTCTCATAGAGGATATCCCACAGAACATTCCCAGTCTAATTATTTCTGATAGCGAAGCTGATGATGAAGAATCTGATAGTGATGAAGGTTATGATGGTGATGAAAATTCTGATGCAGACGAACAAGGGAACAAGTCTGATAAAGATGATGAAGGATCAACTAAGAAGTAGTCTTTGTTTCTTTCTTCAATCTTTTGTAATACTTGTACATTTATTCCTCCTTTCTGTATATTTGCAAATTCTTTTGGTTTTCCATATTCTTTAATATATGAGTTTCTTTCATTTTGACCTGCATTCATTAAAACAATTCTTCCTTGCAATATGGTTAATCAATATAATCATTAATTTTTTAATTTTTGCATAAATCTATCATGTGGAGACAAATAACATTTTCTAATTTCATTCATTCCCATACTTTCCTCTGTTATTTGTATCCAAATGAGAGACTTTGCAGATCTTTCTTGTCTTGTGCCTCATTTTCGCAGTTGTTTATTTATAATTTCACAATCTTATGAGAAATGAATTTCGATTCTTTTCAAAATCCCATTCCTGTGTGGTCTTATTTTTCCTTCCTAATTAAAGGTCTTATTATGCCACCTCTTGTCATTGGGACAAAATCGCAGGACGTTCTTGCACTTTCATGCGAAAACCCATTGATCTCGTCTTATCTTTTTATTTTGTATTATTGCCTCTTCAGGATTGTTGCACAAATATGACAAGCCTTAATACCCTTTCCAGTAAAAATCCTCATGACATTTGCGTCTTAAGACACTTATCAGCTCCCTAATGAAGGGTGCCGCCCTTATCTTCCCCCTGGTTGCCCCTTCAAGGAGGCGTACTTCTAACATACAAGGTTAGCTCCTCCCATCTAGTCTTAACAACAACCAGTTGTTTTCGAAGCCTCTTATCCCTTTTACCTATAGGGATTATGGTTACGAGACTGCACCCTAAGTGGGGTTTTCTTCGGGCCGAGTGCATTATAAGCCAAGACTTGTCAAGAATGGCAAGGTACACTTCAAACGCCCCTGGCACTCTTGACTCAACCGTGTACCTCGGCGCCTTGATCAGATTCTTCACTCCTTGGAAGAGTCCTTATTACCTTAGTCGCCCAACCTAAATCATATGTTTAAGTTGAGAATCCAAGGTTCCTCTCCCGGATGGGATTTATTGACCCCAAATCTCCATGAATCAGGTTCCGGTGGAGGTGTAGCCTTTCCCTGAGCCATGCAACAGGTACCCCCTTATATGACGTACTTTAGGTCTTACATTTGCCTCTTGCAAAATTGTATTCGCGAACTAGGGTGTACGCCATAAAGGTTCGCCCCTTTCTCTTTTATCATTGTTCTCTGATTGTCTTTTGTAGAATTCATTATCTCTGCGAGATTCTTGCACATCATTCTATTGTATTTGCATTTCACAATCTCAATTTTGTCATTCAATAAAATGTAATTTTGAGAATTTTATTTATTGAGAGCGTGTCGCAACAAATTAATCATTCATACAATACCTTTGCCATCCTATGCTTCTTTGTTATTTTGTGTCACTGTTTCTTTGGTAGTGATATGTTCACCATTTTTTATTCTGAGCTAGCATTAGTTTCGCAACATCTCTTCTTCTTTTCTTTCGATTGTATCCATCATCAACCTCTCACTTCTTTGTGTCTCTTTGATTTTGTGTCGCCAATTTTCCTTCTTGTTTGCTCTCCCTTTCGCAAGATTCTATCTCAGTTTCGTAACACCTCTTTCCTTCTACCCAATCTCCCTTTATTATTCCTATACCGCTGGGGTGAGGGAATTTGATGCATTGATGGAAAGTTGAAGCTACACCTAGAATCCCATCTAGCCAAGGTCGACCAATTAATGCATTGTAGGGTGATTCTACATCAACGACACAAAATAGGATTTCAGAAGATATTCGCATAGTAACCTCCCCTTTAGGTTTGTTGGCAGTACCATTAAAATCATATATCTTATATGTTGATGGTATAAGATCATCATATCTTCCTCCCATAGTTTTATAAGTATGATAAAATAAGATGTTCACAGAGCTTCCAGTGTCGATCAAAATCCTATTAATAGCCCATGAATCTTCAGCTTTATCATCCTCATTTTCTTTCGATTTTGGATTAATTTCTAATTTTACTACCAATGGATTATCATGTACTTCTTCACCTTCAGGGATTTCCTCTGCAGTAAAAGAAATAATCTTTTTCTGCCATTCCTCTAGTGGCGAGATTTTCGCAATATTCATAATTTCTTTTCCATCAGTATCTCTTGCGAACACTCTACTCAAAACATTGTCATGAAAATATTCAATTGTCTTGAATGAATGTACAATAGAGTGACAGAATAGATTCTTTGCTTTTGCACCAACTTCTATGAAGAATGTTTCCTTCTTTTTCATCGTGTTTACTTTGTGATGTTCTGGTGGTGGTGGCAATGGATGAGATTGTGGGTGCCCTACCAAAAAGTGGTTTAGTTTTCCTTGATCTATCATTCTCAGAATAATTCTTTTTACATTTCTGCAATCATTTGTAGTATGTCCATGAAAATGATGATAAGAACAAAACTCATGACTTCTGTGGTTTGGAGGTGGTTCCGTTCCCATGTTCCATGGTGTTGGTATATTCTCCATCAAAATTATAGCTTCCCATATTTTCTCCACACTTGCATTTAGAGGTGGAATCTTGATTTCTTCCCATACTACCTTGTGACCTCCTTGTACTCTATTATAGTTTTGTCTTTGACCTCCATAAGTTTCTTGTGGCTGATCGAGTCTTTCAATCTTGTTATTTCCACCACGATTGTAGAAATTTCTTTCTCCTTCATACTCCTATTGATCTTGGGTTCCCATAGCCTCCAGCTTCTGTTGATTGTTACCCGTCACCTTCTCTTGTTGTACTTGCAAAGTATTCGCCACTGTGTTTATTAGTTTGGGTAATAAGCTTGCATTCGCTGTTTGCGAACTAGTATTCGCAACTGGGTATGATTCAATTTCATTTTGCCTTTCCTCTAGAGAAATATATTCTTCTTGAAGTTCTCGCAATTCAGTCATTGTGATCGTATTCTTGATTATGAAAATTTGGATATACAATAGGTTGGTTGCAAACATAGCATTGATGAATGATAAGATAAGATATCTCTCATCTACACGGCCAGCCATTTCGCTATACATAGTCCTCCATCTTTTAGTTAGGTGCTTCAAACTTCGCGAATCCTTTGTTTTAATCCAAACATGTCTTCAATACCAGGTCGCGAAGAATTATTACTTATATATTCCCCCAGAAATGTAGTCTGCAAATGATTAAAGGATGTTATTGTATTCTTTGGTAGACCTTCGAACCATTTTAACGCCTCCCCTGTTAAGCTGGATGCGAAATACTTGCATGATACGACATCATGATTTTCCCATTGCAGCATACACCTCACATAGGCTTTAATGTGTTAAATTGCACAAGTTGTTCCATCAAAAATGCTGGTTAATGCGGGAAAATTGCATTTCGGAGGTATTCCTCCTAGTTGTACTTCCCTTGTAAATGGAGTTTTCGCAGCTTCTTCTATAGCTTCATCCAATTGTCTTCTGCCTACTTCTCCTCTATTAATTAGCATTCCTCTTATTTCTTCTAACTCTTTCAAGATTTGTTTATTTACACCTGAATTTTGATCAATTGGTCTTTTTAATTTCGCCTCCCTTCTTCTGCGTTCATGTATTTCTTCTCTCGCGAAATTTTGCATTTCTTCTTCATTATCCTCATCTCGTCTTCTTCTGCGAGTCTCTTCTTCATCTCTATCTTGAATTCGCATATGATTATGTCTCTCATTTTCCACTTCATGATTTTGTTCATTTCTTATTAATTCCATTCGATGTCTTTCAGCCATCCTCTTTATTATATCATACTCTTCATTGATATTACTGTTATTCCGGTTTTGTGTATGCCTTCTTTCTCGATTGTCGTGATTGTTCTGGCGAATTGTCTCCTGAAGCTCTTGTTCTTCCCTTTCCGCTCTCAATCTTTCACGTTCCCAAATTAAACGTGCTTGTTCAGCATAATGTCTTTGAATTTCTTCTTCAATCGTCTATTGATTTCTTTGAGTTTCTCTTTCATGTAAAATTCTCCTTCCTTCCTCTCGATTTCCTTCGCCATCTTGGTCATTTCGTCCCTGACGTTGTCCGTTCTCTTGATTTCTACCATTTTGCCTATCAAAAGTTTCATTTTGTGGAACGTAACGATCATCAGTTCTTTCTTCATTTTCGCGATATTCTTCATTAGGATTTGATATTTCTTCTTGAATATTGTTTCCAACATTAATTTTGGGTGAATTTTGCCTCATTTCTCCTCTAGTCGATCTTGAATATGATTTTGAAACACTTCTCGATCTTCTACTCTGTAGTATCATATTTTCCATACTCAATTCGTGATTTTGTCTTGTTAAATTCGTACGTTCTTCTGCCTCAACTCTTCTTTCTTCGTGTATTCTTCGTATCAATGTTTCTAATGCTCCAATTTCTTCATCTCCATGAATTATTCCTTCATCTGCTTCTTGATTTCTCTCTACCTGTCTATGGTTTCTGGTTTGCTCCTCTTCTTCTACTTCTTCTGCTGAATTTGATTGCCACGTGTGTATACTCACCCTATCATAATCTGTATTCCTTCCTTGTATTAGTGTTTGTTGAACTGGTGGTTTAATTCGATTTTCTCCATTATTTCTCATTCTAGTTGATTCTCCCATTTCACTTCTTTCCATTCCAGCAATTCTCTTGCTTCTTCTGACAGTAGTTAGTTGTTCTGATGTATTTCTTCTTCTAGCCATTTCTTCAATATTAATGAATTGAAAGAGATTATGTAAAATTCTTAATCAATCACTCCAAATCTTCACAAATCTCAATATTAATCTTCACAAATCTCAATATTAATCTTCAATCTTTTCTAGAATAATCTTCAATCTTCAATCCGTCCCTGTTTCTAGCGCCATTATGTAGTTGCAGGAAATCCTACACTACACCCCTCACAAGATTTCATTAACATTCAACTCATTTTAGATCAAAAATCTTAATTTTATTGATGAATCTTTGAACAATCTTACAAGAAAAGATAAAGGAATCAAGAATAACCACTGTTCTAGATTTTCTCTCTCCTCTTTACTTGCTTCTCACTCGGAAAAAAGATCTCTCCTTCCTTTACAACTGAACGACTATTTATAGGGAAATACACAGTGGATGACAGCTAATCTGTCCTTTATTTTCGGATATGGCTTGCGACATTCTCGCAACCTTACGAATGTTAATCTCGCAAACTCTCTAATTTTCGCAGGACTATCACATCTTTCTCATGATTTTAACTGACGTCATTTATTATGTCATTTCTGGAATTGTTCTGCGACGCTGTTGTGTTGTGTTGTTGATAATTTCGCTGATGCATTATTTCTTTGAAATTTTGATCCTACATCCTACTCCTCCTTCTTTCGTTAGAGACTATGGCACTAAACCATTTAGTATCTTGGCTAGGGTTTTTTCAACTTCTATTCTGAAGCAATGGGAGGTTAGAGGACCTTTGAATAACTTTTGGGGAGTGCATCTAGGTTTTCAAATAAGGGAAGTAGATCCAAAACTTTTCATTATCACCTTTCGAAATGAAGATGATTTCATTTGGATTTCAACAAATGGTCCGTGGTATCCATTTGCTAATGTTCTTGCTGCAACAACTGCTTATCAAGGAATGAGTATCTCAACTGAAAATGTTAAAGAAATCCCGATACGAGATACCATCTCAAACACTAAATATGAGCATAGGAAAAACCATGAAATTATATGATTAATTGCTAGTAAGATTGGAAATGTTTCAAGAGTATGCAAAGGTAGTGAAACACCTGATTGCCAACCTAGAGTTTTAGTTTGGGAAAATATTGAAAAACCTCTGATAGATCATCTGCTAGTCAAAGTGGGAAGATATCTGGTCACTTGTATCTACTTTAACTACTTAAATCTTCCTTCTAATTTTGTTCTCATTGCCTGCGTTTTGGGCACAAAGTGGAAAATTGTGTTGTTCTAAAAGGTCGACCTTTAGAAGACATCTATGGTATCTCAATCAACTCTCCCTATCCAAGTGATGACATGAACTGCTTAAATGATGAATCGTTCAAATCTGGAACCCAAAAGATAATTTCGACTGCCATGGGAAGCCAGTACCAGTAGAGACGTACCTTTCGCAGCCAGGTGTGCGTGAAACCTTTGCGGGCATTTTCAGAACCTACGTAGATGAAGAACCAACCTTTCAGGATAATCACCAATCTTATGAAGTTTTAGGACCTTTTGTAATTGAAGAGGATATGCCTCAAGCATCATCTAATGTGCTAGGAAAAATAACTTTTCCATTCAACTTGCCGGAGAACTTTATCCCTCTGCCGAAATCATAGGAAGAATCGTTCCAATCCGCTAACTCTGAAACGATCAGAGTAATCGTTGAGTCAAGATCGACCAATCTGGTGCTTCAGAATGGTTCTTGTCTCTTACAGGATTTATTGCTAATCCGGATCAGCAAACTAGGATAAGTTCTGCTTCTCCTATGAGAAGAAAACTTTCTTTTTCATCTTTTGGAAATGCTAGGGATTCATTCGAATCCCCAATTTCACCCTTGTCTTTAACTCCTAAAAATTAAGTAACCGCTCCTTCTCATAACCAAGAGAAACAAATTTGCATTGCATCCAATTTTCAAACTCCTTTAACTCAACCAAAATCAGCTTTCAAAATATCAGTTTCAGATTTTTTATCTTCTTCATCATTGGAAAATCACTGCTCCATCCCTTCAATGGATGAGGAATTTTTGCAAATTGATCAATATGGGTCTAATGTCATGGAAAACAGAGCTCAGTCAAGTGCTTATCTACCAATCCATTCCCAGGCCTAACCCCTTTGAAGCAACAGTAGGAGACACAAGTACTTCTCATAAATCCCAATCTTTTTCTGGTTTCTGTTGGCCTAATTTAATTTCAATCATCTAATTCTAAGTACAAATCTTAATCATCCTGTCTATTTTAGAATTTACATCTATATGTTTTTGCTTAGTGTTTGTTTTCTTTCAGGTCTCTGTTTACTTGTTAACCTGTACTCTCATTTAGTTTTACTTACTTTTTAGGACCAGGAATCTATTTGTTACTTTGTTTGTCACGCGATACTTAGTTCCACCTCTTTAGCATGAAATGAAAATCTTAGCTTGGAATGTGCAAGGATGCAGAAATCCCTTGACTCAAAATCACTTGACAAATATAATTAACACATAAAAACCTGAAATCATTTTACTCTCAGAAACAAATAACCAAAGAAAGTTTGTTAAATCATTAGTATCTTCATTTCCTAGTTACCATATAGTTGACCCCATAGGTACAGTAGGGGGGCTTGTTATAGCTTGGATTGATGGCTTTAACTTTGAAATACATGGTTCAATCATTGATCCGAGAATTTCTACAATAAATTAGGTATGTTCTTCTCGAATCCAAGGGTGGCTTGTCAGTGGAACATAAATATGATTAATATTATTGTTAACTCAGCTTTTGACACCAATCAATGGGACCTTTTGTAATTGAAGAGGATATGCCTCAAGCATCATCTAATGTGCTAGGAAAAATGACTTTTCCATTCAACTTGCAGGAGAACTTTATCCCTCTGCCGAAATCAGAGGAAGAATCGTTCCGATCCGCTAACTCTGAAACGATCAGAGTAATCGTTGAGTCAAGATCGACCAATCTGGTGCTTCAGAATGGTTCTTGTCTCTTACAGGATTTATTGCTAATCCGGATCAGCAAACTAGGATAAGTTCTGCTTCTCCTATGAGAAGAAAACTTTCTTTTTCATCTTTTGGAAATGCTAGGGATTCATTCGAATCCCCAATTTCACCCTTGTCTTTAACTCCTAAAAATTAAGTAACCGCTCCTTCTCATAACCAAGAGAAACAAATTTGCATTGCATCTAATTTTCAAACTCCTTTAACTCAACCAAAATCAGCTTTCAAAATATCAGTTTCAGATTTTTTATCTTCTTCATCATCGGAAAATCACTGCTCCATCCCTTCAATGGATGAGGAATTTTTGCAAATTGATCAATATGGGTCTAATGTCATGGAAAACAGAGCTCAGTCAAGTGCTTATCTACCAATCCATTCCCAGGCCTAACCCCTTTGAAGCAACAGTAGGAGACACAAGTACTTCTCATAAATCCCAATCTTTTTCTGGTTTCTGTTGGCCTAATTTAATTTCAATCATCTAATTCTAAGTACAAATCTTAATCATCCTGTCTATTTTAGAATTTACATCTATATGTTTTTGCTTAGTGTTTGTTTTCTTTCAGGTCTCTGTTTACTTGTTAACCTGTACTCTCATTTAGTTTGACTTACTTTTTAGGACCAGAAATCTATTTGTTACTTTGTTTGTCACGCGATACTTAGTTCCACCTCGTTAGCATGAAATGAAAATCTTAGCTTGGAATGTGCAAGGATGGAGAAATCCCTTGACTCAAAATCACTTGACAAATATAATTAACACATAAAAACCTGAAATCATTTTCCTCTCAGAAACCAATAACCAAAGAAAGTTTGTTAAATCATTAGTATCTTCATTTCCTAATTACCATATATTTGAACCCATAGGTACAGCAGGGGGCTTGTTATAGCTTGGATTGATGGCTTTAACTTTGAAATACATGGTTCAATCATTGATCCGAGAATTTCTACAATAAATTAGGTATGTTCTTCTCGAATCCGAGGGTGGCTTGTCAGTGGAACATAAATATGATTAATATTATTGTTAAATCATCTTTTGACACCAATCAATGGGATCTAACATGCTTTTATGGTAGCCCTTATCCCTCTAATAAAAACATAGCTTGGGACTTTTTAGAAGAAATCAGTGTACAAATAATTTGAAAAAATATGCCACGGATAGTTCTAGGATATTTTAACATGATTTTTTGTTAATCTGAGAAGTTAGGAGGGCTGTCATTCAATAAATCTAATAGTTATTATTATACAACATTTTACAGAGAGATGGCTTATATGATTTAGGTTTCTCAGGTTCTGACTATACTTGTGATAACCATAGAGAAGGTAACCAAAACATTCAGGAAATGCTAGATATTGCAGTAATTAATGCTGATTGGCACTCTCAATTTCCTAATGCTTCCCTGAGACACCTTGTGTCCATGGGTTCAGACCATTTCCCTATTCTGCTTTATAATGATAACATAAAAACTAAATTAGAATGGGTATTTAAGTTCTATGACACTTTGTTAAAGGAAAGATCATGCATTCAAGTTATCAAAGAAACATGGAAAGATCATAATGCAGAAGATATCTCTCAAAGTTTGGTCACAAACTTGAATACCTTAGGAACTAACTTGCTGGATTGGAAAAGTAATATTTTGAAAACTTTTTAAAGATATTGAAAGACTAAATGCAAGTAGATTTACTGGGCACCAACAGAAAAGATTAAAGGAAAAATTAGTAGAATTAGAACTCCTATATGATACCCAAGAAGCCATAACAAAGCAACAATCTAGGGATAACATTATTGAGGTAGGAGAAAGGAATACTAAATACTTTCATACAATTACTATGAAAATAAGAAAATGTAACAACATAGAGAGTATGCTTAACACACAGAATGTGGAACTAGAAATATAACTGAGATCAGTACAGTTCTTACTTATTATTTTCAAACTATTTTTAAGGAAACATCCTCAGACCAGCATATAAATGAACAACTATTTAAAGACATCCTACTAGTTCTCTCTCTTCAAGACAATTCTAGTATATTGGTTCCACCTACTAGGTAGGAAATCTTTTTAGTTTTTTTTTTTTTTTTTGCTAAATCCATGTTGTATTAATGAATAACCAATATGTACAAAGTGTTCATAAGAAAAGAGGTCAGAAGACCCCAAAAACTTACAAACTACTTGAATATGAAATAAACAACATTAGGAAATTCTAAAGACAAAAGGAAATCAGGCCTTTCATCATAATTTAAACCTTCACCATTACGAAGATAACATCCCCTTTTAGCCATCTTGTCTGCTGCAAAATTAGCCTCACGATAAGTATGAACAAAACGAATAGAGTCATAATTGTTTTGTATTCTTCTCCATCTGTGCTTGACAAACCAAGGAAGATTTGTACCCGTCAATGTCTTAATTGTTCCCATTGAATCAGAACGTACAACCACTCTTTTAACATTCCACTTCATAGCCCACTCCAAACCAACAATAATACCATAAAGTTCAGCTAAGAAATTAGTAGTAGAACCCAAACCAATACTCATAGCACCCAAAAAATTACAATCAGCATCACGAACAACAACACCAGCTCCAGCTATACCCGGATTTCCTTTGGCTGCTCCATCACGACATAATAAAATTTCATCCCTATTTGGCGGACTCCAAAAGCACTCAATTGGCTGAACCTGCTTAACCTTCCTATGCATCACACGGAAAAAGTTCAAAAATATTTTTAGTTTTAAATAACATGAAACCTAATAAATATCCAGGACCTAATGGGTTCCCAGTTAGTTTTTTCTTGCACAATTGGGATACAGTAGGTACACAAGTCACTTTGATGATCGCTGTCGTGTGCGTCAAAAATAATTTCACTTTCTCATTTAACTAAAATAAATGAAGTATGTGGTAAGAAAGAGTTCGTTCCCACATAGAGGCTTTTGTTATAAAATTTCAGTTTCTTAGTAACCAATGAGGGGATTTTTGATTTAGCAAAACAATAAAATAATTAAAAGAAATAAAATAGTATTAGAAGTAATTAATAAGAGGAATATATTGGTCAAGGGGTTGTATCATTCACAAACATGTATTTTCATCAATGACTAGAATTGAAAATTTAATCTCTCTTTTACTAAAAGTCCTAGGATATCTTGATCACAAGAATATCCCGCTAATTGCCTGATTTTAAACACAAACACATTAAAAGATGCATAAATAAATTCTACTTAAAAAGCAACCTAAAGTGTAAAAGCACAATTAGATTTAGCTACCCAAGAGCATTAAGTTTTATGAAATAGACAAATCAAAGCAATCGAACGTGTAAAAACACTAATTCGATTTAACTAAGGTTATGATTTACTTGTGACTAGTAGGATATATCACTACAAGCACTACTCACAATTAAGTTACTTGCAATCAGGAATTGACAACTTTTTCGTATTGAGAATCCTAATCTAGCAATAGAGGTGAATGCAAATGCAATTGGTTCCGGACTCAACCAAACAAGCAATCAAATCATATGACAATATAAACCATGGATCATAAACAATAAAGTTGAGACAAAACTAATTCATGAATGCAAATAACATGTTGTGAAATCAACTTAACCCTATTTGTTTAGCTACTCATAGCTTTTGAGTTCATCATAATCAATAATAAAAATGAAGAAGATAACAAAATAAATGAAAGCAAACCCTAGTCGCCGCTCTCTCCAAAAGCTCCAAGTAGTAGTGTAATCCATCATAATCCAACGTTGTAGAAAACTTTTCTCTTTTGTAGCTCTTCTTAGTTCCAAAATTAGGTCTTCAAAGCCCAAAGTCCAAGTGGTCCAACAAGCCCATATGTGAGAAAAATCCATGTGAAAATATGTCCCAAAAGTAGTCGCCGGAAAACTGGTAAAGGTGCCGGAAGTTGGCATGAAAAGTCGCCGGCAAGTAGCTCAGGTGACCGTCAAAGTCCACCGGTTACCGGTCAAATGGGTCAAACGAGTCAACTCGGGTCAAGCAGACCGAGTCAGTGAACTCGGCTCAGTGTCAGATAAGTCTACTCAGATCTGAATCAGCATAGTCAGCCAACTGACTTGGCTGAGTTGGTCAGGACAAGGCCATTGCACTGGCCTAAGCTCTGTTGCACAATCATTATGAGCAGCATTACACCTCCAGCCATAATGGCTCATTCCTGCACATAAACATCTGCAATTTCCTGTCACAGCCATATATAACACCATCACCAGTAGATCATCCTCATTCAGCTTCACAACTTCAATAACCATAAGCTACACCTTGACTGTCTCAGTTCATCTTAAGGTGCACCTGCAACATCACCAGTTGCTCAACCATTTTGAAGCTTCAGTTCATGCTTGAATACCACCAACTGATATCAATACCACCTCCTCATTCTCATCTCAGTGCCACAATCACAACCATTAATACAACACCATCATCAGTTGATAAGTTGCTGCTTCAACCAATCCAGCAAACCATCTCCAATCCTGCAAGCTTCAGTCCATCTCTGCTTCAAAATAACAGCTGCAATATGGCTCTGCAATTCATGCATCTTCTCTAAATTCCACCACCATAACCACCAAGTCAAGCCAAACAACACCACCAGAACAGCCAAAAACTGCAAACCAAATCCACCAATGCCTAGCCATTCCTACAACCCCGTTGCACCAGAACCCACGGAAACTGCAATACAACCATCTCCATTCTGCAACCACCACTATCTAAGTAAAACCATTCTTCCATTCATTTTCAAACCATCTCAGTTGTAACCACCAACACACTTCATGCTAGCTCTTCCACCTGCAATCACCATCATGAGCAACATCTGTAGCACCAAAACACTCTCCATTCCTCTATTCCATTACCACTATCTTAACTGCAGCTGAACCAACTCATGGAAATTATCCACTCCCTGTAATTCCTTCAGCAATCTTCTTCTGTATTTTAGTGAATTCCATCCAAAAATCAAGTCATATGAAGACCCAACTTTCTTCAATTAACGGCAACAACAACAACCACTTAAACATCACCAACAACTTCACAACAACCTGTAGCTTTTGATTCCATTTAAGCTCTAAAATATCCCAACAGAGAGCTTCAATTTCTCCTTCATATTGATTTCTTATTCATCTCAACCTCTCAAAACCCTTCATCAGTTTCTTTATAAACTTCGAAAGCTTAGCCATTAACATATCCATAAGTAACCTCCATCGAATTCACAGTATCACAATTTCTCAACAAACCCATTGCACAGAGACGCTTGAATTCAATCTCCTTCTCAGTCCCAGATCCAATCTGTTTCACTGTTCAACAACATCATCATCTCACTTCTTCCCTGTTGTCTTCATCATCATAGAAACAGTGGAAAACGAAATCGATTCACTGCCTTTCCCCCAATCGAAATCTCTTCAGCAACAATGTGTCTCCGACAACAGCTGCTTCTCCTCTCTGAGGCACCATGTCTCTCTCTCTCGGTTATGTGAAAAATATACTATATGGGTTCAATATATAGAAGCCCCACTAAATAGATCCTCCCCTATCAACTCCATACTTTCACTTTTTAATATTTCTAGGCCCAGAACTTTAGATTTCAGGGCTTGGTAATAAAGTTTAGGGTTTGGGGGAAATTCGTAATACCAAAAATGCCCTTTACTATATATACCTAATGAAATAGGCTATAGGTTTCATTTCCAGATTCATTTTCAATTTCACTTTCTCTCACTTCTCTCTCGTCTCTGCTCTGAAGAAAATTAGGGTTCTTTCATCAAACCGAAGAAAACAATTGCAGAGAGCAAGAAAACGATTCTCGCTCCATCGATCTTCGCTGATAACATTTACGTATTACAGGAGAACGAAAGCAATCATTCATTTTTGGTTTTAGATTGAATCTCAGATCAGAGCTTCAACGATTATTTTAGGGTTTTCTTTCTTCCCTATCAGTTATAATCGAATCTCTGTATTTTTCAGTTGATTCTAAGATATCTCATGTATTGATTGAATTATTCTAGTTCTTAATCGATTTATAGATTTAATCGATTTGATCCAAAGAGGTTTAACAACTGAACATCAATCTACAAGTTCGAATCAATCAATTGACTCTAATTTGTTGTTTCGAAGCTACTTCAGGTAAGGTTTTCAATTTGATTCAATAGGTTTTCCTCATTTAGTAGTTCTATTTTCTTAGTTTGATTAGGTTCTTATTTTTGTTTTCGTTGACTTTATTCAGATCGGAGAAGAACATGATTTTTATTGAATCAACAGGTTTTGAATCTAGGTATGTTTAGGTTTATTGTTGTTTCTGTTGATGTTGTTATTTAAGTTCGATTTGTTGATAATACTAGTTACTAGTTGAATTCAATCAGCTAAGAAGATATTCTCCATTCAATAAAAACGCTGGTCTCTCATAATTCTAGTGGAGCCAGTTGTGGAATCTTGTTGGTGTTTTTATCTTGCTTATCTTGACTACACATGTTGAGTTTGATTAACGAATCTATGGTGGTGTTGGTGGTAGAGATGCAGGTTTTGGAGGAGTATGAAGAGGCTGTGGTGGTAGAGGTGGTGGTATTGGAGCAGGTTTGAAGGAGGATTTTGAAGTCAGTGGTGGTGTTTTAATTGATGAATTGAAGGAGATGATGTGATGATAGAGGGTGAACTATTTTAAGTTTCTACTGCTGGTGCTAGTGGTCACAGGTAATTAGCTGATTTCACAAAGTTTTCTTCTTTTTAAATGTTTATATTTTTGTTGTACTCAAGGTTAACTTGTTCTGATAAATTTACTACGTTAGCATCCCCAATGAATTATTGTTTTTACTGTTGAATTATGCATCAAGATAGTTCTCGTAGATGGGACATTGATTATTCGTGATAAACTTATTGCTTTTTCTCCATATAGATATTCTTATGACGCCTGAATACCAATATCAGTTCTCTGATTATCAAGTAGGCCTTCTTGATTACTTACGACTAGCTACTTCTTTTCTTGAAAGGTAGTATATGGATATATATGGATATAGGTCTGTAATGGTTTCACTTAACTCATACATCTGTTTAACTACACATTGCATCTGTTTACCTGCACATTACACATGCCAAATGCATGACAATTTGCACGTTTAACTAGCATTGACAGAATATGGATGTGTAACTAGTAGTTACACATTCTAATTAAATGTGTAACTTATAGGTACACAAGCTAAATGAATGTGTATCTACTAGTTACACATGCAAATTAGATGTGTAACTTATAGTTACACATGCTAATTTGATGGGATATGCATATGTAACCTAATAAGAAACTTCTATCTGTTATAGTGGTTATATTTATGAAATTGAGGAAAGAACATCAAGTCCTAGTAGTAGGGAGTAGCAGTGGAGCTAGTGATTCTGGAAATGATGAGATTGAATGTGGAATTGTTAGTAATGATTATGTAAATTTGCGAGATAATTTGAATGATGGGGCTTTGGATGTTGGGTTGCTGGGAAGCGACATTTAGATGAGGTTTGTGCTGCTAAAATACTGTTTGCTTGTATTATAATTTTCGGGAATTTTGGAATATAATACTTTTGAGTTTTCGTTCAGCTACGAAAAGATGGTAATTACATTGCATGCTGGGGTAGAGTATGCTGGAGTTCCTTTAAAGAACTGGGTGCTTATTGCTGGAGGCCAATCAGCTATATCTGGATCTTAATGCATAGTCATGCCATGTATCATTCTGTGGAGCAGGTCTGTGATTTCTTATATACATCAACATATATTATACGTTTATTGTACAGTTCATGATTTGATCATATTTGTAGAGTGTTATAACTTGGAAAGATAAATGGACTTGTAGCTACTAGTTACATATGCTAATTAGATGTGTAACTTTTATGTACACATGCTAATTAGATGTGTAGCTACTAGTTACACATGCTAATTAGATGTGTAACTTATAGATACACATGCCAATTGAATTGAATAGGTTACAAGGAAATTATTTTCTTGTACAATGATTAGAGGAATTTCTTTGGAAATGATTCTCAGTTCAGATTATTAGTAGGTTTATTCCAATATTTGTGTTGCTTAAACCAGAACTTTATACTGTGATATCGTGTTTATTATCTAAGAATCTGATAGATTTTGTGGTGTGTGTGCCTGCTGTTTGATATAGATTATGAAGCATTTATTTCCGTGAATAATATATTGAATTCCTGCCTTTGCTTAATGATTTGAGTCCTTCAATTCCAGTATTCTTATTTGTCTTTGTAAGTTTTCCGCTTAGAAATATATAAGTGGGTGTAATAGAAGTTAAGGATGTAACTGTTCATGAATCATGACATCCTTGAAAGCTTGGTTTGAGGATATCTACTTTTCCAAATTGGAAAGTGATTGTAGGGGTTGTTGTAGTTGTTTCATTTTGATTTCTATAGCTAACATAATATACGTGCCAAGTATACAAGCCATAATACTGATGTCTAACTGCGGCTTACAGATGTCATATGCATGTGTAACTGCCTATTACACATGCCTATGACATATGTAACTGTGACTTATACATGATATATGCATGTGTAACTGCCGATTACATGAAGAACAGTTTGCTTGTGTATGAACTTTTTCTAGGTTTTTTTAGCTGTTTTTACTTCTTTTAACCGCTCTAGTATTCAAAATGTTCTTTTACATTTATTTCATGGAAATATCCAACTGAGGAAAGTAACTAGATTTCTGATGAAGGATGTGGCATCTCGCTTGGCTGAGAGAGCAATTGCACTAGCTGTGTCTGGCACTGCATTGGACATTGTACTAACTGAAAGCTAGGATCCGGTATGTGATCTACTCAGCAATGTGCTCTTTCGTCCTGAATAACGAAATAAATTAGGATTATAAAGTTTTCTGCGAGGTTATTTCTTATGTTCTTGTTGTTGCTTACAGAAGTTGCAAAATCTTTTTTGTCGATTTTACAGGTATATGGCGCTAGGCTAATTAGGAGGTGGCTAGAGAAGAAGGTGGTGACAGAGTTGTGAAAGATGCTTATAAGATAGGAGATTGACGAGAACTCTACCGTGTATATTGATTCAAGTCTATATGGAGCTGACCTTACTTATCGAGTCGAAAAGAATGGTGAATTGGTGAATGACAGCACTGAAATTGCACTTGATACTACTGCAAGGTTAGTCCAGCATGCCTCAGTCTATATTTTGTTACCTATTTTTCGTTTTCCCGGAAATGTTGAACCTTTAACTCATAGCTTTACCGTAGAAATCAGTGGTTTGAACATTATACACTTGGTAATCATGCTTATGTTCTTGCCTTTATTGGTTCGTGTGCTGATTCCAATATGGATGTGTAACTCCTAGTTACACTAGTCAATTGCATGGTAACTGCTAGTTTCACTACTCAGATGTATGTGAAATTGAGTATACATTGTTTTTCATTTAATCTTATAAAAACTAATTGCTTGTCGTTATATTTTAGGTCTCGCTGGAACTGAAGTTGACGCTGAACACACAAGTCAGACACATGTGTAACTCTCAATTACACTAGATACATGCATATATAGCTCTCAATTACACTAGACAGATGTGTGTGTAACTTCTAGTTACACATGCTAAGAAATTATTACAAATGAATATTAAAGTAATACATGTACTTTTTTTATGCGTTCTTTTTGATGTCTATTTTTTGATATGTAACTTTGCATGACACATGTCATAAGGATGTGTAACTTCTGGATACACATGGCATATGCAAGACTAAACTTCTAAATTCCTTCACACTTTAAAACACCAATGAATTCAGCGAAAATTCCTCTCATAAATGAGCTTAAGTATTTCCACCTCCTTTAGTTTTCCTCTTTGGAGTTTTCATTCTTATTGCTTGCTCTTGCGTTTCCTTGATATACTCCTTTCGAAAAAATAAATCATTTAAAAACTTTTGTTCGGTATCAAATTTTGTAATTGTACAAAATATCTTATGTTCTTCTTTTGTTAACTTGGGCTGGGTGTGCAAGCCCAAGTTTGAATCCGAGCAAGAGTCCTTGTTGGTTTCAAGTTCTTCACGACCAAAGTCCAAGTGCGTTTGGCTTTGTAACACACTGAATTTGTTCAGTGATAAAACTCCACCAGCATTAACTTTCGCATGTGTAGTTCTTTCCAAGTCCTCACGAATCTTCTTTAAATTATCTAAATCTTCTTCCATTTTTTTTCCAAGTTCCAAAACAATACACTCTTCAACACTTAATTCAATACCTTGTTCCACTTGAGCTTTGAGCTGTGCAAGAAGTTCAAGGATTTACGAAATGAATTAGGCTTGCTGTTTACCATTGTGTTGTACGTCATCTTCTAGTGTATAGTCATCAGCAGTAAGCGCATTCCCATGATGACCATTCCAGCATCAGCTTTCTCCACAGAAATTTCAGGAACAAAAGGAATGACTGGAGCTGTCTTTCCTTTTTTCTTACGCCCAGCTTCCTTCCATACAGTGCTACCATTAGGAACATTACTGCCCCTAGCAATATTCCCATTTTCTTGCACATCATTAGATAACTCTTCATTGTTTAGCCGATATTGAACCGCATCAGATGTATGGGATGTATTGTCAACCACACCCCCATGCTGTCGACGCACATCTTCAGTTGACTTCTTAGTGCCATTCACCTGACCTTGAGAAGCATTCTAAATTTGTGAATTGTTAACAATGTTCTTTGATTTCTTACGACATTCTGAGTCAGAATGACCAATAAACTTACACTTAGAACAAAACTTAGGCTTATTGTGTATCTCAAAATTCTGCCAGAAATACAAATGCCCCACTGTTACATGAACTGCATCTGTGTTGAGCTCGGCAAAGTTTATATCAATAAGGACTGTAGCGAAATATACATAATCATGAGAAAGAGTACGTTTATCGACCACAATAGGTGTTCCAAGGTCTTTACCTATAGCCAGCAGTGTTTTTTCAATCCGGTATTCCACATGAAAGCCAGGAAACTTAACCCATACAGTAGCATGAGAAGTTTTATGTTTGTCTGCATCAAAACCTGGAAACCATTCCATGAGATTAAGCTTTTGTTGTTCAAAAAACCATGCTTCCACGTTAAGAATCATGTCTTTGTCTTCCTGAGATTGCAACTTAATGATAAAGAATCCCCTATTCATGGGAACGAACTGCACACGATCTTGGCCTAACTTCCATTGCTTTTGGAAGTTATTTTCCACATCTTGAAATTTAACACCCTTTAGATCTAAGCGACCTATAAGACTTAATTTCCATAACTCACAACCTTCATCATAGAAAGAATCAGGTATAACAACTGCTGGTTTCCCCTCTTTTATGGTAGGGATTGGTAACTTAGACAAATCCAAAGTTGTATCCAGAATTTATTTTTTCCCCAAAACCTTATCAACGTAGGTTAGGTTTTTTGTTTGGGTTGAGTCCGAAAATCCCCCATTTATTGATTGATTAGCCTGTCCATTAACTGTTGTATGAATCATCACGAATCAAGGAACTGAAACTGATGATCCAAATACGTGAAAATTGAAAACCCTAAACGTGAAAAAATTGAGTTTTCCAAAATCGCCAAAAAGAGCAAATTTCGGACATTCTCTTTCCAAATGAGCTCCTTTTCGGACCGACAAAAAATTCCAAGGTGTAACCGATCACAAGCTACTTTGGGAAGTAAGGTGTAACCGATCAAAATCTATATTGAGAAGCATGGTGTAACCAGTCACAACCTATCTTGGGGAGCATGGTATAACTGGTCGTAACTAATATCGTGAGTCATAGTATAACCGGTCCCAAGAGCAAAACCGAGTTTCCAAGTTCACACATTTCTTCATGTTGTGTGTGAATTCGGAATTAGGGTTTGCTAAGAGAAACTTTTAGGTGTCGACGTTATTTGTACTTGAACATAACTCTTATCATTAATTGTTCAAAGATGTTCCTTGATACACAAGGTGATCCCATACCGAAATATTGAAAAGCATTTAATTATGATTTTCAAGTATATATGTTTTAAACCAGTAATTAAAGCATATACTCTAGAAAAGGACTATTAGTAAATGTGTTATACTAATAATAGAAATTTCCTAAGAGAGATTTCGGAAATATTGGTAAACATTTATTGGAAATAGGAAAACCGAAATTAGGTACTTTAATTCATATCTTGAAAATATTTTCGGTTTTGGAATTTCCTTGTTATCCAAACAACCTTGGTCAATTAATACTTGAGTTTGCATTTCTTGCAAACTATCCTAAGATCCATGCAAACTTCATTCGTGTTGTTTTCCGTTGGACCCGTCTATCTGGAGAAGAAGGTACCCTAATTAGGCAAACTCTCTTATGACCGCTCATTTAAAGACTCCATTGGGATCCAGAAGCTCTACGAGTACCGTCGGTGAGAAACTAGATAATTGCATTGATATTTTAGTTTTCAATTATTGATTTTATTGACTAACGGTTGTTGAAACTTTGATTGCACCTAGTTTGATTATTCTTGAGAGCCTTCTCTTCTGACATAAGGGTCACTCAAACTATATCAAAGTATCAACAAGATCTTTAGAACCATTTGGGATCTAAAGATATCTTGTGATAATCCATTGTTAACATACTCCGTTCTGTGTGTAATTGATCACAAGAGGATTCAAGTTTGTATTGTGCTGGTTATTGAGAAGGCAATTGAAGATTTGAAGACAAAGAAAATTTTCTTATTAGTTTTCGTATCTTGTGAATTTTTCCACACATCTTGATCAGCTGGGATCCAACTAGATCTTGTTTATCTTTGATAGACTTGTGGTTATCTAGTTGTGTAAGATCAACATCACTTTATAATTATTCTTTGAATTCTATATTTATTGATTGCGAACCGGAAATTGATTATTTCGGTAATCAAGTTTTGGATTGATCTAATCAGACAAAGGAGTTTATTAGTTTAAACGGAAAAGCCTTTGTAGACAACTTATACATATCTTTAGCAAAGATTGATTAGAGTGGTTACCAAATAGATTCATTTCTTTGTTGTTTGGAATACGATCTAAAGGAGTGGTGATTCACGTGCGTGACTCTCGAAGTAGAAGGCGCAGGGATATTGAAGAAACTAAGTATCTAGGGGTAGTCTACTTGGTCTCAACTCTACGAAGTTGGCATTAGATTTTGTATAGCGACTTTATTCCGAGAGTATTCAAAACTGGACTAGGTCCCCAGGTTTTTCTGCATTTGCGATTTCCTCGTTAAAAAAATCTTTTTATGTCATTTACTTTACTTCCGCATTATAATCGTCTTATTATAATAAAATAAATTACACTTGTACGTTAATCCTAATTACTTGACATTGATCCTAATTGTCAATCGGTTTTATTACCGTAACTATTGTCAAGTAAATATTTTGTTGTGGTATTGTCTGGACCTCGTCCATAAACAATCACACAAGGTATATGACTTATACATAGGTTGATGTTTAAAATACTGTGGTGTATTTGGGTGCCCTTGTATTTTCAATTGGTCTCAGAGCAGGCAAACACGAAAAAATATAACAATTTGTGTTTAGTGCGATCCAACCTATAAGACTGGAATCTAAAAATAGTTTTTATAGAACATGAGAATGATTCGGTTAAGGTAAAGAAATATATCAAGAGTTTTGAATTAACACTTGATGATAGCATTTACGAATCTATATATGAAGAAGTTCATGAAATCATCTTGAGAGAATCTACTAGACAAGTTTATCTTGTTAATGATGTAGAAACTGTTGATAACTGGGAATCACACCTAGGAAAACATTTGGATGAAAATTCCGGTGACGGTGACTCATATATTGATTGAAATGTGGATGAGGATATTTCAGAATACTTTAAGATACTTGATCCTTTAAGAAAAAGAAAACTGAAAACTTCTGATTTCATTGTTCTCATAACCCCTCTTTTTCGAGAGAACAAGAAGTTGAGCAAAGTTTTCCAAGGACATTATAGTGGTTTTCGCATCACTGAATCTTTTATTAAAGATCGTATATAAGATCTAAATTCTAAGAAATTAGAATGTGAAAATCTTAGAAGAGATCTCTTTTTGTCGAAAAAAAACTTGTTGAATCTGAAGCAAGGATTAAATCTCAACAAGTGTGTTTTGAAGAGAAAGAATGTGGATATCTCTCTCGAGAAAAACGCCTGAGGATGATCTAACTGGTGCTCTTGATAAAATCAAGACGTTGGAAGAAGAAAATTTGAAACTGAAAAATTTCAATGAAAGCTCAAACAAGTTAACCTCAATGTTAGAAGCAAGTAGAAATCATCGTGATACACAAGGATTGGTTTATAAGGGAATAGATGCTTCAAATATTAACAAAGAGGTAAAATTTGTTAAAGATACAAATTCTTCTCAACCAGAGGCTTCCCCTGATGTCAAAGATGCTCATATTTCTTGTAAAAAATTAAAGCATGTCAATCCTAAGAATTCAGTTCAACCAAACTCTTCAAGTGCAACCATCAAAGAAAAGACTCATGTTAATGTCAAGAAAGCAACAACGTTGAACAAAGATAAGAAGGAGAAGAAAACTCGCCAATCTCCAATGCAATTGGATACAAAAAA
Source organism: Papaver somniferum (assembly GCF_003573695.1). Taxonomy (NCBI): domain Eukaryota; kingdom Viridiplantae; phylum Streptophyta; class Magnoliopsida; order Ranunculales; family Papaveraceae; genus Papaver; species Papaver somniferum. Next base: position 105,622,563 of record NC_039367.1, on the reverse strand, counting down.
AGGTAACATTAAAACTCACACTCCTTATGTTCCTAAACATTATTATTTTTGTGGTAATAAAGGACACTTGCAATGGGGATGCAAAGTTCGTAAGATGCAGGATGCATTTTCTTTTGTATCAAACGAATTGGCTAAGTTTGCTCTCCTAAAGAACTCAGATCTTTATTGCCCCAAGTTTAGGCAAAATAATTATTATACTAATAGTTCAAGTTTTGCTTATCGCTCGACAAGGTCATCTCATAAAAGACCTGATTATAGAAAGAGAGAGACTTTGTAAATGGGAAGACAAAATCTGATGTTCCAAATTGGAGAAAAGATGTTTTGCAAAGTATACAAAATGACAATGGTCCTAATGGTATGAAGGATAAAGATGCTCGTGCTAAACCCATCTATAAATGGGTCTCGAAGTCCTTCATAGCCAAAGAGGGGCCAAAAGTTAGTCACAAGAATGACACTCAACCGACAAATGTTGAGAGTCTTCTTAAAAGACAAAGGAAAGACATCTTGTTGTCTAAAGTCTCTTGTATGAATGAATGTTATGATAATAAAATTCTTCATCACAAGTCAAAGAAGAAATACAAGAGATGGAACAAGAGAAAGCAAACCAAGCAAGAGGTCAAGAATGATGATTTTGTCTTAGTAACCTGTGACGAACAAGACAAGGCTCAACTCAACACCCTATTTATGTGGGAATGTGCATGATCACCTTTGTAATCAATCTTTTGAAAGGTGAGAAAGCACATGAAAACTTAGCACATGACCTGTCGGTTATCATATGACTAATTAACATCTTCATGAAGATTTTTCTCTTCTATACTCATACCTTCTCTATATATATTTGAGCTTTTGATAGAAACGGTAATTTTGAGTTTATGGTGTTGATATCTACTGGTCATATATGTGTATCTCTTGTTTATACGGTTAAAACGAGTCAAAAATCACTGAATTCAGACATCGTATGCAAAACTAATGCCTAAAATAGTTTTCTGTGTGGATTCATGTTCTGATCCGTCACAACCTAGTACATGTGACTAGGTGTAACCGGTCTCTACCTAGTCCATACGAAGTAGTGTAAAACTGTTCTGCCCATAACGTCTTCGTCCGAACTTGGAATGACTTCATTCTTGTTGCGTTGGTTTTGTAATTCAATTTCCTATTATGTTGAATATTTATGGTGTATTTCATTTGAGTTTATGAGATATACCATTGTGTTTCAATCTCATATATTGGCTCACTTCCTTATGGTTAGTGACATTTGAGCATAGCCGATCCTTGGATCATATCTTCGTGATTGCTATATCAAAATCATAAGAAAGTTGTGATGCTATAGCTCATATGTTAATGTTTATTTATGTTGTATAGAAATAAATATTTGGTATACGTATGAGTGCTCTTGATGTGTGAGACGAATGTTAGTTTTCATTAAAGTTTCGGTCTCATGTTGTTTATCCCTTATGGTTTGTGTGTCTTTTTGATTTAGCGGGATGAAGTTCTAGCCTTTTTAGGTAGGCTTTATCAAAGGATGATAAGGTGATACGATTAAAACTCACAATATTGTTGATATCAATTTATATTTACATAAGTTGTGTTCAACATAACATATGAGTTTTGGGTTTAAACTTTTGTCATTAGCACGCATTAGTTAAAACCGATTCAACCTTTCTCTGGTAAAGGTTGATCTTGTTCTTGTTCTTTTATTCTTGCGAGAGGATGCCAACAAACATGGAGAGATTTCTTGTTGAACTTGTGCTTAAATGATATATCTTTCTAAGGAGAACTGGCTGCAGAAATAGAGGCGGCGATTCTCTGTTAGTTAATCATTTTTCATGTTTAAGAAAAACTTAACTTTATTGCATATATTGACAATGTCAATTCTATTGACTTAATGATTTGGTATCTTCTTTATTGTTTGGTATAAAAAAAATTATCAATGAAATTCGGTGCAATTGTTGTGCTTACATTGGATTATATTTGTGTCAATTACTTCCGATTGAGAAAAACTATGACAAGTCAATGATTTGGTTTGTATCTATTACTTTTTCTTAACAAAAGTTTACGGGATCATTTGTTTAGTCCATTTGATTCCGAGTAATAGAAACTATGTTAATAATTCTGATCTTAGTTAGACTTATCAAATGTAGGACTCGGTTATTCAAGTCTAATCGAAATCCTTAACAAGAAAAACTAGTTAACTAACCTAGTGTTTGTCTTGTCTACAAGGGAGGTCTAAGTTATTCTTTGGAATAATTAGAGCCTGATAAGAGGAATGAAGTTAATTCTGATCTCTATTTGTGTCTTACTGAAATAAGAGATTGTACATACACAATCGGTTCGGTTAAAAACTAAGTTATCTTAGTTGTTTTATCTTACTAAGGGAAAATTGCTTCGAGCAATTGTTTCCTTGATAACATACTAAAACAAGATTACTTTTGTAGTTTGGTTCTAGTATTGGTTAGCTAAAATGGTATGTGAAACCTTCGTGCTTCACTCTCATTGTACAAGTCTTATGGATTTGTAAGATCCTTTCGGTTTGCTCTTTTATTTATTCGTTTCTTTTTCATTTTTGTGACAAAAAGGGGGACAAATATATGGAGTAAACAGGTGATCTATGATCAGTAGGAAAGGATATATGTGATCGCTTTCGTAGGCGTCAAAAATAATTACATTTTCTTACTACTCAAGATATATTATGAAGCAAGGGAAAGAAAGGATCGTTCCCACAGAGAGGACTTGGGTTGTCAATATATTATGGCTTCTTATAAGTAACGAGGGGAATTTTCTGATTTTTATATAAACTAAAATAAAATAAAAGCAAAACAATGAAAAGTAAACACGCAAATCAAGGATGTGAAAGTATTGGTCAAGGATTTAGTTTTCATTCACTAACACGTTCTTGTTTTAATAACTAGAATTGATATTTAATATCTCATTATCAAAATCCCTAGAGAATATCCCGCAATTTCCTCTTATCATCACACATACATGTAAAACGATGCAAGTATGAATTCTACCAAAAGGATAACCTAACGCCTTGCGCTAATCAAGTTCAATTCCCATGGAGCATTAAGATTCATGAAATTAGGCTAATCAATGCAATTGAAATACATTGCACAAACAATTCGAACAAAGGTCATGATTCTCATATGATTACAAGGATATATCACTATAACCTACAATCATATTTATGCTACTTGTGTTCAAGGATTACCGCTCGATGATTAATCCTAAACTAGCTATAGATATGGATATGAGTTCTACCAATTTGCAACTTGACAAAACAAATACTCAAATCATGTAGCAATACATCAATCATGCAACTATATTTTCAGAGAATTATGAACGATAAATATGAGACAAAACTAATTCATTAAACCCAAAATCATGTTATGTGAAATCAACTTAATCCATAAACCAATAATAAAATTAATAACTACTCATGTTCAAGGAGTTCATCACAAGAAGGAAGAGAAAACCTATCATGTTTCTAAACCCTAGAATAAAAAGTAGAGAAGAAGAGATATCAGTCCCCCTAATGGAGATATCTAGGTTTAGAGAAAGACTTTTCTATTTATATGCTTCTCCCAATCCAAAAGGATACTCTTTCCAAATTTAGGTCTTCTCAAAACCCATCTCCAAGTGGTCCGCCAAGCCCATGTATGAGAAATACCCATGTCTAAATCTCTGCCAAATTCGTCACCGGAATTCTATTGATGTCGACCGGAACCCGGTCACCTGAGAACTGCCGTCGATGGAATATTCCGTAACGGCTCTTTTATATTTAACTGTCAGACTAACGGTCTTCGTCAGTCAACTGGGATTCAAGGAAGAGAAAGTCAGACACCAAATCAGCATCTTAGTCGGCTAACTGGTCTTACTCAGCTGAGCTGGATCGGTCATCTGAATCTGAGCTGACTCGCCAGAGTAAAAATACGACAGAGTCTCCTCTGTTTTCTGGGCATTTCTCAGGCCAATTCAAGCCTTTTCTTTCTTCATTTCCCTGTAACAATCCTAGGCGTACATCTATTCAATTCAAGCAAACATTCTATCATTTCCTTTGCAGCAGCAGCACTTCTCAGCTTCAAACCCTCTTCAATCTAATGGCAGCTCCATCTGTTCCTTCTTTCAGTTCTCGATCATTTCCAGAAACCCATCTCTACATATTCTCATTCGAACTCAGAGAGCAGCAACAACTCAATTCTTCTCAACACTCCTAAGATTCACTTTACTGAAGAAACCCATCTTCAATCAGCTCCTGAGTCACAATAACAGCAACAAAACCATCTATCAAACCCCATTTCTTCTCTGCTTCTTTCAGCTTCAAGAACACCACCATCTGCATCTTCTTATTCGATCCCATGTCTTCATTATCGAACCTGGACCAAACCCATGACAATCAACAATTACAAAACCCATTTTATTCACAACAACAAATCTATCTCTTTCTTCTCAGATCGAACCCTTCTTCTACAATTTCTCATTTGAACTCAGAGAGCAGCAAAACCCTGAATCAACCACAAACCCATCTTGAATTCATTACCAGAACCCCATTAATTCTTCTTATTCCCTGAGTTTCTCTTCTCCATTCGATGGCAGCAACATTTATACCAAATCCCTAGCTCCTGAGATCCCAAATTCTCTCAACTTATTCACCGATTTCTTCTAATCTCGAACTCATGTCAAATTTCACAGCAATTTCTCGATCATAGCAGCGTCGATTTACTTTCCTTCTCTTGGTTTCAACAGCAGCAACCGCTATTCTTTCTTCTAAATTTTAGATGTACAAAATGATTGAGAAAGAAGAAGATTCTTCTCGATATAGGGTTAGGCTGGATTTGGGTGCTAACAGCACACCCATCCTCTGGATAAGGGCTACCCAAATTGGCATCCCCTTAATCCTCAGCTGGCCTGTCTTTAATGTTCTTCCAAATAGAGTTGCCCCTTAACCTTGGCTTGGCTCCAGATAATATTCTTCCATGAAATGACAATTTTATCCTTTTTGCTCAAATGGCTCATTTCTCCTTCTTTCGCTTCAAACGACTCCATTGCACCTAAAACACTCAAAAGTAACAATAAGATACATAATTCACACGACAATAGCAAAGAAAGCATAAATACTAGATATAAAATTAGGTGTTTTAGACACCTATCAATATGTGCTTAAACGTTATATCTAACGAAATAGTAAAATATAGACTAAGGGGGAAAACATATCATCTTGTTGTGTGGTATTTCATACTACAAAAGAAGAATAACAAAGATGTTCGATTGAATATTTACCTAACTTTCCTTTAGGGGGATTTAAGCTTTATTTTATTTAAATGTCAACATCGACATTTATTTTTTGAATATGTGCAGGATATTGTGTTGTTAAAACTTGGAATCAAGTGTATATAGAATGAGTTATTCTGTAATTTGTTTATCTCCATATATAATAGAGTTTTGTCACTAAAATTGACAAAGGGGGAGATTGTTATAGCATAGCTCGGTTGAACCTACCAACATGTTGGTATGTCAAGTTTGCTTGTCATATTTTAGTATCAAAACTCATTTAGAGTTGCTTGATTAATTACTAGAGTCAAATTCGTTTAGGTTAGACTAGAAAGGCTAGGAATGTTGAGACCTACAAGTATTACTATGAAGACCTGAAGAATGTGAAGAAGTAAAAACTAAAACGAAGAAATCATCCTCCCACTTGAGGTTAGTAATACTGGCTTGACTTGTTTCCATTCCTAATGTATCTTTCAAGTTGCTTTATATTGAAAACATAACATGCGAAGCTATATTTATGCCACTCTAGTGATTAAACTTGGTCATAACATTGTGATCAAAGTATCAAGGAATTATATTGAATTACGAAGTATAACGCTCATCTTTTGAACTTCGTAAATACGACAACAACATGATCTATGTATATAGTTATTTGATTATGTGTGGGATATAGGTGCGATTTCATCCTATAAACTATGTATTTTTACATTGGTTTAAGGAAGTAGATGTAGGAACTTGTATCATAAACGAAAGGGAAATCATAAGTGTGTTGGTCCGGTTTTTAATTGAATAATATTTGGATGACTAATGCAAGATGAAAAGGTAGAACCAATCTTAACTTATATTGAGAATCAAGATAGAACCGGTCATAACCTATATTGTGTGACATAGTATAACTGATCCTAACTAGTTTTGAGAAGCATGGTATAATCGGTCATAACCTATATCTAGTGACATGGTATAACCGATCCTAACTAGTATTGGGAAGCAAGGTATAACCGGTCATAATCGATATTGGGAGTCATGGTATAACCGGTCCTAACTTAGTTTGGAAGTCATGGTATAACCGGTCCCAAAAGCAAAACCGAGTTTCCAAAATTCACATATTTCTTTATGTTGTGTGTGAATTCAGAATTAGGGTTTGCTAGAACAGGAAACTTATATATGTCGACATTATTTGAACATGTGCATAACTCTTATCATTAATTTTTCAAAGATATTCCTTGATGCTCAAGGTCATCCCAAACCGGAACATTGAAAAGCATTTAACTATGATTTTCGATTTGATACGTTTTAATTACCAGCAATTAAAGCATATCATCTAGAAAAGGATTATTAGTTAATGTGCTAAACTAATAATATAAGTTTTCTAAGACGAATTTCATAAATGTTGTTTGACATTAATTGGAAATAGGAAAACCAAAATTAGGTACTTTATAGCATATCTTGATAAATATTTTTGGTTATGGAATTTCCTTATTGTCCAAACAACCTTGGTCTATTGATACTTGAGTTTGCATTTCTTGCAAACTATCGTAAGAGCCGGGAAAACTTCACTCGGGTTGTTTTTGGTGGAGCCGTTTATCCGGGGAGAAAAGTAACCTAATTAGGTGAAATCTCTTATGACCGCTCGTTTAAAGACTTATGTGGGATCAAGAAGCTCGACGAGTACCGTTGGTGGGAAACTAGATATTGTTATTTTAGTTTTCGATTATTGATTTGATTGACTAACGGTTATTGAAACTTTGATTACCCCTAGTTTGATTATTCTTGAGAGCCTTATCTTCTGACATAAAGGTCACTTAAACTAGATCAAAGTATCGACAAGATCTTTAGAACTGTTGTTAAATCTAAAGACATCTTGTGATCATCCATTGTTGATGCTATCGTAGGTGCAATCAAATTAGTGATCTTAAATCCACTCAATTAATAAATAATATAATAGTCAAGTTCGTTCCCACGAAGAGCAGGAAGATTTAGTTGTCAAAATGTCACAATGGGAATTTTGGTTTAGATTTTAAAGATAAATAATTAATAAAGCAATAAAAAGTATTTAAGATTGCAAGCAATAGAGAGAAATATGATCAGGGAATCCTTCTTCATTACCAAACCATCATCAAGTTATTATATTCATCCAATACAATTAATCACAAATTATTACCAACCGCGGAATAACAGCTACCTCGGTGCTATTCCCTAAATTCCTTAAATCATTGAGTACGGAAGCTCTCTAATACCAGATTCTATTAGTCTAAACCACCTAATAGTAGCTCACGCAAGGTGTAACTTGGTCGAAGGCTTTATCGTTTGTGAATTATTGATTGATCCTACTAGTTAGACTCTTAGCTCAAGGTCCACTTTCTAGTGTTGTTTATACACACAATTGCTACACAGAATCCCTCTGCAAGGTCTTGTGTTCTCTACTTTTGTATGAATTATTCGACTATTACTTATCTCCTAATTCATCACTATCATTTGATTGAATCAATAAATTAATTCAGTTATCCACCTAAACAATCCATCAGTCAATCATAAATATTCTAATTAGTATAAACAATCAATAATCATGTGAAGAACTTCAAAATAGATTTATATAATAGCTCAAATCATGTCTATAACTTAGATTTTTTTTTTTGCTAGGTCAAATGTCTAAGATGTTTAGTTACTCGTGGGATTAGTGAAACCCAAGAGATACATATGATGAAAGTAAAAGAAATATTTACGGGGATGAAGAACGCTCCAAAACCTAGCTTTTCTTCTCGTGAGTTTTTCTCTCCAAAGACTTGACAAAAGATTGGAAGATATGTCTCAAAATATTAAAAGAGAATCTTATATAGTACCCAAATATTGATATGCCTATGCGCGAAATCCTGGTCGAAGTAGCTTGCCAAAATTCTCCAAATAGCCAAACGACAGCAAACCAATTTAAGTAGGTTACTGCCAAAATACTGCTCGTGAATAGAACAGCTAAATAGCCAAGTGGGCCGCGCCTAATATTGAGAAGTCCAGCCCAAAATCATCATTTAACTGTTTTATTCAACTGTCAGTTTTATGAACTGATAACCTAATTTTCTCCTCCACAATTCTCTTTTCTCTTGTGTTTGCTTACGGCTGTAAAATACTACCGTAAGTTTTCATGTGATTATCTACGGTGTGTTAAACCCACCATAACCTCATCTGTGTTTTCGTACGGTTTTAAAGTTCCCACTGTAGCCTCCCATTTTGTTACATACGGTTGGGTATTCCATACGCAAGCTTTCCCAAACTTCTTAAACTCCTTTTTCCTTCTCTGTTTCAGAAAAACTCCATCGGGTTTTATCAACTCGAGCACCACATTAATCTCCACCAGACAGTGACTGTTCTAAACTCGGTGTTGGAAAAAAATGAGTCTTTTTAATGTGTTTTAGTTTTTTTGTCTTGGCTAGGATTGATCTATGACCTGAAGGATTTGCCTAGGCCTTTGAATGGTGTTGAACGCAGGGTTTGGAAGCCCAATTACACAGGTAGTTTTACTGTCAGTTCTGCGAAATCCTTAATTCGCAAGAAGTATTGTAAGCTGGTAGGAGAAAATTTGTTATGGAGGCCAAATGTGCACCCTACCTTGGCTGCGAGGAACTGGAAAATTCTAAGAGGTGCTTGTGCTATGCTTGACAAGGTTAAAAGTCGCTTTAAAATCCAGGTTGTGAATAAATGTTGTTTGTGTAATAGGGAGGAAGAAATGTTAGATCATTTGATGTGGCATTGCGATTTTGCTATCAAGGCGTGGAGCTGGTTATATGATATTTTTGGAATGCATTCTCATATAAATCTGTGTACTGCCTACAAAGCTGCACGGGAAAGGAGCAACATGATAAGGGAACTTTGGTTGATTACTGTTTTGGTCGTAAGATCTAAATTGTGGATGACACGCAATTGCTTTGTTTATGAAAACAAGAGGATTTGCTGGGGCTTCTTTCAAAAATCTGTTTTTAATCAGGTGATGGAGTACTCTAGGCGGCTCAAAGGGCACATGAACAATACAGTGGAGGACTTAAAGGTTTTGGATTTTTTTAAGGTCTCTCATAGAAAGGTGAAGTCGCTGGTACCAGTTGAATGCAGGTGGGATACTCCGGCTTTGGGAGAGATTTTGCTTTGCTGTGATGGTGCTGCTCGTGGGAATCCGGGCGTAGCTGGAGATGGATTTGTTGCAAGGGATCATGAGGCTAATGTGGTTAGAGCTATGAGCATTGGTTTGGGTATAACCTCAAATTATCTTGCTGAAATCTACGGGATTATTATAGGGCTGGAATGGGCTGTTCAATGAGGTTTTTTGCGCGTTTGTATTCGATCGGATTCGAAGAGCGCAGTGTTGGCTTTTACTACTTCCAAGCTGCCATGGTTTGTTTGGAAAATGTGGAGGGACGTTTCTTCTATGTTTGAGGCTATTCGGTTTGTTCACACATATAAGGAAGTTAACTTTGCAGCGGATAATATGGCAAAAAGGGTTGTGCTCTTCCTAATGAGGAAGGAAGACATTATACAGGGAGACCTGATTTTTTAAATTCCGTTGAATATCTTAATGTATCTTATTTTCGTTTCAAATAAGTAGCAAGTTTTTGGGGTTTTTATGACCTCTTTTCTTGCTGCTTGTTTTGCTTTGTAATTCTGCTATTTATTAATTCATTTTTGACTTGCAAAAAAAAAAAATGACCTAAAGGTCTAAGGATGCTTACTCATTTTTTTATGAGGGAATGAAATGCAAATATGGGTAGGCATGACACACTTGCCATGCCTAGTGCTTGTATGCACATGTGAAAGTCAACCAAGAATAAAATTAAAACAAGTTTTAATTTCTAAACGTAAAAATTAAAAAAAGATTTTAATTCCTACTGTTTTAATCAAAACTAAAACAAGGTTTTAATTCCTGTAGTTTTTATTTAAATTTAAACAAGGTTTTAATTCCTTAAATGGTTTTTATGTTTAGCGAGGAAGGTTACCAAATAAAATTTATGTCAAATTCATTTTCACTGTTGTTGATGGTGGATTTTCGACAAAGGTCAAAATCGTAAAATCATGATACTGCATGTTCCTGATAGGAATGCATGTGACAATGTATATTTTATGATCCGCGAACTGTTTCACGATCTCTGACTGGGTGAGCGTTCCTCTCACAGCTATGATGAATATATTTCTCTAAAGGCCTCCCTGGCTGAGCGTTCGATGCTTCACACATTTCATAATCACCTCTACCTAGAATCTTAATGATTGGGCGGTTCCCTAGACATAATGTTTGTTAGGGAGCTTAACGCCTTCAGGACGTCACGCTGCACATTATTCCGTGACTACATAGAGAGACCCACCTCTACATAGAATCTTAATGATTGAGAGGTTCGTAGACATAATGTTTGTTAGGGAGCTTAACGCCTTCAGGACGTCACGTTGTTCGTTGTTCCCTGACTACGTAGAGAGACCGTGTATAGGATCTCTTAATTATTGGGCGGTTCCCTAGACATAATGTTTGTTAGAGAGCTTAACCCCTTCAATTATCTCATATCTCGATTCTGCAAATAGATTAATTCTAGCGTGACATTCATCCACTAAATTTCTAAAAAATAATCTATTATATTATTAGAGCATAGCTCGGTTGAACCCACCAAGCGTTGGTATGTCAAGTTTGGTTGTCATATTTTAGTGAACCAAAACTCATTTAAAGAGTCGCTTGATTATGTACTAGAGTCAACTTCGTATAGGTTAGCTTGAAAATATTAGGATATGAGACATTACAAGTATTACATGAAGAATGTGAAGAAGTACGGAGCTATAACGACGACATCATCCTTCCGCTTGAGGTTAATAATATTTGACTTGAATTGTTTCATTCCCTAACGTATCTTTCAAGTCGTGCATATTGAAAACATAACTGAGAAGCTATGAATGATTATACTCTAGTTAGACGTAGTATTAAGGAATACAATACGAAGTACAACACTTATCTTTTGAACTTCGTATATAAGACATCGACATAATCGTTTGAATGCTATTGTGATTATGTATGGGTATGAGGTGAAGATTTCATCCTAGGAAATAATGTTTTACATTCTTTTATAGGAAGTAAATTCATGAACTTGTTTTGTGAATCAAAAGGGAAATCGCTAGGCTTATTGGTATTTTTACTCATTGCATATATTTTGAACTACTAATATGTGTGATTAGTATAACCGCTCATGACTTGCTTATGTTCTTGGTAAAACTATTCACAAGGCCTGACTTTTGTATTGGTATGACTTTTATTAGTGAAACCGATCTTAAGTAATCACCTAAGAAGGTATGATCGATTTAGTGTTATTGGTATGCGAACTCTAGGCAAAGCGGAACCGATCCTAGTAAGAGGTGAAACTGATCACAAGAGGGGAATCGATCCTTGTAAGAGGTGCATCAAGTTTCTAGTTATTGGGAACCGATCCTATGAACATGTGCAGCACGTTTTTAGAAATTGGGAACCGATCCTATGGACATGTGCAACAAATACAAGTTAGATACCATATATATGTGGGAACCGATCCTAGTACCTAGTCAACCAATTTTTCATAACTAGTGTGACTAATTCTAGTACCCACATGGAGGTAGAACCGAAACTTGTTTTGGTTGAATCGTGAAACCCATGTTTGGTGATTTGATAGGATAATCAATCACATAGTTCTTGGAAGTCAGAAGATTCAATTCTAAACTTGTTTGGAAGTGTGGCAAATCGATTCTAAGATTGTAAGTATGAAAAAGGACTTATAAAGTGAAGATGTCGACATACTTTGAACATGTGCAGTAACACTTATCTTTTATTGTTCAAAGATATTCCTTAATAGCTAACGGAGAATCCCGGATCGAAAATAAATTGAGAATCTTTTACTTAAGGTTTTTAATTTTATATTTGGAAAATAAAAATTATTAATGTGCATTTACTAATTGGAGACTTTCTAAGGGATTGCGGTCAATATTTGGACAAACCATTTCCAAGAATTATGGAAACCGAATTTGGAATTTATTGCATATCTTGAGAATATTTTCGGTTTTGGAAATTTCTTGGTGTCCAAACTTCCTTGTCTATAAATATCAAAGTTTGCATTTCGAAAAACTAATCCTCAGAGCCAGCAAACTATCTAGTTGTGTTGTTACTGGTGGAACCGCCTATTCGGAGAGGAAAGTAACCTAATTAGGCGAAATCTCTTACGGCCGCTCGGTTTAAAGACTTCTTTGGGATTGAGAAGCTCTATTAGTACAGTTGGTGGGAAACTAGATAATTGCGGTTTATTTATTTTTTTTCGATTGATTTTATTGACTAACGATTGATGAACTTTGATTGCACCTAGTTTGTTTATGCTTGAGAATCTTCTCTTCTGATATAAGATTCACTCAAACTAGATCGAAGTTTCGATGGGGATCTTTAGACTGTTTGTAGATCTAAAGACGTCTTGTGATAATCGATTGTTAACAGACTCCGTTCTGTGTGTGATTGATCACAAGAGATTCAAGTTGATTGTGTGTAGGTGTTTATTGAAGATCTAAGAAGATTTGAAGACGAAGAAGATTTCTGATTTGGGTTCATAATCTTTGGTGTGCACAATACTCGTTTTAGGTAAAGAGGATCCAACTATAATCGGTTTAACTTTGTGATAGATTGGATTGATTACTTGAGTGGATCGATATCAATACGTTTCTTCGTGATTAAAAGTATTGATTGCAAAATCTTGACAATTACTTTGGTAGTTGTTATTGGATAGATCTAAAGACCTGACAAAGGAGTTTATTGGGATAAACGGAAGAGCCTTTTGTCGAACTCATATCACTTGGTTGAAAAGAGTTGTTACCGAACAAATTTGTTGTTCCTTTACTGTTGTTGATGGTGGTTTTTAGTTCGGGGATAAATTTGTAAAACCCTGCATTTAATGTGCCGTCATTATGCAAGGAAACGGAGCTATGTAAAAGTGATGAGTGTTCAACCTCTTCACTGGCGCATTTATTGAGCAACTCAATATTTTCTCATGAAATTTGTCCAGAATGGTGCATGTAGCAACAATCCCAGATATTCTGTAAATTTTGGCGCCTTGCCTGTATTACTCAGTTAATATAAGTTTCTTTGAATGATTTCTATGCTATGTTCCCCGGCTAAACCCTTAATGTTGATATGGCATGAAAATTTGTGTTCACTCGCAGCAGAGTAGCATGAATTTCCACGTATCAAGGCTAAGGTCCTTGCATAAAGTATTTAATCGGAAAGCATACTGCTCTCTGGCAATGAACTTAAAGGACTCTGTGTCAACACATAAAATCCAATCAATTTTGTGATAATTCACAAGATTCAGATATTACCCTGACTAGTTTGCAAAAATTAAGGTTTTGCGCCCTGCGCAGTATATTATACCTTGCATGTCGAAATTAAGCCTAGGCGGACTAGGTAATTTATCCTCCATGGATTAATAGGTGCAAAATCCTACCTAAAATCAGAAAGCAAGGAATAAAAGGAGCCGCGGAATAGGAGAAGCTACAAAGGAAGGTGTGTCCATGCCATAGGCCAGCCGGCGCCACTTGCAAGTGGCCACACCCCATGTTGCTCAACCGGCCCCTATTTCCTGTCGGCCAATCAGGTCGCCTTAAACCCGCCACACGCACATGAGTTGTGGCTGGGCCCATACTTGTTGGCCCAATTTCCTGTCGACCAATCAGGTCGCTTTAAACCCGCCACACGCACAACAGAAGTGTTGCCACGCCCACGCTTGGACGACCCCTCTTTTTTTTCGACCAATCAGGCCGCTCTAAACCTGTCACAGTATCAAAAGAGGCAAAGTTGCGCCAGAAGGTCACAATGCCAAATTGGCTTTCCAAAAGCCGCGCCAACATGCTAATTGGCATGCCAAACGTTCCTTTTCGCTCCGATGTGATAGTGGCATACCAAACATGCCATGCCGCGCCAATATACTAATTGGCATGCCGAACATGCCAAATGTGCCACTTTGCCGCATTAGCATGCCAATCGTGTCAACATGCCATAGCACACCAACGTGCTAACCCACTTCTTGTTCGTGGCCAATGCCATAATGTGTTTAAATTAGGGTTTTCTAGTCAGAAGCACGACTCTACTTTAGGCGCGTTAACCAAAACCCTAATTTCCAATTGTGGCTCAAATCACGCCAGTTTGGGGCCCACAACATGCCACGAGTCATGTGGGACCCAGGAAACCCCAGGAATGGCGCCATATCATAGCCACTCGTGGCAATACTTGCTCCTGTGGACGTTTCCACATGATGGCCTGGCTATGGTTCCTTTGGCGTGGCTCTGGCACCGTTTGCAAAAAACGCCGTTGTGCCACGGTCGCATGTCGTATGCGCTAATTAGGGTTTCAACATGCCAAAACCTAATTTAGGCAAGCCAACCAGGAAAAATAATGTTCCACAGAGCATTGGGATTGATATGGCAACTGGAACTGATGTTGCCACACCACATTTGGGTCTAACACCATTGTGCCAAAATCTAGCGGCCATGGCTATGCGAGGCTCTACTTGTACCACCGTGCCACTGGCATGCGCTAAAAGCTCCACTACGCCATTGACATGTGCCAATGGCGCCACTGTGTTATTGTCAGGCACCAACAGGATGTGGCTATAATCAATGGCTATCCTTTCTCATGAGTTACAATCTCAGCCCTCCAAGTTCGCCACGGAATTGACAGGCTTGTGGCAAGTTTTAGGCGACCATCCAAGACGAGCCTAATAGCATCACATGTTATTTTCCTGCGGCAAGTGTCTTGACTTTGATTTGCCACACATAGCAAACTGTTACACGTTTTCCACGAAAACACTCGAGACATCAAACATGTCACAAACTGGGGGATACTCATCATGGTATTGGTATGGAGGTTTACAGCGTGCGGCGTGCAACACACCCATTATAAGAAAGTGTCAGGAAACAGGGTAGTTAGTGGTGGCAAGAAGTAATGGGTGTAAACAAACCCGTTTCCTTCATCGTGGAAGCGTGGTTTCTGACAATTGCACATTACTCCACTCTTCCATCACTCAATCACTCCCACTTCCTACGGGACCAGGGTGCGTTCAATTATGACTTGTATAAATAGTTTCACCTATTTCCACCAAACAACAAGTTTTGGTTAGAACAACACAGTATCCAGAAAAACACCAAAGAACTGATAGCTTTAATTCCACAAGCCAGTTCAAAATTCTGATACAAGTCATAAAATAGCCACACCTTCAGAATTAACCATTATGGTGTCAACAACTTCTTCGCTTCCCTCCCTAAGACCAACCCTTCTCCTTCACTTTGTGACCGAACCAAGACTGGAACGACCATTTCTTGGTTTAGGCCAAGATTGTACAGATTGATCTCTCGAATCTAAAGTACTCCCGTACAATGCATTTGTTTTAGGTTTAGAATTGTTTCTCACCTACACGCCCAAATTTACCAAAACCAGCAGAAACAGTTTTTACCCATAAACAACTGGCGACCACAGTGGGAGATTAATCTCTCGGTTGCAAAAATCAATTTTCAATTTTCAATTTCATTTTTTCAATCCCAATTTCAAGATGGTAGAGCTCAGATCCGGATCATCAACAAGCCTTGATGCCACCAGCACTGAGAACGTCCTTGGTATCAACGTCCCTTCCAGTGGCATCAATGTACCACCTGTCAGCACGATCAGCACCAATGGCACAGGAAGCATTCCCTCAGGCGTTACACCTCTGATCACCAGGGCCAGATCCACTGCCGCCACCCCTAATATTTCTTTAAGCGTGACGCCACCAGTTGTCATCAGAGCCGCCGCCACTCCACCATCGGGACGAGAGACTGGAGGAACCAGAGGAGGCCAACCCCCTATCACCATTGCTGATTCGATGGAAAGACAGGAAATTCTTGCTAAGGCTTAGACGGACATGGATTCAACTCAGAAGGAGGTGCTTACTTTCCTCAAGACACTAACGGAGCGGTTACCGCAGGAACCACGCCGACCAGAGCCAATGGGGAGCACTTTTAATACCCCCGACACCAGTACCTCAGCAGGGCACACCCTTATAGATGAAGAGGCTCTCCCATTGGAGAGGAATCAACCATCCAATTTCGTCACACGTGAATATTTGGAACGACGTCTCCGAAATCGAGACAGAGAAAACCTGGTGGACATGCACCAGCATCAACCTCCGTATCCTCCTGATGTGCAAAGAGTTCCTCTTCCGAGGGGATATTCTTCTCCTCAATTCTCCCTTTATGACGGCACTGGTAATGCGCGTGAACATATCTCTCGATTTTTAGAATCCTTGGATGAGCAAGAATACAATCATGTCCTATGCTTGAAAGAATTTTCAAAGTCACTTACTGGAAGAGCATACACCTGGTACAACAACATTGCACCAAATAGCATACCCAACTGGTGTGATATGGTTGCAGTTTTCTACAAAAAGTATTTTTTTGTGTCTGAGCAAATCACATTTTCAGACTTAGGAAGGATGTTCCAACGAAACAATGAACATCCAAATGATTATGTCAAAAGATTCAGAATTCAGGCACTGGATTGTCACGACCCAAACGTGACTGAGCAACAATTGGTGGAAACTGCATCAATAGCATGGTTCCCATTTACCGCGCCTTATTGGAGAATCTACGCTTCCATACATTCTCTGAACTTCATGAAACCGCTAAGCGGTCGGCCACAACAGCACCAGCATTGTTAGAAAGAACCAGGCCGACCAAGAGTGAAGACGCACGTGAAACTCGAGAAAACAGACGCCTCATCAACAAGCAATATAACATTGGCCCCTCTGTAAGCGTGGTGGGTGAAAGGGAAAAAAGGAAAGCTCCAGCAGCAGAACAGCCACCCAAGCGTGCAGCACCAGCACATCAGGCGGCTCCACCTCGAAAGGTCGCGCCTAAAGCTCCTGTGAAACACCAAGAAGTCGGAGAAGGTGCCCTGGATTTCCCTTTCCCAATTGAGGAGGTAATTGAACTTTTGGAAGCATGGATTCAAGATGATGCCATCAAGCTACCTCCTATCAGACGTCCGCCGACTGAAGAGGAAATGGCAAATCCCAAGTATTGCCGCTACCACAGGTTCGTCCATCACCCGACCAATGAATGCAATAGATTGAAACACATCTTCAAGGAGAAGGTGGAGGCGGGAGAATTTCAACTAGGCAATGAGGGAGTTCACAGAGATCCTCTTCCAGTCAGGAGTTGTATGCTTTCCGGGGACTCTTTCCACAAGACAGTGCAGTCCATGATGCAGCGTGTGTGTGAAATCCTCTATTTCTCCAAAATGCGGCGTCAAGATATATTTACAACCCTCAACCGCGTCGTGTTGGGAAGGCGACTCTTTTCTGTCGAAGAAACTGCTCCCAAATCCTAACCTCTCTCGGGAAACACCGTTGGAAAGTGCAACTGGGGACTGCTGATCACTGCTCACTGATAAGCACGAAAGTGCGACGTATTTTCACCCATAAATACATTAGCTGGGACTCTTTTTATCACTAATAAACTTGTTTTAGTTGTTTTTGGAAGAATAAGCTCTTGTGGAGAATTGGCTCGAAAAACTGTTATTTGCACCCGGAGGACACATGTTATTCGGACTCTCGATGTAGGTTAAGGGGCACCTCAATTACTAAGGGGCGTCTAGTCGCTAAGGGC
Source organism: Papaver somniferum (assembly GCF_003573695.1). Lineage (NCBI taxonomy): Eukaryota > Viridiplantae > Streptophyta > Magnoliopsida > Ranunculales > Papaveraceae > Papaver > Papaver somniferum. The sequence goes on along the minus strand of NC_039367.1, from coordinate 105,604,635 downwards.
CACATTCCTTACTATTTACACCCCATAAGACAAGTTCTAAAGGTACACCCATACAAGATTAAGGGGGAGTTCATCTTCAACAATTCAAATTTCAGTTTTGGCGGGAATTTTTGGCAGCAGCGAACCAGATTAGGGTTCGTGTTTTGGAGGAAATTTAATTAGATTCAATGGCTGAAACTTCATGAGATGACTGGATTAAACTCAACAGGGCTGGTAATGGTCTTCTTTTGGACCAGAATTGGCTAGAATAGTGGATTAGTGATTCAACAGATTCTCGGGTTTATATTCCGGCGGAAACCCTGTTAACAATTTGGACAAGTTTGAGTAAGACTCGAGCGCTGGATTTGGTTGATTCGAGCCTGTTTGGACAAAACATGGATGGTATATGTGATGGTTTCGATTCAGTTGGAATGGATACTCAAATTCGAACAAAACATAGAGAGTTCAAACAAATTGGTTTCTGCGGTATTCCCTGGATTTGGTTTGCATGAGTTCTACATGGATTCAGTTGCTGATTTGGTTTGCTATTATCCTGTTGCACTAAAACAGGACCGGTAAGTGACCTGGAATCGAAAAAAAAGAAGAAGATGTAGTGTCTACACGATACAACAGGGAAGGAAAGAATATCGAGTATTATTGGATTATATTTCATTACGAAAGGATTTCGATATATCTTAAACAAGGAAAGATATCTTGAGCCAACTCAGTCAAAAGCGCACGAAGAGTATTCCCATTCCAAACTCGATCCGACAGGGTGTGAGATATTCCCATGTTTACTGTGTAAATGGCCTGTGACTGCTCGTGTTTGACTCACACTGTGACTTATTGGAGCTTTATTTCTGCGAGAATAATTCGTGTAGAAGATATTTGACAGCAGCAGAAGCCGTGCAGCAGTAAAGAAGGAAAGAAAATCTCAAGTTTTTCCAAGAGAAAAAATGAGAAGATATTTGCATTTAATTGGAGGATTTAAAGGTGTTATGAGTATAAATAGGCTTCACATGATTCGTAGAAGAGACATCGAGAGTTTGGGGAAGAAAACAGAGAGTTGCAGAGCAACTTCTCTGCTTCTGCAACGAGAACAAGAAGAAGAAGAAATTTGACGTCCACTGACTGTCGCAGAGAACTGTCGTTTACTGACAGTACTTGTAACAGTCAGTTTGGTACGCTTATTTTAAATTTGCAACATCTATTGTAACAGTGAACTCTGTAACGCCAATACAGCGTTGCAGATTCATTGTATTATTAATTTTCTTTAATAAAAATACCATTTGAGCCACAAATTATATTTTTGAGTGTGTTTTTATCATGAGAAGCTAAACCCCAACACTGGGTTGACGGAGGAAGACGAACTTCATACATGGGTGATTTTATTTTATTTTTTATATGACTTTTGCATTAATTTTAATTGAAATATGATTTAAAAAAATTAGTTATCATTTTATTAGATGGGTCATGCTTGCTTAGATGTTGGATGTCCCATGCTTACGATTTATAACTAATGTTTGGAGAATCTACCTTGGCAAAATAAGAGTCGATGTTGTTTTATTTGTCGAGCGATAATTGTTTGAGAATGAATAATTGAACCTATTGATATGAGTTTGGCCGAATCCTAGACCCAGTATTCCTTTAAAATTAATCTTAACAAGTCTTAGAGTTCGAATCTTTACTACTACAACAACCACAATCAAAATCTTAACCATTTTGGCGCCGCCGACGCGGATTTGTTTTTAGATTTTTAGGTTTTTTTTTGTACATATTTTAATTTCATTTTAGATTTTTTTTTCCTTTTTATGCATTTCTTTTTGTATTTGTTTTCAGGGACTTTTTGAGGATGATGACTTCTTCTGAGGAGACGTCATCTACGATGACGCTGGCGGAATATATGCGTAGAAATTCAAATTATCAGGAAACCTTATATGTGATGACGCTTGGTGAATATATGCATAGGCAACGGTGTGGAGTTTTTGATCCACATGCGGTAAGTGAAGAATCTCCTTTAGAGATTTACGAGAAGTATTATAAACACACACCACCTAGTTTGGAACAAAGATTGAGAGTTCTTAAATGTCAAAGATTATTTCCTGCTGATGATGATGAATCATGTAGTGACTCTCTTTCCCATACTGAATATATAGATGACCCTGTGGATGATTTTGTAGAGGATTTGCTTAATTCTTTAGATGAATCTATCTTGCAAAAACATTCACTCGACTTACAGGTATTTTATATACCCCTAGACTTCCAAAAATTACCTAATTTAGGGTTAGAATTGTGTGCTTCTAAAATTTTATTGGAGTACTTTGTATCTAAATACCTAGAGGAATTGCCTATTCCTGATACAGTGCATGAGTCAATTGATAATTCCCCAGTCTCAATAGAATCCCCATATTTTGTTCTTTACGCACTTCCTTGTGCAGTAAAAACATGGTTTAGGGGTAAATCTTTGTTTTTGATAGTTTCAATGTCTCCGCATCGTTATAACATAAGTGTGAAGCTATCATTTACAAATGTTGTATTTTGGGTCGATCCCCAAATTTTCAGGTTGTTAATTTTTGGGGATCCTTTTTTGTACATTCCAGTAGGTGTATTTTCTTTTCTTTTTCTTTTTATATTTTCGTTTATTTTTTTTCATCATGGATTTCCCATCTTAAATTTTGCATTGGATGACTCAATTACATTGAGGACAATGTAATGTTTAAGTGTGGGGGAGTGGTTAACGTTTTACTTTTCTTTTTCAGGAATTTCCTTGCATTTTATGACCAGCTGTGTAGCGGGTCTCCAGAAAAAAAAATAAAAAAAAATAATAATGATCAGTTGTGTAGCGGGGTCTATATAAAAATAAAAAAAAATGATTGTTTGGGTTATGACCAGCTGTGTAGCGGGTCTTTTCTTTGTTCTTGCATTATATGACCAGCTGTGTAGCGGGTCTTAAAAAAAAAATTATGACCAGCTGTGTAGCGGGTCTCTCTATGTATCTTATTATATGACCAGCTGTGTAGCGGGTCAGTTTTCTGTTTTGCTCGAGGACTAGCAAAATGTAAGTGTGGGGGAATTTGATAAGCACGAAAGTGCGACGTATTTTCACCCATAAATACATTAGATGGGACTCTTTTTATCACTAATAAACTTGTTTTAGTTGTTTTTGGAAGAATAAGCTCTTGTGGAGAATTGGCTCGAAAAACTGTTATTTGCACCCGGAGGACACATGTTATTCGGACTCTCGATGTAGGTTAAGGGGCACCTCAATTACTAAGGGGCGTCTAGTCGCTAAGGGCCACATTCCTTACTATTTACACCCCATAAGACAAATGCTAAAGGGACACCCATACAGGATTAAAGGGGAGTTCATCTTCAACAATTCAAATTTCAGTTTTGGCGGGAATTTTTGGCAGCAGCGAACCAGATTAGGGTTCGTGTTTTGGAGGAAATTTAATTAGATTGAACGGTTGAAACTTCATGGGATGACTGGATTAAACTCAACAGGGCTGGTAATGGTCTTCTTTTGGACCAGAATTGGCTAGAACAGTGGATTTAATGATTCAACAGATTCTCAGGTTTATCTTCCGGCGGAAACCCTGTTAACAATTTGGACAAGTTTGAGTAAGACTCGAGCGATGGATTTGGTTGCTTCGGGCCTGTTTGGACAAAACATGGATGGTATATGTGATGGTTTCGATTTAGTTGGGATGGATACTCAAATTCGAACAAAACAGAGAGAGTTCAAACAAATTGGTTTCTGCGGTATTCCCTGGATTTGGTTTGCATGAGTTCTACATGGATTCAGTTGCTGATTTGGTTTGCTATTATCCTGTTGCACTAAAACAGGACCGGTAAGTGACCTGGAATCGAAAAAAAAGAAGAAGATATCGTGTCCACACGATACACCAGGGAAGGAAAGAATATCGAGTATTATTGGATTCTATTTCATTACGGAAGGATTTCGATATATCTTAAACAAGGAAAGATATCTTGAGCCAACTCAGTCAACAACGCACGAAGAGTATTCCCATTCCAAACTCGATCCGACAGGGTGTAAGATATTCCCGTGTTTACTGTGTAAATGGCCTGTGACTGCTCGTGTTTGACTCACTCTGTGACTTATTGGAGCTTTATTTCTGCGAGAATAATTCGTGTAGAAGATATTTGACAGCAGCATAAGCCGTGCAGAAGTAAAGAAGGAAATAAAATCTCAAGTTTTTCCAAGAGAAATAATGAGAAGATATTTGCATTTAATCGGAGGATTTGAAGGTGTTATGAGTATAAATAGGCTTCACATGATTCGTAGAAGAGACATCGAGAGTTTGGGGAAGAAAACAGAGAGTTGCAGAGCAACTTCTCTGCTTCTGCAACGAGAACAAGAAGAAGAAGAAATTTGACGTCCACTGACTGTCGCAGAGAACTGTCGTTTACTGACAGTACTTGTAACAGTCAGTTTGGTACGCTTATTTTAAATTTGCAACATCTATTGTAACAGTGAACTCTGTAACGCCAATACAGCGTTGCAGATTCATTGTATTATTAATTTTCTTTAATAAAAATACCATTTGAGCCACAAATTATATTTTTGAGTGTGTATTTATCATGAGAAGCTAAACCCCAACACTGGGTCGACGGAGGAAGACGAACTTCGTACATGGGTGATTTTATTTTATTTTTGATATGACTTTTGCATTAATTTTAATTGAAATATGATTTAAAAAAATTAGTTATCATTTTATTAGATGGTTCATGCTTGCTTAGATGTTTGATGTCCCATGCTTACGATTTATAACTAATATTTGGAGGATCTACCTTGGCAAAAATAAGAGTCGATGTTGTTTTATTTGTGGAGCGATAATTGTTGAGAATGAATAATTGAACCTATTGATATGAGTTTGGCCGAATCCTAGACCCAGTATTCCTTTAAAATTAATCTTAACAAGTCTTAGAGTTCGAATCTTTACTACTACAACAACCACAATCAAAAATCTTAACCATTTTGGCGCCGCCGACGCGGATTTGTTTTTAGATTAATTTTTAGGTTTATTTTTTATTTATTTTGTACAGTATTTTAATTTCATTTTAGATTTCTTTTTTTTTCCTTTTTATGCGTTTCTTTTTGTATTTGTTTTCAGGGACTTTTTGAGGATGATGACTTCTTCTGAGGAGACGTCATCTACGATGACGCTGGCGGAATATATGCGTAGAAATTCAAATTATCAGGAAACCTCATTTGCGATGACGCTTGGTAAATATATGCATATGCAACGGTATGGAGTTTTTGATCCACATGCGGTAAGTGATTAATCTCCTTTAGAGATATACGAGAAGTATTATAAACACACACCACCTAGTTTGGAACAAAGATTGAGAGTTCTTAAATGTCAAAGATTATTTGCTGATGATGATGATGAATCATGTAGTGACTCTCTTTCCCATACTGAATATATAGATGACCCTGTGGATGATTGTGCAGAGGATTTGCTTAATTCTTTAGATGAATCTATCTCGCAAAAACATTCACCCGACTTACAGGTAGTTTATAGACCCCTAGACTTCCAAAAATTACCTAATTTAGGGTTAGAATTGTGTTCTTCTAAAATTTTATTGGAGTGCTTTGTATATAAATACCTAGAGGAATTGCCTATTCCTGATACAGCGCATGAGTCAATTGATAATTCCCCAGTCTCAATAGAATCCCCATATTTTGTTCTTTACGCACTTGCTTGTGCAGTAAAAACATGGTTTAGGGGTAAATATTTGTTTTTGATAGTTTCAGTGTCTCCGCATCGTTATAACATAAGTGTGAAGCTATCATTTACAAATGTTGTATTTTGGGTCGATGTTGTTTTATTTGTTGAGAGATAATTGTTGAGAATGAATATTTGAACCTATTGATATGAGTTTGGCCGAATCCTAGACCCAGTAACTCTCTATTTTATTCCTTTAAAATTAATCTTAACAAGTCTTAGAGTTCGAATCTTTACTACTACAACAACCACAATCAAAAATCTTAACCACTCACCTGAAGGATGTCGAGTTCGATAGCGCACTAATCGACGCGACCTCTGACTTCAACATTGTTATTGTCAAAACTTTGAGATCTGCGGGGGTTTCAAAGTAAGAGGCTACTCACTCCCCAATTGTGATCGAAAACCCAGAAGGAGAAGCAATGAATGCTTACGGCTACATCAATCTCGAAATCAAGGTGGGAGATGCTTTAACACACGGAAAATTCTTTATTGTCAAAGAATGCCCAAATTATGACATGATTCTGGGGCGCTCGTGGGTGCATAACAATAAAGCAAAATTAGGAGTATGTCCTCTGCCGGTGTCCGTACCTGAAAGAATTTCAAACAAGCTGTCCGACCCTGAGGACTACATGCTACCGTATATACAACTTGCCATTGTAATCCAGCTGCCTGGAGAAATCCCTTCGACGTACATACACAGATTTCGGACACAAGTAAGTCTCATCGAACAACCCTTTCTGCAACCAGTCACTTCTCCTCCCGCCCAGGCCTGGGGACTAGATCCAATTATCAACCCGGGCGTCATTGGAAGATGTGAATGGAATGCCGGCCACTTCAAGTGTTTCATCAAAAGTTTGGAAGATGTCTTAGTCAACAATGATGGATCCAAGAATCAAATATCAGCGCAACATCAAAACCCATTCCAAGTTGGAGACATGGTAGTGAAAGTTGCCGCTCAGCCTCCTTCGTCCGACTCCACAGACGAACCATGCCTAGTAGCAGAAGTTATTTTGGGAGGCTACTGCAAGCTCATCAACACGGACAAGTTAGACGGCTTAGTAATACATGCCCGGTGGCTCAAACCCTTCAAAGTCTAAAAAGTCACGCCACCTCTTGCCTCGAAATTCTTCTTAGTATTTCCTTCAGCAATTTTCCTCTTCATGAAATATTTGTAATTCCTTTAAAATGATTGCACTGCTTGCATTCATGATTAGGGTTTCGATTTTAATTAAAAGTATCTTTCTTTCAAAAATAAGTTTTCCTGAATCTCAAAGGGAAAAGCACCAAGTAAATTCAAACCTTGACAAAGCCATACTACCCATTAATTCGAAACCAGAAAAAATCAAACCCTACAAGATATATTTTATTCAAAAAGTACTGAAGAGGAGAATATAAAGTACTGAAGAGGAGAATGCGCAAGGAAGAAGATCAGCAACTGGCGGCATAGGAACATCTGGCTTCAACTTTCGCCTGATGAGGTTTCTCTACTTCCCGCGACGTGTTTCCCGACTTGTGGCAGCTCACACTGCTACATACTCAGGTGGCATGCTACAGACATCCTGTGTAATTTGCAAGGGAAAATTCGATAAAAGGTTGGTCAAATCTTAACTATTGCTACTATTTCCCCTGTTTTGAGTTACGGTTGCCAACGACATACAAAGGCGTTATTGTGAAAGTAGCCGGGATGTGATGCGCCAACTAGCATTATTGGTACGCTATTTATGCATTTTGACTTTCCATCCACTGAATCGCTCTGGATGGATGGAAGAACTTTTTTTTCACAAAAGGGGTTTTGGAATTCTTTCGGAGATTTTATTCATTCATCCAATTAAAGATATGAAATTATCAAAACAACATGAATGAAAGAATATTACTTGGTGAAGCATGGCTCCAGTCACATGAACAAAACACAAAAAACTGAGGTATCAAAAGCATCTATGAGCTACGAAAAGATTTTTTTCTACGGAAGGAAATGACAGAATGAAAACTAGTTATCAATGTCAACGCCTGCTTCAGAGCCTTCTCCAAATCCCTCTCCAGCGACTGCCTCAACATCCTCTCCAGCAGCTGCCTCAGTGCCTTCTCCAAAGCCCTCTTAACGGCTTCCTCCGCTTCCTCTCCAACGGTAGTTTCGGCATCCCCTCCAGAAGCCATTTCAGTCTCTTTCTTGTGGGCCGCACCGACATCCTTCTCAGAGACTGCTCTAACAGCCTATTGAGGATACTCTTGTTCATCAACATCAGAGTCGAGGGTTACGATACCGTCATGAACAGGGTAATTGAACTTGATCTTGCCCAGAGGTTTCTTAGGCTCGATCCTTCGCCGCTTCAGTCGAGCAGCGAATCTTTCATCCCTGGCACTAGGTTGCTTAGATGCTTCACCGCACTGAAACTTGACGCGATGGAACGCTTCATCATGTCTCCACTTCTCCTCCATATCAACCGAAGCCATGAAAGCTTGAGCAGGCGTACGAACAAGGCGTAGATGAGTGAGAGGCATACCTTGTATAATCCGACCAGCCTCACGGAACAAAGGATCGATTTCGTCTAATACATCCTCAGATGCAGAAACCCTGGGTTTGTCAACTTCAAAACTTTTCTCCGAAGAATTGGAAGAATAACCATTAGGATCTCCCATCATATACTGCAGGAAAGTATTATGTCAACATCAATAACCTACGTAATGAAAGGAGACAAAAGGAAAACTACAAGAAGATATGGAGCAATACCTAAAAAGAAATAAACACAATCACGTGGTGATCGATATGAAAAGAAAAGCTCGGGGTACTCTTTTATATCACATGAACTGATCAAACTTGAAAAAGAAAACTCTCTACCTGTGTACATGAAGGCCCTAGATACAGGATATCAGCTGATTAGATACTTATCTATCTTGGATGATTGACTCACCTGGGCTGCTGAAAAAAAAGATTTCCACCACAAAAGCAAAGCCAACGAAGCAAGGATAAAAGGATGTGTGACGCCCTTTATGTATGCACGGCGCCTTAGGAGTCTGGGTAGGAAAAGGAATCCGCTTTGGATTCAGTCATGCCCAAATCAGCGCCAACGTTCCATGGCGCCAATTTCCACGTCCGAGCCAGCGCCAACGCCTTGAAGTCGAGCCAGCGCCATCATCATCGCTCTGTAGCCCAAGCAAGTAGCGCCATCATTACCGCTTCGTGGTTGAAGTTGCAGCGCCATCATTATCGCTCTGTGGCTAAAGTCGCAGCGCCAGCATCAATGGTCCGTGGCCGAAGTTACAGCGTCAACATCAGCACTCCGTGACCAAAGTTGCAGCACCAATGCCAGCACCCTGTGGCCAAGCCGTAAATATGCCAAGACGCCAACACAAGGATCATAGACTACTCATGTCTCCTGCCAAAGGTTAGTCGATTTTTTTTGGCAATCTTTCATGTCTCGTCCTTTCGATTTTACCCTTGTCTGTCACCATCTCATGCTTACCCCGCAACAATGCCACTGTTACGTGCTAAGCAGGGGACTTAATGTTGATGGTGGTTTTTAGTTAAGGGATAAATTTGTAAAACCCTGCATTTAATGTGCCATCATTCTTCAAGGAAACGGAGCTATGTAAAAGTGATGAGTGTTCAACCTCTTCACTGGCGCACTTATTGAGCAACTCAATATTTTCTCATGAAATTTTTCCAGAATAGTGCATGTAGCAACAATCCCAGATATTCTGTAAATTTTGGCGCCTTGCCTGTATTACTCAGTTAATATAAGTTTCTTTGAATGCTTTCTATGCTATGTTCCCCGGCTAAACCCTTAATGTTGATATGGCATGACAATTTGTGTTCACTCGCAGCAGAGTAGCACGAATTTCCAAGTATCAAGGTTAAGGTCCTTGCATAAAGTATTTAATCAGAAAGCATACTGCTCTCTGGCAATGAACTTAAAGGACTCTGTGTCAACACATAGAATCCAATCAATTTTGTGATAATTCACGGGATTCAGATATTACCCTGACTAGTTTGCAAAAATTAGGGTTTTGCGCCCTGCGCAGTATATTACACCTTGCCTGTCGAAATTAATCCTAGGCGGACTAGGTAATTAATCCGCCATGGATTAGTAGGTGCAAAATCCTACCTAAAATCAGAAAGCAAAGAATAAAAGGAGTCGTGGAATAGGAGCAGCAACAAAGGAAGGTGTGGCCATGCCATAGGCCAGCCGACACCACTTGCAAGTGGCCACACCCCATGTTGCTAAACCGGCCCCTATTTCCTGTCGACCAATCAGGTCGCCTTAAACCCGCCACACGCACATGAGTTGTGTCTGGGCCCATACTTGTTGGCCCAATTTCCTATCGACCAATCAGGTCGCTTTAAACCCGCCACACGCACACCAGAAGTGTGGCCACGCCCATGCTTGGCCGACCCCTCTTTTTTCGACCAATCAGGTCGCTCTAAACCTGCCACAGTATCAAAAGAGGCAAAGTTGCGCCAGAAGGTCACAGTGCCAAAAGCCGCGCTAACATGCTAATTGGCATGCCAAACGTGCCATTCCGCTCCGGCGTGCTAGTGGCATACCAAACATGCCATGTCGCTCCAATACACTAATTGGCATGCCGAACATGCCAAACGTGCCACTTTTCCGCAATAGCATGCCAATCGTGTCAACATGCCATAAATAGCGCGCCAACGTGCTAACCCACTTCTTGTTCATGGCCAACGCCATGATATGTTTAAATTAGGGTTTTCTAGTCATAAGCACGACTCTACTTTAGGCGCGTTGACCAAAACCCTAATTTCCAATTGTGGCTCAAATCACGCCACTTTGGGCCCCACAACATGCCACGAGCCATGCGGGACCCAGGAAACCCCAGGAATGGCGCCATATCATAACCACTCGTGGAAATACTTGCTCATGCGGCCGTTTTCACATGATGGCCTGGCTATGGTTCCTTTGGCGTGGCTCTGGAACCGTTTACATAAAGCGTCGTTGTGCCACGGCCGCATGTCATATGCGCTAATTAGGGTTTCGGCATGCCAAAACCTAATTTAGGCAAAGTTGCTACTCCAACCAAGCCAAATAATGTTCCACGGAGCATTAGGATTGATGTGGCAACTGGAACTGATGTTGCCACACCACATTTGGGTCTAACACCAATGTGCCAAAATCTAGCAACCATGGCTACGCCAGGCGCTACTTGCACCACCGTGCCACTGGCATGCGCTAAAAGCGCCACTACGCCATTGACATGTGCCAATGGCGCCACTGTGCTATTGTCAGGCACCAACAGGATGTGGCCATAATCAATGGCTACCCTTTCTCATGAGTTACAATCTCAGTCGTCCAAGTTCGCCACAGAATTGACATGCTTGTGGCAAGTTTTAGGCGACCAGCCAAGACGATCCTAATAGCATCACATGTTATTTTCCTGTGGCAAGTCTATTGACTTTGACTTGCCACACGTAGCAAACTGCTAGACGTTTTCCACGAAAACACTCGAGACATCAAACATGTCACAAACTGGGGGACACTCATCAGGGTATTGGTCTGGCGGTTTACAGCGTGCGGCGTGCAATACGCCCATTATAAGAAAGTGTCAGGAAACATGGTAGTTAGTGGTATCAAGAAGTAATGGGTGTAAACAAACTTGTTTCCTTCATCGTGGAAGCGTGGTTTCTGGAAATTGCACATTAATCCACTCTTCCATCACTCAATCACTCCCACTTCCTACGGGACCAGGGTGCGTTCAATTATGACTTGTATAAATAGGTTTCACCTATTTCCAGCAAACAATAAGTTTTGGTTAGAACAACACAGTATCCAGAAAAACACCAAAGAACTGATAGCTTTCATTCTACAAGCCAGTTCCAAATTCTGATACAAGTCATAAAATAGCGACACCTTCAGAATTAACCATTATGGTCTCAACATCTTCTTCGCTTCCCTCCCTAAGACCAACCCTTCTCTTTCACTTTGTGACCGAAGCAAGACTGGAATGACCATTTCTTGGTTTAAGCCAGAATTTTACAGATTAATCTCTCGAATCTAAAGTACTCCCGTGCAGTGCATTTGTGAAGGAAAACGAGAATCACTCAGTCTTCAAAATAATCTGGCAGATTATCTGGAAAAAAAATTGGCTTTATGCAATGAAATTCATCAACAGACTACAGAGTGTGAAATTCCTACACAATTGTTGGAGCATTCACAAATAAGGAATAAGATTCTTATTGAAGATATTCTTACAGAGACATGTCGGAAAGTGTATCTAGACAAGTGTTTTGAAAAATATTTCCAACAAGGAATGGATACCTTAAGAGGACATATAGAATGTCTTGACCTAAAGACATCAGCACTCTGTCGGATGGCAGATCTAAACCACACGGGGTCAAGTTCAAGGAACGTACCATCCTGGGTATAAGATGTAATCAAGGATATAGCATCTCGCAATATTCCTGATGAAGAAGATGGGTTCGAAACCCACACAGGGGATCATAATAATGTCCCTAAAAGTAAGAAGGAAGAAATTCCTCGAAAGGCTTTTGGTGAGGAAGGTTCTCACACCAACTCTTAATTGTGTTGGAATGTGCATCATTACAATGCCCAATCTTCTGATGCAAGGAAGCACACATATCTGGGAAATCTGTATCCTATCAACAATCTCTTATTCAGCATAGAGAGTTTACACAATCCACCTGAAGATGTTTAAATCTTCCCTTCTGTGTAGAAAAGCTGTCTTACAAACAACTTGTGTAAACAAGATAAGTTTCCCTATCTAAAGTAGTTATAGATATATGATCTAAAAGGTTGATTCTTTCTAAAGAATCTTTGTGATTGTCTAACACATTAGATGCGAAAATATTTTCAAATCTGGTCAGAAATATTTATTTAAGGCTGACTTCTATGTTTGGAATGTGTTAAAGGTATTTCAAGTATATGTACTCAACGTGTCGAGAACTTATGCTAAAGAATGTATTCTCAAACCATATCTCAAGAAAATATTCTGAAAGCCTTGAGAGGAATGACTTCTAAGGAAACAGTTCATCTTGATGATACCTTCAAGAAATATGGTTGTGAAGATATAGAAAATGAAAAGGAAGATGTGACTCATCTTCTTGTTCAAAACAGTTTGGATGCTAAGATTGATATTATCAATCTACGACAAGTCCTCCTCAGTACTATTGAAAGTCATCATAGACAGGTAGCACTACTAAGAACTGTTATCCGTAACCAAATAAAGCTGATTAAACTTGGAATCGGTAACAGGGAGTATGTTCGAAATATTAATCGAAAGGTTAATGATTTAGCCTGTGAACATAATCAAGGTACTGTGTGCAGAATCCGAGATATCAGTCGAGATGTTGTTGATGAAGATCCTGAAAAATTTGAGGAAATTGAAGATGATCTTTGAAAAATCTATTGAAAAATAGACATTAGTTTTTGATTATTTCAAGAAATTCTATTTTGAATAAAACTATCTATTTATGAATAAAATTATTAGTTTATAATTTTTCTTGTGATAGTTTTTTATTACATAGCCTGTGCTTGAATGTTTTATCTTATTGTTATGTATGTTTATGGGATGTTTGATTTCGGTTTTCATAACCTTGATATTCGATCTCATATGGTGTGAACCCTTATGGTTTGGGTGACTTTTTGGTTTAGCAGTATTAAGTTCTAGCCCATGTTGGTAGGATTTATCAAAGGATCATGAGGGGTTCTGATTGAAACAATATGTGGAAAAGTCACAATACGTTGAATCATTTGGTTTAGCATAAAAGCATATGTGTTTCGGGGTTTTCAACTTTTGCTTGCAATAGTTAAAACCGGTTTTCAACCTTTCTCTAGTAAAGGTTGGTTGTTGTTATTCTTTTGTCTTGCAAGTGGATGACAACATAATGATATTTTGGTGTCAATTCTCAGGGGAAGAAGATACAATTATTGGAGAAGAGGATGCGAAATTTGAGGTAACGACTTTGTTAGTTAATCGTTTTCCTGTTTAAGAAAAGTCTGATGTTATTGCATATATTTATTGCTTTTGCTTAACAAAATTTTGGTACAATTGATGTTAAATTCCATTATTTGTGTATGGATGTGTGTGTGATTAAATTGTTTCCGGTTAAGAAAAACTATTGTTATCTTGCTTTATTGTTTGGTATCAATCGTTTAGGCTTACAAAATTTCGGTGCAATTGCGGTGCTTTAATGTCTATGTTGTTTCAATTGCTTCCGGTTGAGGTAAATAATTATGCAAGTTGATTTATTTGGTTTGTATGAATTGTTTATGGCTTAAAAAAAGAGTTTTCAGAATGAATTATTTAGTCCAATTTGATTCTGGATAAGAGAAACTAAGTTAATTTTGATTTTAGTTAGACTTATCAAAGTGGAGGTTTCGGTTATTCAAGTCTAATCGAATGACTTAACAAGAAATGCTAGTTAACTAACCTAGTACTTGTCTTGTTTAAAACTAAAAGGTCTAAGTTATATAGATAAGTAGATCCTGATGAGAAAAATAGAGTTATCTTTATTTTGGTCTTATCGAACAAGCGATTTTATTGTACAATCAGTTTAGCAAAGGAACTAAGGTGCTTAGTCGATTTTTGGTTTGCTAAACTATTAGGGAAAATTGCTTCGGGCAATTGTTTCCTTGGTAACATATCAAAACAAAATTACTTTTTAGTTTCGGTTTTGATATTGGTTATCAAAAATGGTGTGTGGAACCCTCGTGCTTGACTCTTATAGGTTTTGCAAGTCTTGTGAGATTTGTAAGATCTTTTCGGTTTGTCCTTTATTTGCTCATATATTTGTCATTTTGTGACAAAAAGGGGGAGAAATATATGGAGTAAACAAGTGATATTGGTATTGATTTATATTGATTGAAATCACTAAGGGAAAGGACAATGGTGCTTAAACGTTATATCTAACGAAAGAGTAAAGCATATACTAAGGGGGAGTAGCATATCATATGATAATGGAAATAACAAAGACTTGCGGATTGAAAAGCTACCTATCTTACCTTTAGGGTGAGTATTATCTTTGTTATTATAATGTCAACGACGACATTTATGGATTGAATGTATATAGGTTATTGTGTTGTTGAATTTGGGAATCAAGCGTATGTGTAATGAATTCTTGTAATTTGTTTATCCATATGATATAAGAGTTTTGTCACTAAAATTGGAAAAGGGGGAGATGTTAGAGCATAGATCGGTTGAACCCACCAAGCGTTGGTATGTCAAGTTTGGTTGTCATATTTTAGTGAACCAAAACTCATTTAAAGATTCGCTTGATTATATACTAGAGTCAACTTCGTATAGGTTATCTTGAAAGTATTAGGATATGAGACATTACAAGTATTACATGAAGAATTGAAGAATGTGAAGAAGTACGGAGCTACAACGACGACATCATCCTTCCACTTGAGGTTAGTAATATTTGACTTGAATTATTTCATTCCCTAACGTATCTTTCAAGTCGTGCATACTGAAACATAACTGTGAAGCTATGAATGATTATACCTAGTTAGACGTAGTATTAAGGAATACAATACGAAGTATAACACTTATCTTTTGAACTTTGTATATAAGACATAGACATAATCGTTTGAATGCTATTGTGATTATGTATGGGTATGAGGTGAAGATTTCATCATAGGAAACAATGTTTTACATTCGTTTAAAGGAAGTAAATTCATGAACTTGTTTTGTGAATCGAAAAGGAAATCGCTAGGCTTATTCGTATTTTTATTCATTGCATATCTTTTGAACTACCAATATGTGTGATTAGTATAACCGCACATGACTTGCTTATGTTTTTGGTAAAACTATTCACAAGGTCTGACTTTTGTATTGGTATGACTTTTATTAGTGAAACCGATCTTAAGTAATCACCTGAGATGGTATGATCGATTTAGTGTTATTGGTATGACCAACTCTAGGCAAAGGGGAACCTATCCTAGTAATAGGTCCAAACGATCACAAGAGTGGAATCGATCCTTGTAATAGGTGCAACAAGTTTCTAGTTATTGGGAACCGATCCTATGAACATGTGCAACACGTTTTTAGAAATTGGGAACCGATCCTATGGACATGTGCAACAAATACAAGTTAGATACCATATATATGTGGGAACCGATCCTAGTACCTAGTCAACCAAGTTTTGGTAACTAGTTTGACTAATTCTAGTACCCACATGGAGGTAGAACCGAAACTTGTTTTGGTAGAACCATGAAACCCATGTTTGGTGATTTGATAGGATAATCAATCACATAGTTCTTGGAAGTCATACGAACCAATTCTAAACTTGTTTGGAAGTATGGAAAATCGATTCCAAGATTGTAAGTATGGAAAAGGACTTACAAAGTAAAGATGTCGACATACTTTGAACATGTGCAGTAACGCTTATCTTTTATTGTTCAAAGATATTCCTTAATAGCTAAAGGAGAATTCTGAATCGAAAATAAATTGAGAATCTTTTAATTAAGGTTTTTAATTTTATATTTGGAAAATAAAAATTAGTAATGTGCATTTACTAATTGGAGATTTTCTAAGAGATTTCAGTTAATATTTGGACAAAGCATTTCCAGGAATTATGGAAACCGAATTTGGAATTTATTGCATATCTTGAGAATATAAATCTGTGAGTCTTTAGCAAATACAAGAGATATAAACTTGGATGGCACCAAAGACCAATATCCAAGGATCAATCGATTTCCAATCAACAACCAAAGGTTGGACTTCACAATTGATCGATACAACGCACAATCTGTGATATTTCAATTATATAACAAAATATAATGCGGAATAGAAATAACACAGACACCAGAAGTTTTGTTAACGAGGAAACCGCAAATGCAAAAAAAACCCGGGACCTAGTCCAGATTGAACACCACACTGTATTAAGCCGCTACAGACACTAGCCTACTACAAACTAACTTCGGTCTGGACTATAGTTGAACCCTAATCAATCTCACACTGATTCAAGGTACAGTTGCGCTCCTTACGTCTCTGATCCCAGCAAGATACTACGCACTTGATTCCCTTAGCTGATCTCACCCACAACTAAGAGTTGCTACGACCCAAAGTCTAAGACTTGAATAAACAAATCTGTATCACACAGAAAAGTTTACGATAATAGATAAATCTGTCTCCCACAGATAAACCTAAGAGTTTGTTCCGTCTTTTGATAGAAATCAAGGTGAACATGAACTAATTGATAACCCGGACTTATATTCCCGAATAACAACCTACAATTATCAATCACCTCACAATAATCTTAATCATATGGTAGCGAAACAAGATATTGTGGAATCACAAACGATGAGACGAAGATGTTTGTGATTTATTTTTATCTTGCCTTATCGGAGATATAATCTCAATTCAATTCTTTCAATTGAACTCGTACGATAGAAAACGACAAGATCAGATCGCTCAACTACAAGAGAAGTAGTTTCATCTGGCTTCACAATCCCAATGAAGTCATTAAGTCGTTAACCTATAGGGTCTCGAGAAGAAACCTAAGGTTAAAGCAGAATCGACTCTAGCAAAACCAACTAGTATCACACATGAGGTGTGGGTATTAGTTTTTCCAGTTGCTAGAGTTCTCCTTTATATAGTTTTCAAATCAGGGTTTGCAATCTATGTTAGCTTAGTAACAAAACACTCAATATTCACCGTTAGATGAAAAACCTGATTCAACCAAGCTAATATCTTTCAACCGTTAGATCGAAACTTAGCTTGTCACACACAAATGAAATGTATTTCATTTATGTTTGAGTAACCGTACCTAAACGTGTACACTTAGTTGGTTCACAAATAGTTAACCAATGGTTAGCCATATGAGCACTTCCATATTAACCGTATTCATCTTTCTCATAAACTAGTTCAAATGACTCATAAGAACTAGTTGAAGAGTTTTTCAATTGCTTAGGTCTTTATTCATAGACACAATGGAAACAAAATCGGTTTGATTCATTTGAATCAATTCATGAACAATATAGCCACGGTTTGCAAAGATTGCATTCCTTATAATTTATTGGTTTAAGTTCATGAACTACCGATTTGAGAAGTAACCAGCTTGGGTACGCATACGGGTATGCATACCTTAGCTACCGGATTTGAGTTGGATTTTGGTTTCCAAACTCAGCAGAATTTCTCGGGTAGAAAAGTTCCGCCAGTACGCGTACGGGTACACGTTCAAAATAAGGAAACTAACTACCACTAATTAAGGTTTTCAAATTTCAGGGGAGGCGGGAGCCACCCCTGTATTTCACATAGCTTTGTCCCTGGTCATAGTATTATTACACAGTATCAAAGTTCAATTGTATCACAACTTTGACAACAATACTATGGTGATATGTATCACTCCCCCTTAGTCAATACTTTCATCTCAACATGAAAACCACTCCCCCTTACATAATGATCCGAAAACCAAATGTATTTATAGCGTGAACTACATATTAGTTCTCCCCCTTTTTGTCAATAAAATTGGCAAAGGTACGAAAACGGGATCCTAATGAAATTATGGAGACGCTTCAAGACCAAAGAAAAGTACATATCAACTTTCTTTAGATGCAATCATAAAGCCGAAGCTAAATGCATTTATCACGGAGTTTATAAAGATACAAGATAACTCCTCAAATATTCCACAACCGCACTCCCCATAAAGATATGGAAATTAAGCGAAAGTTCAAAAGAACTCTCCCCCATTTGATGTCATTCCCGAAAGAACAACAAGAGCGACCTCACTTTTACGAGAAAAGAAGGATTTCTTTGGACACCAAAAACCATAAAAATGATTTTGTATCCAAAGTTCTCAATTAAACTAATCACAAGAGAACCCATGATTAATTTAATCGGAATACACAACCAAATTAACCACAAACGAGTCTATGATTAGTCTAGTTGGAAATGCTCACATAAGAAGACTTATGGAGACGCACAATATATACATAAAATATGGACCAGGGAAGACCAATACTGCGGAATAGACAAGGATTCATTTTATTTTCCATCACTATTTGCACAATGACATACAATAGACATAATCCTTGTAAACAAAAGATTTTAACCTATCTTCCATCAATAAATGACATAATAGACTTAACTTTTGTTTGTCAAAAGTTCATCGATCTTGTATCAATACATGCATATCGACATATGAAAGATATAACTTTTGACATCGTATGGGACAATAATATTTCACGGACACAAACACACATATCCCATAACATATTGCAATATATAAAACCATAAAGATTAATACTGCAAAAATCATATTCCAAATCAACTTTAGAATTTAAATAAATAAATCTAAAAACATTGCAAGATGAAAATGTTGGACATAGCTATGTGTACTCACAATAATGGCTATTCCAAACCCTAGTTATCCTTCTTAAACAAAATAAGAATAAAAATTCTCTTAAGAAGTTTCTTAGACATAAAAATTTCACTTACTTTCAGAATTCTTCTCGTATTCCCTATATTCGTCAAGCTCGTCTTCAATTAGATCAATCCTTGATTCAAAGTTATCAATATTTTCTTGCAGTCTTTTGGAAGATAAAACCAGTTCGTTTTTCAGAGCACTTACTTGTTCCAAAACGAGATTCATGGTCAAAGAGAGTTTCTCAAGATGGGATACATACGGATTTCCATCAAAAGAAACACCACGTTTGTTAGAGCACAACTCATTATCAGATGAGTCGAAACGAATCTTCTTAGATGGAAACAGAACAATCCATACATCACTCTCTTTGCTTGAGAGACTGGAAGAAGACATGATAAAAGAGAGAAATGAAATGCTCAGTCTTGAAAAAAAAGACTTCTTCTTAAAATGAAGAAGATATTCCACGAAGATCTTTGACCAAAACCCTAGACCAAGGGAGGGTACGAGGTAACGGCTTTATAGGAGAAACCGTTTATAAACGCTCACCAAAAAGGTCTTAATCAATCCAAACGGAGATGAGAAACAGACTAAGTACATATATATAACCCTCTTTGTAGGATATGGTTCTTGTTGAAAATTGAGGGTACAAGAACCATCTTTTACTCTTATGATCGTTGTCGTATGCGTCAAAAATAAATTACTTTCTCACTACTCAAAATATAAAATATAGCAAGGGTAAGAAAGGATCGTTCCCACAGAGAGGACTAGGTTGTCAATATGTTTCGGTTTCTTATGTAAAGCAAGGGGGGTTTTTCTGATTTTTATGTAAAGTAAATTATACTAAAAACAAATAAAGCAAAGCAAACACGCAAATCAATATGTAAAGATATTGGTTAAGGGTGACATTTTCATTCAAAAACATGTTCTTGTCTTAATAACTAGAATTGATATTTAATCTCTCATTATCAAAAGCCATAGAATACCTTGTCAAAAGGATATCCCGCTAATTTCCTGATTTCATCAACAAACACATTAAAAGATGCGAATATGAATTCTACCAAAAGAATAACCTAACGCCTTGAGCTAATCAAGTTCAATTCCCATGGAGCATTAAGATTCATAAAATAAGGCTAATCATTACAATCGAAATACATTGCAGACAATTTAAGAAAGGTCATGTTTCACATATGATTACAAGGATGTATCACTACAAGGTATAACCATATTTATGCTACTTGTGTTCAAGGATTATCGCTCGATGATGAACCCTAAACTAGCTATAGATATGAATATGAGTTCTACCAATTTGCAACTTGACAAAACAAATACTCAAATCATGTTATAATACGTCAATCATATAACTATATTTTCAGAGATCCGTGAACGATAAATATGAGACAAAACTAATTCATTAAAACCAAAATCATGTTTTGTAAAATCCAACTCAAACCTTAACCAAGAGAAAACTAGGTAAACATCATAATGGAGTTCATAACAAGAAGGAAGAGAAAGCCTATCATGTTTCTAAACCCTAAAATAAAAGTAGAAGCAAAGATAATCCTAAAGAAGCAGTGTGAATAGGCTTATATCTCTTTTCTTTCGTGGGGATAGGTTTTTCCGAATATTAGACTTGCAAACTCGACCAAGGCCTGACCACCTCACGTTCCAGCCCAATACATTCCCATAATCTAACTCCTTCAGCTTGTCAGTCTTGCAAAACTGACAGGCTAATTTAACTTGTCTGAGCTTCAACAGGTTTTGCCTAATTCACTCCTTCCCTGCAGTACTTCTTAGCTTCAACTGCTCAATAATTTCAGAAGCTATATCCTTGTTGTACTTCATCTATACTACAACATCAGTTCCACCCATTCTCCTCTATGAGCTCAAACTTCATAGTCTTCTCAATATCAACAACACAAACCTGCAATGCACAAACTTCCTTCTTGCAAATTCAATTCCATAACCTGTAACACCACAACTCCCATTGCAGACCACCGGTTCCATAGATACGGCATCATTTGATCACTAACAGCATCCACATTCATTAACTCATCTGCAATCTCATGATGACCAGCACAACCACTAATCTTCCCTATAGCAATTGCTGCAAGTCCATTTCAGCTCAGCCTCACACAAACCGCAACTGCCATCACCAGTTGTTGCTTCTATCTTTCTTCTTTGAGATCACAGTCATTGCATTAAACCTCAGATCATAAGACTTGAGCTTTATTCTCGCACCATCACCTGCATCATAGCAACATCAGCATCATCTCAACTCAGCCTGTCACATCCATTATGCACCAGCAACTCCACCAGAACCTTTGCCATTTCAGTCCAGCACAACTCCTAACCCGCACTGTCTTGTAACAATCTCTAGAGCCATTACCAGCTGCAATTCCATTACTTGAACTACAGCTTCAATCTATAGCCTGCAACCTTGACACAAACCCATTTATCACTGCTTACAACATCAACTTCTCTGCAAATTCAGCTTGACTTCTTGCACATTCTCTGCAGCAACAACATATCAACAACTTCATTCCTTCTCTAAATTGCAGCAACGCCAACTCATTCAGCTGACCTGCAATCACTGCCATTACGTGTGCCTCAACTCATTCCACTTCATCTTTGTCAGTTCAATATTCTTGAGCACAAGTTCTCTTCTCACCAACCAACCTAAGATTCATGTCTCAGATCCACATACTGCTCCACTAACAACTCTATCAGATAACCACCAACAACATCTCATTTGAATCTCCACCTGAATCACTACAAATCCAGTTTCCATCTTGGATGTATAATAAATTCAATCGAAACCCATCTTTAATCTTCTTTCGAACAACTACTGGGTCAACTCTTCTCTGTTGAATTCGAATGAACTTAGAAACCCCTTTGAAACATCATCTTCTCAATCATAGTCCTTACCAGAGTACACAACCACCTCTCTTCCATCACAACGTCGATGGAAAAAACTTCCAGTTCTTGTAATCTCGGCTAACAAAAACACCCAATTCTTTATTAATCAAACACCAGAACTCAATCATTCAACAATCGCAGATCCCTGAATCTTCTGTTCTCCACAACTCGAATTAATACCAGCTGAATTACAACAATTTCACCATGAACCCTAAACTGATTCGAGCTCTGAATCTCGTTCTTCATCAAAAACAACAGCGTCTTCTGGATTCACATCAGCAACAGCTTCTTCTCAGATCAACAGTAGCACCGTTCTTCTTCATTCTCGGTTAAAAACTACCATCAATTTTCTCACTGACTGCAGCTGTCTGAACTTGGGCAAATAAACGAATGAGAAATTGATTTCTCAAATTCAGGGTTGGGTGTAATAACACTGAGATAGATATTGGAACTGTCCCAGTGGATAAAGGCAGCCACAGTCCGTCCATACATGGCTTGTCGGTTCCGAATATCCGACAACCTAATTCTCTGTTCAACTCATCTGTCAGTTATGAGGAACTGACAATCCAATCTTCACCTCCTTTGCTACAAAACTTCGCTGGTTCCATGGATCACTCGCCTGTGAATTGATATTTTTGCTCTTTACGCTCCAAATGAATGATTTCTCCTTCTTAGGTTCCCAAGGACTCCATTGCACTTATTTTTCTCAAAAGCAAACATAAGATACATAATTTACAAGAAAACTAGCAAAGAAAGCATAAATACTATATATATAAAATTAGGTGTTTTAGACACCTATCAAATTCCCCCACACTTAGACTTTGCTAGTCTTCGAGCAAATCAAACAAAACAATTCTAAAACATACATACAACTCCGTGTCGTCAAGGCTACGGTCACACTTAGCACGTATAACAAGCCTTTCAACCCCTAGGTGTCCCTAGTGGACGAGTTATAGTCTCGTGAGGGTTTACTAGAGATATACCCACAAAACCTACTTTTCCAACTTACTAGTTCTCCGAAATGATAACATCCAACGCGCTAAGAAGACATAGAGATTCTGCACACTAGTCATAAGAAGTTAGACACATAAATGAACACAATCTCATCCTTAAAAGTTGAGAGAGAAATAACCATCCCTTATCGAAAGAAATTCGGGTTCGGAGTGATCGAAAGTCTCGACTATGCCTCACAAGAAAGGGTTTTATAAAGTTGCTCTCAATAATAAATAGCTTTTTATGGGTCACACATGTATCCAGGTAGGAATGAAGAGAGAATTCCTGCGACACGTTGAATGGTAGGAAGGCAAAAACCCTCCGATTTTTTTTGAAAACCCACATCTTTTATAATTTTGAAAACCCATTTTTTCTGACGATCTCTAAGAAAGGAAATCAACCACTTAACGAAGGTGAGAATATGCTTACTTACCTCGTTATCCGTTCGACGTGCAGTTAGCACCACTCTCACAACATCCATATAAACGTCTTCGGTTTTCAATCTTTTTCTACATCTTTGTCTTCGGTCTTCAACTCTTGATTATAACTCTTGAACTTCGTAGAATCTTGACAATGTGATTCTTTCCTCTAATTCCTTGTTGCTTGAAACTTCATTATAGATATTCCTTCTTTCCATTGGATTTATTGAAAGAACAAAACTAAAAACAAACCAAAATATGATACAACACATTCTTCTTGTCTTTTTTTTTTTAATTGAGACAAGAAAAATAAAACAAATACAAAACAAAATAACAAAACTAATAATGAACCTAACAAAATTTTCTCTTGTCTTTTTTTTCTTTTTCTTTTTCTTTTACTTTTTTTTTATTTTATGAGACAAGAGAAATAAACACAAACTGAAAATAAAAATAAGCACAAATGGCCATGGTGTAAGTACTTTACCGCTTGATTCTTTACAACTTGTATGTCTTGATATCATAAAATTCTCGAACTCTCATCCTTGATAATCTTCGCTCTAGTACATAAGTCTTCAGCTTGTAAAATTTCTGCTCCTTGTCTTGTTGCTTTACTTGAATCTGAAATCTGCTCATTTCTGTACCGTTGCTTGTAAACCTTGAACGTCTTCAACTTTCCTTCGAATTTATAATTCTCCTCTTGTTGATGATGATGGTGTTTCTATGGACCTGTTGGTGTAGAGAGAGATAAAGTGGATGGTGTTAACTGCGAACAAGATTACAAGTGATATGTAAGTTAGCAATTCGATATCACCATCATGATGATGATGGTGTTTCAAAATAATGCTTTTATTGGTGGGAGGTTGGTTAGCTCACCATTCTACCCGGAGTTTACGTACGGTGACCCACACTCTAAAAGCACAAATTTAGACAGGTACAAAGAAGTGAAGGTCGGTGCCTCTCATGATGTAACATGGTTAGTATCCACTATAGGGGACCACAACTTTAATACCGAATTCAGTCTGCACATCATTTGCCACTGGCATGGTTAAATCCAACTTTAACTCTCATACATGTAAGAAACCCGATCACGTTCTCTGTCATCTTTAAGTTCAGTCACTCTTGTGAGAATTTCGATGTAATCTTAGCGACATGTATACTATGTGACTCTAAACTAACTGCAAGTTGGAGTTTTTTATTCACTATTTTACACAAAAGTTGAAAATTTTACAATTGAAATGCTTAACCACTCCCCCACACTTAAACTTTACATTGCCCTCAATGTAAATTGAATCGTCCAAAGAAAGTCAAGGTGCGAAATCCTGCATGATAATGTGACAAGAAATCAGAAAAACCAAATGCAAGACAAGAAAAAATAAGAGAAGAGAGATACAAAACCTACGGGTTGCCTCCCATGCAGCGCTTGGTTTAAAGTCGTCAGGCCGACTATATACTTGCAAGATTCATTCCCCATATACCAACAATCTGAAAAGTTGTGGATCCTTCCATGTAACCTGTTTTGAAAATACTCGCTTCATACAAATATTAGTACGATAAAACAAAAATGAAGCTATTAACCGACAAAAATTTCCCCCACACTTATTCTTGTCCACACTTGGAAGTGGATAAAGAATACAGAATTCGAGAACCTTTACGGTTTCTTCTTTGCAAATATCCATAGTATGAGAATCAAATGTTTCTAATGGCGGATATCGAGAAACAAAGTCAATTAACAATATTCTCGAAGCACATACATTCAAGCCAATAAGAGGTAAAGGAGAAGGATTAAAAGGCAAAGGGTTAGACAAACCTTGCAACTCTTGTGTTATGGTATCCTCTTCATCCTTAAAGAATTCAAGTAAATTAGTTACCTCTTGCACATCGTGGTCCTCTATCAAACCTTGCAAACATTCTTCGTCCGTTTCTGCCTTAACCAAAGTCTCGACATCAACATCATCATTACAATCATTTGCAAGCTCAATTGGGTCTTCCACAATATGGGTAAAACCGGTATCATTCTCAACATACTCGTCTTTGTTGTAAGGCACATATGCTTTTGTGGATCCAAATCTCGCTATAAGGAACTTTTTTAGAACACTCAAAAATGCATCATCCTCAAGCTCCACCCTTTGAATAGGTTCTTGATCATTATAAAGATCAATGCTTGGGTAAGCTACACTAGTGTCATCATATTCCTCTTCATCTTCATCTTGATCCCAAGAAGATTCCGTTGTACACCTTTGGGAAATGTCAACATGAGTTGGTTCAAGCGATGTATCTTCATAATCATCATCACTTTCATAGTTAACATAAGATTGGTTCTCGCTGAATTTAGTGTTTGTAATCTCTAACTCATCCTTTTGAATGGGTGAATGATCATTATTAAGATCAAGAGTTGAGCTAACTATACAATTATCAACGGAAGACCCCAAAGGTTGGACCTTTTCAACACAATCATCTATTTCCTCTTTGTATTCATCAATGCCCTTTCTTAGGTTGGAAACACCTTTTTGAAGCTCTTGGAATGATCCATCCAAATTCTGAATATAGTGTTCCGTTTGTTTGTAAATCTCGTTTGACAAGGAAAAAGTAGAATCACTTATTTTAGTATTGCTAGGCCAATTATCTTCCCTTTGAATGGGTGAATGATCATAACTATGATCAGAAATTGGGCCAAACATACTATATGCATATTCGGTCGATGAAACTGGTTCCATGCTTCATTTTTTACGAACTGACTCCATGTTCACCATAAATTGCTGCATTTCATCTACCAAACAAGAAGAAATATGAATATGAGCACAAGTATCCTCTCCTCTTTGTGGTTGCTCACTTACATAACCACTATAAGAAGGTTGGAATGTATGAGAATAACTAAAAGGGTACATGGAGTATTGATCATAACCAAAGGATTGGTTTTGATTGTACTGCCCGTAAGGGTGATAGTTGCCATGTTGTTGAGGTTGAAAGCCGTATTGATTGCTCCAATATGCTCCATCCATGAAAAATAGGTACCTGAAACACGATTCTCAAAACAAGGTTAAAAACAAGAAAATAAAAACAAAAAACAAAACTAAAAATAAGAAACCAAAAACAAGTGACAACCACTGCCTCCCCAGTAGCGGCGCCAAAATTTGATCGCTGTCGTATGCGTCAAAAATAAATTACTTTCTCACTACTCAAAATATAAAATGTAACAAGGGTAAGAAAGGATCGTTCCCACAGAGAGGACTAGGTTGTCAATATGTTTCGG
The DNA here is from genome assembly GCF_003573695.1 of Papaver somniferum. Lineage (NCBI taxonomy): Eukaryota > Viridiplantae > Streptophyta > Magnoliopsida > Ranunculales > Papaveraceae > Papaver > Papaver somniferum. The sequence continues at coordinate 105,577,980 of NC_039367.1, read as the reverse complement.
CTTCTTATGTAAAGTAAGGGGGTTGTTCTGATTTTTTATGTAAAGTAAATTATACTAAAAACAAATAAAGCAAAGGAAACACACAAATCAAGATGTAAAGATATTGGTTAAGGGTGACATTTTCATTCACAAACAGGTTCTTGTCTTAATAACTAAAATTGATATTTAATCTCTCATTATTAAAAGCCCTAGAATAACTTGTCGAAAGGATATCCCGTTAATTTCCTGATTTCATCAACAAACACATTAAAAGATGCGAATATGAATTCTACCAACAAAATAACCTAACGCCTTGCGCTAATCAAGTTCAATTCCCATGGAGCATTAAGATTCATAAAATAAGGCTAATCATTGCAATCGAAATACATTGCAGACAATTTAACAAAGGTCATGGTTCACATATGATTACAAGGATGTATCACTACAAGCTATAACCATATTTATGCTACTTGTGTTCAAGGATTATCGCTCGATGATGAACCCTAAACTAGCTATAGATATGAATATGAGTTCTACCAATTTGCAACTTGACAAAACAAATACTCAAATCATGTTATAATACGTCAATCATATAACTATATTTTCATAGAACCGTGAACGATAAATATGAGACAAAACTAATTCATTAAAACCAAAATCATGTTTTGTAAAATCCAACTCAAACCTTAACCAAGAGAAAACTAAGTAAACATCATAATGGAGTTCATAACAAGAAGGAAGAGAAAACCTATCATGTTTCTAAACCCTAAAATAAAAGTAGAAGCAAAGATAATCCTAAAGAAGCAGTGTGAATAGACTTATATCTCTTTTCTTTCGTGGGGATAGGTTTTTCCAAATATTAGACTTGCAAACTCGACCAAGGTCTGACCACCTCACGTTCCAGCCCAATACATGCCCATAATCTAACTCCCTCGGCTTGTCAGTCTTGCAAAACTGACAGGCTAATTTACCTTGTCCGAGCTTCACCAGGTTTCGCCTAATTCACTCCTTCCCTGCACTACTTCTTAGCTTCAGCTGCTAAATAATTTCAGAAGCTATCTCCTTGTTGTACTTCAGCTATACTGCAACATCAGTTCCACCCATTCTCCTATATGAGCTCAAACTGCATAGTCTTCTCAATATCAACAAAACCTACAATGCACATACTTCCTTCTTGTAAATTCAATTACATAACCTGTAACACCACAACTCCCATTGTAGACCACCAGTTCCACAGATACGGCATAATTTGATCACTAACAACAGCCACATTCATTAGCTCATCTGCAATCTCATGCTGACTAGCACAACCACTAATCCTCTCTATAACAATTTCTTCAACTCCATTTCAGCTCAGCCTCACACCAACCGCAACTGCCATCACCAGCTGTTGCTTCTATCTTTCTTCTTTGAGTTCACAACCATTGCATTAAACCTCAGCTCATAAGACTTGATCTTTATTCTCGCACCATCACCTGCATCATAGCAACAACAACATCATCTCAACTCAGCCTGTCACATCCATTCTGCACCAGCAACTCCACCAGAACCTTTGCCATTTCAGTCCAGCACAACTCCTAACCCGCACTGTCTTGTAACAATCTCTAGAGCTATTACCAGCTGCAATGCCATTACTTGAACTACAGCTTCAATCTATAGCCTGCAACCTTGACACAAACCCATTTATCACTGCTTACAGCATCAACTTCTCTGCAAATTCAGCTTGACTTCTTGCACATTCTCTGCAGCAACAACATATCACCAACTTCATTCCTTCTCTAAATTGCAGCAACGCCAACTCATTCAGCTGACCTGCAATCACTGCCATTACGTGTGCCTCAACTCATTCCACTTCATCTTTGTCAGTTCAATATTCTTGAGCACAAGTTCTCTTCTCACCAACCAACCTAAGATTCATGTCTCAGATCCACATACTGCTCCACTAACAACTCTATCAGATAACCACCAACAACATCTCATTTGAATCTCCACCTGAATTACTACAAATCCAGTTTCAATCTGTTTCCATCTTGGCTGTATAATAAATTCAATCGAAACCCATCTTTAATCTTCTTTCGAACAGCTACTGGGTCAACTCTTCTCTGTTGAATTCGAATGAACTCAGAAACCCCTTTGAAACATCATCTTCTCAATCATAGTCCTTACCAGAGTACACAACCACCTCTCTTCCATCACAACGTCGATGGAAACAACTTCCAGTTCTTGTAATCTCGGCTAACAAAAACCCCCAATTCTTCATTAATCAAACACCAGAACTCAACCATTTAACAATCGCAGATCCCTGAATCTTCTGTTCTCCACAACTCGAATTAATACCAGCTGAATTACAACAATTTCACCATGAACCCTAAACTGATTCGAGCTCTGAATCTCGTTCTTCATCAAAAACAACAGCGTCTTCTGGATTCACATCAGCAACAGCTTCTTCTCAGATCAACAGTAGCACCGTTCTTCTTCATTCTCGGTTACAAACTACCATCAATTTCCTCACTGACTGCAGCTGTCTGAACTTGGGGAAATAAACGAATGAGAAATTGATTTCTCAAATTCAGGGTTGGGTGTAATAACACTGAGATAGATATTGGAACTGTCCCAGTGGATAAAGGCAGCCACAGTCCGTCCATACATGGCTTGTCGGTTCCGAATATCCGACAGCCTAATTCTCTGTTCAACTCATCTGTCAGTTATGAGGAACTGACAATCCAATCTTCACCTCCTTTGCTACAAAACTTCGCTGGTTCCATGGATCACTCGCCTGTGAATTGACATTTTTGCTTTTTACGCTCCAAATGAATGATTTCTCCTTCTTAGGTTCCCAAGGACTCCATTGCACCTATTTTGCTCATAAGCAAACATAAGATACATAAAAAAGCATAAATACTAGTATAAAATTAGGGGTTTTAGACACCTATCATCTTACTACAGAATAAGCTCCTTCCTATCCATAATAGGATTGGGAGGTCTCCATCTCAAGGATGTACTTATTTCTTGATTCCGTTCAGCCTTCGAGTGAACATAATTAAGAGTTTTACTCATTCTCCTTAGAACTATTTTGAGAACTCTGTTTGTTGATCTCTGTAGGCTACAAGTGGCCTCAGAGTTCTCTTCTGTACTTTTGATAGTACAATTGGAAGATTTCTTTTTCCTCTTCTGCAAGTACGTTTTAACTGAGGACACAATGTCTTGATTTTTTGTGCTCAGATTATTATCCTGATTTTCACACAAGATTTCAAAGTTTTTTGAAACAATCTTATGGTTTTATATATCATCCTTTTCGTTAGATATAAGATCAGGAGTAGTTTGCTGAGAAGAAATAATCGAGAGATGGTATTTCTTATCGGAATCACGATCGTGAGCGTTTGCAATTTCTTGTCTTAGAACAGCCAGTTGATCTTCCAAATATTCAATCCTTTTCATTAGGATTTCTTCCTTTGAAGGAACAAGATTGAGTAATTCGGAGTGGACTGGACTATTTGGAGGACACGCGTGATTGTCAACAAAGAAGTTAATGGAACTTACACAGACTTCTTCCTCTGGAAAGTAGTCAAGAGTATCCATCCAATCCTTTGTTAACGCATTAACCTTCTTATCAGAATTTTTCGAAGTATGAATACTTCTGTAGCACTTTAAACAAGACTTATCTTTATGATTCTTTTGATCTTTATTATTCCCCTTATTGATTGAGATATCTTTCTTATGAGACTTTCTTTTACTCTGTCTAAGTGTCTTTTTCAACTGTTGTATGAACAATAAAAGAGATGAATTAAAGTTATTCTCATTTTTTTCGCTCACTTTTGGGTAGCGAGATTTCTTATCAGTTGTGGTAACAGAGTTTACTACCAAATGATGTTTCTCTCACTGTTGTAGTTCAAGATAAAAAATCTTTAACTTCCCAACCAGAGTATTTCTGGAGAGAGTATCAAGGTTATTTCCCTAAATGATCGCATGCTTCTTAGAATCATATCTAGATGGCAACGATCTGAGAATTTTCATCACAATGTCCTTTTCAGGAATAGTCTTACCCAATGCAAAACAACATTAACAATTTCATACACTTTGTGATTAAACTCATCAAATGAATCTTCATCTGCCATACGAAGGTTTTCCAAATCGGAATTTAGGTTTTGAAGCCTGGCTTCCTTTTCACTGGTATTTCCTTCGAATACGGTTTCTAAGATATCCCAAGCATCTTTAGACCTAGTGCAATTTGACACATGGTGCTGAAGATTCGGGGTAATGGCATGTATGATGGGATTCAAACCGTCGGAGTTTTGCTTTGCAGCAAGTATCTCAGCAGCATCGTATTCGCCAATATTCTTTGGAACAGTAGCGTTACCTATTGCCACAATGGGAGCGTCATAGCCATTAACAACATATACCCATGATTGAAAATCACGCCATTGAAGACAATCTCGCATAACAATTTTCCACCATAAGTAGTTTGAGCCATCGAAGACTAGTGGTACGTTAATAGAGATAGCACCTCTGTCCATAGAGTCAGATCGCTACAAATACAGACTTTTGAGGTCTTAAACATGTTTGCCTGCGCTGATACCAATTGAAAATGCGGGGGTCTAACAACCTCATCCAATATTTCGATTAGCAATCTGTATGGACTAACTCTAATATACTTTTAAGAGAATCAACTAGACAGTCAGACTCAGTCTTAATAAAAGTATATCAAGGAGTTAATATCTCTATCTCTCGATTTGATCTATACTCAAACAAATAGAAAACTGTGAGTCTTTATCAAATACAAGAGATATAAACTTGGATGGTACCAAAGACCAATATCCAAGGATCAATCAATTTCCAATCAACAACCAAAGGTTGGATTTCACAATTGATCGATACAACACACAACCTGTGATATTTCAATTATATAACAAAATATAATGTGGAATAAAAATAACGCAGACACCAGAAGTTTTGTTAACGAGGAAACCGCAAATGCAAGAAAAACCCCGGGACCTAGTCCAGATTGAAAACCACACTGTATTAAGCCGCTACAAACACTAGCCTACTACAAACTAACTTCGGTCTGGACTGTAGTTGAACCCTAATAATTCTCACAGTGATTCAAGGTACAGTTGTGCTCCTTAATCTCTGATCCCAGCAGGATACTACGCACTTGATTCCCTTAGCTGATCTCACCCACAACTAAGAGTTGCTATGACCCAAAGTCGAAGACTTGAATAAACAAATATGTATCACACAGAAAAGTCTACGATAATAGATAAATCTGTCTCCCACAGATAAACCTAAGAGTTTGTTCCGTATTTTGATAGAAATAAAGGTGAACATGAACTAATTGATAACCCGGACTTATATTCCCGCGTACTAATAGACGCATTTATGTATCTAATTTGTCCTCAATGTTTCGTATTGTTGGTACTCGTTTTCGTCCTTATTATGGAGTTTTCTGTATTTTTAGGTATTTTTGGAAAATAAATATTGTTGGAAAAATCGGCTCGAAAAATCACTCGGAACACCCCCGGAGGACACTTGCTATACGAACCCCAGATTTGGTTAAGGGGCACCTCAATTACTAAGGGGCACCCCAAAAAGGCAGCTGCTATTCGCACCCTACAGCTGGTTAGGGGGACACCATCTTCTTCGTTTGAAAATTAAATTTGGCGGGAAAAAGAAGCACTGAAATTGGATGAAGTTTCGATCGAAATTTGAAGCAGTTCTGGGTAAACTAAAGGGCTGAAACTTAATGGGTAGTTGTGATATGTCCTAACAAAGCTGGTATGGGTGTTTGTTTCTACCCAGTTTGGATGGAATTTCCGTGGTGAAGAAAACAGGGAGTACGTGGCCGAAAAACTCCATCACGGGATTACAACAAATTGAAACGTGTACTGTTCGTGTTTGGATGGAGTTTGGACTCTGCAGAGGCGTGTATAAGGAAAATAAGGAAGGTTGGACAGGTGCAGATGCTCGGATGAAGAAAAAAATATCCGGAGAATATTTTTTATTTACTGCCGAGTAATAGAGAATTTGTGGTATTTTACTCGAGATTCAAGGGGGCTGTTGAGTATAAATAGGCTGCTGACATATCATAGAATGGAGACTGAGAGATGGGAGATGTTTAGAGCACCACAGAGTCAAAAATCGAATTTGCAGAGATCACCTGCTGCTGCTGCTATTGAAGAACACGAAGAACGGACCTGCACCAGCAGTCGTTTTTGAACAATGACACCGACTCATACTGTGGGTCGCAGATCAGAGACAAACTTAAAAAACGCAACAGTACAGTAACGGCTCTTTGTAGCGGCTTTTGCAACAGTTATAAGCATTGCAAACCCGATTTTTATTATAATTCTCCCTTATTCATCATTTGTAACTCTTTGAGCATAAATGAAATCAACTTTTGAGCGTGTATCCAACATGATGAGCGGCTAATTCTCTCGTAACCAAGGCAATGGATGAAACTATTCACACATGAACAATGGGTAACTATTTCATTTTCTCTAGTATTTAATTATAATTCACTCAATCACTGCTTTTGCAGAGTTCTTAAAAGTTTACATAATTTTCTTCATTAGTTGTGATTCAATTAGATAGGTTATGCTTTGGTTAGATAATCTATGCCTAAGGGATACAATTAATTTTTGAGAATATGTTTGATTATTTGTGGATTAAGAAATAAAGGATTAAAAGGATAATTAGAGTTATGAAATATTTGACATCATTCATGTGTAATAGTGGACTCTAGTGTCTTGGTTATTTTCCAATCACTTGAAATCAATTTTGAGTTAAGTTTTCTATATTTTTAAGTTCTATTAAGTCTAGAATTCATTGCCTTCACAAGCCTCAACGAACTCTTTACTACAACATATTTGAGATAACATCAATTTTTGGCGCCGCCGACGCGGGCTTGTCTTTAGGATAGAGTTTTTAGATTTATTTTTTTATTTTTTTTATTTTTATTAGTTTTGTTTGTTCTTCTTTACGTTTTTGGGTTTTTGTCTTTTCCTTTCAGATTTTGGGAATTTGGAGCGAAAGAAATTTTTGCCAAAGCTTTTGGCGAATATTTAAAGACTTGAAGTAAAAGGAAAAACGAAAGGAGCTAAAGAAGAAGAATTTTTTTTATTTTATAGAAAAAGAGAGAAAAAAAAAGAGAGTGTTATTTTATTAGATTGTATTAGGAATTCTTTTTATTTTGTATTTTGTATTTTTCTTTTTCTTTTTCTTTTTGCACTTTATTTTTTGGACCTTTCTTTTGGACTTTGGACATTTGGACATTAATTTTTTTTAAACCCTAAGGAAGGGTAGATTAAATATTAAACTGTTTGCAGAGAAGGACGGTGATTACGATATCACCTCGTCCCCTCGGGCTCGTACACAACATAGGAGTTGTGACCCGAGTCGACGACAACGGTTCATCCCCCGTCTGAAACGGGAGGTAAGTTTGTCGAAACACTCGCGAATCCCCTGTCAGCGAGTTACTGTATTCCTTCGTTTGAATATATGTTGAGGACTGAACCGGCTACTTTAATTTCCTAGTAAAGAGAAAGAACTTGCCATATAAGATAAGGGTTCGGATTTCATCATCGTTCCCTTCTTGCCCGCCTTAGGTAAACGAAACCTAACGCGAACCCAAGCTTGAAATTTGATTAGAACGAGACCGATAGGGTAACGAGCTTAGTAGGAAAGTCGTTCGAAAAATATTGGTTACTCTTTTAGCATACTTCGAAGTTCATGATGGTTTCTGTGAGTTGAATGCGTGACTGCGCCGCCTTGTGATAGCGGTGATGCCTTGGGTATCAAAGCTCCACTGAGCTTCCCTCGACTCAATTCAACTTACTTTGACTCGGATTGATTTCAGAGGGGTTTGCTTAAATTGTAACGAATTCCTTTCGAAGGATTAGAAGCTGGTCTAGAAACAATATAAGTGGAGCCATCATGCTTTTTGTTTGCTAGAATTCAGTAGGTTTGCTGTGGTGGAGTCAGCCTTGTTTGTGTTTGCATAGAACTTCCCTTCCCTTTTAGGGCTTTTCTTTTTAGTTTTGTTTTTCTAGTGTATGCCCGAGGTAGAACGGGCTTGGAAAAGAAACACTCTAGGTCGTTTGATTAGTGATAAACCTAGTAGTTCTTCTTGTGAAGGCGGGGAGCTCGAAGACTCTTCTTTAGAGAGCCCCGTTTTTGGAAACTTCAGTTTTGAGAATCTGCTTCTTTGTGAAGAAAGTACTCCTAGTCCTTCGGTAGTGCCAGAAATGGCAACTTTAAAAGCTTTATTGAACCCAACTAGGACCTCTCGTCCGTCTTGTATCAAGTTAGCTGAAACCGAGGAAAATTATGAACTCAAACCTGGGACTTTACAGATGCTCCCAACCTTTTTAGGAAAAGAGAATGAGAACCCCTATTTTCATGTTAGGAAATTTGAGGAAGTATGTAGTACTCTGAAAATTAAAAACCTTAGTGATGATGCAATGAAACTTAGGTTATTCCCCTTTTCCTTAAAAGATAAAGCCAAATCTTGGATGTATAGTTTGGATTCTGAGTCAATTGAAACCTATGAACAACTTACATCTGCCTTTATACATAAGTTTTTCCCAAGGCACAAAACATCGTCTATTAGGACACAAATTTGTACTTTTGCTCAACAAGAGGCAGAATCTTTATATAGGTTCAATGACTTAATTTCTCAATGTCCTCATCATGGTTTAGAGATGTTTAGGTTAGTTCAGATCCTCTACGAGGGTTTAGACTATTCAACAACGACCATGGTTGAGTCCTTATGTAAAGGTGGGTTTGAGAATAAAACTATTGATGAGGCGATGACATTTTTGAATGAAATCGCCAATAAGACCCAACAATGGAAAAATAATAGGGAAACCCAGAAAACAATTCTTCTAAGTAGAGGAAATGTCAATAGGGTAGAAGGATCCTATGAGTCAGATGCTAAAATAGCAGCCATAGCCAAAAGGTCAGAAGCGTTGGAATTAGGTCATTCTAGTGGTACTAGTGGTAGAATAGAGCCTTTTTGGGAAGACCATATTGTTGAAGAGCAAGCCAATGCTCTTTATAACAACACTAGATTCGATAACCGTCAGAAGTTTGACACTTATTCATAAACCTATAACCCTGGGTGGAGAAACCATCCCAACCTTTCTTGGTCTAAGGGCCAGAATCAAGATAAGTCTAGTAACTCTCAAGCTCCCCCAGGTTTTGGCTATCCTAAGAATCCTTCAGCTCCCACACAGTTTCAGAACCCTTCGGATAAGAAGATTATGAGTTTAGAAGAGTCTCTTGCTTTGTTAACTCGTAACACTATGCAGTTTCAGTAATCTGTTGCTCAAGGTATAGAAGAAAATAAGAGAATAGGTCAGGCTAACTCTCAGGCTATTTCCGAGTTGAAAACCCAGGTTAGTCATATAAATGAGTCTTTAAGAGAAAGAGGTAAGTTTCCTAGTCAAACTCAACCAAACCCTAGAGGAATTAATGAAATAGGTGAAAGACCATCCGATCATGTAAATGCTATTAAAACCCTTAGGAGCGGTAGAGAGATAGACAACAAGGTTTCCATGCCTAATAGTGAACATGCTGTAGTTCACCCTTCTGAGCCAGAGAATGAGAAAACTGATAGAGTCTCCAAAGAGACCAATGAGGGTCCTGCTGAGCCCGACTTTGTTCCCAGAGCCCCGTTTCCCCAGCTGCTAGTTCCAACTAAGAAGGAGTCCAACTTTAATGATATATTGGAGGTTTTTAAGCAGATTCCGGCTTATGCCAAGTTCCTTAAGGACTTGTGTACACGAAAGCGTAAGCTTAGTGTCCATAAGAAAGCCTTCCTAGCTAGTCACGTGAGTTCCATTATTCAGAATACCACTACTCCTAAGTATAAAGACCCAGGGTCCCCTACTATTTCTTGCACAATAGGTAAATACCGTGTTGAGAAAGCTTTGCTTGATTTAGGAGCCAGTGTGAATTTACTTCCATACCATGTGTACCTTAAGCTAGGACTTGGTGAGATGAAACCTACCCAGATGCCACTCCAGTTAGCTGATAGGTCCGTTAAAATTCCTCGTGGTGTGATCGAGGATGTTCTTATTGAGGTCGAAAAGTTTATTTATCCAGTGGATTTTGTTATCCTAGATACCCAACCTGTCCCTGTCCCAGAGAACCAGATACCGGTGATTTTAGGTCGCCCATTTTTAGCAACATCCAATGCGATCATTAACTGTCGAACTGGTATTATGAATTTATCTTTTGGTAATATGACTATTGAGATGAACATCTTTCACATTAGTAAGCTACCCCAAGAACTGGACGACTCGAGCGTAGAAGAGGTGAACATGATAGGCACCTTAGTAGAGGAGTCATTACCAAACACTTTGATAGAATATCCATTAGAGAAATGCCTAGCTCACTTTGGGATTGATTTTGATGATGATGATGTGATTAATGAGGTGAATGCTTTGTTAGATTTAACCACTTTGTTAGACACTAGTAATGGATGGAAACCTAAGTTCGAACCTTTACCCGTTTCCGAGTCTACCCTAGTTCCTTGGTTGGAAAAGCCTCCCAAGTTGGACCTTAAACCATTACCAGATACCCTGAAGTATGTGTTTTTAGGCCCATCTGAAACTTTACCTGTGATTATAGCATCCGACTTGGATACTGATCAGGAAAGTAGGCTAGTGACTGTCCTTCAGAATAACAAGGAAGCTTTAGGGTGGACCATAACAGACATTAAGGGTATAAGTCATATTGATTGTATGCATCATATCTATTTAGGGAGTGACACCAAACCTTCTAGGGAGATGCAACGTCGACTGAACCTTAATATGAAATAAGTTGTTCGAACCGAGGTTCTGAAGCTGTTAGATGCATGCATTATCTACCCCATTTCAGACAGTAAGTGGGTCAGCCCCGTTCAGGTTGTTCCCAAGAAATCTGGTATTACTGTAGTCCAGAGTGATAACAATGAGTTAATCCCAACCCGAATGACCACGAGTTGGCGTGCCTGTATTGACTATAGAAAATTGAATAAGGTCACTAGGAAGGACCACTTTTCCCTTCCCTTCATCGACCAAATGCTAGAGAGATTAGATGGACGTAGCCATTACTGATTTTTAGATGGATATTGCGGTTATAATCAGGTTCCTATTGCCCTAGAAGACCAAGAGAAAACCACTTTTACCTGTCCCTTTGGTACCTTTGCGTATAGACGCATGCCCTTCGGCCTATGTAATGCCCCTGCGACCTTTCAGCGTTGTATGATGAGTATATTTTCTGACATGGTAGAACAGTTCTTAGAGGTCTTTATGGATGATTTTTCAGTTTTTGGTTCGTCTTTCGATGAGTGCTTGCATCATTTGTCATTAGTTTTGACTAGGTGTAAGGAAAAGAATTTAGTGCTTAATTGGGAGAAATGTCACTTCATGGTTCGTTCAGGAATTGTTCTAGGGCATATCGTATCTTCAAAGGGTATAGAGGTAGATAGAGCCAAAGTTGACCTTATTAAAACTTTATCGGTCCCAAAAACCGTAAAAGGTATTAGGTCATTCTTAGGGCATGCTGGTTTTTATCGTCGATTCATTAAGGATTTTAGCTTGATTTCTAGACCTCTTTGCAATTTGCTTGCAAAAGATGTTAAGTTTGTCTTTGATGATGCTTGTTTAGAGGCTTTCGAGAAGCTTAAAACTTTACTCACTACCGCCCCCATAGTCCAGGCACCCAACTGGAACCTACCCTTTGAAATCATGTGCGATGCTTCAGATTATGCTATTGGTGTTGTGCTAGGTCAGCGAGAAAACAAGTTACTTCATATAATTTACTATGCTAGCAAAACTCTGAATGATGCCCAGTTGAACTATACCACTACGGAGAAGGACTGTTAGCCATTGTGTTTGCCTTAGACAAGTTTAGACCCTATCTCTTAGGTTCTAAGATCGTAATATATACTGATCATGCTGCTTTGAAATATCTTTTGTCTAAGAAGGATACGAAACCTAGATTGATTAGGTGGATCCTGTTGTTACAAGAGTTTTCTCCGGACATTAGAGACAAAAAGGGTGCAGAAAATGTAGTAGCAGACCACTTGTCTAGACTTGTTGTGGATACCCTTAATGATTCCCTTCCTATAAGGGACAACTTTCCTGATGAACAATTGTTCTTTGTTACCCAATTACCTTGGTATGCGAATATAGTGAACTATCTTGTTACTGGTCGAATGCCCCAACATTGGGGTAAACAAGAGCGTTCTAGATTTTTAGCTGAGGTTAAGCACTTCTTTTGGGATGATCCTTATTTGTTTAAGTATTGTCCAGACCAGATTATTAGGAGATGTATACCTGAGAGTGACCAGTCCAGTATTATTTCCTTTTGTCATGATCATGCGTGTGGGGGTCACTTTAGTGCTAAGAAGACTGCTGCTAAGATATTGCAGTGTGGATTCTATTGGCCTTCGTTGTTTAAAGACTCCCACAGATATTGTGTTACTTGTGAACGTCGCCAGAAATTAGGAACCATTTCCCGTAGGAACATGATGCCCTTGAACCCTATTTTATTTGTCGAGGGGTCTTTAATGTGTGGGGTATTGACTTTATGGGTTCGTTTCCTAATTATTTTGGTAACCTATACATCCTTGTCGCTGTTGACTATGTCTCTAAGTGGATTGAGGCGGTTGCGTGTAAAACCAATGACCATATGATTGTGATTGATTTCTTGAAAAATAATATTCTTACACGTCTTGGTACACCGCGAGATATAATTAGTGATGGTGGGTCGCACTTTTGTAATGGACCTTTTAGGATTTTGATGAAGAAATATGGTATTACACATAAGGTAGCTACCCCGTATCATCCACAGACTAGTGGTAAGTTTGAGGTTTCCAATAGGGAGATAAAACGTATATTAGAGAAAACAGTTAATCCTAATCGGAAAGACTGGTCGTCTAGGCTTACTGATGCCTTATGGGCTTATCGTACTGCGTTTAAGACCCCCATTGGAATGTCGCCTTATCGGCTTGTGTATGGCAAGGCATGTCATTTACCTGTCGAGTTAGAACATAGAGCTTATTGGGTTGTTAAGCAGCTAAACTTTTCTCTTGACAAGGCAGGAGCCCATAGGAAACTCCAGCTCAATGAGTTGGACGAGATTCGTATTGATGCTTACGATAGTGCGAAGGAGTATACGAACAAAATGAAACTTGTGCATGATACAAATATTTTAAGGAAGTCATTTTCTCCAGGTCAAAAAGTTCTTCTATATGATACCCGCTTGCATCTTTTCCCTGGGAAGTTACGTTCTCGGTGGACGGGTCCTTTTATTGTTCGCACTGTCTTTCCTCATGGAGCTGTTCAGATCGAGACACCGGATGGTAGTAGTTCTTCGAAGGTTAACGGCCAGATATTGAAACCCTTTTTAGAGCCCTTTCCTACAGGTGATGTTGAGGAGGTCCCTCTGGAGGACCCTGTTTACCCTTGATTGACCATCGAGGAAGTTGTATGTTGTATATTAGTTTTTGATTTTCTTCACCCAGGTACTATCTTTCCAACTTCTCCTCGTGTTATTTTACTTTTGGTATTGCTCTTTCATTTGAAACATTGAGGACAATGTTAGATTTAAGTTTGGGGGTGGGGAAGAACTTTTTAGTTGCACTTTTGAAACTTCTAGCGTCACATGGTATCCGGTTAGCTAAGTTAACATATTGTTTCTCACCGAAAATATAGAAATTGGAATGCTAGGGATAACAACCTTTTGATACATTAGAGAAAAAGACATTGAGATCCTTGAAATTCAGGAGAGAACTTGTTCCTTTTAGAGGGTAACCGTGATGGACCTAACCATACATGATGGAAAGGCAAGTAGGTCAGGAAATGCCAGAAAGACAAAGCAACCTCACAATGTAGTCTTAGTTACTGGATTGCGACTCTCTCTCAGTAGAAACTTATCATCATCAACAAGTGGAGGGACATCAAAATTTATGAAGAAAGTTGAAGACGTTTTAGGTTTATAAGCAACAATAGAAAAGAATGATTCAAAAATCAAAGTTGAAGTTATAAGAGCAAATGATATAAGTTGTTAGAATCCATGATACCAAGACATCAAAAGTTACGAAGATCCAAGTTTTGAAACTCCTTCTCTCATGGACATGTAAATTGTTGTCTTGCAATTTTTGTTTCAAAAAAAATAAAAAAAAAAACACAAATGAAAAAAAAAATGAAAAATGAAAAAAATCATCGTTACGTTTTGTTCAATAAGGCCAAAGGGAGGTAGAAATTTATAAGTCAAGCAAGAAATCGAAGAAAAGAGTTAATTGTCAAGGTTCTATGAGGTTCGATAGTTTATCATCAACAGTTGAAGACCGAAGAAGACGTTGTTTCTACTGAGCACTATGAGAGAGTCGAAGAAAGATACATTTGGTTGCTTTGTGAGTCAGCTTTCAATCTGGCACAAGATCTTTCTAGCACTGGTTTAACTCATCACACGTAATTAGTCCAGCTGTGTAGCAGATGTCCCTCTCATCTTTATCTCTCTCCTAATGTTATCCAATTGTAAAGCAGCAGACGCATCTTACAATGTTTATCTAGCTGTGTATCGGATATCTCTTTATCTAGCAGTGTTGCAGATGTGTCTCCCTTTTCTTCAGTCAGCTTTAGAGCTGACACCTTTAATTTCTCTGGCATTCTAGTTACTTGGAGATAGGTTGAGAATATGTATGTCCTCATAGCTCTTTGGATACTTGTGACCAATTAGAAGTAATGGTTTTGTGGGTACACCTCTGGTAAACCCTCCCGAGATTAACTCGGTTTTATTTATTATTAGTTTTGCTAGAGGACTAGCAAATAATAAGTTTGGGGGTATTTGATAGACGCATTTATGTGTTTAATTTGTCCTCAATGTTTCGTATTGTTGGTACTCGTTTTCGTCCTTATTATGGTGTTTTGTGTATTTTTAGGTATTTTTGGAAAATAAATATTGTTGGAAAAATCGGCTCGAAAAATCACTCGGAACACCCCCGGAGGACACTTACCATACGAAGCCCAGACTTGGTTAAGGGGCACCTCAACTACTAAGGAACCCCAAAAAGGCAGCTGTTATTCGCACCCTACAGATGGTTAGGGGGACACCATCTTCTTTGTTTGAAAATTAAATTTGGCGGGAAAAAGAAGCACTGAAACTGGATGAAGTTTCGATCGAAATTTGAAGCATTTATGGGTAGACTAAAGGGCTGAAACTTAATGGGTAGTTGTGATATTTCCTAACAAAGCTGGTATGGGTGTTTGTTTCGACCCAGTTTGGCTGGAATTGCCGTGGTGAAGAAAACAGGGAGTACATGGCCGAAAAACTCCATCACGGGAGTTTGGACTCTGCAGAGGCGTGTAGAAGGAAAATAAGGAAGGTTGGACAGCTGCAGATGCTCGGATGAAGAAAAAAATATCCGGAGAATATTTTTTATTTACTGCCGAATAATAGAGAATTTGTGGTATTTAACTCGAGATTCGAGGGGGATGTTGAGTATAAATAGGCTGCTGAGATATCATAGAATGGAGACGGAGAGATTGGGAGAAGTTTAGAGCACCACAGAGTCAAAAAAATCGAATTTGCAGAGAGACCACCTGCTGATGTTGCTGCCATTGAAGAACACTGAAGAACACGAAGAACGGACCTGCACCATCAGTCGTTTTTGAACAGTGACAGCGACTCATACTGTGGGTCGCAGATCAGAGACAGACTTAAAAAACGCAACAGTACAGTAACGGCTCTTTATAACGACTTTTGCAACAGTTATAAGCATTGCAAACCCGATTTTTATTATAATTCTCCCTTATTCATCATTTGTAACCCTTTGAGCATAAATGAAATCAACTTTTGAGCGTGTTTCCTACATGATGAGCGGCTAATTCTCTCGTAACCAAGGCAATGGATGAAGCTATTCACACATGAACAATGGGTAACTATTTCATTTTCTCTAGTATTTAATTATAATTCACTCAATCACTGCTTTTGCAGAGTTCTTAAAAGTTTACATAATTTTCTTTATTAGTTATGATTCAATTAGATAGGTTATGCTTTGGTTAGATAATCTATGCTTAAGGGATACAATTAATTTTTGAGAATATGTTTGATTACTTGTGGATTAAGAAATAAAGGATTAAAAGGATAATTAGAGTTATGAAATATTTGACATCATTTATGTGTAATAGTGGATTCTAGTGTCTTGGTTATTTTCCAATCACTTGAAATCAATTTTGAGTTAAGTTTTCTATATTTTTAAGTTCTATTAAGTCTAGAATTCATTGCCTTCACAAGCCTCAACGAACTCTTTACTACAACATATTTGAGATAACATCACGTACTTAGGTTGGTTATATCTAAAAACGATTATTCGTGAACTTATACTTATATTGACTAAGGAATGCAAGTTTGCAAACCGTGGCTATAAAGTTCATGTATCGATTCGAGTGAATCAAATCGTTTTTTCTTCGATTGTGTCTTGTATACTTCTATAATATCTAATCAATTGAACAACTCTCTAGCTAAATCATTTGAGTCATTTGAATTAGTTATGGCGAAGAAGAATATGGTTAATATGAAAGTGCTCATATGGCTAACCATTTGGTTAAATACTGTTGAACCAACAAATATACGTGTTTGGGTACGGTTACACAAACCTAAAAATGTACATTTCATTTGTGTGTAACAAGTTAAGTTTTCGATCTAACGGTTGAAAGATATTAGCTTGAATCTAATCAGGTTTTCATCTAACGGTGAATATTGAATGCTTTGTTACTAAGCTAATATTGATTGCAAACCCTGATTTGAAAGACTATATAAGGGAGAACTCTAGCAACTGGGAAAGCTAATCCCCACACCTCATGTG
The DNA here is from genome assembly GCF_003573695.1 of Papaver somniferum. NCBI lineage: Eukaryota > Viridiplantae > Streptophyta > Magnoliopsida > Ranunculales > Papaveraceae > Papaver > Papaver somniferum. The sequence goes on along the minus strand of NC_039367.1, from coordinate 105,561,146 downwards.
TGATACTAGTTGTATAAGCTAGATTTGATTCTCCTTTAACCTTAGGTTTCTACCGATACCTTGTAGGTTAACGACTTGAAGACTTCATTGGGATTGTGAAGCCAAACAGATACTACTTTCTTGTAGTTGTCTGATATGATCTTGCTGTTTCTATCGTATTGAGTACAATTGTAACGATTGGCTTGAGATTGATATCTCCGATAGGCAAGATATAAAAGTAGTCACAAACATCTTCGTCTCATCGTTTGTGATTCTACAATATCTTCTTTCGCCGCATCGATTAATACTATTGTGAGGTGATTGATAATACTAGGCTGTTTTTCGGGAATATAAGTCTGGGTTATCAATTGGTTCCTGTTCACCTTGATTTATCAAAAGATGAAACAAAACTCGTATGTATTTCTGTGGGAGACAGATTTATCTATTACCGTAGACTTTTTTCTGTGATGCAGATTTGTTTATTAAAGTCTTCGACTTTGGGTCGTAGCAACTCTTAGTTGTGGGTGAGATCATCTAAGGGAATCAAGTGCGTAATATCCTGCTGGGATAAGAGACGTAGGAGCATAACTGTACCTTGGATCAATGTGAGATTGATTGGGGTTCAACTACAGTCCAGGCCGAAGTTAGTTTGTAGTAGGCTAGTGTCTGTAGCGGCTTAATACAGTGTGTGTTCAATCTGGACTAGGTCCCGGGGTTTTTCTGCATTTGCGGTTTCCTCGTTAACAAAACTTATGGTGTCTGTGTTATTTCTTTTCCGCATTATATTTTGTTATATAATTGAAATATCACAGGTTGTGCGTTAAGCTCAATCAATTAGAATATCCAACCTTTGGTTGTTGATTTACATTGATTGACACTTAGATATTGGTGTTTGATACCATCCAAGTTATGTCTCTTGTATTTAATTAGACTCGGAGATTTCTGTTTGCTTGAGCAAGAATTAAATCAAGAGATTGAGATATTATAACTCTTTGATATACTTTATTAAGATTGAGTCTAGTTGATTATCTTGAAATTATTGGAGTTAGTCCATACAGATTGCTAATCGAAATATTGGGTGTGGTTGTTGTACCCCCGCTTTTTCAGTGTTGTTACTGGTGGAGATGCCTATTCGGAGAGGAAAGTAACCTAATTAGGCGAAATCTCTTACGACCGCTCGGTTTAAATACTTCTTTGGGATTGGGAAGCTCTATTAGTACTGTTGGTGGGAACCTAGATAATTGCGGTTTATCTTTTGTTTTCGATTGATTTGATTGACTAACGGTGGTTGAACTTTGATTGCACCTAGTTTGTTTATGCTTGAGAATTTTCTCTTCTGATATAAGATTCACTCAAATTAGATCGAAGTTTCGACGGGGAACTTTAGACTGTTTGTAGATCTAAAGACGTCTTGTGATAATCCATTGTTAAAAGACTTCGTTCTTTGTGTGATTGATCACAAGATATTCAAGTTGATTGTGTGCAGGTGTTTATTGAAGATCTAAGAATATTTGAAGACGAAAAAGATTTTTGATTTGGGTTTATAATCTTTAGTGTGCAAAATACTTGTTTCGGGTAAAGAGGATCCAACTATAATCGGTTTATCTTTCTGATAGATTGGATTGATTAGTTGAGTAGATCGGCATCAATACGTTTCTTTGTGATTAAAAGTATTGATTGCAAAATCTTGACAATTACTTTGGTAGTTGTTAGTGGATATATCTAAGGACCTGACAAAGGAGTTTATTGGGATAAATGGAAGAGCCTTTATTCGAACTCATATCACTTGGTTGAAAAGAGTTGTTACCGAACAGATTTGTTGTTCCTTTACTGTTTGGAATACGAACCAAAGGAATTGTTCCAAGTACGTGGCTTACTACAAGTTGGAGGCGTGGGAATACAGACGGAACTAGGTGAACTATAGGTTTAGTTTCTTGGTCTCAACTATACGAAGTTGGTTTGATTTTGTATACCGGCTTAATCCTGAGAGTATTCTATTCTGGACAAGGTCCCGGGGTTTTTTTGCATTTGCGGTTTCCTCGTTAACAAAATCTTGTTGTGTCATTTACTTTTATTTTCCACAATTATAATTGTTGTTATTATAATTTAAAGTAAATTACACAAACATTAATTCCTATTTACTTGATAGCAATCCTATTGTGTTTGGTTAAGTCCGAACCTATTATCAAGTAAACATACTTTGTTGTTGTATTGTCTCGATCTTGTATCTATATTCAATCACACAAGTTATCTTGTTGTCGTATTGTCTCGATCTCGTATCCATAGATGATCACACGAAGTGTGAACCGATTAGTTGTATTGTCTTGACTCGGTATATAGATAATCACTTTCAGAGAAAGGACTTATAGGTGGAAAAGTTTTAGATTGAAGTATATTTGGGTACCCTCGTCTTTTCATATATCTCATTACTCCGTTCCCTGAATCCCCCGGCTGGATTTCATGGATTAGTAATAGATACTCTACTCATTTTATTACTCTGTTTCATGAATTAGTAATAATTATTCAACAAACGGGCATCTGGACCATCACCGAGTAAGCCCCGGGGAAATGTGCAAGTGTACTTGACAATAGTGCACGAACGAGCACCCAAACGCACGAACGATCGTTCGAAAACATGGACCAACGAGGAACTTATGAAGAAAATAATATTAAATAAAATAAGCAAGAGGCAGTGGGACCGGGCCCACCGGCCGGCCGGTCATGCCGCCGTGGACGGTCCCCCTCTCCTATTATTTTATTTATTTATTTTAATTTGTTTCCCTAATCTTATGGAAACTCCTTCATTTGAGAAAACTCCCTCGTTTGAGCGAAACTCTTAGTTTTCCATACTTTCATCGAACAAAAATAGGGAAAGGTGCCATGGGACCGGGCCACCGAGCTGGCCGGCCATGCCCTAGCCGTGGCCGGTGCCACACCTCACAATCCCTTATTTCTCATATTATTATTTCCATCATCTCATGGAACTCCATCATTTGAGAAAAACCCTAGTTTTTCAATATTTTCTCAAACATTGCTCAAACCACGAAAAAGCCAAAAAATAAACCATCACACGACCGACTAGGCTACTCACGTCAAATATTAAAATATTATTATTTTAATGTTCTCAAAATACCAGTCACATGAGCGAAGTTCTACTCGCTCATTCGAGCAAAATTGAGAGTTTCAGTCAAGATCAAATTCTTCTGAAAATCCAAGATATTGCTCAAACGTGCACCAGGAAAATACCAAAACTCTCAAGACTGAGACATGGACATTATGGTGACACGGGCGTTTTTCCTTGACCGACCAAGGCCGGCCCTAAGGCTTCTAATGAGCCGATCCCACACACTTTATAATTTTGACCTAATTTACTATCAATTGCTCGTATTGGGTCAAAACTCTCTCAACCGTCTTGGGATTCGCTCAATCGACCGACAACTAGTCCCACGACCACCAAGAGCTAGTCCCATGACCCCTTGGTCGGTCCCTCATCTCTTGATAGCCAGGTTTTACTATCTAACGCTCACACGAGCACTATTTTAATAAATGATTAAACCAGCATTTGATCGTTCTTTCATCAACTGGTCAACAAAGGACTTTGGTACATGCTCACTCGAGTACTCAGGGGCTATATGGTCGACCATCCTCACATGTATCCGGTCACTCCTTCACTCAGTAACCTATTTTCAATAAATCATCAACTGATCAACAATTGATCAAAATTAGGGTTTCGAACAAAATCATAATTCTGAGCGAGTTCAAACGCTAATAATTTTATGTTGATCTAGTAATCAACATCTAGGTTAAAAATATAATATTTGGTCAGGCTAACAATATTTTAATTAATATTTTATTGGGTCACGTTACCAATAATTCATCGAATGATCAATACTTGCTCAGTTACTCGGACATTGATTCAACTATCAATATTCAACAATTCATCGGACAATATTTGCTTAGACGAGCAATATCAACATCATTAGAGCATTCGGCAATCATGCTCGACTGAACAATACTTAGACCCATCGTCTAATGAAGTCAACGATTGAATAATCAAATACACGTCTGCTTTGAAGACTCCACGTTCGTGAGACATCAATCACGTCACATGGGGGATATTAATTAGGGTTTTGGTCTGGCGGCCTACAACACATGTGTTCATCCATGATGATAAATGTGAGTAAGTCGTGCAAGTAGTTGAGGGAGTTATCAAAGTTGTGGGTGGAAAATCAACCAAGTCTTCGCACGACCTGGAACTGGTTAAACCACGATTTTCCACTTTCCCACTCTTCTACTCGAGCAACCATCACACTTACTGGAGATCAATGTGTCTAATATTCTGACAATATAAATAAGTCTCTGAATCCACGATAGAAGAAGAGACAATTTTTCGAGCAATCAGTCTCAAGAATTCCATCAATCGACCAGAAATTATTCGAACTCAACAGTTCACAGAAAACTTGCAGAAACCTTAAACACATTCACAATCCTTGATCATCATTGATCTCACACACTTCTCAGCTTCCCTCCTACAGATCAACCCTCTTCCCTCTTTGTGACCGAATTGACTCTGGAACGTCCATTGTCTTGGTTTGGTCCGGAGTCCTACAGATTGATCTCTCGAACTCAAAGAATTCCCGTGCAGTGCATCTGTTTGAGGTTAAGAAGTTCGCTCGGTTAAGGAGCCGCCGTCACACAGTCGTCTCTCCATTCCCTAAAAAACCAGCGAATCGTTTTTTCCATCTACAGATTGGCGACCACAGTGGGAGATTAATCTCTCGGTTGCAATCTCAAATTTTCACAAAATGGTTGATCTTAGGTTAGTTTCCGTTACAAATCATAACACAAACAACGCCAACACTATCAACAAAGGTGGTACTCCATACACTATTCCTGATTCCAACAACGGTGCTGGTGATACCACTCCTCCTCAAACCAACATTGGAAATCATCCTCTCTTCGTCCGGTCTCCCGAGGAAATCATAGAAAATCCGCCTACCATAGCTGATCTCATGAAGGTCCAGGAAGTTCTCGCCAAAAATCAGACTGATATGGCTACCACTCAGAAGGAGTTATGCAATTACCCCAAAACTGTCACAGACAAGATGTCAGGGAAAACTCGGGAAAAAGGAAAATCCAAAGAAACATCTCCTGTCGCTAATCCCGAAATCTCTCCAATCCACATAGTGGATGATGATGAAGCCTGCAAAGCTGCAGAAAATCCACTAGAGAAAGAGTCTGCAGGTTTCATCACTCGTGAAGATCTGGAACGCTTTATGGAGGATCGAGGAAAAGACAAGACACCATCTGCCCATCGTCATCAACCTCCATATCCTGCTGCTACACAGAGGATCCCTTTCCCGAAAGGTTATACTTCTCCAACGTTCACACTTTAGAATGAAATGGGGAATGCCCGAGAACATGTTTCTCGATTTCTGGAGGCATTATGAGAAGATGAACACAATCATGTCGTCCGTTTGAAGGAGTTCTCGAAGTCTTTGACAGGCCGAGCATATAATTGGTACAACAACATCGCACCAGGGAGCATCACTGGCTGGGGAGAAACGGTTAATGCTTTCTGCCAAAAATACTTCTTCGTCTCGGAGCAAATTACTCTCTCTGATTTAGGAAGAATGTCTCAGAAGAATACTGAACATCCGAACGACTACGTAAAAAGGTTCAGAATCCATGCTTTGGATTGTCATGACCCGAATGTCACTGAGCAGCAACCGGTTGACTCGTGCATCAACGGAATGATCCCGTTCTACAAAGCCTTGCTGGAAAATCTCCGGTTCTAAACTTTCTCATAACTTCACGAAGCAGCCAAGCGATCAGCAACCACTGCTCCGGCCTTACTGGAAAGAAAAAAAACTACGAAAGTCGAGGAACCGCGAGAATCTCGAGGCAGTTCCAGGCGCCTGATCAACAAGCAATACAATATCCAACCTTCCATGAATGTTGTCGAGGGAAGCAAGAGGAAAGACGATGCGTAACAGCATAAGAACGCTTCTCCAACGTCCTATCCTACAAAAGCATCAAGGAAGGACAACCAAACTCGAAATGCACAAGCATCTGCTCAGCGTCAGCTGAATGACCAGGTTTCCGATATATTTTTTTATTCTTCTGACTTGTTACGGGATTTGTTTCCTGGTTTATCTCTTTCACGCGTCTTCTCTGAGCTGTAGAATTTGTTTCCAACCAATACAGTCGACCCATGCACGTACCTTCCATCCAAAAATTCCGAGAATAGAATATCTTCCCTGTTTTGAGAATATCTTCCCTGTTTTGCATCCCACGATTATCCAGCCCAAATAACTCAATTCAAACACCCATACCATCCCTGTTAGGCTATAACAGGTCCAATCCAATGAAAACTAGCCCTTGAATCTCCTTATATCACGTCCAAAATTTGCTTCAACAATTACGCAGGTGAAGAACTATTTTTCTCGCCAAAACTCGGTTCAAATGGGGAAGAAACTGGTAGCCCCTATCCAGAGTAGGGGTGCGAATAGCAGCTGCCTTGGAGGTGACCTGGGGTGCCCCTTAGTAATTAGGTTACCCCTTATCCAAAAGCGAGAGTCCGAATAACACTTGTCCCCCGGGTGCCAAAATCAACTTTTCGAGCCGAATTTTCCAAAAATGTTTATTTCCTAAAAATACATAAAAACACAATATTAGTACAAAAATAGAGTTCCAACAATAAGGACATTGAGGACAAATTAGACACAAAAATGTGTCTATCAAGTACCCCCAAACTTATTATTTGCTAGTCCTCGAGCAAAACTAATAAAAAATAAATAAAACCGAGTTAATCTCGGGAGGGTTTACCAGAGGTGTGACCACAAAACCATTACTCCAGACCCTAGCTATCTATGCAGAACCTTGGAAGGCACTAAAGAATCTCCTTGGTTGGCATACTTATTGACTATAGGAGGAAGTACCTTGATGCGAAATTCCAATTGTTGTACACGAGTTTGCACTCAAGCATACTAAAATTCATATAAAGTGACAAAGCTCTACTTAGATAGTTTCTAGACCAGCTTCTAATCCTTCGAAAGGGAATTCGTTACAATTTAAGCAAACCCCTCTGGAATCAATCCGAGTCAAAGTAAATTGAATTGAGGCGAGGGATACTCAGTGGAGCTTTGATACCCAAGGCTTCACCGCTATCACAAGGCGGCGCAGTCACGCATTCAACTCACAGAAACCATCATGAAATTCGAAGTATGCTAAAAGAGTAACCAATATTTTTCGAACGACTTTCCTACTAAGCTCGTTACCCTATCGGTCTCGTTCTAATCAAATTTCAAGCTTGGGTTCGCGTTAGGTTTCGTTTACCTAAGGCGGGCAAGAAGGGAACGATGATGAAATCCGAACCCTTATCTTATATGGCAAGTTCTTACTCTTTACTAGGAAATTAAAGTAGCCGGTTCAGTCCTCAACATATAATCACCTTAAGGAAGACTGTAAACCCGCTGACAGGAGATTCGCGGGTGTTTAGAAGTTTACCTCCCGTACCAGACGGGAGAAGAACCGCTGAAGTCGACTCGGGCCACTGACTACGGTGTCAGTGTGCGAACCCGAGGGGCCGAGACGATATTGTAATCGTCGTCCTTCCCTGCGAACAATTTATATTTAATTTTTTTTATATAACCCTTCCGTAGGGTTTAAAATTAAAATAAATTGTCCAGAGTCCAGTCCAATGAAAAGAAATACAAAAAATAATAATAATAATTACAAAAAAAAAATGGAAAGTCTCTTAAAAAAATAAATCAAAAATAATTCTCTTTCTTTTTTTTTTCTCTCTTTTTTCTTTATTTTTTTGCTTTGTCTTTTTTCCTTCTCTTTTAACTTTAAGCTTTGATTGCAAGGTCTTTAGTATCCAACTTCAAACCTGTAATACAAAGACACAACCAAAGAGACGTAAAAAGAACAAATGGAATAATAAAAAATAATAAAAACCTAAAAATTCTACCTAAGAACAAATCCCCGGCAGCGGCGCCAAAATGATTAACGTTTTTTGAGAGTCGTTGTTGTAAATAGGATTCGTTTCAGACTTGTGAAGGAAATGGAATTTTTAGATTTAGTAAAAATATATATACAAAAATATTAACAATGGGTGCGAGAGGTAACCAAGACACTAGATTCCACTATTATGCAAAATTGAATGATAATATTTCAAAACTCTATTCAATTCTTAAGTCCTCTTTTATCTTTAATTCACTATCAATCATACAGATTCTCAAACATTATTTGTAAACCTTAAGCATAGATTATCAAGAGATTAAACCAAGCATAACCTATCAAACTGAATAACAAATAATTAAGACAATCATTCAAACAATTTAAAACTCTGCAAAATCAGCAATTAGGTGAATTATATAATTAAATGAAATAGTTACCCATTTATGTTGCGTGAATAGATTCCTCCATTGCCTTGGTTACGAGGGAATTAGATCATCATAGTATAAATGCTCTCAAAATAATTTATTACGGCTCAAAAATGGTTTACAAATGATGAGAAGAAGAGAAAATGGTGTAAACAGCTAATGTGCGACCCACAGGAAGCGTCACACAAGAACGATAAAAGAGAAGTGCTATTGTCGTTGTGGTTCTAAGACCCACACCTATGACCCACGAAGACTTGTCATTGTCACTGTTGAAGAACGACGGTTCCTGGACGTCCGTTCTTCATGTTCTTGAGTTGCAGCAGCAGAAAACTTTTCCTGCAACTCGTGATTTCTTCTTTCTCTTGTCTCTGCTAACTCCCCAAACTCTCGACACCCTTCTCCTCGACCCCAGCAACCTATTTATACTCAACAGGTCGACCAAATCTTTGTAATAACTTCAATATAATCCGGCAGTGAAGAGAATATTTCCGATATATTTTTTTATTCTTCTGACTTGTTACGGGATTTGTTTCCTGGATTATCTCTTTCACGCGTCTTCTCTGAGCTGTAGAATTTGTTTCCAACCAATACAGTCGACCCATGCACGTATTCTTCCATCCAAAAATTCCGAGAATAGAATATCTTCCCTGTTTTGCATCCCACGATTATCCAGCCCAAATAACTCGATTCGAACACCCATACCATCCCTGTTAGGCTATAACAGGTCCAACCCAATGAAAACTAGCCCTTGAATCTCCTTATATCACGTCCAAAATTTGCTTCAACAATTACGCAGGTGAAGAACTATTTTTCCCGCCAAAACTCGGTTCAAATGGGGAAGAAACTGGTAGCCCCCTATCCAGAGTAGGGGTGCGAATAGCAGCTGCCTTGGGGGTGACCTAGGGGTGCCCCTTAGTAATTAGGTTACCCCTTATCCAAAAGCGAGAGTCCGAATAACACTTGTCCTGCGGGTGCCAAAATCAACTTTTCGAGCCGAAATTTCCAAAAATGTTTATTTCCTAAAAATACATAAAAATACAATATTAGTACAAAAATAGAGTTCCAACAATACGGACATTGAGGACAAATTAGACAAAAAAATGTGTCTATCACCAGGTAGAACCAGACTTTCCTTTCCCTATTGACGAGGTGATCGAGCTATTGGAAGTCTGGATACAAGATGGTGCGATTAAACTACCTCCCGTCAGGAGAGAGCCGACAGAGGAGGAAGTGGAGAATCCGCACTACTGCCGCTTTCATAGGTATGTCAGTCATTCAACCAGTGATTGCAGAACTCTGAAACGCATATCCAAGGAAAAGGACGATTCAGGAGAACTGGGGATTGAAGGAGTACACAAGAATCCTCTCCCTATCAGAACCTTTACAATCTCTGAACAACCAGTCAAAGAAGTAGTTCAATCATTGATCGAGCATGTTTGCGAATTGCTTTATCTATCTATCAAAGGCTCAAAGGGAGGACATTTTCACGGCTTCGAACCATACAGTGTCTGGGAAACGACTATCCATTCCATAAACGCTCCCTGAACCTCCAGCCACCGACAAAGAGATGTACGACTGGGGACTGCTCACCACAGTACATCTGTTAGAGCACTGCTCGGTCGAACTCGCATGCGTTGCTATCTCAAGCATGTTTGTCAATGTTAGTGATCAAAACTATAAGTTTTGATTTCTATCCTATTTATAGATGTCTCGGACTAGGACATAGATAGTGTAGTTGATCTTAGATTTCACATAGTTCATCATTTGAAGACGAAGAACTACTAAGGGAGCTTGTGGAACTTCTTCGAAAAAAGGTATGTGGAGACTTGAACTTATCTATCACTTGGAAAGTATATTTCTACTATCTCCTATATTGAGACATAAGTCGTGTTAAGATATAGATTTCTCTATCCACATTTGAGATTTCGAGTTGAGTATATCTCGCTTGCATATTTCTCGAAATATGTGTTGGTAAGCTTTCTCTTCGACCAAGTTCATCTTATATCATGAGAAAATTATCGAGTAACATCTTACATGGTTTGTGTGATACAATCATTTGATGTAGGCTTGGAATGTTTCGATAATGATTATTTCAATATCTTGAAAATTGCTTTGATGCTAATAGTGTGTGAAAACGGATATTGTCATTATAGAAGAATGTTTCAATGATTGAAATAAAGAGTTGAGAATGTAACCATGTTTGGATATAAGCATATATAGTGCGTTCGCACATTAGTGTATAAATCCATAAACCGAGAGCCAAGTGTATGCATATGTGTGTCTATGAAACTGGTGAAGGAGATGAGTAAATACACGTACCCGTACGCATACTGGCGAAAGTTTTCGAACCGAAAATAACTGATGAGTTTGGGAATAACAAACTCCTAAACTAGTCACCTTAAGTATGCGTACCTATACGCATACTGGCGGAATCGAACCGAAATTTTTTGCTGACTTTGGAAACTTAACAAACTCAAATCCGGTTGTTTAAGTACGCATACTTAAGCTTATTACTTTGTCAAATCGGTCAGTTCATGGACTTAAACATTTAAATCATAAAGAACGCAATCTTTGCAAACCGTGGCTATAATGTTCATGATTGATTCAAGTGAATCAAACCGATTTGGTTTCAATTTTGTTTTCTACAACAATTGAACAACTCTTTAACTAGTTTCATTTGAGTCATTTGAACTAGTTATGGTTGAGATGAATAAGGTTGATATGAGAGTAATCATATGGCTAACCTTGGTTAACTATTTGTGAACCAACATGGTGTACACATTTAGGTACGGTTACGTAAACCTAAATGAGGGTACATTTTCATTTGTGTGTAACAAGTTAAGTTCGATCTAACAGTTGAAGGATATTAGCTTTGTTGAATCAGGTTTTTCATCTAACGATGATTATTGAAGGATGGCAAACCCTGATTTGAAAACTATATAAAGGAGAACTCTAGCAACTGGGAAACCTAATCCCCACACCTCCTATGTGTTACTAGTTGCATAACTAGAGTCGATACTCCTTTAACCTTAGGTTTCTTCTCGAGACCCTGTAGGTTAACGACTTGAAGTCTTCATTGGGATTGTGAAGCCAGACCCAACCATTATCTTTGTAGTTGCTTGATCTGATCTTGCTGTTTCTATCGTGTTGAGTACAATTGAAATAATTGTCTCGAGATTTTATATCTCCGATAGGAAAGATAGAAAAGTAATCACAAACACCTTTGTCTCATCATTTGTGATTCCACAATAACTTGTTTCGCTAGTCGATTAAGTTTATTGTGAGGTGGTTGATAATACTAGGTTGTTCTTCGGGAATATAAGTCTGGTTTATCAATTGGTTCATGTTCACCTTGATTTATCAAAAGACGGAACAAAAACTATTGGGTATTTATGTGGGAGACAGATTTATTCAATCATATGGACTTTTCTGTGTGAGACAGATTTGTCTATCAAGTCTTCTGCTTTGGGTCGTAGAAACTCTTGGCTGTGGGTGAGATAAACTAAGGAAATCAAGTGCGTAGTATCCTACTGGGATCAGACACGTAAGGAGCGCAACTGTACCTTGAATCTGTGTGAGATTGATTAGGGTTCAACTACAGTCCTGTCCGAAGTTAATTGGTAGTAGGCTAGTGTCTGTAGCGGCTTAATACAGTGTGTTGTTCAATCTGGACTAGGTCCCGGGGTTTTTCTGCATTTGCAGTTTCCTCGTTAAAAAAATTCTGGTGTCTGTGTTATTTCTTTTCCGCATTATATTTGTGTTTGTGTTTCTTCAACCATCGTGAATCAAACCAGAGATTGATAATTATACTCCGTAGCACTGATATCTACCAGCTTGGAGATTCGTTAAAGTACTTCTTTTGAAAGTAAGGTCGCCTTTGTTGTTCTTTCGGGAATGACATTTTATGGGGGAGAGTTCATTTTGAACTTGTGCTTAATCTCCAAATCTTTGTGGGGAGTGCGACTGTGGAATATTAGGGGTTATCTTGTATCTTTATAAACTCCTTGATGAATGCATTTAGATTTGGATTTATGATGGCATCTAAATAAGTTGATATGATATTCTCTTTTGGTCATGAAGTATCTCTGTGAAAATTTCATGAGGATCCCTCTAGTTTTCGTACCTTTGCCAATTTATATTGACAAAAAGGGGGAGAATTAATGTGTAGTGTGATACTACAAATACATATGGTTTACTGATCATTATGTAAGGGGGAGTGGTTTTCATGTTGAGATGAAGTATTGACTAAGGGGTAGTGATACATATCACCATAGTATTGTTGTCAAAGTTGTGATACAATTGAACTTTGATGTTGTGTAATAATACTATGACACCGTATAACAATGATTGAGAGCATTTTGTTTTCTCATTTTTATCGCTACGGATCTTCAACAACTGTGATGCTGAACTTACAACCTTCAGGATCATGGAGTAATTGGAAGTGACGAAGATTTCGAGTCGCGTTGAAGATGCCAAGGAGATCAAGCATTTGGATGAGAAGCTACAATTTCTATCTATTTTGTAATCCATATGTATTGATAGTTTTGTCACTAAAATTGATAAAGGGGAAGATTGTTAGAGCACTGCTCGGTCGAACTCACTTTTTTTTTGTTAAGTCCAAAGTTTATTATAACAAAAAAACGTAATTACAAGAATTACAAATTTGGAGCAACAAAGCTCCCTACCCCCATAAACAAAGGGGTATAAATAACTTCTAAGAAATAACTAATGTAATGACCTAGAAAAATAAAAGAAGCTACCTATATCTATAGCCAACCCCTTTCAATTTACTCCTGCTGCTACCAACTCTATGCGATTCGCTCTTGGAAAAAATTTCAGCCATTGTAGTTGTAGGAAATCCCACAACACACCCCTTGTATTATCATGACTATAATTTCTAGATCTAAACTTATTTGATATGAAAATACATATAAAGATAATGAAAATAGAAAATAAGACACAAGATTTACGTGGTTCGATCAATTTGATCTACATCCACGGGGTTAGGTTTCACTATGATCATTGAATTACATATGAATTACATTGAGACTCCATTAATGAGTATTTGGAGCTCTCTCTCTCTGGTTTTTGTGGAAGAATAAGAAGATAATAATAATACCAGTTACCTTTTTCTCTCCTACCTTAGCTCATATACAACTAAGATTTCCCCTAATTTCAGATCTGGCTTGCGATGATATCGCAAGCTTACAAATGTTAATTTCGCATATCTTCTAATCTTCGCAAAGTTATTACATTTTTCTTATGTTTAAGCTAATATCACCTATTGTGTCGTTTCTCAAAGTGCTCTGTGACATTTTTGTAACGTGTTGTTAAGAATTTCGCGAGCGTCTCGTTGTCGCGAAATTCTGATCCTACATCTTGCCTCTTTTTTCTTGAATGTTTCTTGAAGAGCGATCTTCAGGAAAAAATCCATTGTTGTAGTTGTTGGAGAGAGATACGTGTTGTTGGAGTAGTCATTGATCTTTGTTGATGAAGGAACGAGCGAAAGAATACTGGACTTGAAAAGTACGTACTTGCCTCTATTCTTTTGTGAAGTTCCGGAATGTTGCGAAGTAAATAAGAAGTATCATCTTTTGAAGTATGCGAAGTATAAAGTATAAGAAGCATGAAGTATTCTTGATGAAGTTTAAGAAGCATGAAGTATCCTTGGCGAAGTATAAGAAGTATTCAATCCTCGAAATATAAGAAGTATTCGTCCTTGAATGAGAATAATAAGTATTGCCTCTATTCATGCGAAATTATTACTCCATGTTTGGTGATTTTTGCCGAGAAGATAAAGAACATAAAATGTTTTCTTGGTAATCCATAGTTTCCTATGTTCTTTATCTATGAGGGTAGAATCCTTGAGAAAATGTTGAATGTGCGAATTATTTCTTCATTCTTATCTTTGCCTCTGTCTCATGTTTTGTGCTCATGCAATAGTATAATCTCTTCAAGTTGCTTATAATTGCGCAAGATAATCACATCATTTGAAATAATCACATTCTGCGAAATTCTGACACATTCTACGAAATTTCGAATCATTCTGCGAAGTTCTGAATCATTCTACGAAGTTCTGAATATAATCTTGCGAAATTATGAATAATCCTGTGAAATTCTGAGTAATTGTGAATAATTCTGCTAAATTCTGCGACATTATTGCGAAATTCTGCAATATTATTCCGTACAGTTTTGTAAATTCTGACACATGCTTATGTGATGATTATGTTATGAAATGTGTATGCGATGTTTATGCTATGAAATGCTTATGCGATGCTTTTATGATGCGAGTATGATGCTTGTATGATGAGAATGCTTATCTATTGCAATGTATAGCTAATGTTTGTGTTACTTAGCTCATTTTGCACGCTAAAATTGATGTAGCTTTAAATTGCCTCCATTTTCCATTTCTATGGATTTTTCTTTAGTGTATTCATTCCTCTTAGTGTAGGTATTGTTCCTCACAATTTCTTACTTGTGTTTCATTTTTCCTCTTTCCTGCACTATTAGTATCTCATAACAGTCTGCGGCATTTTCACTGCCTCAGTTTCACTTCCATATACATATTCGCAAGCTTGTTTGCTTACATATAATAATTCTCGCAAGCTTACTTGCTTACTCATTTTCTTATGTGGTCTTTTTTTTCCTTCCTAGGTAAAGGTTTTATTTTGCCGCCTCTTGTCATTGCGACAAAATCGCAGGACGTTTTTGCACTTTCATGCAAAAACCCATTGATCTTGCCTTAACTTTTTCTTTTGTATTATTGCCTCTTCAGGATTGTTGCGAAAATATGATAGGCCTAAATATTCTTGCGAAAATAAAGCCCCATGACATTACCGTCTTGCGACGAAATCGCAGGACGTCTTCACACTTTCGTGTAATGACCCATTGATCTCGTCTTATCTTTTTCTCTAGTATTATTGCCTCTTCAGGATTGTTGCGCAAATATGACAAGCTTTAATACCCTTGCGAGTGAAAAGCCTCACGACATTTGCATCTTAAGACACTTATCGGCTCCCTAATGGAGGGTGCCGCCCTTATCTCCCCCCTGGTTGCCCCTTCAAGGAGGCGTACTTCTACCATACAAGGTTAGCTTCTCCCATCCAGTATTAACAACAACCAGTTGGTTTCGCAGACTCTTATCCCTTTTGCCTATAAGGCTTATGGTTACGAGACTGCACCCTAAGTGGGATTTTTTTCGGGCCGAGTGCAGTATAAGCCAAGACTTGTCAAGAATGGCAAGGTACACTCCAGACGCCCCTGGCACTCTTGACTCGACCGTGTACCTCGGCGCCTTAATCAGATTCTGCACTCCTTGGGAGAGTCCTTATTACCTTAGTCGCCCAACATAAGTCATAAGCTTAAGCTGAGAATCCAAGGTGCCTCTCCCGGATGGACTTTATTGACCCCAAATCTCCATGAATCAGGTTCCGTGGCGGTGTAACCTTTCCCTGAGCCATGAAATAGGTACCCCCTTATATGACGTACTTTAGGTCTTACATTTGCATCTTGTGAAATTGTATTCGCGAACTAGGGTGTACGCCATAAAGGTTCGCCCCTATCTGCGAAATTTTATTCGCGTTTATGCGAAATTTTCGCGTCTTTTTGTTTCTGCGAAATGTTCGCGTTTCTTTATTCTCTCATTCATCTTTTCATTTCTGTCATCTCTTTCATTCATTCTTTCATTTCTGTCATCTCTTTCATTCATTCTTTAATTCTCATAATATCATATCATTTGAATCAAAATAAATATTCAAGAGAAATTTTAATACATGGTAACTCTGAAATCTTTGTAGTTGTGAAATCTTTGTAATTCTGCGATTCTATCGCGTTTTGTAAATCAAATCAAAAATATTTTTATTCTCTACAAAAGAAATATTCTAGAGAAACATATAAATTGAATTTTCTTAGTTTTCTGTAATTTTGAGATCTCGAAATCTCTGTAATTTTTAAGTCTTTGTAATCTTGAAATCTTAGTAATCTTTATAATCTTTGAAATCTTGAAATCTTTGTAATCGTGCGATTGAATCGCTTTTTGTAAATCAAATCAAAAATCTTTTTATTCGTTCCTAGTATAAAGTAAAATGTTCAAGGAGGTGGTACTTATCTTTCATGTGAGTTGCTATTGTTGTCAGAGAAGTGAATAAATGCCTTGAAATGTATGAATTTCGCGCAGCAAAAAGAAGTGTGAGAAGTGAGACTTGAACCCTTGACCTGCTTCTTGGATTTTCTCGCACCATACCAACTGTGCTAAGAAGTATTGCGAAATTATACTCCACGTTCTCTGCCTCATGCAATGCTGTAATGCAAATAAGAATTTAGATTAGTATTCAACATTTCTTTTATCAAAAATTTTCATTTAATTGCAAGTTCAAATCGTTTTTCTTTGTTTTGATTTCCTTTGTATAACTTGTTTCGCCTCATCCGATAAACATCTTTCATGGAAATGATCCTAATGAGGTCTTATGTAGCCTGTTGATGGAAGGTCTTACTAGCCTGTTGATGGAAGGTCTTATTTTGCCTCCTACTACTCTCCATGTTAGATATCATTCTCATTTGAAACAAAGCAAATTTTCAAGAAAAATATATAAATTGATATGTGCGAGATTTTTCTCGGTTTCTTTTGTAATTGTGGAATCTTTGTAATTCTGAAATTTCTGTAATTTAACGATTATATCGCCTTTTGTAAATCAAATCAAAAATCTTTTATTTTCTGTAAAAGTAAAATGTTCAAGGAAAGTGGTACTTAGCTTTTATGTGATTCGTTGTTGTTGTCAATTACGCGCGAAAAATACGTTGCATGAAGTATAAATGTCGCTTAGCAAAAATAGATGCGAGAGGCAAGAATTGAACCCGCGACCTGCTACTTGCATATTCTCACACCATACCAACTGTGCTAAGCCTCTCTTGCGAAATAATCAAAGTTCTTGCGAATTAATCAAATTCCAACTGTGTGAGAGACAATTCTGTATAAATTTCGCGTAACAAAAGTAAACATGCGAGAAGCAAGAATTGATCTCGCGACCTGCTGCTTGCATTCATGCCTCCTGACCAACTGTGCAAGCTTCTTCTTTGCGAAATATCTCTGCGAAATTATCATCAACTCTCTTCTGTGCGAAATATCAAAGAAATATCTGTGCGAAAAAAATACGCAGGTGTTGAGACTTGATCACACGACCATGAACTCATTAACTTCGCAGATGACCAATTGTGCTGCCTCTTGTTTGCGAAATAATGAAAAAATATTGCGAAATTATTCATTTTTTAGCTCTTTATAAAAAATAATAAAACTATGTTCGCAGGCGAATTCGAACTTGTGACCTCGAACGCACATACTGCTCTCTGGACCAATTGTGCAAGAACCTCTCTGCGAAATTAATGCATAACTTTTTTCTTTATTCTTTTATTCTCCCATGCAAATGAGAAGAAAATGAAAAATATGTGTCTCTGCAAATTCGAACCCGTGACCTATTTGTTGTTCGCTCAGCCTTGAACCATCTGTGCGAATTTCTGTTTGTGATAGAAATTGCAGCATCCGCCTCTTATCTTTTCTTCGTCTTTCCCTTGTTTCTTCTCCTGAACATGAAAATCTTCCACTGAAACTTCCATTTTTTCCTTAAATTTCACCACAACAACTAATTTTTTCTCTCACTCTTTTCATGCCTTTGAATTGTTGATGATGTTTACTCCCTGAAAGTGTGATTTCTTCCACAAAATTTCCATTTTTGAACCTAAACTTTGTAGATCTAGAAAAATATGAACAATAGCTAATCTTCATGGAAATTTTTTGATCCAACAAGTTACAGGAAGGATAAATCCTTTACTCCTCCCTGTTTCTAGCACCAAAATGTAGTTGCAGGAAATCCCACAACACACCCCTTGTATTATCATGACTATAATTTCTAGATCTAAACTTATTTGATATGAAAATAAAGATAAAGATAATGAAAATAGAAAATAAGACACAAGATTTACGTGGTTCGATCAATTTGATCTACATCCACGGGGTTAGGTTTCACTATGATCATTGAATTACATATGAATTACATTGAGACTCCATTAATGAGTATTTGGAGCTCTCTCTCTCTCTCTAGTTTTTGGGGAAGAATAAGAAGATAATAATAATACCAGTTACCTTTCTCTCTCCTACCTTTCTCTTTATATAAGATGCTACCTAGTGGATGACAGCTCATATACAACTAAGATTTCCCCTAATTTCGGATCTGGCTTGCGATGATATCGCAAGCTTACAAATGTTAATTTCGCAGATCTTCTAATCTTCGCAAAGTTGTTACATTTTTCTTATGTTTAAGCTAATATATCCTATTTTGTCGTTTCTCAAAGTACTCTGCGACATTTTTGTAATGTGTTGTTAAGAACTTCGCGAGCGTATCGTTGTCGCGAAATTCTGATCCTACAACCATAATATCCGTATCAAAAGCATAATTACCGAAAATATCTTCATCCTCATCCACATAACACTCTCCATCTTCATCTTCAGTGGCAAAGTTACCAGGAACAAGCTTAATAGGAGAAAGCTTACTAGGGGATTTTTCTTTGGATTCATTCTTTACATTTGCTCCGTCTTTTCTTTGAAATAATCTTGTCTAAAAGATGGACTTCTAATGAACTTAGCACGCACTTCTTCAATCTGAATATTGCTTGCCACCTCTAATAGGAGAAATCTTACCCGGATTGAATTTCCATGTTAGTGTCACGGCTTGGAGATTCCTCGTTAGACTTGCTGGGAAAAGATTCCAAACTTGAATCAGATTGCAAAGAACGCTTTGATATGATTTTAGCAGCCTATTTGGCAACTTTCCTAGCTTTTTTCCTTGCCAAAATGTCTGCATCTACTTCACCCCAATCTTTAGAGCCCATACTAACATCTGAATCACTAGATTCCAATACTTTTTCCTCCTACTCCTCCTCCTCCTCCTCCTCAATAGTAACATTATCAAGGCCTAACTCAGATGATAGGACATCATATTTGTTCTTAACAACAACTTCAATTTGCAATAACGCATCCACATAAGGAGTAAAATCATTCTCAATAAGAGTAAAAGAGAAAGAGGTACCTTTATTAGGAGAATTCTTTCCTTTCACTTCAGTCCAACCTTCTTTAGAATTCATAGAGTCCTTGTTAATATGGGAAATAGGTGTTTCCGTATTTTGTTTAGACAAGGACTTAGGTTTTCATCCAAACTTGACACGGCCTTTGGTTTGTTCACGTTTTGGGCAACCATGCCATCTTGTTTCTTACGTACAACTATAGCCTCATTAGCTGCAATAGAATTCTTGCACTTAATAAACTTCATCTGAGCTTCACTATACTCATCAGCAGCTTTAGCAAGCTCCGTTTCCAACATGTTAGCTTCACCAACACTAGTTTGATATTGCTCAGTACCAATTTCAAAAGGAGAGTTTTTATTTTTAGCCAAATCAACCAAGGACTGATCACCAGAATGAACTGGCGTACCATCTGCATGGCCTGCATTGACAGATTTTTTAGGTGCAGCAATATCTTCTTTGGCTGCAATTGTTTCATCATCTTTCTTTTGTTTTACCTGCCATTGTTGGTGTTTATGGGTGAAAACTATTTCTGCTGGTTTTGGTAATTTGGGGTGTGTCGATGAGAAATGAATCTAAACCCTAAACAAGTGCACTGCACGGTAGTGCTTTCTGATTCGAGAGATCAATCTGTACAATTATGGCATAAACCAAGAAATGGCCGTTCCAGACTTGCTTCGGTCACAAAGTGAAGAAGATGGGGTTGATCTTAGGGAGGGAAGCGAAGAAGGTGTTGAGAGTGTGAAGGTGTTGGATGTTTATGACTTTTATCAGAAAGATGAATTGGCTTGCGAAAAATATAAGAAATCAGCTCTAGGTATTTGAATACGTTGTATTAACACTTGGTTTATGTCTTGTCCGTTGTGGAAATAGGGAGGAGAACCTATTTATACAAGTCATAAAGCACAACCCTCGTCTCGTAGGAAGTGGAGGAAGTGGATTGATGGAGTAGTGGGGTCGTGCTGGTGATTGTCACACGATCAGGTCTAAGCCCACTTCTCCCATCATTACTAACCGTCCATGTCTTCCTGACACGTTCTTGTGATGGCGCGTTGCACGTTGCACGTTGTAAACCGCCATACCAATACCTCAATAAGTATCCCCCAGTTTGTGACATGCTTGATGTCTCGATTGTGTGGATCGTGGGACCCACAGAAGGTAGCATACGATACTATATTAAATAACTAAGTTATTTGGGAAATCGATATTTATGAAATATCATGTGTATTCTATGCATGTAATGCATCGAATATATTCAGCATGTATGAAGCATCGCTATTTTAAGGCTTAACGGAGTAAGTCACGATCAAGTGTCTTAAAATAGCATCACGTCCAACCATCTTCAAGTGATCGTTTGGAGACTGCATGGGCGAGCCTTGCTTTGGACGATCACTCTATGTGGAAGAGTGGCGGACAGTGATCATGGGGATGCTTCTTTGGTCGTTTAACTCCTAGCCAGGGCTGCCTAACCAAGCTGGTAGAGTTGGACGGACGAGATGATATATGACGCTCATCTGTGACCGTTGATGAAGTTTTAAGGTTTTGAAGCATGGGAGGCGTTTTTGGCAGGACCGACCGGGCATGCGTGTAGACGGCTTTCCGGCGTACACGTCCGTACCTCACTGTCCCATGAAGATGTGATCTAAGCCACGCAATTTGTCCGAAAAAGTTGAGTGGTTGAGATCGGTTTGCGGCAGAAATCCGTTGCCGCAAAGGAGTTGGAAGCCGCGCGACATGCCTACTTCGGGCGCGCGTTTCGAGACGTTCAACCATGATTGGCCTGGTCGATTGGTCATGCGTGTAGATGGGCCCACGGTGATCATGTTGACATGCTCGGGACATTTTAAGTATACATCTACACCCTCCGTCCAAGCTTGCGAAGATGGACGCTCGTGATCGATTAGCGACACATGTAACACGCCGCAAACCCTAATTAGGGTTTTGGATCGGTCGTGTGTACACGACTTCAACCTAACGGTTTGGCAAGATATGCTCCTCCTTTGGGGAGGTCGACCATGTGGGACCCACATTGAGCCGGTGGTGAACATGTGTGTACTTGTCCCACGGTCATAGGCTTGATCTAAGCCGTCCAAACATGCCGGTGAAGTTGGATGGTGTGATCAATTTAAGACACTAGTGGACTTTCCTGTGACCCTTAAAGCATCACGCCGGCCGAATTTCGAGCAAACGTTTGCTCCTCCCTGGCTAGGTCGTGAGAAGGTAGGTAAGGTAAGTAGAAAGGGGGCCCGCCGGTGTGCAGGACAACTTTTGTCCAACTGGTCATGGGACAATCTATGTCGTCCAACGATGCTGGCGAAGTTGGACGGCCGCGATTTGTTTTGAGACCGACATTGGCAGTCTTGTGCGTACAAGGTTTTCCAAGCTTCTCCACACAAGCCCAACCATCCTACTTTAGGCTGACATTCGGTGATTGTTTGGGAGGAGTAGTATGTATTCGACCAACCAGGGCAAAACGGGCCCGCAGGTGGTCATTAAGGTGGTAGCCTGCTCCTGCTGAGGATCATCTAGGCTGGTTAAATCATGCGGCCGACTTGCGTGGTCGATTGTTTCTGAGACTGACATGGACATCCCAGATATGCTCAATCGGGCTAGTATAACACACCGAGAGATATATGCTCAATCGGGCTAGTATAACACACCGAGAGACTTATGCTCAATCGGGCTAGTATAACACACTGAGAGATGTAGCCTGTACGAGTATTTCGTGCATGCCTCACTGTTGATACTTGGAGATTCGTTTTACTCTGTTAAGAGCAACACTCAGTCGTCATGCCGCACCAATAATGAGGGTTCTGCGGGAACATCACAGGAAATACAAGGCTAATCATACATTATAAATAATGCTAAAAATTCACAGGGTTTTTTGGGATTGTTGCTACATGCTCCATCCTAGATGAATTTTGTGTATTTAATTCACAGAAAATTGGGATTGTTGCCACATGCTCCATTCTAGGTGAATTAGTAAAGTGAAGAGGTACTCATCACTTATCATCCTCTGCCGGATGTCAGCGTATCAAATTTGGTTTTTACAATTTTAGCCCTGAACTAAAATCCACCATCAACAGTTGGTTATTCACTTTCTTCTTATTAGCCAATGTTACACCTTCAACATGTTTAGCTTTATCTTTACTAGAATATGCATTAATCTTCTTTTTACACTCATCATCATTATGCCCTATGATATTACAAGCAAAACAGAACTTATGAGCATTAGGAGTATCCTGATATTGTCAAAATTTTCTACCACCTGCAGATAAAGCAATACGCTCAGGGATATGTTTTGCAAAATCAATATCCACCAAAACAGAAGCAAAGTGGCCATATTCTAGATTTACGATTCTTTCATCCACCACAATTGGTGTTCCAAAAGTTTTTCCCATTGAAAGAAGCGAGTTTTCTGTCCATAACTCCATTGGAAGCCCTGGGAAACGCACCCACACAGCTGCATGAGAAGTTTTTTGCTTTTCTAAGTTAAATCCTGGGTAGAAATCTATTAACTTCAGCACATGATGATTGACAAACCAGTTTGAAGCACAATTCTTCTCCTTATCATCTGAACTTGTTAACATAATAACAAAAAATCCTTTACTCATTGGCACAAACTTGCACCTATTCACGCCAAGCTTCCATTGATCTTCTAGGTTTTGTGTAACATCATTAAACTTTAAACCCGTAGCATCTAACCAAGCTATAAAACTGTTTTGAAAAGGTTTACAACCCTCTTGGAAGAAATCATTAAAAATCTCAAGAGCATGCTCTCCATCAACCAAAGTAGGGATCAAAACTCGCATGCGTTGCTATCTCAAGCATGTTTGTCAATGTTATTGATCAAAACTATAATTCTTGATTTCTAGCCTATTGATAGATGTCTCGGACTAGGAAATATATAGTACAATTGAGTTTGGATTTCACAAAGTTCATATTTTGAGGACGAAGAACTACTAAGGGGAGCTTATGGAACTTCTTCGACAAAAGGTATGTGGAGACTTGAACTTACCTATCACTTGGAAAGTCTATTTCTACTATCTCCTATATTGAGACATAAGTCGTGTTAAGATATAGTTTTTGTTAGAGCATAGCTCGGTCAACCTCGCATGTGTTGCTATATCAAGCATGTTTGTCAATGTTAGTGATCAAAACTATGAGTCTTGATTTTTAGTCTATTATAGCTAGTCTCGGACTAGGATAAAATAGTGTAGTTGAGCTCAAGGACTTCATGGCGATTCATCATAAAACGACGAAGATCTACTCAAGGTACCGTGGAACTTCATCAACAAAAAGGTATATGGAGACTTGAGCTTATCTATCACTCAAAAGTCTATCTATTCTACCTCCTACTTCTTATGAGACAAAAAGTCGTATGATATATAGAGTGGATCATACACGTTTGACATTTCGAGTTGAGTATTCACTACTTATCTTTTTCTCGAAATCGTGTGTTGGTAAAGAGTTTCGCTTTGATCAAGTTTATCTTCACCTAGTGACGAAAGTCATGAAAAATTTCAATTACTTTGAGAATTACTCTGACGTGAAACGGTCTGTGAATAACCGCTATATAACGTCCTCTGAGAATGTCTCAATGATTGAAATGAGAGTTTAGATTACATAACCATGTATTCCTTAATCCGAAGTTTTCGAACTTTGTTGATTGAGAGAAACCGGAAGAATTGGCTTTGCCAAGTCCGCGAACTGACGGAAGTTCTCTTACCAAGAATTTCTGCTAGGATTTTCCAAAAACTCATTTGCGTGTTTAATCCGCGAACTGGCGGAAGTCTCTTTGCCAAGATTTTCTGCTGAGTTTGGAAAACTCTGCCGGTTGCCTTAAGTCCGCGAACTTTTTTGTGAGCTTAAGTGGTTATAATCTAAAGATGTGCTCTGAACATGAAACTTAAATTACTAAGGAATGCTTTATGCAAACCCTGGCTATAAAGTTCATGAGCCGATTCATCGAATCGAATCATCTTTATTTCAATTGTGTCTTGTGTAGTTACATAAGATCTCATAGAAATTGAACAACTCTCTAACTAGTTCATTTGAGTCAATTGAACTAGTTATGGTGAAGAAGAACTAGGTTAATATGAAATGCTCATATGGTTAACCTTTTGGGTTACTATGTTGAACCAACATACACGTACACGTTTGGGCACGGTTTTCACAAACCCAGTAAACGTCTACCCAAGTGTGTGGGACAAGCTAAGTTTCCGATCTAACGGTTGAGAAATATTAGCTTGAATCTAAATCAGGTTTTCAACTAACGGTGAATATGGATTGCTTTGTAACTAAGGAAAAACCCTGATTTGAAGGCTATATAAAGGAGACATCTAGCATTGTGCAAACCTAATCCCCACACGTCTGTGTGATACTAGTGCGCTCGCTAGAGTCGATTCCCCTTTAACCTTTGGTTTTCTTCTCTAAAACCAGGTTAACGACTTAAAGACTTCATTGGGATTGTGAAGCCAGACCGATACTACTTTTATCATAGTTGTGTGATCTGATCTTGCATCTTCTATCGTACGAGTACAATCTTTGATTGGCTTGAGATCGTGAGAGTTCTCCGATAGGCAATATAAAGAAGTCACAAACATCTTCGTCTCACTGTTTGTGATTCATCGACAAACCGCTTGTGTAGTCAAGAAGGATTGTTGAGAGGTGATTCATTAATCTAGGATGTTCTTCGGGAATATAAGACCGGATTATCAATTGATTCCTGTTCATCTTGATTTTATATCTTAAGACGGAACAAAAACCTAGGGTTTTTCTGTGGGAGACAGATTTATCCTTTGATTTACTTTTCTGTGTGAGACAGATTTGTTTATTATCAAGTTTGCGATTTTGGGTTGCAGCAACTCTTAGTTGTGGGTGAGATCAGCTAAGGGAATCAAGTGCGCAGTGTCCTGCTGGGATCAGAGGCGTAGGAGTACAACTGTACCTTGGATCGGTGGTAGACTGATTGGGGTTCACTATAGTCCAGTCCGAAGTTAGCTTGTAGTAGGCTAGTGTCTGTAGCGGATTAATACAGTGTGTATTCAATCTGGACTAGGTCCCGGGGTTTTTCTGCATTTGCGGTTTCCTCATTAACAAAACTTCTGGTGTCTGTGTTGTTTCTTCTCCGCATTATATTTTATATAATTGAAATAATACAGCTTGTGCGTCAAGATCATCAATTGGAAATCCAACCTTTGGTTGTTGATTAATATTGATTGATCCTTGGATATTGGTCTTTGCTACCGTAGAAGTTATTCCTTGTATTTGATTAAAGACTCGCTATTTTTTAGCTTGAGTAAATCAAAACAAGTGAGAGATATTGACTCCTTGAGATATTTTAATCTATATTGAGTTTGACTGTCTAGTTGATTCTCCAGCAAAGTATTTCAGAGTTTCTCCATACAGATTGCTAATCGAATTATTGGGTGGTGTTGTTAGACTCCCGCTTTTTCAATTGGTATAATAGAAGGCAAACACGTTTAAGACCTAACAATTTTGTGTTTGTAGCGATCTGACTCTATGGACATAGGTGCTATCTCTATTAACGTACCACCAGTCTTCGATGGCTCCAATTACTTATGGCGGAAAATTGCTATGCGATCTTTTCTCCAATCGCGTGATTTTCAATCATGGGTATATGTGGTTAATGGATATGATGATCTTGTTGTGGCAGTTGGTGATGTAAACGTTCCCAAACCTATTGGTGAATACACCGTTGTTGAGATAACTGCTGCAAAGCAAAATTCCGACGGTTTGAATGCTATCATACATGCCATTACCCCAAATCTTCAGCATCATGTGACAAACTGCACCAGATCTAAAGATGCTTGGGATATTTTAGAAACCGTATTTGAAGGCAACTCCAGTGAAAAGGATGCTAGGTTTCAAAACCTTAATTCCGATTGGGAGAACCTTCATATGGCAAATGAAGAAACATTTGATGAGTTTAATCACAAAGTGTCTGAAATTGTTAATGCATCTTTTGCATTGGGTAAGATTATTTCAGAAAAGGACATTGTGATGAAAATTCTCAGATCGCTGCCATCTAGATACGAGTCTAAGAAGCATGCCATCGTTGAGGGGAATAACCTCGATAATCTTTCCAGAAACACCTTGGTTGGAAAGCTTAAGATTTTTGACCATGAGCATACATCCAAAGTCGGTAAGGATGTTGCCTTTAAAGCACAAAAGAACACTAAATTACTTTTCAAAGGTAAGAGTGTTCATGTCTCTGAGGATGATCAATCTGAGGATGATTTTTCAGATGAAGATCTTGACAAATCAGTCTCCTTGATCACAAGACAGTTTAGGGATCTTCTGTTGAAGAGAAGTAAACGGTTTTCAAGAGACAAACCTCACGGTCGCGTACCTCCTAAAAACAGGAATGCTGACGAGGCTGATGACGAGGACGTGCCTCAGTGGTTTAAGTGTAAGGGTTTTGGCCATTTTGCTAACGAATTCCCAAATCGTAGAAAATACACTGGGAACAAAGGTCTAGCTGTAACACTTGATGAAATGTCTGAAACCTATGATTCCGATGAAGATAGGAAATCAAGTGTAGGGATTCTTTGTGAAAACATCGATTTTGATACTTGTAGCAATACATATATCAACCTCAATGGGTTCGGAGAATAGGGAAACCCAATCAAGCTGGAAGATTCACTGAATCCGATAACTGGAAACCCTATCAATGATGTTTCAGGATCAACAGTATGTCTAGCTGCATGCACATCTCAGATGCCTGAATACTATCCAAGATTGACGTGCTCGTTTTATTCGATGAAGGGACACAAACTATCAAGGTGTTACAAATACAAGAACCAAATAAGGCACGCCAGCAAACTTCAACGAAGAGCAGATCGATTAGCAAGGAAGCTGAAACTTGCTCAGAAGACCGCCGAGGTATGTAGGATCTTATCTTCGTCTAAGAAGTTGGTTTCCAAGGATAGAATAAGACCATTTGAAAAGAAACTATGGTCAAATCGTTTTGATAGACAGAGATCAGAGGATTCATCCCATGAGGAAAAAGATAGACAAATTGTTGTTCATCGCAACACAACTTGATTGTGTTGTTGGGAAAATCTTGTCTCATGTGCCTGTTCGAAAAGAGGCAAGATTGAGTGTTGATCCGGGCTTCAGAAAAGTTTTTCCTTCTTTTCTTAGATTTGTTATTTTTTGTCTATCAAATAAAAGAAAGGGTTATTATCGACAATTCTACTCTTTATAGGGTTTTAGAGTTGGGCGTATACGAACCTGTCAATAGGTTTCGAACCCTACATTCCTTTTTCCTTTTGACATCCTTTATAAGACTGCTTGTTGAGTTAAGTGATTCCATCACACAAATCCAGTTGTTCATAACTGTTCTCAAAGCACTATGTCGTCAGATGGAAAGGATGTCAACATGATTGTTAAGTCTTCAATCAAGGAAAAAGAGAAATCTCCTGTTTATAAGTCCCTGAAAAAAAAAAAGGAATACAAGAAAACCCAGGGTTGTTCCTTCTAACTCTCAGAAGTTTTCCGATGTTCTTGTGAGTTAAAGGAAATAAGAAGGGAGATTTATGAAATAAAAACACTCGTGTCTAAATATTTGAAAATTCAGAGGACCCTAATTCGACCTCTTCATCCAAGACAGTTCGTGAGTATTGACACTTATCTCCGTGAAACTTATGTCCCGATGGTTGTCGATAACAAGGAGTTCGGGAATGATAAAGAATTTGTCAAAGGAATTGTTGCCTAGTATGTCTTCTTTTTGGATTAGTTGGAAGAATAACTAGTGCTTTGAATAGCGAAGATTGTGACTACACATAGCTATTTTTTTTTTCATCTTCTTATATTATTTTTTAGGTTTATTGGTTTTTAAATTCTAAACATATTTGGTGGATGATAGTATTGCAATATTTTTATGGGATATGTATTGTTTGCGTCTGTGAACTTGAAGGTCCCATATTGTGTCAAAAGTAAAGTCATTCATAAATTGATATTCGTATTGATGAAAGGACGAATGGACTTTTGACAATTACAAAAGTTATGCCTATGCAGTCATTTATTTGATGGAAAATAGGATGAAATCTTTTGTTTGACAAGGATAAAGTCTATTATGTCGTTATGCAAATAGTGATGGAAAATAGAATAGATCCTTGTATGTTATCCACGGTATTGATCTTCGTTGATCCATTTTGTTATGTTTTACCGTGAAGGCTCCATTGTGTATCTTATGTTGAGCACCTTACAACTATGTCGATTAATATTGGCCTTGTTGGTTGTTCTATGAGATGTTATATGTTGAGCATTCTTGAACTAAATTAATCATCTTGATTGGGTATTTAGTTATTTGCTCCGAAAGTCTTCTTTTGTCGAGAAAAATCTTTTGACAATTAAATTAATTGCTTCGGTGATTAGTTTGGTTGTGTATTCCAATTAGATTAATTATAGGTTCTCTTGTAATTAATCTAGTTGAGTTTTTCATATATTCCACAGGTTCTTGTGTTGAGTATATGAACGGATATATTAATCATGTTCTATTGGTTGATGTAGTCGTATATTCCGTAATGTTTTCCTTATGTTGAGTATTTGAACGATTAAGGTAGTTATCTCCGTGTGGTTATCTTAGTCGTAGCTCTGTGAGTTTTCCTATGTTGAGCACAATAAATTAAATTGATCACTTTTGTGGTTTGATTTAGTAGCGTATTCCAATTAAATTAATCATGGGTTTACTTGTGATTAATTTGATTGAGTTTTGGATATAGAAAATCATTTCCATGGTTTTTGGTGTCCAATTAAAAAATCCTTCTTTTCTTTCGAAATTAAGATCGCTCTTGTTGTTCTTTCGGGACCGACATCAAATGGGGGAGAGTTCTTTTGAACTTGTGCTTAATGGTAATATCTTGCGGGGTGTGCGGTTGTGGAATTTTATAGGGGTTATCTTGTATCTTAAAACTCCTTGATTAATGCATTTAGCTTCGGCTTTATGATTGCATCTAAATGAAGTTGGTATGTATTTTTCTTTTAGTCTATGAAATGTCTCTTGTGGAAATTTCATTATGATCCCGTTCTTTTACCTTTGCCAATTTTATTGACGAAAAGGGGGAGAAATAATGTAGTTCACACTACAAATACATATGGTTTTCGGATCATTGTGTAAGGGGGAGTGGTTTCCATGATCGAGATGGAGTATTGACTAAGGGGGAGTGATACATATCACCATAGTATTGTTGTTAAAGTCGTGATGCAATTGGACTTTGATGTTACATAATGATACTATGACACTGTATAATAATGATCGAGAATCTCGATTTCTCTCATTGTTATAGCTACGTATCTTCAACAACGGTGGTGCTAAACTTAAAACCTTTGGGATCATTGGAGTACTTGGAAGGACGAAGATTTCAAGGAACGTTGAAGATTAGACTATGGAATAGGAGCCACTAAAGTTTATCTTTTTTGTATTCCATATGTATTGATAGTTTTGTCACTAAAATTGACAAAGGGGGAGATTGTTAGAGCATAGCTCGGTCAACCTCGCATGCGTTGCTATATCAAGCATGTTTGTCAATGTTAGTGATCAGAACTATGAGTCTTGATTTCTAGTCTATTATAGCTAAGTCTCGGACTAGGATAGAAAAGTGTAGTTGAGCTCAAGGACTTCATGGCGATTCATCATAAAACGACGAAGATCTACTCAAGGAACCGTGGAACTTCATCAATAAAAAGGTATGTGGAGACTTGAACTTATCTATCACTCAAAAGTCTATCTATTATATCTCCTACTTCTTATGAGACAAAAAGTCGTATGCTATATAGACTGGATCATACACATTTGACATTTCGAGCAGAGTATTCACTACTTATATTTTTCTCGAAATCGTGTGTTGGTAAAGCGTTTTGCTTTGATCAAGTTTATCTTCACCTAGTGAGGAAAGTCATGAAAAGCTTCAATTACTTTGAGAATTGCTATGACGTGAAACGGTCTGTGAATAACGGTTATATAACGTCCTTTGAGAATGTCTCAATGATTGGAATGAGAGTTTATATTACATAACCATACATTCCTTAATCCGAAGTTTTCGAACTTTGTTGATTGAGAGAAACCGGAGGAATTGGCTTTGCCAAATCCGCGAACTGACGGAAGTTCTCTTACCGAGAATTTCTGCTGGGATTTTCTGAAAACTCGTTTGCGTGTTTAGTCCGCGAACTGGCGGAAGTCCCTTTGCCGAGATTTTCTGATGAGTTTGGAAAACTCTGTCGGTTGCCTTAAGTCCGCGAACTTGTTTGTGAGCTTAAGTGGTTATGATCTAAAGATGTGCTATGAACATAAAACTTAAATTACTAAGGAATGTTTTATGTAAACCGTGGCTATAAAGTTCATGAGCCGATTCATCAAATCGAATCATTTTTGTTTCAATTGTGTCTTGTGTAGTTACATAAGATCTCATAGAAATTGAACAACTCTCTAACTAGTTCATTTGAGCCAATTGAACTAGTTATGGCGAAGAATAACTAGGTTAATATGAAATGCTCATATGGTTAACCTTTTGGGTTACTATGTTGAACCATCATACACGTATACGTTTGGGCACGGTTTTCACAAACCCAGTAAACGTCTACCCAAGTGTGTGTGACAATCTAAGTTTTCGATCTAACGATTGAGAAATATTAGCTTGAATCTAAATCAGGTTTTCATCTAACGGTGAATATGGATTGCTTTGTAACTAAGTTAAAACCCTGATTTGAAGGCTATATAAAGGAGACATCTAGCATTGTGAAAACCTGATCCCCACATGTCTGTGTGATACTAGTGCGCTCTCTAGAGTCGATTCTCCTTTAACCTTTGGTTTTCTTCTCTAAAACCAGGTTAACGACTTAAAGACTTCATTGGGATTGTGAAGCCAGACCGATACTACTTTTATCGTAGTTGTGTGATCTGATCTTGCATCTTCTATCGTACGAGTACAATCTTTGATTGGCTTGAGATCGTGAGAGTTCTCCGATAGGCAAGATAAAGAAGTCACAAACATCTTCGTCTCAGTGTTTGTGATTCCTCGACAAACCGCTTGTGTAGTCAAGAAGGATTGTTGAGAGGTGATTGATTAATCTAGGCTGTTCTTCGGGAATATAAGACCGGATTATCCATTGGTTCCTGTTCACCTTGATTTTATATCTTAAGACGAAACAAAAACCTAGGGTTTTTCTGTGGGAGACAAATTTATCCTTTGATATACTTTTCTGTGTGAGACAGATTTGTTTATTATCAAGTTTGCGATTTTGGGTTGCAGCAACTCTTAGTTGTGGGTGAGATCAGCTAAGGGAATCAAGTGCGCAGTGTCCTGCTGGGATCAGAGGCGTAGGAGTACAACTGTACCTTGGATCGGTGGGAGACTCATTGGGGTTCAACTATAGTCAAGTCTGAAGTTAGCCTGTAGTAGGCTAGTGTCTGTAGAGGCTTAATACAGTGTGTATTCAATCTGGACTAGGTCCCGGGGTTTTTATGCATTTGCGGTGTCCTCATTAACAAAACTTTTGGTGTCTGTGTTATTTCTTTTTCGCATTATATTTTATATAATTGAAATAATACAGGATGTGCGTTAAGATCATCAATTGGAAATCCAACCTTTGGTTGTTGATTGATATTGATTGATCCTTGGATATTGGTCTTTGGTACCGTCCAAGTTATTCCTTGTGTTTGATTAAAGACTCGCTATTGTTTTAGCTTGAGTAAATCAAAACAAGTGAGAGATATTGACTCATTGAGATACTTTAATCTATATTGAGTCTGATTGTCTAGTTGATTCTCTACCAAAGTATTTCGGAGTTTGTCCATATAGATTGCTAATCGAATTATTGGGTGGTGTTGTTAGACCCCCGCTTTTTCAGTTTTCTCTATACACATTTGAGATTTCGAGCTGAGTATATCTCGCTTACATATTTCTCGAAATATGTGTTCGTAAGCTTTCGCTTCGACCAAGTTCTTCTTATATCATGAGAAAATTGTCGAGTAACATCTTACATGGTTTGTGTGACACAATCATTTGATGTAGGCTTGGAATTATTCGATAATGATTATTTCAAATATCTTGAAAATTGCATTGATGCTAATAGTGTGTGAAAACAGCTATTGTCATTATAGAAGAATGTTTCAATGATTGAAATAAAGAGTTGAGAATGTAACCATGATTGGATATAAGCATATATAGTGTGCACGCACATTAGTGTATAAATCCATAAACCGGGAGCCAAGTGTATGCATATGTGTGTATACGAAAATGGTGAAGGAGACAAGATAAGTATGTGTACCGTACGCATACTGTCGGAAGTTTTCGAACCGAAAATATCTGCTGAGTTCGGGAATTACAAACTCCTAAGCTAGTCACCTTAAGTATGCGTACCCGTACACATACTGGCGGAAGTTTTCGAACCGAAAATTTCTGCTGAGTTTGGAAACTTAACAAACTCAAATCCAGTTGCTTAAGTATGCTTAAGTACGCATACTTAAGCTGGTTACTTTGTCAAATCGTTCAGTTCATGGACTTAAAAATTTGAATCATAAGGAATGCAATCTTCGCAAACCGTGGCTATAATGTTCATGATTGATTCAAGTGAATCAAACCGATTTGGTTTCAATTGTGTTTTCTATAACAATTGAACAACTCTTTAACTAGTTTCATTTGAGTCATTTGAACTAGTTATGGTTGAGATGAATAAGGTTGATATGAGAGTAATCATATGGCTAACCTTGGTTAACTATTTGTGAACCAACATGGTGTACACGTTTAGGTACGGTTACATAAACCTAAATGAGGGTACATTTCATTTGTTTGTAACAAGTTAAATTCGATCTAACGGTTGAAAGATATTAGCTTGGTTGAATCAGGTTTTTCATCTAACGATGATTATTGGATGCTTTGTTACCAAGGTAACTTGGATTGCAAACCCTGATTTGAAAACTATATAAAGGAGAACTCTAGAAACTAGGAAACCTATTCCCCATACCTCCTGTGTGTTACTAGTTGCATAACTAGAGTCGATTCTCCTTTAACCTTAGGTTTCTTCTCGAGACCCCGTAGGTTAACGACTTGAAGACTTCATTAGGATTGTGAAGCCAGACCCCAACTATTATCTTTGTAGTTGCGTGATCTGATCTTGCTGTTTCTATCATGTTGAGTATAATTGAAATAATTAGCTCGAGATTTTATATCTCCGATAGGAAATATAGAAAAGTAATCACAAACACCTTCGTCTCATCATTTGTGATTCCATAATAACTTGTTTCTCTAGTCGATTAAGTTTGTTGTAAGGTGATTGATAATACTAGGCTGTTCTTCGGAAATATAAGTCCAGTTTATCAATTGGTTCATGTTCACCTTGATTTATCAAAAGACGGAACAAAAACTCTTGGGTATTTCTGTGGGAGACAGATTTATTCAATCATATAGACTTTTCTGTGTGAGACAGATTTGTCTATCAAGTCTTCGACTTTGGGTCGTAGAAACTCTTGGTTGTGGGTGAGATCAACTAAGGGAATCAAGTGCGTAGTATCCTGCTGGAATCAGAGACGTAAGGGGCGAAACTGTACCTTGAATCAGTGTGAGATTGATTAGGGTACAACTACAGTCTAATACGAAGTTATTTGGTAGTAGGCTAGTGTCTATAGCGGCTTAATACAATGTGGTGTTCAATCTGGACTAGGTCCCGGGTTTTTCTGCATTTGCGGTTTTCTCGTTAACAAAATTCTGGTGTCTGTGTTATTTCTTTTCCGCGTTATATTTTGGTATATAATTGAAATATCACAGGTTGTGTGTTAAGATCAATCAATTAGAATATCCAACCTTGGGTTGTTGATTTACATTGATTGACACTTGAACATTGGTCTTTGGTACCTTTCAAGTACTTCCTCTTATACTCAATCGGGCTCGCAGATTTCTATTTGCTGATTGCGGATTGAATTAAGAGTTAGAGATATTAAACTCTTTGATATACTTTATTCTAGGTTGAGTCTGACTGTCTAGTTGATTCTCTAGAAAGTGTATTGGAGTAAGTCCTCTCAGGTTGCCAAACGAATTGTTGGGTGTGGTTTTTAGACCCCCACATTTTCAAGATGAAAGTTGGTCCAACTTGGGCGGAAACCAAGTTTCATATAATCAGAGAAGATCCAGGATATGACATGATCCTCGGACGGATGTGGATTCATGTTGAAAAGGTAACTACAACACCTTGAATTCGGAAGAAAGCTCTGATTCGGAAGAAATAGAGGACGCTTCTCCACTCGAACATATGGGGAAAGTTGAAGCCTTGATGGAACTCACAAAAAAACCTGAAGAGAGAGCGCATGAATTCCTCAAAAGCTTTCGTACTCAGGCAAGTCTTATTCCCCCTCATACGTCCGTATTATCAACTTTTAAATATGCTACTATGGTCCGGGGACTCGATCTTACTCACAACTTAGCTATTACCAAACGTTATGAGTGGTTAGTCTCGCCTCAGCAATGTTTCACCAAGTGGTTGGACGCGGAGCCTCTCCGAATTCAGCATCTCACTGATACAGTCATTGCTGGAATAATGTCTGAGCACGACAATCAGTATCCTAAATATTCTCCCTTGCGTGAGTGTCCACATGTGCCGCAGGATTGGAAATCTCCACAAACATGGAATCCCACTGTACGAGGAATTCCGAATCAGCAGAAAATATTCAGGGCACGAACAATAAAGCCTAACAAATTTCATGAAGGGGATTTAGTTCTAAATCAACTAAACGCAATCTTCATTTTGTAAGAAACTCTAACTGGGAAGGGCCTTTCATGATTGCTAAGTCGACGGTTGGAGGATACTACAAGTTGGTTGATATGAAAGACAAGACAAGCGTACTGGTGATACAAGAGAATGGGCTCAAAGCCTTTAACGCCCGAGACATTCAGCATTTATGGGTGTTGTATGTTCAAGGCACGAACGAACGCTCGAGACACCTATTGCATTTTAGGATTTTCTTTCACCTGTATCTTCAATTCAACAATTTATCAAAGTTGTTTTATTTAAAGAAAAATCTCTATCAAATCTAAAAGAAAATCCTCAATCATTCACTTATCCAAAATTAATCAAAAAATCAAAACCGAAATAAAACCTCACATCTCTCGGAAGTTCAAGGTTCAAGAGATTATGGAAAAGAAACTAAAGGAAATCAGCAAAGAAATATTTTTACTCCTATGCAATCTTCAGGTCTCGTAGGGCAGCTTTGTCTGACTCCATCTCTTTAATCAACTGAGCGTTCATAGCCTCCTTCTTCATCACATAGTCACTTGTCAGAGGTACATCATTCTCGTCTTCTTGTTTAATGACTTCAATTCTATCACGAAGCCATCCCACATTAAAACCCAGTTGCTCAGAATGGTCCAAATTGTACTCCTAATCAAAGAGTACATCTGGAGTAACAGTACTTCTAGCTCTGGTTCGTATATCGTCTATAACCCGCAAGATGGTTCCTACTTGCTTGGTCGAGAAATAACTTCGTTTTGGATCTGTGGTGACGAAAATATGACCATATCTCTTCCATATTTCTTCAGACATGCCTGCATATGCAATGGGAACGCTAAATCCACCGACTAGTTCATGATACGGGAGTAACTCACCAAATGGAGGAGCGAAAGAAATCCCTGAAGTAGAATATTTATGCACCACCAGGCGACTCTCAGTCATTGGATCATCTTCTCTTATCATGGGAACAATTCTTTCTATTGATGGTGCAAGAGCAACAACGTCTTCTACCATAGCTTCCTATGGCCCGTTTCCTTCCGTCTCTGAAGCAACAATAACTTGGGCATTACTCTCCTCAACAACTTCAGTAGCAATATTCTCACGACCCTGAGGTGAATAACTGATAATATCGTCATTTTGATTCACCATATTATTCAAATCATCATCATTGGTTCCATTATTCTCAACTTCGGCATTTGGCACCTAATACGAACATTCCATGAGATTAGAACGATTCAAGAATGGAAACCAAAGGTAATTATAAAATAAATCATGTAAGTGAACTAACACTATCTAAGTTCTTTACTATACATACAAGACATCAGCAAATACTGTGAAAGTCATAGAAACACGTTTT
Organism: Papaver somniferum; assembly: GCF_003573695.1. Taxonomy (NCBI): domain Eukaryota; kingdom Viridiplantae; phylum Streptophyta; class Magnoliopsida; order Ranunculales; family Papaveraceae; genus Papaver; species Papaver somniferum. Next base: position 105,524,603 of record NC_039367.1, on the reverse strand, counting down.
ACAACAAGCTCGTCTGAGGAGATTTTACACTGCCCTGTATAAGATGATGAACTAGGAGAAATTTTTAAGGAATCTAGGGTTGAGTTATACACCACTCTCTTCGTATGGATTTCCTTTACAACATGTCAAAATTTCATAACAATTGGATAAATGATCGAAAATATGTGGCCAAAACATTGAACTACATGCCAGCTGAGAAATTTCTGAAAGTCTCCTAGAAGTTTACTGTTCACTGATTTCGACCCCTAAACATGCTGAAAACTTAAAAATCTTCTTTGTGTAAAGCTTGGAAATTTCCTAGGCATGAGAAAACATGGGTAGATCACGAAATTTCGACATCGGACGAAGATTCTACAGCGTTTTTGCTAAAAGACTAAGTTCTGAAATTTTCTGGTGACGTATTTCACTATAAATTTTTCATTCATTCATACGGATTTTCACTCATTCATTCAAAAATCAGCAGTTTCATACTTCTATGAAGAAAGTACAGGAGGAGCGCTTACTTGAGGGGTCTCTAAACCGTTCAAAAGATCGTTGTCGTTGAAACCACTGTTAGTAGCATTATTACTTCAATTCGGTTCCGGGTTTTGAAGATTCTCCATCTCCTTATTTCCCAAGGAGGAATGTGCTTCATCAATATTTTCTTTATCCACGAAAATCTCCTCCTATATACATCAACAACAATTATTATTATTTCATTCAAGGAAATGCCATGATCGCTTGCACGAAAGAGATACTTACATCGACTTCTTCTTCGTCGATGTTGGATTCCTGAATTGTTTGCCCAGGAGCAAGATGAAAACCGTCAATGATCGGTGGAGAAAAGTTATGAAAAAAATTAAATAAATATTTGTTTTGGGATCCTAATTACACGGATAAGGAAAACCGTGATAAAGGAAGCGCTAACAACTCACCAAAGAAGCGGCCGGGGACTGCACATTATTCGGTAACATCCTGTAATTCTTACTTTTGGGTTCTCCGCCTCGGGGACTTTCTTCAATTTCCTGAAGTCTATATCAACCTGAGGTCTCATGCACGACCATCCTGTGGTAAAATTAACGAAATAATTAAGAGGCGATTATTATATCTCTATAAAAGTTATAAGAAGAATACTTACTTGTGAACATCTTGGAAGTACTTTTTGTTTATCACCACTGGAAGGATACTTCAACCTTGGTCGCTCAGAAACCATCTCAACAGAAGGAGGTTCTTGTACCGGAGTTTGAACAGGCATTATAAAATCATATAAACGATCAAGTTGCTGACGCCAGAAAGTTACATAACCTGGAGTTGCATAGGCGACCCGGTCAGAGCAAGGGAATAGATATTCACGACCAGTCAAATATGTACAATCTAAAGAAGCTTTAAGTTGGTCGACCGACGGTTTTTCTTTCCGAACATCCGGGACACATTGGTCAAGACCCATTTGTCGAGTTTCCCTATCGATGCTATACTCCTCCACCAGAAATCTCCCACGTATCACCGATACTAAGTAACCAGGAGTACAACCCAGTATGAGAGATCTCTCACCGTCACTTAGGTCTGCACCAGATTCCAAAGTAACATTCTCTTTATCTTCATTGAAAGTGATCAACTATGAGAAAAAAGAAGGAATCGACACCCAAGGACGAAAATTAAACTCATACTCATTGTCTAAAACACTGGTGAGGTGTGTCTTGCATCGAGGCTTCTTGGTAGACTAGCACATGATCCTAGCATTATCCTTCCCAGAAAGAACATAACGAGCATCAACATTCGGTCCTTGCAAGATGCCACGAGGAATTGGTGCATAATTATTGAAGCGCTCCCACATTAAGGCTTGGAGAAACATTGTATTAACATATGTTTCAACCTTCAGAAAACCATTGGAAACACTGGAATCCACGACCAAGGAATCCAAATTGGATAACAGTGAACCCAAAACAGACTACCAACGGGAAGTTTCTCACCTTGGGCTATCTTAATGGCAAAAGGAATCACAACTGGCTTCAGCAAGTTTCCACTATCTTCAAATACATCTCTGGATAACCACAGGCACAAGAAAGTAGCAATGTTTAATATATCATCCACAGGTCTTTCAGGAGTTCCATCTCTCGGCCGCCAGTGCTTCAACCATTGAATATAACAAGATTTGTTGGATAATTTGTTAATTTCATGCATTGTAGCTGTCAAGACATCAGATATTGCATTCTCATATGCCGAAAGTGTTGTAGGGAAATTATCCATGACTGGAAGATGCAATAAAGAAACCACATCCTCTAAAGTGATGGTAAATTCTCCCCACCTGCATATGAAAGTATGGATAGAAACACACCAGCGAGCAAGCAAAGTCACTACACCTTTCATATCATGGTAAATTGACAAATCTCCAGCTGCTTGAATAGCTCGTGTCACCTGTGAACGATCCAACATGGTTCTCAAATGGCTATACCCCAACATATGTCTCGCCCATCCGGAGAAATCTCCTAATGGCTTTCGAGAAATCTTGAAGTCTATGTGTGAACCAGCATAATGTCTCCCTTGTAAGCAAAATCGAATAGTCGCTCTAGGAGACACCAATTTTCTCTGAACAATATCCCCGGGATCTATAAGAAGACGAAACGAGGAACCTGGGAGACGTTTTTCAGGTTTATACTGAACCACGAAGAAATCGTCATCAGTTTTTGGAATGTTTTTTGTTCCAGTTGTTTCTTCTTCCTCCTCTTCGTCGACAGAAGTTCTATCTACAGAGGTACCATTTTCTGAGGCTGCATCTGTGAAAGTATCATCTCTGGAAGTATCATCATCTTTGGAGGTGTCATCATGAGAATCAGTCATCCTTGAAAAATTGATGTGACATCCATACAACATTTTACTTCAACACATCATTCAACAAAACAATGGATCAGGGAATGAAAAGTGCGCATCTACAAAAAATGGTAACAATTTAACTCTTACCTATTTACAGTTTCACTAGCTGTAGTGACTATAACACGAAAATTTCGAGAGTATGTTCGCTTCTTTGAAACCTACAAAGACGAACAAAAACCTCATTAGAAATCATAACTTGATTTTCATTAAACTGTGAACGATTCACGAAATTTCCATCATGTGAGCGATTCACATAATTTTCACCGTGTGAACGATTACACAATATTCACCGTGTGAACATTCACTGATTTTTTACTGTGTGAGCATACACTATTAAATCATGAAAATTTAAATAAAACATTATTTCTTCACAAACAATTGTTTGCTTTCAATAATTTCTCAAAATCAAAATTTAGTTTTTCCAAAACTTTTAATCACAGTAACTCGCGTATTTCTTTAAAAAAATTTACGTGAGCCAAAAAATTCTTTAGTGAGTTAAATAACTCACGAGTTTAAAAAAAAAAACAATTTTAGACATGAGTGAATAACTCACGTAAATCAAAAAAAAATTACATGAATAACTCACTTACAACTTTTTTTCTTCGCTCGAACGAGCTTTTGCCTATCAAATGGGTCTTTTTCTAGTTTTACAAAGGTCCTCATGCTCAAAATAAAATTTTGTTTTCATGAAAACTCATAGACAAAATTTTCTATACTGCAACTAGATCATGTTTATTCAAAAAAATATACACATCTCTTTAGGGATTATCGTTCGTTTCCTAAAACCGACGGACGGACAGACATCTGTTTGCTAAAAACAAATTTTTCATAAAACCTACACATGCACGTATATTTATGATTTTTTTTGAGAACAACCCATGAACGAACAGTTAAAAAAAATCGCTTACCTAAATTGGCCAGAGTTGGCCGGAACTCCGTCGGACAGTGACGGCGACGGTCGGCTCCGGCGACGGTCGGCTCCGGCTAAAGAGGGTAAGCCTGCTGTTGTTATCCCGGAGGAACTCTATTTAGAAGGATGCGTGATCTGAAGGTTTAGCCTAATTGGTAGGCTGTATTTCAAAGATCTTAACTTTTCAGATGTGAAGAAAAACCTTCAACTTCAATGGAAGCTGGGAGATGACTGTATACAGTTTTTTCCTTTGAATAGAGGTTTCTTCATTATCAAGTTACATTCACAAGATGACAAAACAATGATTTTGGAAGCTGAAAAATGGGTTGTTTCTCAACAAACCCTAACTCTCATGGAATGGTACCCAAGTTTCGATTCAGATAAACATAAATATTCTCGATCTACTGTTTGGGTTAAATTCCCGTGTTTACCAATGGAGTTGTGGATTGAAAAAACCCTACTGGCTATGGGAAAAGCTTTGGGTAATCATGTTGTGGTGGAAAAACGAACGCTGGTTCATGAATATGGTCACTTCGCTTCAGTTCTTATCGACATTGATTTTGCGAAGCTAGATATAGATGGTATCCATGTTACAGTTGGAGGTATGGAGTTCTGGCAAGCTTTTGAAATCCTGAAGAGACCTAAATTCTACTCTAAGTGTTCTATTCTAGGTCATTCTGATGCAGAGTGTCGCAAAAAGAAATTCTACTCTAAGTGTTCTATTCTAGGTCAATCCTCAGCAACTTGTTGTAGCTCCTCCGCAACAAGGAACGGATCCTGATGCTGGAAAGGAATGGCATGAAGCTAGAAGGAAGAGAAAAGGCAAGAAGGCTCCCACTATTCCTGTGATCCCTGAAAATGAAGTGTTGAGCATTAATGACACCGTTGAGTTGGAACAACAGCTGCAGGATGATTTTGCAAAGTCCGAAGCTGCTCTATGTACGGCTTCTACTAATTCCGAAAGAAAAAAGCAGGCTATTTTAGCGCACTCAGTATTAGTTAGTACGGCAATGTCGTTGAGTACTTCTGTCCCGAAAACTAAGTCATGTGGGAATGTCGAATCCAGGCTTATGAATCCTGATAGGTTTCTTGTTACATCCTCGTCTACACCTTTATGTGATGCTCTTGAAAAAAGCTCGGAATTTGTCTCTCACAATAAGTTCAATATCCTTGGAGAAACCAGCGGCAAAGATTCTCTGGTGCTTGGCAAAGTTGATGAAGCATCCAGGTTAGCTAAGCAGCAGCAGATAATTGCTCTCCAGTCTAAAATTGATTCCTTGAAGGATATGGACTCTATGTACGATTCTGATGATAATTATGAGTTAGGAATTCGTGCTCGAAGGGGTTCTTCAATGGGACTCCTGGCCTCCCCAAATTCTGCTAACCAAAGGAAGCTAAACAAAAACCAAACTCCCAAAGTTTAATTATGCGAGTGTTGTTTTGGAATATAAATGGTGTTGCGCGTGATGCAGCACAATCTAAGCTTTCTGAGATGATTAGAGATTTTAAACCGGATGTTTTTTGTCTTACTGAACCAAAAGTGGCATGTTCTGTTAACTTTGGTAGAAGACTTCAGATTGAGGGTTATTCTCCAGATATTATACATAATTCTTATTGTTCTAGTATTGCGAATCTTTGGGTTTGTTTCATCAATGGGCTTGTTCCTTCGGTTGTAAATATGAGAAAACAAGATATTACTGTTGAGGTTGAAGGTGTGCACATTTCTTTTGTTCATGCTAGTTATATTCAAGTGACTAGGCGAAGACTCTGGAAACAACTTGATATGCAGGATACTGTTACTCCTTGGCTTGTTATGGGTGATTTTAACTGTGTTTTGCGTTCGGATGAGAAGAAAGTGGGTTTGGAAATTCGTACTTCAGTCATAAACGAGTTTAGTGATTGGATGGATGATAATAACCTCTTTGAAGCTAATTCTTTGGGAAATAAATTTACTTGGACGAATGGTCAGTCAGGTAATAATAGAATCATTAGTTTACTTGATCGTGCAATTATTAATGACTCTTAGTTAGCTAAGTTTGAGAATTGGCGGTGTAAAGCTCTTCCTAGGGAAGTTTCCGATCATTTTACTCCTCTTGGCTATCCTTTTGTGGTTCCTAGACCGAAGAGAGCTCCTTTTAGAGTTCAAAAAATGTGGTTTCTTCATAATGATTTTAACAGAATGGTTAGTGATAGTTGGATGTGCCTTCTCATGGGTCTCTGGATTTTATCTTTCCATACAAATTGAAGAGGTTAAAGGTGATAATGAAGGAGTGGAATCTTAGAGTTTTTGGCAATATTCACGCCAGATTGAAGCAGGATCAACTTCGTTTTGAAACTGCGGCTAGAAACTCAGATAAAGACCCTAGTAACATGGCTAAGTTGAATGTTATGAAAGATGCTATGGCTACTCTTTCTGAGACTCGGTTGCAGCAAGTGACTATGCTTAAGAAAAAGTCAAGGAAACAATGGCTTGCTGAAGGCTCAAGTAACTCAAGTTTTTTTCATAATAGTATTCGTATTATGAGGAGTAATAACACAATTTCTGAGCTGGTTGATTCGAATGGTGTTACTCTTTCTGATTATGATAACTTGCGAGACCATATTGTGCATTATTATGAAGATAAATTCAACGGCCAAGAGTTGGATTTAGATGAAGATCTTTTTAATTTTGAGCACCCTAGCATTTCAGTTGAAGAGATTTTTGCCATGGACAAAATACCAAGTTCTGAGGAGATCAAACAAGTTGTTTTTGATTTGGGGTCTGATAGCGCGTCGGGTCCAGATGGGTTCTCGGGTTGTTTCTACCGCCATTGTTGGGATATCATTCAGGAGGATTTGATTAACGCCATTGTTAATTGTTGGGGTGTTGGCCATATTCCTAATGGGGTAAATTCTTCCTTGATAATTTTGCTTGCTAAAGTAAGAGGTGCTAATAATCTTCGTAATTTAAGACCAATTGGTCTTAGTAATTTTTTCTTCAAAATTTTTACTAAGATTTTAGCTACTAGACTAAGCACTGTCTTGGAAAATCTTGTTTCCGAGGAACAAGTTGCTCTCATGAAAGGGCACAATATTCATGAAAATATCATTCTGGCTTCTGAGATGGTTAATGAGATGCACATTAAGCGCAAGGATGGTAATGTTGGGCATAAGCTTGATATAACTCAGGCTTTTGACACGGTGATTTGGTCTTTTGTCTTAGAAGTTTTTCGTTGATATGGCTTCTCTGAAAAGTGGTGTGCTTGGCTGCTCGACATTCCTTGTTCCGCTAGAATTTCTGTTCTTTTGAATGGAAACCCAGAGGGCTATTTCAAAATTAATAGAGGTTTGCGGCAAGGAGACCCTTTGTCTCCTTTAAAAAAAAAATTTGATTGAAGATGTGCTTAGCAGGAATATTACGAAAATTTTCGTGATAAGAAAATGACTCCTATGGTTACGAGGAATGGTTTTTCTCCTACTCATCTTTTCTTTGCTGATGACATTATGATTTTCTGTAAAGGAAATCTTAAAAGTGTGCACAACCTTGTGGATTTGTTGGGTAAGTATCAAGCTGCTTCGGGTAAAACCGTTTGTCGTGAGAAAAGTAAGATTTATTATGGCAGTGGATCTTTAAGTAGGAGAACCTATCTTGCTGATTTTTGGGGGATGAGTGTTGCTACTTTTCCGTATCGTTACTTGGGAGTCCAAATTATGCCGGGCGTGGTTAGATATCGACATATTTGTAATGTGGTGGAGAAAATCAAGGCCCAACTTGCTGGTTGGAAGGGGTGTCTGCTATCTTTTCATGATCGTATTGTCCTGGTAAAGTCAGTTATTGCTAGCTACTCTATACACAATATGGCAGTTTATAAATGGCCAAGAAAATTCATTTTGCAAAATGAGAGGGCAATTCGGAATTTTATTTGGTCGGGAGACTCTAATATTAGTCGTGCCGTGGTGGTAGCGTATGATAAAGTTTGTTGTCCTTTTGAGGAGGGAGGATTAGGCTTAACTCGTTTGGCTACCATGAACAAGGCGCTTCTTATGAAATTGTGGTGGAAAATTCGCAATTCAAAGAAGAAATGGGTTGGTTTTCTTAGAACTAAGTACTTTGGGAGAAATGGTTGCATCAAAACTTGTGGAGTTAAATCCACAATTTTTCCTGGTATCCGTTGTGTGTATAAGATTGTGGAAAACAACACTAAAGTCTTGCTTGGTGATGGTAGGTCCACTTCGCTTTATTTTGATATTTGGTGCACTGATTTATGTCTTGCATACATTCTCAATGATCAAATCCTGGATAGAACTATTATGGTAAGCGACATGTGGTCTGTTGATCACTGGATTTTCAATGAAGAGCAAATTCAGCATCTTACAGCCGTTGGCGTGGATATTGTTCATCTGCCTACACCACATGGATGAGAGGACAATAGAATTTGGATGCCAGATCTCAAAGGTGTCTTCCGTGTCAGCTCAGCTAAGGAGATAGTGCGTCAGAAATATCCTTCTTTGGAAAGGACTTCGCTTCTTTGGAGGAAAGAAATTCATCCTGTTTTAGCAGCGCAAAACTGGAAATTTCTGCGTGGTATATGTGCAACTTACGATCTTCTTCAATCAAGGTTCAAAATTCCGCTAGCAAGCAAGTGCCACCTTTGTGGAATAGCTGAAGAAAATCTCGAATACGTGTTGTTCAGTTGCAGTTTTGCAGCTCGTGCTTGGACCTGGATTTCTCAGATTTTTGGCTTAACTCCTAAAAATAATCTTGTTATTTCTTATAAGGCAGCAACAAGAAGGAGTCAGATGGTGCGTGATCTGTGGCTGCTCGCAAATCTCGTGATTAAGTCAGAACTTTGGGCATTGAGAAATAAGGTTGTTTTTGAGCATAAGAAGCCAAACTGGAACATGTTTTTCAAGCGTGTTTTGAAGCTGGTTCAAGACTAATCGGTGAAGCTTAAAGGTTACATGAAGAATTATGCTGAAGATGTTGTTATTTTGGACTACTTTCGAGTTCAACATAGGAGTGTGAAATTTCAGCAACCGATAGAATGTTTCTGGTATCCTCCAGAAAACAATGAGCTACAGTTATCTTGTGATGGTGCGGCGAGAGGGAATCCGGGAAGGGCTGGTGCAGGTGTAGTAGCTATGGATTCTTATTGTAATATTATTGGTGTTATGTCTATTGGCTTGGGTATTGCTACTAATTATCTGGAAGAATTATATGGAATCATTATTGGGATGGAATGGGCTACAAGATGGGGAGTTACGCGTATTTGCATTCGTTCAGACTCTTCTAGTGTGGTGGAAGCTTTTAAAAATTCTAATTTGCCTTGGTTCACAAGACAAAGGTGGTTGGAGGTCTGTAGGAATTATGATTCTATAAGATTTATTCATACCTATAGGGAGGCGAATTTTGCAGCGGATAAGATGGCTAAGCGTGGTTGTTATCTTGATAATGAAGTTGGAATGCACTATGATGGAAGACCTAGTTTTTTAATTACTGTTGAATTTCCAAATGTTTCTTATTATCGTTTTAAATAGTTTGCAAGTTTTAGGGGTTGTTGTGACCTCTTTTCTTGTAAACTATTTTTTTGTAAATTCTGTTATCTATTAATACAATTTTTTGACTTATCAAAATTTTTTTCCTCTCTTGTTGCTCGAGCGTGAGAAGGTGAGGGAGGGAAGAGCTGGTCGGTCAATTATAGAGAAATCAAAAAAAAAAAAGGGTCCCTTCCCTTTTATATCAATTTAATTTCCAAAACCTAATAAAACAAGGATTTTCTTTTTTGGGCCGGGCCCTTAAACACTAAACCGAGAAAAACTGGACATTTGACCGACCAAATCTGCAGTGCCTCGTCTCTCTGTACTCACGAGATGACTCTCTATCATACTGACAGGATCCTTATCTGGGCATTTGCTCGTACATGACACAATTGGAGCAAATCGGGGATTCTTAAAATACCTTTGTACGACTAAGTTCGACTACTTATCTCGTCGACTGGAAAATCACCATCTAGTGCTTACTGCGGAACATGACTGTCCCTCACTAAGCAGGGGACTTAATGTTGATGGTGGATTTCCGACAAAGGTCAAAAGCGTAAAATCATGATATTGCATGTTCTTGACAGGAATGCATGTGACGATTCATATTTTATGATCCGTGAACTGTTTCACAATCTCTGACTGAGTGAGCGTTCCTCTCATAGGTATGATGAATGTTTTTCTCGAAAGGCCTCCGGGGCTGAGCGTTCGATGCTTCACACATTTCATCATCACCTCTATGTGGAATTTTAATGATTGGGCGGTTCCCTATACATAATGTTTGTTAGAGAGCTTAACGCCTTCAGGACGTCACCCTGCACGTCATTCCTTGACTACATAGAGAGACCCACCTCAACATAGAATCTTAATGATTGGGCGGTTCCCTAGACATAATGTTTGTTAGAGAGCTTAACGCCTTCAGGATGTCACGCCGTTAGTTGTTCCCTGACTACGTAGAGAGACCTTGTATAGAATCTCTTAATGATTGGGTGGTTCCCTAGACATAATGTTTGTTAGAGAGCTTAACGCATTCAGGATGTCACGCCGCCCGTTGTTCCCTGACTATACACCCCTCATAACGAATATGATGCTTCAATTATCTCATATCTCGATTCTGCAAATAGATTAATTCTACCGTGACATTCATCCACTAAATTTTTAGAAAATAATCAATTATATCTCATTAATACGTTCCCTGAATCCCCCGGCTGGATTTCATGGATTAGTAACAGATACTCAGCTCATTTTATTACTCCGTTTCATGAATCATTCATTCTCAGCTGAATTTCATGAATTAGTAATAACTATTCACCAAACGGGCGTCTGGACCTTCACCGAGTAAGCCCAGAGGAAATATGCAAGTGTACTTGACAATAGTGCACGAACAAGCACCCAAACGCACGAACGATCGTTCGAAAACATGGACAAACGAGGAACTTATGAAGAAAATAATATTAAATAAAATAAGCAAGAGGCGTTAGGACCGGGCCCACCGGCCGGCCGGTCATGCCGCCGTGGTCGGTCCCCCTCTCCCATTATTTTACTTATTTGTTTTAATTTGTTTCTCTCATCTTATGGAAACTCCTTCATTTGAGAAAACTCCCGCGTTTAAGCGAAACTCTTAGTTTTTTCATACTTTCATCGAACAAAAATAGGGAAAGATGTCACGGGACCGGGCCACCTAGCCGGCCCGCCATGCCTTAGCCGTGGCCGGTCCCACACCTCACAATCCCTTATTTTCTCATATTATTATTTCCATCATCTCATGGAACTCCATCATTTGAGCAAAAACCCTAGTGTTTATTGCTCAAACCACGAAAAAGCCAAAAAGTCAAACGATCACACGACCGACTAGGATACTCACATCAAATATTAAAATATTATTATTTTAATATTCTCAAAATACCGGTCACATGAGCGAAGTTCTACTCGCTCATTCGAGCAAAATTGAGAGTTTCAGTCAAGATCAAACTCTTCTGAAAATCCAAGATATTGCTCAAACGTGCACCAGGAAAATACCAAAAATCTCAAGATTGAGACACATACATTATGGTAACATGGGCGTTCTTCCTTGACCGACCAAGGCCGGTGGTGTGCAAATGGAAAACACACAGAAACTTGCAAGTATACAAGGCCAAGTTTATAGAATAGAAGGAAAGCAGGGGAAAGTCCACAGGGAGTGGGAGCACTATAAGAGAAACCTAAGCTAACAATGAAGACAGTGAGCAAGACAAAGCAATATGGCATACAAAGTGGCAGAAGTAAAGAACCAAAGCAGCAAGGTAAAGCAAAGCAGCAAAGAAAACAGCTAAGAACCAAGGCTTGGAAGCCAAGGGCAGAGGGAGATTTTGTGCACTGACTTCAGTGCACAATAGGCTTCAAAATGCAAGAACTAAGCAAAACAGTAAAGGAATGTAACTAAGCAGTGAATAAAAGCAGAGCAGGAATTGTAAATGACTGAAGAAAGGAATTGTGGCTAAGCTAAGGCTTAGATTCCACCTTGTGTCCTAATCAAATAGCATATTCCTAGGTTGAGTTGAGTCCTATGCATACAATAGAAAGGAAAGAAAAACAGCTTGCTAACAGAAATACCCCTAGTATTGACTGTCTTTTGACAGCACAATCAATCACAAGCAATCATATCACTGATTTCTTCCCAATGCACAAGAAAAACAAGCATATGACATCCTATCCTAGCAATTTACCATTTGACAGTGCACCAATGCTTCATCAAAGCCTTAGCTTGTTGCTAATTAGCTCATACTACACATGTTAACAACATCAACATTCATCACATATGCTAATTGAAACAACATTCTCAACATTGAAGATAAAAATCAAAACATCATATAACATTCACTATCAACTGTCATGCAGTAACTGAAATTGAAATTGTGACATAAAACAGAACAAATGTTTTTCTGGCTAGTCCAGAGATCATCCCCCTCTAACCCTCTACATCACCCCCTATTTAGGGTTTTCAATTTTCGAAATTTACTCACCAAAACTTTGAATTGACGTCGCCCCATGTCTTCTCTGCCTCTCTCGGTTCTTCTCCTGCTCCCAATTGCTACAATTGCTCCCTAATTTGAGGTGTTTTATCAACCCTCACCTAGGTCAGTTGGTGAGAGAGGTTAAAGCGCTTCGAATTAGGGGGATGGGTCGTGTCGGGTAATGATGGAGATGGTGGAGGTGATGGTGGTGACAGGAGTGATGGATGATGGAAGTAGCAGGTGGAGGTGATGGTGGTGGAATGGGTGTTTCTGTTGCAGAGAGGGGGAGAGGAAGACGAAGGTGGAGGTCGATATGGGTTAGGGTAGGGAGCTGTTTGGCTAGGTCATAGGGTTCGAGTATTAGTGTGTTAGGCGGGTGTATCAAGATGTGTGTACCACGAGCTGAAGCCGCTGGATATGGAGATGGTAGGTGGATCGGACGGATAAGGAAGAAGCAGCTTGTAGCGACCGTAAGATGTAAAATACAACGAAGTCTACGGTGCGAGATTAGGTTAGGTGTTGTAGTGTTTAGCGGAATCATCGGGATTTGATGCACAAGCATAGGAGCGACCTAGGATGCTGAAATGCTTCGATCTGACGGCTGAAATCCGAGACGGGCTTGGATATAGAAAATGGGTTTGGGTGAGGGTTTTGGGCCTTGGGTATGCCAAGCCCATATCTTCTTTAAGAACAATTCTTCCTTCTTGAGCCCATTCCTAGCTTTTTGGTCTTGTGCGCACCATTCTTTGCGGCTTCCTTGCGTAATTTCTTCCGGCTTTTCACCACTCTTCATCTCTTTTCCGCTCCGCAATTCATCCAGACTTTATTTATTACCTAAAAATGCAAAATTAAGTAAGAAAAATATTTATTCTTGAAAACAATGAAAATACAGAATATGGGATAAAATGTAGTATTAATGCACAAAAGATGAGTTAAATGCCAACAAAAAGGGATAAATATATACAATATTTGGCACTCATCAAATACCCCCAAACCTGAATTTTACTTGTCCTCAAGTAAAACAAAACTAAGGAAATCCTACCTATACCACTGTCGCTGGTCTCTCGAATGCATTTAGCGTATGCACTAAGCCTTTTAAACCACTAAGTGTCCCTAGTGGACGAGTTGAAGTCTCGTGAAGGTTTGCTTAGAACGTACCTACAAAGTTCTAGGTCAAAATATAAGCTCATATTCCATCAAATGTGACATGTGCAAGTCAGTTAAGCTCACAGCAAAATGGAGATGTCAATCTAGCTATCGAAGGCACAATCCTAGCACTGATAACAAATAAAGACATGTGATAAGAGTGTAAAGTGTATCTACACATGTGTAAAGAAAGATCGGATGTTATGACTACTAATCACCAAGAGATAGTTTCTCAGGCTAAGAACCAAGGTCGAAATCTAGCTAGCTGTCCGGACTTTACGAGAGTTGTGAATGAGTTGGAGGTATTTCACAATTACTCGCGTTGTACATCAATGGCATACACCCTCCTTGCTTATTACAATGAAACAACAAAATGACTATTTACATGACTCTTATTTACATTGACTACTCTCTTTTTATTTTTGGAACAAGAGATGATGAAATTGATAAATACTTGATTTTTTTTGTATTTTTCTGATATATTTTTTTTTTCTTCTGAATAAATACATCGTTTTTTTTTTTTTTTGATTGATAAGGAAACACTTTTGATACATATACAAAAGGAAACAAAATATTACATGACACTTTGCAAGAGGTAGCCCTTTTTGATGCACCTAGTTAAATTCGATGGTTGTCTTTCTTAATGTAACCTCCACCTTCTATCCCAACCAACCAAAGAACAAGCTAGTAAGTTTCGTTCAGTATTTAAAGTGATTGGCAATCGTAACTTTCCTAAACACCTTGAAGATCGAGGCCATACATGTATGGTAGATCGTGCGCGTGCAAATTTCTTATCACTATGTGAATTGTGCTAGAATCAGGGTGCCTAAATATCTAGACTAAGACTCCTAATAATTACATATTTGCACAAGAGTCAACATTTCAAGGTAAATGAGCTCCATTTTTATGATTTTTCATTTTTTTTAATTTTTTTTTGAATTTTTTTCGATTTTTTCAAAAGAAGAAGGAGTCGATTTCAATTATAGCATATTATCGTGGTATCTACTCTATACCCCCAAACCTAAACTAAACATTGTCCTCAATGTTTCAAATATGGAAAGATTATAAAACAATATATGAAGAGGAACATGAGAGTAGGTAAAAGGAGAGAGAATACCCGATTGTACGGCGGAAGCTCGATTAAAACTCCGTTATTCAAGGCAAAATCCATCATATTAGGAGTCACAATGGATGAGCACAAAATATATACAAAAGGAAATTTAACTAACACATTATCTACAAGAAAATTTTGGTTTTTATGGGATTGGACTTTTTGGAAAAATTTGGTTTTGTTGGGAGACATTTGGTTTTGATGGGAAAAAGACAAATTTTGGTTTTAGGGAAACATTCGGAAAACTTTTTGGTATTTAGGGAAACGATGGACCAGTTTAGTCCACATAGACTGGGTTCCTCCAGGTTGGTTGTTTCAATGTCGGGTGGAAATGGCTCAAGGAATGGCTTTAATCTCTGCCCGTTGACTTTGAAAACGTTCTTGTTGGAGACATCCTCCAGCTCTACAGCTCCATGAGGAAAAACTGTGCGTACTAGGTACGGACCCTTCCATCTGGAACGCAGTTTTCCTGGAAAAAGATGTAATCGGGATCATACAGCAAGACTTTCTGACCAGGAGTGAAGGATTTGCGCAGATACGCTTATCATGAATATCTTCATCTTTTGCTTGTACAGCTTGGCACTGTCATAAGCCTCATTTCTCAATTCTTCCAACTCGTTGAGTTGAAGTGTTCCTTTGAATTCCAGCTTCGTCCAGAGAAGTTCAGCTCTTTGATGCCCAGTAGGCACGATGTTCTAATTCCAAGGTAGATGGCAGGCTTCCATACACTAGACGATAGGGGGACATGCCAATTGGTGTCTTATAAGCTGTTCTATAGGCCCACAAAGCATCATTCACATCTCAATGACCAATCTTTCCTGGACGGGTTGACCGTCTTCTCCAGAATGTGCTTAATCTCCCTATTAGAAACTTCACTTGTCCACTAGTCTGAGGGTGGTACGGAGTAGCAACCTTGTGAGTTATTCCATACTTGCGTACTAAAACTCGAAGTGACTATTGCGAAATGTGAGCCAACGTCACTGATGATAGCTCTAGGGGTACCAAAAGTGCAAATATGTTTTCCTTTAGAAATGAAAGTACCACCTTGTGGTCATTTGTTCTGGTTGCTATGGCTTCTACCCACTTAGAAACGTAATCAACTGCGCCTAGGATGTACAACTTGCTGTCGACATGGAAATGGACCCATGAAGTCTATCCCCCAACATCAAAAATCTCCACAATCAAAATGGGGTTCAATGGCATCATGTTTTCCTCGAACATGCTTCCTAGCTTTTGACAGCGTTCACAAGCAACACAATATCATTGCAATCCTTGAACATGATGGCCAATAGAATCCACACTGCAAGATCTTTGCAGCGGTTTTCTTGGCACTGAAATGGCCTCCACATGCTTGGTCATGACAGAAAGATATCACATCTTTCTGTTCGTTGTTGGGGACACATTTCCTAATGATTTGGTCTGGGCAGTACTTAAACAAATATGGGTCATCCCAAAGGAAATGTTTGACTTCAGCCAGGAATTTAGAGCGGTCTTGTCTCGACCAACGTGAGGGCATCCTACCTGTAGCGAGGTAGTTAACAATATCAGCAAACCAAGGAAGGTCTGAGATAGACATCAGCTGTTCATGGGAATGATTCTCTAATCAGCTCAAATTCATCAATAGACTCTAAAGTTAATCTAGACAATGATCAGCAACCACATTCTCACAACCTTTCTTATCACGGATTTCGAGATCGAATTCCTGAATAATAGTATCCATCGAATAAGGCGAGCTTTAGCATCCTTCTTGGAAAGAAGATACTTCAAAGCCGCATGGTCTGTGTATGATGATCTTAGACCCTATCAGATAAGATCTAAACTTGTCTAATGCGAAAACGACGGCAAGCAATTCCTTCTCGGTAGTTGATAATTGAGTTGGGCATCATTAAGGGTTTTGCTAGCATAGTATATCACATATGGTAGTCTATCAACTCGCTGTCCTAAAACAGCACCAACAGCATAATCAGAGGCATCACACATAAGTTCGAACGGAAGCTTCCAATCGGGTGGTCGGACTATAGGAGCGGTGGTGAGAAGGGTTTTTAATTCCTCCCATGCCTTCACACAAGCATCATCGAAATTGAAGGCAACATCTTTGGAGGAATTAAAAACCCTTCTCACCACCGCTCCTATAGTCCGACCACCCGATTGGAAGCTTCCGTTCGAACTTATGTGTGATGCCTCTGATTATGCTGTTGGTGCTGTTTTAGGACATCTTTGATGAATCGCCGGTAAAAACCAGCATGACCTAGAAATGATCTGATCTCCTTCACAGAGCAAGGTTGTGGTAGATGTTGAATGAGGTCAACTTTAGCTTTATCCACTTCAATTCCTTTTTCTGAGATGATGTGTCCTAGAACTATTCCTGAATTCACCATAAAATGGCATTTTTCCCAATTTAGAACAAGGTTCTTTTCTTTACATCTGGATATCACGAGGGCAAGATGCTTCAAACATTCGTCAAACGAGGAACCAAAAACAGAGAAATCATCCATAAAGATCTCGAGAAAACTATCTATCATGTCAGAAAAAATGCTCATCATGCAACGCTGAAAAGTAGCAGGTGCATTACACAACCCGAAGGGCATACGTCTATAAGCAAACGTCCCAAATGGACACGTGAATGTAGTTTTTTCCTGATCTTTGGAGCAATGTGAATTTGGTTATAACCGGAAAAGCCATCTAGAAAACAGTAGTGACTGTGTCCAGACACACGTTCTAGCATTTGGTCAATGAAAGGGAGCGGGAAGTGATCCTTCCTTGTTACTGTGTTCAACTTCCTGTAGTCGATGCATACTCGCCATCCTGTGGTTGTACGAGTAGGGACTAATTCATTCTTGTCGTTTGAACTACAGTAATGCCTGACTTCTTAGGCACAACTTGAATGGGACTAACCCATTTGCTATCGGGAATTGGGTATATGATACCCGCATCAAGTAGTTTCAGGATCTCTCCTTTGACTACATCTCTCATGTTAGGATTAAGTCTCCTTTGCATTTCCCTAGATGGTTTGGCATTCTCTTCAAGGTTAATGTGGTGCATGCAAATGGTGGGACTAATTCCTTTGAGATCTGAGATGGTCCATCCTAAGGCCTCTTTGTGTTCCTTAAGTACTTCTAAAAGCTTACTTTCCTGTTCCGTGTCTAAACATGATGAAATAATGACGGGTAAAGTATCAGAAGAACCTAGGAATGCGTACTTCAACGTACTAGGCAATGTTTTCAATTCAAGCTTGGGTGGCTCAACAATGGATGGAATAAGCTTGGAATCAGAGAGTAAGGGTGGTTCCACTTCATATTTCCTTTCAGTGATGTCCATTTGAGGTACAGATTCGAGCAGAGATAGGACGTCACTACAGTATGCATCATCATAGGAATCTGGGTTAAAGTTCTCCATACATGCTTGAAAGGGGTCGACGGATAGAATGTTAGTCAACGAATCTTGCATTAATCCTTCAATCATATTAACTTCATGCACATCATCATCATCAAGATTCACAGGTTGTTGACTAATATCGAACACATTCAATTCTACCGTCATGTTACCAAAAGACAGTTTCAACACTCCATTACGACAATTAATGATCGCGTTGGACGTAGCCAAGAAAGGACGTCCTAAGATGACAGGAATGTGACAGTCTGGGTTTTGTACAGGTTGAGTGTCTAAGACAATGAAGTCTACGGGAAAATAGAATTTGTCAACCTTGATCAAAACGTCTTCGACCACTCCACGAGGAATCTTGACAGATCGGTCTGCCAGTTGTAGAGTGATAGATGTTGGTTTCAACTCCCCAAGACCTAACTGCTCATAAACAGAATATGGCAGTAGGTTAACACTTGCACCTAGGTCTAATAACGCTTTATTGACCGTGTGTTCTCCTATAGTGCAAGAAATTGTTGGACATCCTGGATCCCTAAACTTGGGTGGAGTTTTGTTCAGAATGATGGAACTCACCTGCTCAGCTAAGAAAGCACGTTTTTGCACATTGAGCTTGCGCTTTTGAGTACACAAGTCTTTGAGGAATTTGGCATAAGCAGGGATTTGCTTGATTGCTTCAAGAAAAGGAATGTTGATGTTGACTCTCTTGAACAGATCTAACATCTCATTATAATGGGTACTTTTCTGTTGATAGATCAATCTTTGAGGAAATGGGGCAACAGGAGAATGAGTTGGCAAAGGGACATTCACAGCAGTAGAATTGTCAGATTTTCCAACTTGCTCAGGTTCTTTGGTTTTCTGGGGTTGTGGAGACAGCGTGGAATTTGTATCAGATTCATTAGGTTCGCCCACGTTGTTCTCGATGACTTTACCACTTCGGAGGGTGGTAATGGCATGGACTTGATCGGGTGAGGTTTCAGTGCAGGATGTTGTGCCTGTTTGAAATATCCTCTTTGGATTTTGTTGGGGTTGGCTCGGAAGTTTACCCTTTTCTCTCTCACACATTTGATCCATCTTTTGATCTAGATTTTTCTGACTTTGCATCAAACTCTGGAACATTTCCTCTAGGGTGGATAATCTCTTGTCGGTATTGTGTTGAGGATATGATTGTTGTTGAGAGTTTGATTGTTGTTGAGGGTTTCTCGGGTGTTGATAACCTTGATTGTTCTGATATCCCTGATTGTTTTGATAGCTCTGATTGGGTTGAGATGGTCCTCCCTGAGTGGGTCCTTTGACCATGAAAAGTTAGGGTGGTTTCTCCATCCTGGATTGTAGGTCTGTGAATAAGGGTTATGCTCTGGTTTTTGAAACATGGCATGTGCCTGTTCAAGCCTAGATTCCTGGACTGCAAGCAAATCGGGACAATTTTGGAATTGATGGTTGGGATCGTTACAAGCGGCACAAACAGACGAAGCGACATGTTCTCGGAGAGTAGTGGTGGAAGGTTTTGAATTTTTATGTAGTTCTAACTCTTCTAATCTCCTAACTATTGATGCCATGTTTGCTCTTCCCTCGAAATCCGCTTCAATCCTAAAAGCCTTTGCTTCGGATGTAGTCTTTCTGGTTTCACGGATGGATTCCCACTGTTGCGTCTTTTCAGCTACTTCAATCAAGAAGTCCCAAGACGCATCAGCAGTTTTGTCTACGAATAGACCATTACACATCGACTCAACCGTTGTTCGGGTGGACACATCTAGACCTTCATACAAAATTTGCACAAGTCTCCATTTTTCAAAACCATGATGGGGACATTGGAGCAATAATTCATTGAATCTCTCCAAGTATCTAGCTAAGGTCTCACCTTCTAATTGCACAAAGCTATTCAGACTTTGACGAATTGTCGCAGTCTTGTGGTTCGGGAAAAACTTTTTGAAAAACTCCTTTATGAGGTCATCCCATGTCATGATGGATTGAGGCTGAGAAGTAAAGCATAGAGCCAGGCCTTTGCCTTATCTTTCAGGGAGAAAGGAAAAGCCTTAACTTTAGGGTTTCGTCGGACATTTGAGTGAAACGCAGAGTTCCACAAATTTCCTCGAATTCTCTCACGTGGTGGTACGGGTTTTCATTCTCAACACCTCTAAAAATAGGAAGCATCTGTATTGTGCTTGATTTCAGCTCATAATGGCCATTAGCCTCGGGTAGCACAATACAAGAAGGTTGACTGGCTCTAGTTGGGTACATATAATCCTTGAGGGTACGGGGTTCTCCCATTGTTTCTGGTTGATCTGGACTGTCTCCCTCAGAACTTAGAATTTCGATAGGTTCGTCTGGGTTAATTCTAACAAGTCTGTTTGTTTGGTCTCTGTAGGTCACAATCATGTCCTAGTAGGTACCTTAACTAACATGTTGGTCAGACAGAGCAATCGGAAACAATTTGGCCCACAAGGGTTACGAAGATTTGGTTTTGAATGGGTTTGGTTTAATAAGGGATTTTGTTTTTGGTTTAAAATTGGGCTTTGGAAAATTTTTTGAACTAAACCTAGCATAAATTAGCACAACTCATAAAAGAAAAAAAAACAATAAAATAATTAAGACAAGCCCATAAAAGAAAAAGAAAAAAAAAAAAAAAAAAAAAAAACAAAAAAAAAAAAAAATAATTACAGTCCCAAATATAAAAAAAAAAGAAAAAGAAATAAATAAAAATTATTACAATCCCCAAAAAATATTAAATTAATTATTACAAGCCCGAAATGAATTTAAATGAGGCCCAAGTGGGTAACTCATGGAGTTAGGCTTACTTGGTTTTTGGAGGGAAGCCAAAAATAGGCTTTTAGTCCCCTTTTAGTTGCACAGCCCAGTTGGGCTTAGGATCGTCCTAAGCAGCTCACGCTCAAGCCCAGCAACAGTGAAGTGACTCAGCAACACAGGCCCAGCAGAATCTGCAGCGAAGCCCAGCAGAAAAGGCAAGCCCAGGAGCAAGAAGTGCAGCCCAGCGAAAATTGAGGTTAATAAGCCCGCTCAGTTGGTTCAAGCCCAGCACCATCACCTTGGCAGAGCAGCAACACAGCACAGCTTGGCAGAGAAGGCACCAGCAGCAGCAGCAACAGCCAAGGTGGTACCTGCAATGATCACAGAGTGCAAAGAAGTCAGGCCAACCCTGCAACTCACAGTGCAATGATTGCAGTGCAATGATGCAGGCAAGTAGGCAATGATCTGCTGAAATGATTGCAAGCCAGAGGGTTGCAATGATAGTGAAGCCGGCTGCAATGATTGCAAGGCAGAGATGCTAATGGAACTCAGCAGTGGCAACACCACTCCCGGCGCGGCGCCAAAAACTTGGTGTGCAAATGGAAAACACACAGAAACTTGCAAGTATACAGGCCAGTTTATAGAATAGAAGGAAAGCAGGGGAAAGTCCACAGGGAGTGGGAGCACTAAGAGAACCTAAGATAACAATGAAGAACAGTGAGCAAGACAAAGCAATATGGCATACAAGTGGCAGAAGTAAGAACCAAAGCAGCAAGGTAAAGCAAAGCAGCAAAGAAAACAGCTAAGAACCAAGGCTTGGAAGCCAAGGGCAGAGGGAGATTTTGTGCACTGACTTCAGTGCACAATAGGCTTCAAAATGCAAGAACTAAGCAAAACAGTAAAGGAATGTAACTAAGCAGTGAATAAAAGCAGAGCAGGAATTGTAAATGACTGAAGAAAGGAATTGTGGCTAAGCTAAGGCTTAGATTCCACCTTGTGTCCTAATCAAATAGCATATTCCTAGGTTGAGTTGAGTCCTATGCATACAATAGAAAAGAAAGAAAAACAGCTTGCTAACAGAAATACCCCTAGTATTGACTGTCTTTTGATAGCACAATCAATCACAAGCAATCATAGCACTGCTTTCTTCCCAATGCACAAGAAAAACAAGCATATGACATCCTATCCTAGCAATTTACCATTTGACAGTGCACCAAGGCTTCATCAAAGCCTTAGCTTGTTGCTAATTAGCTCATACTACACATGTTAACAGCATCAACATTCATCACATATGCTAATTGAAACAACATTCTCAACATTGAAGATAAAAATCAAAACATCATATAACATTCACTATCAACTGTCATGCAGTAACTGAAATTGAAATTGTGACATAAAACAGAACAAATGTTTTTCTGGCTAGTCTAGAGATCATCCCCATCTAACCCTCTACATCACCCCCTATTTATATCACCAAATACCCAATTTTTCCGAAACCCTAGAATTGAAATTAGGGTTTTCAATTTCCGAAATTTACTCACCAAAACTTTGAATTGACGTCGCCCCATGTCTTCTCTGCCTCTCTCGGTTCTTCTCCTGCTCCCAATTGCTACAATTGCTCCCTAATTTGAGGTGTTTTATCAACCCTCACCTAGGTCAGTTGGTGAGAGAGGTTAAAGCGCTTCGAATTAGGGGGATGGGTCGTGTCGGGTAATGATGGAGATGGTGGAGGTGATGGTGGTGACAGGAGTGATGGATGATGGAAGTAGCAGGTGGAGGTGATGGTGGTGGAATGGGTGTTTCTGTTGCAGAGAGGGGGAGAGGAAGACGAAGGTGGAGGTCGATATGGGTTAGGGTAGGGAGCTGTTTGGCTAGGTCATAGGGTTCGAGTATTAGTGTGTTAGGCGGGTGTATCAAGATGTGTGTACCACGAGCTGAAGCCGCTGGATATGGAGATGGTAGGTGGATCGGACGGATAAGGAAGAAGCAGCTTGTAGCGACCGTAGGATGTAAAATACAACGAAGTCTACGATGCGAGATTAGGTTAGGTGTTGTAGTGTTTAGCGGAATCATCGGGATTTGATGCACAGGCATAGGAGCGACCGTAGGATGCTGAAATGCTTCGATCTGACGGCTGAAATCCGAGACGGGCTTGGATATAGAAAATGGGTTTGGGTGAGGGTTTTGGGCCTTGGGTATGCCAAGCCCATATCTTCTTTAAGAACAATTCTTCCTTCTTGAGCCCATTCCTAGCTTTTTGGTCTTGTGCGCACCATTCTTTGCGGCTTCCTTGCGTAATTTCTTCCGGCTTTTCACCACTCTTCAGCTCTTTTCCGCTCCGCAATTCATCCAGACTTTATTTATTACCTAAAAATGCAAAATTAAGTAAGAAAAATATTTATTCTTGAAAACAATGAAAATACAGAATATGGGATAAAATGTAGTATTAATGCACAAAAGATGAGTTAAATGCCAAAAAAAAGGGATAAATATATACAATATTTGGCACTCATCAGCCGGCCCTAAGGCTTTTAATGAGCCGGTCCCACACAACTTTATAATTTTGACAAAATTTGCTATGAATTGCTCGTATTGGGTCAAAATCTCCCAACCGACTTGGGACTCGCCCAATCAACCGAAAACTGTTCCCACGACCACCAAGGGCCGGTCCCATGACCCATTGGTCGGTCCCTCATCTCTTCATATCCAGGTTTTACTACCTAACGCTCACACAAACACTATTTTAATAAATGATTAAACCAGCGTTTGATTGTTCTTTGACCAACTAGTCAACAAAGGACTTTGGTGCATGCTCACTCGAGCACTCAGGCACTACATGGTCGACCATCATCCCATGTAGTCGGTCACTCCTTCACTCAGTAACTTATTTTCTATAAATTATCAATTGATCAAAATTAGGGTTTCAAACAAATTCATAATTTTGAGCGAGTTCAAACACTAATAATTTTATGTCGATCCAGTAATAAACATCTGGGTTAAAAATATAATATTCGGTCAGGCTACCAATATTTTAATTAATATTTTATTGGGTCACATTACCAATAATTCATCAAATGAGCAATACTTGCTCAGTTACTCGGACATTGATTCAACTATCAATATTCAACAATTCATCGGACAATATTTGCTCAGACGAGCAATATCAATATCATTCATTCGAGAACTATAATTCCCAGCAGACATGTTCAATTCATGAATCCTAGAGCATTCAACAATCATGCTCGACTGAACAATACTTAGACCCATCGTATAATCAAGTCAATGACTGGCTAATCAAATACACGCCTGCTTTGCAGACTCCACGTTCGTGAGACATGGTAGGTTCGGAAACCTACAATAAAATATTGCAAGTGCACAGTGTCTCACTAGTAGAACAATGGCAAGTACAGGTCGTTCCCATAAGGAGTGTGAAAATACTACTTCTAACTAATACCAAGACCAAATAATCAAATAGATAATGTTTAATGAGTTTTCAGAAATTTGGAACAAAATGAAACAATAAATAATTTTAACGAAAAACAGAATGATAGAAGGTTGTTAGGATTTTCGGTTTCCACCAATTAATTATGAAAACTATACTAATCTTTAAAAGTTATTCCATGCATTTTCAAATATTGTTTCTCCGCTCTAGTTTTCTTCGCTTCATGAGTAGTGATTCTAAAGCATTACCTATCTATCCTTGCATACCACGTCTAGGGATTTAACCGAAACACGAAATATCAATTCAAAAGCATAAATAATCAAGAAAATCACATGAACAATAAAATACCAAGCTATATGAAGAAAAACTACTAGTCATTTAAATCATTATTGAGCATATAAATGTATAGTTTACACAATTAAATTGGTTTCTACCCAAACCCTAACATAACTCTAGCTAGCCATGGATTTCTCAAAAACCATAAACATATTAAAATCAAACTTTAGCTAAAGATAAACGAAGAATCGAAAACAAAACTCCAAAATCCTTCTCATGTTTCTCTTCCAGCTCTGTGGCCGGGCGCCCCCTCCTATATTTTGAAACAACACATAAATATAGCTCACAAATGAATTCAAGTTTTTCTTCTTCGTCGCCATATCACCTCCCAATAGAAGTCTGCCACATGTCATGAAAATATAAGTTCACGCAATGATGTTGTGCCGCGTGTCATAATATGACGAGACATTGTAAAGTATCACCGAATCTCCACTTTCCATAATATATGAATTTCAAATAGAAAGCATGATATTTTCTTGCATGTGCTGGGTCTCACCTTAACTGTTTTTGCAAAATGACGTCAGTTGGCTTCAAATATTCCTTCAGATTCTTTATATAAATATAGAAAGAGAACATATGTAAGGACAGGATATATTAATCTTTCCTTTTTCTTCATTTGCACGTGGTCATGGAGGTGATATTCTTCCATTCTTATGCTAACAATAATAAAGTCACTCTTGACCAATCTTAGGTGGCATTAGTGTGCTGACATCGACTCGCTTCACCATTAAGTCTCACATTTTGATTTTTATTCGCTGGATGATAGAATTCACTTGTACTTTCTGCAAAAGCACTAAAATAGTGTCATTAGTCAAAATATTGAGTCCTAGCTAATATAAATATGGGTATAAAATGTAGCACTTTCGTGCTTATCAACACCCCCACACTTATATTTTGCTAGTCCTCGAGCAAAACAAAGAATTGAACCGCTACACAGCTGGTCATATGAATATAGAGACCCGTTACACAACTGATCATATCATTTTTTTTCTTGATTTTTTTAGACCCGCTACACAGCTGGTCAAATAATAAGATCAAGAGAGAGACCCGCTACACAGCTGGTCATGACCCTAAAAACCATAACGATAATAATAATTTTTTAGACCCGCTACAAAGCTGGTCATAATTTTTTATTTTTTTAAATCCTAACCAAAGTGCCACTCCCCCACACTTCAATATTACATTGTCCTCAATGTAATTGAGTCATCCAACGTAGAAATCAAGGTGGGAAATTATAAATTGCAAAAAAAAATAAACAAATAAAAATAAAAGATAGAAAAAAGGGAACAAATCTGATGGGTTGACTCCCACGAAGCGAAATGTATTGTTTCCCTTCTTTCAATAGCACATAATCTCAAACAAAATGAGGTTGATACCCCAAAGTAAGATGCCAATCATATATATAGAGTCTGAAAAGTTGGGGATCAACCCAACTAATCCGGTCAGCTGAAAATATGCACCTGCAATAACTATAGTCATCCAAAGATATATGTGAATCCATTCCCCATAAATAACAATCCTTAATAATCAATCCATGCATTGTCAGGATATGTAAATCATTCACACAAAGAGGTATAAATTTTTGAATAGCTTCTAGTTGAGGTGCACGCCCTAAATCAGGTTCTAAATCAGCGGAAATAACTTTTATGGCTGATATTGGTTCCAGTTGAGCAAAATAGGGCACACGAACATATGTTGGCTCAAATGGAGCAATAATATCATAACTCACAGACCCGTTATCATATAAAACGGTTTCATTATCAATATCATCAACACAAAAAAATTCTGAACTTAATGGCTTAAAGGTCATGGTCGAAACTTTCTCGACTGATGGAACTAGTCGAGACTCGAACAAAACTAGAGGTTCTAGTTTGGATTTCCATTTATTAGTGTCTAACAGCGGTGTGGAGTCTAACAAGGCATTGACTTCACAAATAACACTATCGTCATCAAAATCATACCCAAAATGAGCTAAGCAAACCTCTAATGGATCTCCCAAGTGGCTCTTGCAAATATCTTATGAGTGCATACTTTCTTTTCGCCCGCACTTCAGACTAAAGTACCTAAAAAAAAATCAAACAAACTGCGTAAAAAGAACTAAAAGAACAATAAAAATAAATTATTTAAAAAAATTAAAAATAATCTATATACAATGATATCAACTAGCGAGTATTTTGCTACCACTCCCCGCCAGCGGCGCCAAAAACTTGGTAGGTTCGGAAATCTACAATAAAATACTGCAAGTGCATAGTGTCTCACTAGTAGAACAATGACAAGTACAGGTCGTTCCCACAAGGAGTGTGAAAATACTACTTCTAACTAATATCAAGACCAAATAATCAAATAGATAATGTTTAATGAGTTTTCAGAAATTTGAAACAAAATGAAATAATAAATAATTTTAACGAAAAAACAAAATGATAGAAGGTTGTTAGGATTTTCGGTTTCCACCAATTAATTATGCAAACTATACTAATCTTTAAAAATCTATTCCATGCATTTTCAAATATTGTTTCTCCGCTCTAGTTTTCTTCGCTTCATGAATAGTGATTCTAAAGCATTACCTATCTATCCTTGCATACCAAGTCTAGGGATTTAACCGAAGCACGAAATATCAATTCAAAAGCATAAATAATCAAGAAAATCACATGAACAATAAAATACCAAGCTATATGAAGAAAAACTACTAGTCATTTAAATCATTATTGAGAATATAAATGTAGAGTTTACACAATTAAATTGGTTTCTACCCAAACCCTAACATAACTCTAGCTAGCCATGGCTTTCTCAAAAACCATAAACATGTGAAAATCAAACTTTAGCTAAAGATAAACGAAGAATCGAAAACAAAACTCCAAAATCCTTTTCCTGTTTCTCTTCCAGCTCTGCGGCCGGGCGCCCCTCTCCTATATTTTGAAACAACACATAAATATAGCTCACAAATGAATTCACGTTTTTCTTCTTCGTCTCCACATCACCTCCCAATAGAAGTATGCCACATGTCATGAAAATATAAATTCACCCAATGATGTTGTGCCGCGTGTCATAATATGACGAGACATTGTAAAGTATCACCGAATCTCCACTTTCCATAGTAAATGAATTTCATTTAGAAAGCATGATATTTTCTTGCATGTGTTGAGTCCCACCTTACTGTTTTTGCAAAATGACGTCAGTTGGCTTCAAATATTCCTTCAAATTCTTTATATAAATATAGCAAGAGAACTTATGTAAGGACAAGATATATTAATCTTTCCTTTTTCTTCATTTGCACGTGGTCATGGAGGTGATATTCTTCCATTCTTATGCTAACAATAATAAAGTCACTCTTGACCAATCTTAGGTGGCATTAGTGTGCTGACATCGACTCGCTTCACTATTAAGTCTCACATTTTTATGTTTATTCGATGGATGATCGAATTCACTTGTACTTTCTGCAAAAGCACTAAAATAGTGTCATTAGTCGAAATATTGAGTCCTAGCTAATATAAATATGGGTATAAAATGTAGCACTTTCGTGCTTATCAAGACATCAATCACGTCACATGGGGGATATTAATTAGGGTTTTGGTCTGGCGGCCTAGAGCACGTGTGTTCATCCACGATGAGAAATGTGAGTAAGTCGTGCAAGCAGTTGAGGGAGTTAACAAAGTAGTGGGTGGAAAATCAACCAAGTCTCTGCACGACCTGGAACTCGTTAAACCACGATTTCCCACGATTTCCCATTCTTTCACTCGAGCAACCGTCACACTTATTGGAGATCAATGTGTCTACTATTTTGTCAATATAAATAAGTCTCTGAATCAACGATTGAAGAAGAGACAATTTTTCGAGCAATCACTCTCAAGAATTCCATCAATCGACCAGAAATTATTCGAACTCAACAGTTTACAGAAAACTTGCAGAAACCTTAAACACATTCACGATCCTTGATCATCATTGATCTCACACACTTCTCAGCTTCCCTCCTACAGATCAACCCTCTTCCCTCTTTGTGACTGAATTGACTCTAGAACGGCCATTGTCTTGGTTTAGGCTGGAGTCCTACAGATTGATCTCTCGAACTCAAAGCACTCATGTGCAGTGCATCTGTTTAAGGTTAAGCAGTTCGCTCGGTTGAGGAGCCTCCGTCACACGGTAGTCTCTCAATTCCCTAAAAAACCAGCGAATCGTTTTTCCCCATCTACAACTTCATATAGAAGCAAAGGGAATTCTTCATTCCTAAAAGTATCCAGAAGAAGCTACTATCCTTTTTCTTTTCTTCTTTCTACCTCTGTGTGGTTTTTACATTCCAGAGCTTTGATGTTGAATTCGTAAATAGGAAAGTGTTGTAGTGCTTATAGTACTTGTAACGAGCAGTTTTTTCATGGATACAACTTCAGCACAGGGTATTAGCATCACTCATTTTTGAGGTGTACTGGTGAACTATCGTGTTAAGGACAACTTGATGATCAAATGACTCTGTCCTCAGTGTGCTGTTAAATATTTGAGTGTTTTATTTTATTTTCAGATTTTTTTTGATCGGTAAAGAATTTAGTGCTGCCAAGTTTCGAACTCAGGTCACTGGTATCATCACCCAATGACTTTACCATTGCATTACAGTGACACCAGCATTTTCAGAAATTTAATTTTAACATCATTTTTCAGTATTTCATTGTTGTTGTTCCGACAATCTTAACCCGATAGACTTTTCTATAACAATGGAAAGAGATGTTGAAAGACCATAAAAAATTGGGAAGGACTTTAAGATATGTTCTGTTTTTTTTTTGTTAAGTCGAAGGTTTATTATAACAAAAAAAAAAACGTAATTACAAGAATTACAAGCCTCCCCACCCCCATAAACCAAAGGGGCGGAAAAATTCTAAAATCTCAAAAAATAAGCTCATAAACACAAATAAATAACATAAAGAGGAAATCTAGGAACATTAAAATCGTTTGCGCCCTTTGTTTCCAACCCTAAAATTCCTCTTCTTGGCAATAATACCAGCAATTATTTGCGTCAAATCATAGTCTCCATAGTCTCCATAAGACTCCTTATATTCATCTTCATAATCATCATAAGTTTCATCATAGTCATAATCCTCTCAATTTTCATCTGAAGCATAATTACCACCCGGAACAAGCTTAATAGGAGATCGAGCTTTCTTCTTAGTTGACATTCTATCTAGTTGCATTTTTTTTCCTTGAAATAGTCTTTTCTATAAGCTGGATCTCTAATGAATTTAGCACGCACTTCATCAATCTGAATAGTACTTGCCTCCTCTAGTTCCTCCATTGACAAAATATTATCAATATCAAAAACATTTTCCTCCATCCCTACATGGATATCCTTGTTGTGCTCAAGGTTTGGAATTTCCTCATTAGACTTTGAATTCGTAGCCATGATTTTGGAAGCTTTCTTGGCCACTTTTCTAACTTGTTTCCTTGCAAGAATATTTTCATCAACTTCACCCCCAATCTTTCGAACCGATACTATTATCTGTGTCACTTGATTCTTATTGTTCCTCCACCACCAAAGCCTCACTAGAATCATTAGCAAACCCTAATTCAGATGCTAGGGCACCATATTCTTCTTAACATATGTTCTGGGTTAACACAAGCTAGATGAATTTGTACAAAAATAATTTGATGACGGTTCGAATGTTGCTGGATGTGAAATTGTTTTGGATGATTGGGTTAGTAAGAATTATATGGCTATAAATCATATATTAAATTGTTCAGAGGATGCACTGTACGACTACAATGCAGGAGAACTTTACTACTTATGATTTGTGGGTTGTTGGTCATAGTTTCAAGTGTTAAGGTGATTGAGAAATTATCATCTTCCTAGTCAGAGTACGGATGAAGATTGTGACATGAAGTTGGTGAGGATACCTTCGTAGATCTACTTTATCTCGTCCCAAGAAAGGACGCCTCGACGGCTAAGATGAAAGAAGTAAAATCCTAGTCTATGGGGAGGCAACTGGCGAAGGGACAGAGGTAGATGACATATCCAATCAGAATTAAATGCACAAATCTCTTATCTACACGCATAATCAAAGAACGTGGAGAGATATGATGTGGCGGAACCAGATTGGCAGAGGCTGGCGTTGAACGAAGGTACAATCTGTACTGAGGTTGGGAAGTTCCGGAAGGAACGTGTGTCAGCTGAGGTGGAAGAGTTCGACTGGAGAAAGCATGCGGCGAACGAAGGTACCATCTGTCCGAAAGGTATATCAGGAAACGATGGATCCAGAGGCAGCAAAGATATACTTGGAGCAGAAGGGGCTATAAATACCAAGCCTCACCAACAAACTAAGGGCATTCAATTCCTAGGAGAAAAAGATCTAGTATTAAGCTTATACCTCTTTAATATTTAGAACTTAAGTAATGACTTAGACTTGAGTTCTCTTTATTACTTTGGGAATCATTTAATATCTTTGGTAACCACTACAACATAATACAAATAAATCACTCATTACCCCGTGGATGTAGACGAAAGTCGAACCACGTAATATCTTGTGTCTCATGATAACTTAGTAGCATTTACTTTACATTAGTGTTCTTTGTTATTATTGTGATCTTAGATATCTTTTATTACTTAGCATCATCATTTCAACTGAGGCATCGATACTACTTAGTATCTGATTCTCCGAACTGTATACATTACGTAGACTACGGGAAAACGATTAGGTTTCTAGTGATTGGTTCACCAACTTGAATTTTTATATTCCGTCATTTATTTTACTTACGCATCTTCTTTAACGAAGAGATCTGAGTTCAACAGCGATGGATCTCACTTTCTAGTGATTGGTTCATCCATTGTTTTCGCAAGTTCTTTGAATTCATAGCCTCTAAAGACTAGCAATCTCACAAATCTACAAAAATTTTCACAAAAACGCACTCACAAAACGTTAAAACTTCTGTTTTGTACTAAAACACCTTTTTCGACAAAGTATTCTTCAGATCTGAGTACCTCTGAGCACTGAGGAATCTCAGCGAGAATTTAAGGAAGCAAAAATATTTTCAAGCATTTAATACCCCATTTTTCGAAAAGATCTGGTACCCTTTTTAATTATTTTCAAAATTTAAGGTTGTTTTCTCCAAGGGTACCATAAAAAAGTCGATACCTGTCTCTCCAAGACGTCATTTCAGTTTTTTTTTCTGAAAAAGCTGCTTAGCCGTCTTCTGTGTCAGAGCATTAATTGCTACTTTTGACGAAGGCACCTAAGTAGCATATTTTTGTCGTTTTTTCTGTGATTGCAGGATAAAAAAAGCCGAAGGCATGCAGAAACCAAGTGATGTACCAACAAGTTCACGACCAGCAGTCACGAGAGGAAGATCTCAAAAGTCGTCTCAAGCAAACAAAAGAACCGAAGCAGAGGACGGATAAAGCGAAATAGCAAGAAGAACAGCTGCTACCAAGACGCTTATTCCTGCTGAAGGGATGGGGCAAACATCGGGAGCACAACCACTTTATGGCATGCCATTACCGGAGCATCCCAATGTCACGCAGCCACCTGCGGACAAAGCAGGGTTACCCAGAACCCTAGTTTCTACGAGACGAGGGTTGGTAAACCTAACTCAGATCCAGATAGATCCAGACGCACCGGTCATAGAAGAAGGAGTGGATAACTTTGAGGATTCGGCCGACAGCACTCCTCAGGGTGGTGGAATACACAACGAAGAACAAATAGCAGTACAAGTAGCAGCTTTGCTACTACGAAACAAGGAACACGATGATGCCATGCACGTGATGGCCCAGGAAAACCAGGACCTAAAAGATATGCTGGATGTGCAGATCGAAGGTTCCCAAACTCACCCTCCGTTAAAGAGACGTGAGAACGGAGCCATCTCAGGAAGACGAAGGATGGATCTTAACCCACCAAGGGCTAACCCACCTAAGGGGACCAGGAGAATGCACCACGATCCAGACGAGACAGACTCAACCTACAATCCCTTTCAATCCTACTATGATGAGGAATTTTCCAGAGATACTCACAATGTGAACATGGTTATGGAGCAAATGGAGAAGATGCGGAAAGAAATACAAGGGCTGAAAACCGGCCATGCAGGCGCAAGGCTAGAAGAAGCGCTCCATAAAGCGACAACATCTCTGTTGTCTTTCCGCATTTTGAGGTAGCCTATCCCTGTAAAATGCCCAGTACCTGCGTTTTAGACCTACAATGGTATCTTTTATCCCGCAACCTACCTACGATACTACACTCGTGTCCTTGCTCATTGGGAAAGAGATGAGGTAGTACTTTGTAGGTATTTTCCTGCAAGCTTGACAGGATCAACATTGGCGTGGTATGACAATTTACCAGTAAACTCAATTGACTCCTTTGAGAAATTGTCTACGGTATTCTTAAAGACATACATGTGCAACAAATCAACGAAGTCAGGGTTAGGTAGGATATTTTCTCTAGCTATCGGACCCTGGGAAACATTAATGCAGTACACAGACAGGTGGCAGAAGACGTGCAAAGTAATTCGAAAAGTCAATCCAGAAATTTGCATTAATTTCTATAAGTACGGACTTGATAGAACCTCATCTATCTTCTTGGAGCTTCACAACAAAGCCCTTGACTCCGAAGGAGAGCTCAGGGTTGTCCAAGACCGCTACATCAGACTCGAAGAAATCCAGAAGGACAACCCCAGGGCACAAGCAAAGACAACAACGGGTACGCAACGAACCAACTCTCTAGAACCAATTCCGGAGATACCTAAGAGGCAAAACGAGACCGGGGGCAGAACCAGCTCTCGAGACAAAAGATCAAAATACGGATACGGCAAAGGTAAAGGAAAAGGAAGAGACGAGTTCGTAGATAACATCTATACAAAGCTAAATACCACATTCTCCCGCATCCTAAGCAAGGAAGGAGCGAAGCCGGTCTTTTCTTATCCTAACACTATGGGACAACAACCAGAGAAAACAAATGAGGCTAAGGAGTACTGCGAGTACCATCAGTACTATGGCCATACAACTGATACATGCTATCACCTAAGAAACAGTATTCAGAGATTCATAGACGAAGGCAAATTCATGGAGTACGTACAGATACAGCCAGCGGAAACTAAGGTGGCCCCGAAGAAAAGGGTAGAATTACCTCAGGACGGCAAATACATCAACATTATCACCTTCTCCAGCGGAGGTCAAGAAGAACTGCTTGAAAACATCCTCGAGTTAGCTCAAAACAGAGGAAAGATAGAAACCCATGAGGTGTTCAAGCTTAGCGGACCACCTACTAGCACTTGGGAAGAACGGATGGCCACGCCATTAACATTCTCAACAAAAGATGTCAATCAAGAGGTCGAGATGCACAACGATCCACTTGTGATCACTTTTCCAATACACGTATGGAACGTTACGAAGGTCCTCGTTGACAGGGGAAGCTCGTTAAATGTATTGTTTTACGAACCCTACCTACGTATTGGTTTGATAGCGGAGCAGATGGATTCTTCCACTTGCACAATATACGATTTCAATGGAGCAGTCTCTAGACCAAAAGGAGAAATCTTCTTGCAGGTACGTGCAGGCACCTTAGTAACCAATATAAGGTTCTGTGTGGTGGAAGTACCTTTTCCCTACAATGTAATCATGGGCAGACTATGGGTCCACAGATTACGAGGAACAACTTCGACATATCATCAGTACCTTCGATTCCCTACACCCATGGGTGAAATGGAAATCAAAGATGACCAGCAAGACGAAAGGCTATGCAATCTAGCAGAGGTCAGACTCAACGAAGAAAGAGTTGTTGCCCATCAACACGAAAGAAAAAGACGAAAGGCAAACACCAAATAAGTGAAGGACGGAGCCTTCTTAGTACCCGAAGCCATCTCAGTGCCGGAGACAAGCACCTCCGCCACTCCAGGGTGAACGTCTCTGCCAAATGACAATTACAGAAAAGCACTCCTCAACGTCCTCAGAAATAAACCTTCTCACCGGTGGAACCAACAAAGAAAATCAACATCGGAACGGAGGCTGAACCAAAAATGATCAATATCGGAACTTTACTTTAAGAGGAAGAGGAGATGCAACTACAAAGGCTACTAAGGGACTATGCAGATGTCTTTGCGTGGTCAATGGAAGACATGCCTGGAATTGACCCGAATTTGGTCTCCCACCACCTTAGGCTCAAACCAGAAATCCCACCATTCAAGCAACACATCCGTAAGGTGGCAGACATCTACCAAGAAGCGGTAGAAATGAGTTACAGAATCTACTAACCGCAGGGTTCATTCGAGAAGTCAAGTATCCCACGTGGATATCCAACATGGTGATTGTGCCCAAGAAGAACGGAGGCGTATGCATTTGCATCAACTTTAGCAATCTCAACAAAGCATGCCCCAAAAACAGCTACCCGCTGCCAAACATTGACCAACTATTCAATGCAACCGAAGTTCACCAGAGGTTATCCTTCATGGATGGATACTCAGGTTACAACCAAATCGCCCTTGCAGAAGAAGACCAGGAGCATACTGTGTTCTTTACCCCACGAGGCTTGTATTGTTATACAAGGATGCCTTTTGGACTAAAGAACGCGGGGGAAACATACCGGCGATTGGTAGACAAAATATTTAAGCCGTGGATATGCAAGATATTGGAGGTCTACGTGGACGATATGCTTGTCAAGAGCAAAGAGGCGAAACACCACCTATCAGACCTAAGGGAAATATTCGAAGCCATGAGAAGCTTTCACATGAAGGTAAACCCTGAGAAATGCACGTTCGAAGTAACCTCAGGAAAAAATTTAGGATGCTTGGTAACTAAGAAAAGAATAGAAGTGGACCCCGAAAGGGTCAGAGCAATAATCGAAATTACATCTCCACAAACACTAAAAGGAGTACAAAATATAAATGGAATCTTATCTTCCATGGGAAGATTCATAGAAAGATCATCAAATAAATGCAAAGCATTTTTCGATACACTAAGGAAGGGAAGCAGGTTCATGTGGACCACGGTGTGCGAGCAAGCCTTCCAAAAAATCAAGGAATATTTGACTTCGGTACCCATACTACAGAAGCCGGAGCCAGGTGAAATTCTCACCTTGTTCTTAGAAGCAACAAGCTACGCTGTGAGCTCAGTATTGGTACGAGACCAATGACAAGGAGAAAAGCCCATATACTACATCAGCAAAACACTCAGTTCAGCGGAGCGTAATTATACCAAGGTGGAGCAGATTATATATGCCTTATTAGTGGCAACACAAAAACTAAGGATATATTTCGACGCACATACCATCTGAGTCTTCACAAAGGCTCAGATAAGTCAAATCCTCGACAGCACGGAGAAAATTGGAAGGGTGGCAAAATGGAATGCCATGATCAAGTAGTTCCACATAATCTTTGAAACAAGGAAGGCTGAGAAATCACAAATCTTAACATACTTTGCGGACCTACCTCTTAACGACGAAGTAGAGATAGATGACATCCCATGAATGGAGGAAGACAAGCAAGAACCAGAAGATCTCTTGGAACCTCAGAATTCACGGAGGTGGGAGATATTCGTAGATGGCTCCTCCAATGGAGAGGGCGCAGGCATAAGGATTGTAATAACAACCCCTACTGGAGACCGACTCATCTATGCGTTCGGGTTAGAATTCGAACAATACACTAATAACATCACAGAACACGAGGTGGTCTTACATGGTCTACGTTTGGCACGGGAGCTAGGATTATCAGATGTTCGTTTGACTAGTGACTCACAATTAGTCATTGGACAAATCAAGCTCAAATATCAAACTTTGGATCCAGTACTATCTTCGTACTTAAAGTTAGCACCAGAGCATGCGTCAAAGATCAACAATGTTACATTTAGACATGTCTGTCGAAAAGATAACAAACACGCAGATGCCTTAGCATTCATATCATCAATGCTAAGGGACAGAAATACCACCTTCGTGCAAATTGGAAGGATATATGAGCCTTCGATAGAAGGACCAACCTCAGGAGCTGAGGAGGATTTGGCCGTTCAAACTCGAGTCATGAGAGAAGCTAAGAAAGGAAAAGAAGACGAAGAAGAACCAGATAACAAAGTCGAAGAATCGGACAAAGACCAACCTATTTCGGACGAAGACAACGAAGACGAAGCGGAAGACAATTGGAGGATTCCAATTCACCAATACCTTGACAAAGGTACCTTACCAGCAGATGTCAAAGAGGCTCGGAAACTTGAATCAAAAGCAGCAATGTACAACCTGCGTGATGGAATACTGTACAGAACGTCATTTCTTGGACCTCTAATGCGGTGCCTCTCACGAACCGAAGGCAGAAGGATACTCCATGATATATACAGCGGAGATGACGGCAATCATAGCAGAAGAAGGTCCTTGGCAGTCAAATCCAAAATGCAAGGATACTACTGGCTAAGCATGGACGAAGATTCAAAGAACGTGGCTAAACACTGTGAGAGATGCCAACGCTTTTCCAGGAAGATTAAAGCACCAGTAACGGAGTTTAACTTAGTCATCAGCCCTTGGCCATTTGTCAAGTGGGGGGTTGATATTGTAGGAACCTTGTTAGAGGGAACCTCGAACAGAAAATACCTTATTGTGGCTACGGATTACTTCACCAAGTGGGTGGAAGCAAAGGCTTTGGAAAGAATTAGGGACACAGATGTCTTTAAGTTCTTGTTTAAGAAAATCATATGCAGGTTCGGAATACCAGCCGCCATAGTCTCTAACAATGGCAAGCAGTTGTAAGGAAAGAACATAGATATGTTATTCGATACTTTCAACATTCAAAAAAACAAGTACAGTCCTATATACCCTAAGAGCAATGGAAAAGCGGAGGCGACTAACAAAACAATAGCGATGAACTTGAAGAAAAATCTAGGAGCATACAAGAAAAAATTGTGCAAACAACTGCACAATGTCCTATGGACCTACCGAACTACAAGAAGGGCGGCCACGGGAGAAACTCCATTGTTGCTAACCTACGGAGCCGAAGCGGTCATCCCAACGGAGATAATACTTCCAACAACAAAAACAGAGGCATGGAAGAAGAACCTAACAACGGACCTAATGCTAGAGAAGCTCGATGATCTTGAAGAAAAGCGGGAAGTGTCTTTGCAAAAGATGGTAAACTATCAACGAAGGCTAGCTCGCAAATATAACAAACAGGTCATCCCTAGAAACTTTGTGGTCGAAGAATATGTGTTACGTCAGATACCACCATATCAAAGAAATAAGGAGTGGGGCAAGCTAGCTCTGACGTGGGATGGGCCCTACATCAAACATGACATCTGGAAAAGGGTCATACTACCTAAGGACCCTCAAAGGTGAAGTATTGCAACACCCTTGGAATGCAATGTACCTAAAAAAGTACTACACGTAAGAGAATGGTGATTACTCAGGACAAGAAGGGAACGGGCAATAGCCCACCATGTTCTAACCCTGATCAAAGGTATTATGAACCTTACTAATCAATGAAAGAAACTTTTTGCTAAGAGAAAGTCAATTTTTGATTAGGTACAAATTGGGTTAGAATAGACACCCTTCGTCAGGATTGACGATGAGACAGGCAAGACATAACTGCGCATATGTCAATACTCGGATCCTCGGAGTGATAGCTCCATTCATGAGGCAATAAGAAAAAGTAAGATATCCCCTATAGAGATACCTTGTCGAAGTAAAGCAGCCTTCGCCATGAACGCCTAGGGTTACAGGAAAACTGTTGCCCACGTAGGAGCCTTCGCCACCACGGTACCTTCTGGCCAAAGGATACTTAGGTAGGACTATGAATGTTCCACCAAAGGTTAAACATACCTTAGCACCTTGTGATAACTTAAATGTGCAATCATCTAGACACAACACGTTTACAAACAAAATATTCATGCAATAATATAGGTACAGTAATAATGTTACCAAAATATGAATGACATGTCTTAAAAGTTGCTGATAACAAAGGTTCAAACCATCACGAAGCATTGTTTCAAGGAAAGGAGACGATACAAAGGCCCCTCAGCTGGGGTCATAATACAACAAAGAGTTCAGTTAAGATAGACTGGACACAGCATGATCACGGGTAAGGAAGACGAGGAAATACTACTCCTTCAGCCTGACGTTCAGCTTCCGCAAAGGCGTCATTGATATAAACAATGGTCGACTTCTTGAACTGAACCTTCAGTTAGGAGGCCTGAGCCGCCAAATCAGAGGCTGACATCCGATGAAGCTCTATCACCTGAGCACTAAGATGATCATTCGCTTGCTGGAGCGCCTCAGCCTTGAACTTAGCAGCAACATCAAAGTGGCGAGATATCTCCAGCGAAGATATTTGACCCTCAAGACGGTTAATCTTGGCATTTTCACCCACCAGCTTCTCCTGGAGACCTGCGAGTACAAAGGGTGTAAGCAATAAGGAGGAGCAGCAAAAAACACAAAGGATGTTGCTGGAATATAAGGACCCTAAGCTACCTCCTGCATGGCTAAGGGATTCTTCTAAACTATGTTGAGCCTCAGCAAGATCCACCTCAGCGGCCTCGAGATCCTCCACGAGGGTATCACGTTCAGTTCGGAGGTCATCAACATCAATCCAGAGCGAAGCGTTCTCAAAGGATAAAACTTGGTAAACATTCTCTAACTCTTCCAACTTTTTAACTAAGGACGCATGCGACATGGCAGATGACGCAGAGCCTGCCTCGACAAGTCTATTCTTAAGAGAACATACCTCAGAAGATAAAACGTTACGCTCTGCAGTAACCTTAGCTAATGAAGCAAAAGCGTCTTCAAAATCCGCATGATATTTCTTGTGGATGATTTCTTGGGCTGAGAGGCCTCTCTCAACTAAGGCAATATTCTCCTTTTTCTTTAAAATGAAACTCTCCTTCCAATTAAGGGAATCGTCGCATTCTTTATGAAGCAAAGCCATCTGCTTCACTAAATCCGCGTTATGAGCAGATTCAAGGGAAAGTTGGGCCTCATTATGAACAGTTACGTTCATCAACCTGTCAGACTTCTTCTAATAATACCAAACATCGGAGATTAACTTGGTTATTTGATCCCGGAGATATCTAAGCTCATTAGAG
Organism: Papaver somniferum; assembly: GCF_003573695.1. NCBI lineage: Eukaryota > Viridiplantae > Streptophyta > Magnoliopsida > Ranunculales > Papaveraceae > Papaver > Papaver somniferum. The sequence continues at coordinate 105,485,162 of NC_039367.1, read as the reverse complement.
CTACCAGCTGGCAGGCAAAAGTTGTATTAGGACTATGCAACCAAACAAGAACAAAAACAAAGCTAAGGGAAAGAAGAAAAGAACCTATGGCTTTGGAGGACCCAGTAGCCAGAGAGGAATCAGCAGCTTTACGCCCGTCCTCAGCAACTTTAGAAGCATTGTTAGCTCTCTCGAGATCCAACAAACAAGCCTCCAAATATCTTTGAGTCTTCCTCAAATCATCCTCCAACAAAGATACCCTAGCAATAGAAGCAGCATCACTTAACGAAGGTTGCTGTGTACTAACAAGGGCATATTCTTGACGAGAACGCTCCAACAGAGCGCTCAAGTGAGTACTTTGTTTTTGATAAATCAAAATTTTGTATTAATAGATAACAAAATTTACATAAAAATAATTTACAAGAAAAGAGGTCACAGCAACCCCAAAAACTTGTAAACTATTTAAAACGATAATAAGAAACATTTGGGTGTTCAACTGAAATTAGAAAATGTGGTCTTCCATTAAAATGCATTCCCACTTTATTATCTAGAGAACATCCACGCTTAGCCATTTTATCCACTGAAAATTTTGCCTCCCTAAAGGTGTGAATGAACCTTATAGACGTATAATGTCTACAAATCACCATCCATCTATTCTTTGCAAACCAAGGGATGAAATTATTTTTCAAAGATTCTACCACACCATAAGAATTTGATCGCACAAAAACACGATCAAAACCCCATTGCATAGGCCACTCCAATCCAGTTAGATTACCATATAACTCTGCCAAGTAATTCGTAGTAACTCCAAGACCGATACTCATAGATCCAAGAACTGAACAATGCGCGTCTCTAGCCACCACCCCAGCACCAGCGATGCCTGGATTGCCTCTCGCCGACCCATCACAGCAGATCTGAAGTTCGTTGTCGTCTGGAAGATGCCAAAAAACTTCAACAGGTTGTTGATGCTTGACTCTCCTATGGACCACTCGAAAATAATCAAGAATTAAAACGTCTTCAATATAATTATTCATATAACCCCTCAGCCGGCCTGAATAGTCCTGAATCAAATTCAGAACACGCTTGTAAAACAAATTCCAGTTTGCTTTCTTGCGCTCAAAAACGCAATTGTTGCGCATAGCCCACAGTTCCGACCTGACGACCATATTTGCCACCAACCACAGATCACGAACCATCTTAATTCTATTCTTGGCTGCTTTGAAGGACACAACAAGATCATAGTTAGCTGTTAAACCAAAAATATTTGAAATCCACAGCCATGCACGAGCTGCAAAGGAGCAATGAAAAAGAATATGTTCCAGCGATTCTTCTTCAATTCCACACAACACACACTTGTTTGCCAACTGAATTTTAAATATTGATTGAATAATATCATAAGTGGCGCACACCCCACGAATGAACTTCCGATTTTGTGCAGCTAAAGTTGGGTGCACTTCTTTTCTCCACAGCAAAGACGCAGGATCAAAGCTACTATGTCTCTGACGAATAAGTTCTTTGACAGAACTTACACTAAAATCCCCTGAGTAATTTGACATCCAGATTCTCGTATCATTCCCGCCAGAAATACTTGCCAATCTGTGCATCTCCGGACCAGCAGCAAGTAACCTCTCCAAATGAACGTCAGGAAAAACCCATTGATCATCAATTAAACAATCATTTACCAGCACTAATCTATCCAGCGTGTAGTCATTCAAAACATCTGCAAAAGGCTTTTCTCCATACCAAACATCATAATATAAAGAAGTTGACCTGCCATCACCAAGAAGCACTTTGGTATTAGTCTCCACAATGGTATACACTTTTCGAATGCCCGGAAGAATGGTACACTTTACTCCAGAAGTCTTGATGCAATCATTCCTATCAAAAAACTTGGCCTTCCGATAACCAGCCCACTTCTTATTTGACGTGCGAATTTTCCACCATAATTTCATGAGCATAACATTATTCATGGTAGCCATACGAGATAAACCAAGACCTCCCTCCTCAAAAGGACAACATATTTTATCATACGCCACCACCACAACACGACTAACATTAGAATCTCCCGTCCAAATAAAATTTCTAATTGCACGTTCACATTGCAAAATGAATTTATGCACTTATAAATAGCCATATTGTGAATAGAATAACTAGTAATAACAGCTTAAACAAGCACAATACGGTCATGAAAAGATAAAGTAAACCCCTTCCAACCAGCTAGTTGAGATTTAATCTTTTCAACCACATTAGAAATGTGATGGTAACGAACCGTACCTGGCATAATTTGGACTCCAAGGTAGCGATCTGGAAAAGTGGCAACACTCATCCCCAAGAATTCAGCAAGGTATGCTCTTCTACTTAAAGAACCGCCACCATAATAAATCTTGCTCTTTTGCCTACACACAGTTTGTCCTGAGGCTCGTTGATACTTCCCCAATAAATCCAACTGGTTATGGAGACTCTTTAAATTGCCTTTACAAAAAATCATAATGTCATCCGCAAAGAAAAGGTGAGTAGGAGACATACCACCTCTTGTTACCATGTGAGACATCTTCTTATCACGAAAAAGTTTCGTAATATTTCTTCTAGGACATCTTCAATCAAGACAAAAATCAAAAGAGAAAGGGGATCCCCTTGACGTAAACCTCATTTAATTTTGAAATACCCCTCCGGACTTCCATTCAAAAGAATAGAGATTCTAGCAGAGTTCAAGATATTAAGAATCCAAGTACACCACTGCTCAGAGAAACCATATCTACGAAAAACTTCCAACACAAAAGACCAACTCACCGTGTCAAAAGCCTGAGAAATATCAAGCTTGAGGCCAATATCACGGTCTTTACATTTAATGTGAAGCTCATTAACCATTTCAGAATCCAAACTAATGTTTTCATGGATATTACGCCCTTTCATAGATGCAACCTGTTCCTCAGAAACAAGATTATCCAAAACAATGCCTAGCCAAGTAGCAAAAATCTTAGTAAAAATTTTAAAGAAAAATTACTAAGACCAATAGGCCAAAAGTTACGAAGAGAATTAGTACCTCGTACCTTAGGAAGAAGGATGATAAGGCTTGAATTAATGCCATTTGGAATATGACCAGTATCCCAACAAAAAATAATAACCTTAATCAAATCATCTTGAATAATATCCCAGCAGTGACGATAGAAGCAACCCGAAAAACCATCTGGACCAGGAGCACTGTCCACTCCCAAATCAAAAACTACTTGTTTGATCTCCTCCGGAGAAGGAATTTTGTCCATGGCAAGACTCACCGCCTCTGAAATGCTAGCATGCTCATAATCAAAAAGGCTGAAATCATAGTCCAACTCTTGTCCATTGAACTTGTCTTCATCAAATTGCACAACTTGATCCCTAATCTGATCATAATCTCAAATAGTATTGCCATCACCATCCACTGATTCAGAAATAGTATTATCACTTCTACGAATACGAATGATGTTATGAAAGAAGAAAGAATTGCTTGAACCCTCCACAAGCCATTGATTCCGAGATTTTTGTTTAAGCATAGTATTGTGCTGAAGCCGCGATTCACTAAGCTTAGCCAATGCATCTTTCATAAGATTAAGATTAGTAATATCACTAGGATTCTCATCCGAACGAAGAGTCGCTGATTCAAACCTCAATTGATGTTGCTTCAAACGAGAGTGAATATTACCAAAAACCATAAGATTCCGTTCCTTAATCACACCCTTAAGACTCTTCAATTTATACGAAAAAATAAAATCAAGAGAACCATAAGCTGGCATGTTCCAACTTTCAGCAACCATACGAAGAAAATCAACATGTAAGAACCACATCTTTTGAACACGAAAAGGAGCTCTCTTAGGCCTCGGAACAGCAAAAGGATAACCCAAGAGAGTAGAATCGTCGGAAACTTCCCTAGGAAGAGCTTTACACCTCTAATTTTCAAACTTTTCAAGCCAAGCAGCATTAATAACAACACGATTGAGCTTACTAATGATCCTATTAGTACCCAATTGTTTATTAGTCCAAGTAAATTTTGTACCCAAAGCATCAGCTTCAAAAAGATTATTGTCATCTAACCAATCTGAAAATTCATTTATAGCTGAAGTTCTTGGTTCAAGACCTCCCCTTTTCTCATCAATACGAAGAATGTAATTAAAATCACCCATAACAAGCCATGGAATAGAATCATCATGAAGATTAAGTTGCTGCCAAAGTCGTCTCCTAGTAACTTGAACATAGAACTTGAATAAGGTGCGCTCAAGTGAGTACACTTAGCCCTATAGAACTTGAACAAGGTGCAGACAACATCTATCTGTTTGCAAAGATGCAAACAAAGGAGTATAAGTATAGACGGAGAATCAAAACAAATTGTGAAGCGGTAAGGTGGGAATCACTTACTGAGAACGGTGAGAGACGAGGAAGGAAATCAGCGTAGGTGTCAATGAAATCCTCCATCTCTTGGATGCTACCCCTGCGGATTTCACCAAATCTCTGGCTGGAGCGAAGGAAATCCGGGTCAAAGAATAGATCCTTAGTCGCACGATATTGAGCAGACAGCACATCCAACTGTGAAGCTACTTCAAAAGAGCTATCCAGATGATGACGATCAACCTCAGTAGAAAAAGGACCCTTCGACTCCCGCAGAATGGCTTCAAGAATGGCATCAACAGAACTACCAAGTCTCAAGTTCTCAGGCAGCTTACCCTTGCTAGACTCAGTAACAACTCCATCAATCGCTTGAGAGCGAACATGGGGCACGACTACTGAGCCCTCACCACGACGAATAGACGGCATGGTGGATGAGCTGGGAACCGAAGCAAAAGCTTGTGCACCACTTAAGTCCATATCACTAGCAGAAGGAAGATTTCCCATTACAGTCCAATCTGGTGGCAAAGGCGGAGGTCCAACAGCTTTGCTAACAGGGACAGTAGAAACAGACTGAGCGCTCCCTAACGAGGTTGGCGTAGCATTGAAGGAGAAGCTGGCCAGTGAAATCACAACCTTCTTCTTCGGCTGAGAGTCTGAGCTACTAACCCTTACCACTGGGGTAACAACCTTAGCAAGCGAACCACTTGATTGAAGCGAAGTAGCAGGAGAAGAAGGAAGACTCTTGGAAGCTACAACAACATCCCTAGTAGTAACCGAAATAACATGCAATGCTCCGCCAGGGGCAGAAAATGAAGGCACCTTTTGAGACAAAGTAGGAGCTGAAGCTTGAACACTAACAGGGTTAACAAATGGAGCATCACCACCAGCTACGAGGTTCTCACCCTCCACTGAGCCAGCACGGATGGGATTGGGGTTATCCTTGGAAAAATCTTCCTCAATATCTTCATCATCCGGTACCGCCTCACCAGCCTTGGGATCCTCATCCGATGCCTCAAGATCAATAACAACCTTCAACTTGCCCTTTCTCTTGGAGGACTGTGGAAAAAAAACATGTGCCAGCTAAGGATCAGGGGCAAGATACTAAGGAACCTACAAACACAAAGGTATGACAATGATCCTTACATCCGCAGGTGTTGGCGTAGCTGTTTCAGCCGAAGCCTTTCTTTTCCTAGTCCCGGTGGCTACGAAATTACCAGTCGAGCCCGGAGCAGTCCTAGCAGCAGAACCTGGAGCAGTTCCAGCAGGGGAAGACTACAAAAGAAAGCCATCAGAATATCAAACAAAGATATTAAAGCAAAAGCCACCAAACAGAAACGAAGGTTACCTCATGAGAAGCAGCAGGGTTGAAAACCAAAGGATGATATCCATCATACTTCTCTGGCAAAGAAAGAGCCGTACTAGGGACGTTGGGATCAGTGGTAGTAAAACCGTAGGCCCAAGGACCCATCACACGAAGAGGAGTACGAGCCCGTCGATCATCATGATCAAGATGGATGCGATCAGACTTTGGCAAAGGTATCCTAGAAGAATAAGGGATGACAGTCAAACCAGTCTTATCGATCTCCTCCAACAGACGAAGGTTATTACCTTCCTTGATTTGCTTAGCAGTAACATGGATACGACGAGGGCCAACACTACAAGGAAGAAGATTACTCTTCTGAATAGCATCAGCGTACGTAGCATTGAAGTTGGCGGGGGTATAATCCTCCTTCTTGGACCTTCCATCAACAAAGGGGTCATAAGACTTCAAAGTGGTCTTTCCCTTACTACGGTACCAACTCACATGAAGAGAACGCCAGTAGTTACCAGTATACTGCATAACTCCTCGGACCTGAGTCTTGTTCACCGAGTCATCCCTGGTAGACAAAACGTCATGGTAGAATGGATCCTTTCTACTAAACAAAGGGAGGAGCATACCTGCGGCCAACTGACCAACACTGATCAAGAGGTTATTCTCATCATAAGGAAAACCCCGGATCAGGGATTCGATGAGCACATCATGGCCATCGACAAAGGAGATCTCGAACTTATGGAGGAGAAAATACTTGGTGATCTCAGCTAAGGACAGATGAGCGTAGCTATCCTTGTCACGCAGTTGAAGCCTCTGAAGCTCATAGTGAGGACGAGGAGGTGGAAGATCCTCAAAAGCAACTTCTTCTGCCTCAGGGACCACAAACATCTCAGTACCAGCAGGTACCTCAGTGTCCTCAGGGGGCGGAGATGGCGTAGCATCAGGATGATCCATCCGCGGAGGTGGATCAGTAAACGAAGAGGGTCTCCGTTCCTTCCGCGTAGGCTTCTTCGAAAGTCTCATTTTCCCTAACACCAGCAGGAAGAACATCCCATCAGCAATAGCGGATTGGAATTGCAGTCAACTCAAAAGCAAATTAGGGGAAAAAACAAGCATACTTTGGGCATGGGTTTTACTAAACCAACCAAAGGAAACGGTTTAAACTCATCATAAAGCGAAATCAAAGGTCATTAATCACCATGAATAAAGTTGCAGACAAGGAACAAATCATGGCAGAATCTTCATCAAAATACCAAAAAGGAACAAACCCAAGTTCTCGTACAACATGAACGAGTAAAAGAGAACTAAGATTCTCACATGCAAGTACAACAACAACTTCCAACAAATCGAAGAAGGGAAGACATAATTAAGCATGGAGAAATGCGAAAAGCAACAACAAAGAGCAAAGTATCACTTACATGTATATGATAACTGAGTATTGAACCAGAAAGCTTTGGCAAATCGAAGGAAAGATCAACAGTTGATGGTGGAAGAAAATATCTGTGAAAGAGACAGAGAGCGACATTTCGAGAGGAAGTGATAAGCACATAAGTGCGACATTTTTATACCCACATTTATACTAGCAAGGTCTCGATATTAGGCTAATAATGTTGTTTTAAGTCATTTACAGGAATTACAAATGAAACCCGTTCACCCGGAAAATAAATGGTTAAACAATGAGCTAAATGGCGTTTGCGACAACAAATCTCAAGGCAAAAAAAGAGGCCGGGCCTGTGGTGTTCTTCCTTGTACACCCACGTGGAAGATCTTCCACCACAATATTTTTGTGCTATTATTACCACCATTTTGAATGGAAAGAGATCGAGATTCAGTGAGAAAGAGCCAGGAGATGCATGTGCTTATTATTTCGAATTCCTACAGTTTCAACGAGAGTGAATCTGTGGAGTTTTGGGGTCGAGATTCAAGCCAATCATTTCGTTCTTTTTTCAAACAACATCGATTGAATCTGGGGGTTTATTCCATGAATTCGATTGACGGATTCTGGGAGGTTGTTTGGTGCAGTTTCAGTGTAATTGAGGTATGGAATTGGGCATAAGTGAAGCGTTTTCATGGCATGAACGGAGAGTTTATAGAGTGGTATTGAATGACAGTTTGGTATTGTTGCTGGTTTACATTTCATAATGGATTTTGTGAGGTTCTGATTATGACTTTAAATGGGTTTGATTTGGGAATTTTGTGTAGAACAAGGATGAAGGTGTGAGATGAATTCCGTTGTGAAATTGAAGATAACAATCGGTGATGATTTGGTTTGGTGTTGGATCGGGACTCAAGTTCAGTTGATGAGAGAAGCATTTAGATGAGGTCTTGATGTAAACTGAGAATGGTTTTGTTTAGCAGGATTGGGTATGTATCAGGGAATGGAATATGGGTTTTGACCTAATTTCGGTGTTAATCCATCTGTGTGAAGTATTGCTCGAGCCATACAATTGAAGAAGAACTGTTGGAGCAATTTCCAGTGTTAACATCAACAGATTTGGGGGTTTAGTGTGGCAGTGATAAAGCAAGGATTTCCGGTGGTGGTTGTTAAGACATGAAGAGAGTACTGCAGTTGAAGTTTGCCGTGACAGGTCTCAAATGTTAATCTTTCCAGATTTTTAGCAGCAGATGGAAATTGGGGTTCGTTAGTATGGTATGAAATGTTGAGCTGTTGTGCTCGGTGGGTGAACTGGTTGCAACCAGATTTGTGGCCTGAGATTGGAAGTCATGGTCTGTGCTTGGATCGGGTTTAAACTAGGATTTTGTTTGGTCCAGTGTGGAGTCTCCGCCGCACCTACTCAAGAGAGGAGTCGAATACAGGTAGTCAACAACTGATTTCATCTATCTTTAGGCAGAAACAGGAGGAAGAGATTACAACTATTTTCTATGTACTGAATGAAGAGATGAATACGGGTTGGTTCAGGTCTTTTTGGCATGAATATAAGACTAATTCATTGAGCTAGAAGTCAGAGAAGGAGTCAAGTTGTTGCTTTATAAATGGAGAAGAAGAACCAACCAAAAGGGTACGATCGAATACTCCAATCTTAATTTTCTTCTGCTTTCTATTGAGTTCAGTTCTTTTTAGTTCCATTATGTGTTAGAGTTTTTGATTCAATACTTTTAATGGCTATCTACAAAACAATGAGAAGCTAAACCCCTCATTGCCAAGACAAGAGGGGAAGCTTAGCGGGTTCTAGTATTCTTTACAGTGTGTGAATTTCATGTTTTAGTCCATTTCTTTGTCTTGGTTTGATTGCATTTTTGTGTTGATGATGTCTACAAACTTCTTAGATTCATTGTGAATTATGGATACATTGAATGCTAGGGAATCCCGACATTTCTCAATTGAGCTTTATTTTAGAAACATAACTAATCAGTCAGGATATGATATTTGTTTTAGTTACTTTAAAATCCCAATTTTATATATCTTCCGGGTAAAAGAATCATTATTCAGTTTTGTTCGAGCTATAATTTGATCACATAATACTTGAATACATTAGGTGGAACCTCAAAGTCTTGGTAGATACAACAATCACTTATTCCTTTCTTTTACAAATATTGTTCTCTGCTTTCTCAATTACAAATCATTTTTTTTTTTTGATAAGTCAAAAAATTATATTGCAAGAAACGATATATACAAGATAGTTTAGGAGAAAAGAGGTCATAGAAACCCCAAAAACTCACACAAACTATTTAAAACGATAATAAATTACATTTGGAAACTCAATTGAACTTAAGAAATCTGGTCTTCCCTCAAAGTGAATACCTACTCCTTCTTCTAACAAACAACCACGCTTAGCCATTCCATCCGCAGCAAAATTTGCTTCACGAAAAGTGTGTTCAAACCTAATAGCACCATATAAACCCTTAGCATTCAGCCATCTTTGCGTAGCAAACCATGGAACATTATCCTCCTCCAAAGCCTTTAGCACCGAAGAAGAGTCTGATCTAATCAACAAACGATCATAACCCCATTGAATTGCCCATTCAAGACCAACAATAATACCATATAACTCAGCCATATAGTTAGTCGCAATTCCTAGGCCAATACATATTGCCCCTACCACTTCCGAACTCGCGTTTCTAGCCACAACACCAGCCCCTGCCACTCCCGGGTTTCCTCTTGAGGCACCATCAGTACACAACAGCAGTTCATTGTTATTAGGAGGCGTCCAATAACACTCCTTTGGATCTGAAATCCTCACTTTCCTATGCTTTACACGAAAGAAATCCAAAATTATCAAATCTGCTACCGTATTGAACATAAAACTCTTCATTCTAACTGAGTATTCATGCATCAAATTGAACACTCGTTTTTGGAAAAAGGACCAGCAAGGAACTTTCTTCTCATATACCTTCTTATTTCTAGTGAACCAAAGTTCAGATCGCACAACCAAATTTGCTACCAGCCACAAATCCCTAACAATGCCACTTTGAAGCCTAGCTCCATTGTAAGACGTGATCAAATCATAATGAGGTTTTATATTGAAAATACCTGCTATCCAGTTCCAAGCTTTTTGCGCAAAACTACAGCTCCAGAGGACGTGCTGAAGTGTCTCCTCTTCAATTTGACAAACGCTGCACCTAGAAGCCAATTGAATCTTAAACCTGCTGCGAACTTTATCAAGAGTTGCACACGCTCCCCGAACAAACTTCCAATTCTGAGCCGCCAAAGAAGGATGCACAACTTTCCTCCACAATAGCGAAGCTTCTTTCATAGTAGGGAACTTCTTTCTAATCAATTCTCTAGCTGACTTAACTGAAAACACACCCTTCATATCAGGCATCCAAATCCTCTTGTCCCTCCCACTACAAAGCGTTGGCAAATTCTCCATAACCACACCAGCACTTACAAGATCTTGCAAGTGAGCTCCTTGCAACAGCCAATTACCATGTGAAATAATATCACAAACCCGACCTGATCTGTCCAAGTCTGAACGATTAAGAACACTTGCCAAAGTCTCACTTCCATACCACACATCATAGAAAAGAGACGTATTCCTACCATCTCCAATGATGCATTTTGTATTATTCACAACTTCCTTATGAACCCAACGAATTCCAGGAAGAATAGAAGATTTTACACCAGCCATCTTGAGACGCCCATCCCTGCAAGTGAATTTAGACTCCAAAAAACGAGCCCACTTCTTAGAAGAAGATTTAATAGACCACCAAAGCTTCATAAGCAAAGCCTTGTTCATAGTTTTTAAACTAGTGATTCCAAGACCACCCTCCTCCACAGGACTGCACAGTTTATCAAAACCAACCACAAAAGCTCTAGAAAGATTTGAATCACCCGACCAAAGGAAATTACGGATCACACGCTCACTTTGCTGAATGAATTTCACCGGCCACTTATACACAGACATATTATGAATGGAATAACTCGAAAGAACATTTTTAACTAGAACAACTCTGTCTTGAAAAGAAAGCATCTTACCTTTCAGAACCGAAAGTTGCTCTTTAAGCTTATCCACCACATTGCTAATGATGATATCTCACCGCACCAGGCATAACTTTCACCCCCAAATAACGATCAGGAAAATGCGTAACTTCCATCCCTAGAAAAGCAGCAATGGTATGACGTCTACTCAAAGAGCCACCACCAAAGTAAATTTTGCTCTTCTCTCTACAAACACGCTGACCTGAAGCTTGCTGATAAGAATCTAGCAACTTCACCAAACTTCTCAAGCTCTTCATATTTCCCTTGCAAAAAATCATAATATCATCAGCAAAGAATAAATGAGTTGGAGCAATACCATTACGCCTAACCAGGTGAGACATATCCTTGTTTTGAAAAGTTTTGTGATGTTTCTACTAAGAACATCCTCAATCAAAACAAAAATAAGAGGCGAAAGAGGATCCCCCTGACGCAACCCTCTATTAATTTTGAAAAAACCTTCCGGGCTACCATTGAGAAGAATAGATATGCGCGCTGACTCCAGAATTTTCTGAATCCACAAACACCAATCCTCAGAAAAACCATATCTTCTAAACACCTCCATAATGAAAGACCAATTAACAGTATCAAAAGCTTGAGAAATATCAAGCTTCAGGCCCAAATTACCATCCTTCCTTTTGATGTGCAGCTCATTCACCATCTCAGAAGCCAAACTAATATTCTCATGAATATTCCTACCTTTCATAAAAGCCACCTGCTCCTCTGACACTAACTTATCCAACACCCGACCAAGTCTAGTAGCCAGAATTTTAGTGAAAATCTTGAAGAAGAAATTGCTTAGACCGATAGGTCTATATTTCCTCAAGCTATCCGCACCTCTAACCTTAGCAATCAAAATAATTAGGCTAGAATTCGAACCCTTCGGAATTGACTTAGAAGTCCAAGCATAAACAATAGCCGAATGAAGATCCTGCTGAATTATATCCCAACAATGTCTATAAAAACACCCTGAGAAACCATCCGGACCCGGAGCACTATCCGCACCTAAATCAAAAACTGCTGATTTAATTTCATCCAAAGAAGGAATGGCATCCAACATCTGCCTTTCAGTCAAAAAATGGACTCATGCTCATAATCAAAGAGATTATCCTCAATAGGAAGCTCCACACCATTGAACTTCGACTCATAATAAGAAACCACATGGTCACGAAGCTGAATAGGCTCTGAGATAGTCACACCATCTTCAGTAACCAACTCCGAGATTGTATTTGCGCTCCTTCGAATGTTTATATTGCTGTGAAAAAAAAAGTGTTACTAGAACCCTCCAAAATCCACCTATTACGAGCCTTTTGTTTCAACATAGTAAGATGTTGCATACGAACATCTTGAACCGCCACCAGAGAATCCTTCATAATGTTCAATTTAGAAGTATTAAAAGGATCCTCATCAGAATTCCTACAAGCCACTTCAAACTTAAGTTGAGCTTGTTTCAGCCTAGCATTAACATTTCCAAAGACCGTTTGATTCCACAATTTGATTGCCTCCTTCAACCTTTTCAATTTATAAGGAAAAATAAAATCCAAATTACCATAAACCGGAGACTTCCAAGAATCTTCCACCATTCTCAAGAAATCAGGATGAGAAAACCACATTTTTTGGATACGAAAAGGAGCACGCCTAGGCCTCGGAGCAAGGAAAGGAAACCCAATAAGCGTTGAATGATCAGAAACTTCCCTAGGAAGAGCTTTACACCCGCCAATTCGAAAACTTAGCTAACCAAGGCTCATTGATAATAGCACGATCCAATTTACTAAGAATTCTACCAACACCAGATTGACCATTAGTCCAAGTAAACTTAGACCCCAAAGAATCTGCTTCAAAAAGATCATTATCCTCCATCCAATCAGAAAACTCATTAATACAAGAGACATGAACCTCACGGCCTCCCTTCTTTTCAGCTTGACGAAGAACACAGTTGAAATCTCCCATTATCAGCCAAGGAGTTGTAGTATCCACAGCTGAAAGTTGAGACCATAATCTTCTTCGAAAAACTTGAATATAACTAGCATGAACAAAAGAGATTAAAACCCCCTCAGTTCTAACAGTAATTTCTTGCCTAGTCATATTAACCACCTCTGGCTCTTCAATATTAGCACTCCACAGGATCCAAAGATTCCCAATATTATGCATAGAAGAATTATGAACAACCTTCCTCATAAAACCAGTTAAATTTAACTTACAAATTACCTTGTCAGAGAACTTAATCTTTTGCTCAGCAACACAAAGAATCTCCGGCTTCAGATCATGAACAAGTTCACGTAACTTCTGCCCAGCCTCCACCTTTGCCACCCCATTAATATTCCAATAGAGCACACGCATCAGGAAACTATATTCTTTGAATTAGTACTAGCATCAGGAATCCTATCAGAATTCCGTTTATGTATAACTGGGGAGAATCCCTTTCTAACTCGAATTCCCAAATCATTGATCTCAGTTTCCGAATCAGACTTGGACTCCTTATTTGTACTTTATTGAGAAGTACTTTTCTGATCATTAGAAATCCGAAGCCTAATAGGTTTCCTAGATTTCTTTGGCTGCTCCACGGGTATGTCAGACCATTTAGACCCCCTAACACCTGACGAAGCCTTCTCTGGAGTGATTTCTTCATCTGAACTCTCCTCCCTTTGCTCATTGGATTGCTGCACAGAATCCAACCCCAACTCAGCAGACAAAACATTGAATTTATTAGGAGAAAGCACACAAGCATTCTCATTAATAGCTTTGTAGCGAGAAAAATTCTCAATATTGTCCACCACAACATCACATCCCTTCCTTCCTGAAGTTTCAAAAGGAGTAGAAGAAGAGCTAGCATTAGTCTTATCAGTGATAGAGTGATTAGTTCTAGCCAATTCACCACTCCCTACTGACTTAGCTGAGGTTCCAATTTCACCCACTGGTAACCTACTAGCTAATACTCCTTTCTCAGCTAACGCCTTCTTTGCTTTCTCTAAAGCTACAGACGCTGCATGAAAAACAGCTTCAGAAGAAGCTAGCTCATTCTCAAGCTGATTGGTTTCCTCCACACCAATAGCATTCTCCTCTACTTCACCTGGTAACACAGCAAGAACACCATCATGTTCCGCATTTTTTGAAGCATCATGCTTCGCATCTTTTGAAGCATTATCACCACCAAGAAAGTTCTCAGCATTCTTTCCTTTACGATGCCTCCTATTCCTAGCAGTTTGCCAGCCTTTGGAAGAATCTCCCTTTGCTGTAGTATCAGCCTTTGAAGAGTTATCATCACCCTTAGTTTGCCTCCTGCACTCATCATCATTGTGCCAAATAATGCAGCACTTCATACAGAATTTTGGAGCCCGTGGAATCTCCAAATATTGCCAGAAAGTACGTCCCCCAGCTGTAAGCTTGATTCTACTAGGAATGTGCTTCGCGAAATCCACATCCACCAAAACTGAGGCAAAGTTACCGTACTCTAGATTAAGAGTTCTCTGATCAACTACAATGGGAGTGCCTAATACCTTCCCCATAGATAACAAGTTCTTCTCTGTCCATAGTTCTGCATGGAGACATGGAAAGTGAACCCATACATTTGCATGGGAAGTTTTTTGACGTTCAGGATCAAAACCTGGGTACCAATCCATCAGTTTGAGCTCATGTTGATTTACATACCATTTAGTGCGACGAATCCTCTCTTTTGTTTCAGCATCATGTAACATAACCACGAAAAATCCTTTACTCATAGTCATAAACCTTGCTGAGCTAGGGTTTATCTGCCATTGATTAACCAAGCTGGATTTCACTTCCACAAACTTCAATCCCGTGAAGTTCAGGCGTGCAATAAAACTATGCTCAAAGGGTTTACATCCTTCTTGATAAAAATCAGCTGGAATAATAAGAGAAGGCTCTCCATCAATCAGAGTAGGGTTTGGCAAGCTATTAATATCAACACACGTAGGCTGCAAAGTCTGTTTTCCTTTTACTTTCTCCGCAAAAGATTGTTGCTGGGAAATAACCCTAGAAGAAGTTACTTGTGTTTCCTCAACCATGATGATCAGATTGAAAAAACG
Source organism: Papaver somniferum (assembly GCF_003573695.1). Lineage (NCBI taxonomy): Eukaryota > Viridiplantae > Streptophyta > Magnoliopsida > Ranunculales > Papaveraceae > Papaver > Papaver somniferum. Next base: position 105,470,029 of record NC_039367.1, on the reverse strand, counting down.
TTAAGAAAACGTGAAAAAAACAAAACCCTAGAGAAATCGCCAGACTTTCTCTTTCCTCATTTTTTTTCCATAATGGTCAGCTGCGCAAGTACAAGAGGATGGTTCAAAAGAATACACAAAAGTATTCAATTACAAATCAGCTTTACATTATAGCTTGGCTTAATAATTCTCTTGAACACTAACAATCTCTGTGGTTCGAACACGACTATACTACACTTCTTTATCTTTGATACTCTGAAAAGAGTGATCAAGTTTTGGCGCCGCTGCCGGGGATTGTTTAGTGTTCCTTAGAATTAAGTTCTGCATCGCTATTTTTAGTTTTGTTTTAGAGTTTGCTGATTTTTGTTGCTTCTTAACAGGGAGTAAGATAGCTCTAAAGACTTGGCGACATTAGGAGCTGTTACGGGTGCAGGGAGAAAGTGTTTTTGCTTCAGTTGTGATTAGGCTGAAATATTGCCGAAATCACAGCCATTTGGGTAACATTGTATCTGTTTCTTGTTTCTTTTGTGTGTGCAATATTCTAGGTCTGGTCATTTTAATCGACTACGTAACTATCACCGTTTAGCTAATAGGGTATTAGTGAATCACCCTAGTCATCCAATGGCAGGTGAATCTAAGAAATTAGCGTCTGAGGCTGAAGCTGCTAGAATAGTTGTTGAGGCCGTGGCCAATGCTGATGGACCTAGAACCCTTAGGGATTATTTGCAGCCGGAAAGGACTTCTACACCTTCTTGTATAGTTCTTCCGGCTAATGCTGGCAACGTGTCGATTAAGTATGGGCAGATACAAGCACTGCCTAAGTTTCATGGATTGGACTCCGAGAGTCCGTACATACATTTGAAAGAATTTGATGAGGTCTGTACTACTATGCCTTTTGTTGCTGCGACTCAAGATGTTGTAAAACTGAAATTGTTTCCATTCTCTCTAAAGGAGAAAGCTAAGACTTGGCTGCATTCTTTGCGACCAAACACTATTAGGACATGGAATGAAATGACTAGAGAGTTTCTGAAAAAGTTTTTTCCTATTCATAAAACCATCACTCTTCGCAAAAATATTATGAATTTTTCTCAAAGACTTACTTTCTAGCTGCCCTCATCATGGTTATGAAATTTGGAGAGTTATTAACTTCTTTTATGAGGGTCTGAATTCTGGTATGCGTCAGTTTGTTGAAATGATGTGTAATGGGAAATTTCTGAATTAGTCACCTGATGATGCTTGGAGTTATTTCGATTCGCTAGCTGAAAATGCCCAAAATTGGGATACTTCAGGCACAGCGGATATAAATAAGTCCAAACCCTTAGCTAGCTCTAGGCTTGGAATGTATGTGCTGAGTGAGGAAGATGATTTGAATGCGAAAATTGCTAGCTTGCATAGGAAATTTGATGTTATTCAGAAACCAAATGTAGTTAAGGTAGCTGACTCGGTAGAACATGTTTGTGGTATTTGCGAAAGTCTGGAACACTACACTAAGGATTGTCCTACAATCCCAGCATTTCAAGAAGTGTTACATGACCAAGCAAATGCCATGAATACATACAAAAGACCTTTTATCTCACCTTATTCAGAAACATATAATCCTAATTGGCGAAATCACCCTAATTTCTGTTGGAGAAATGTTCCTACTATGAATGATGTTAATGTTCCTCAAGGGTCTTCATCTAGTAATCCTTATGTGCCACCTCATAAGAAGACTCTTGAGGATGCTTTACAAACTTTTATGAAGGGACAGACTAAAATAAATCAGAATACTTTGCAGTTAGATGAGCTTAAAAATAGCATAGGACGTATTGAATCACGTCTCAATGTTAGGGAGAAAGGGACATTGCCTGCCCAAACTCAACCTAACCCGAAAGGCCAGTATGAAGCTAAAATTGAGAAAGCTAAGGTTGTTACAACACTTAGAAATAGTAAGGTGATAGAGACTACAATGAAGGTGAACGAACCTGAGAAATCTCCAAAACCCAAGGGCGGTGACTGTCACAGTGATACTGAAAATAAAAATTCTGATGTTGATAAGAAAATGCATGCTCCATTTCCTCATCGTTTGTTGTCTACTAAACCACCAACTGATAATAAGGATATTCTTGATGTTTTGCAGCAGGTGAAGGTTAACATTCCTCTCTTGAGTGTGATTAAGCAAATTCCAGCTTACGCCAAGTTCATAAAGAATCTTTGAACCGTTAAAAGGAAGTATAATGTGCAGAAAAAGGCATTCCTCACGGAACAGGTAAGTGTTATTCTTAAACACAACACTCCTCCCAAATATAAAGATCCGGGATGCCCTACTATTTCTTGTACAATAGGGAATTTCGTGATCAAACAAGCACTTTTGGATTTGGGAGCTAGTGTAAACCTCCTACCGTTCTCGGTGTATGAGCAGTTGGGCTTAGGTGGATTTCACTCTACAACTTGCGGACAGATCAGTTAAAGTACCGAGAGGGGTAGTTGAGGATGTGTTAGTTCAAATCGATAAATTTTACTATCCGGTGAATTTTATTATTTTGGATACTCAACCTATGGTTAATGCTAGTAATGAAATACCTATCATTTTAGGTCGCCCTTTCCTTGCAACTTCCAATGCTTTGATTAATTGTCGAAACGGTATAATGAATCTTTCGTTTGGTAACATGACCGTTGAATTAAACATCTTTGATGCATGCAAATACCCAAGTGGTGATGATGATATTCATGAGGTTAGTATGATTGAAACAATTGTGCAGGAAAAGTTATCTCATCTAGAAGCTAGGGATGCATTAGAATCCAGTTTTCTTAACCTTTTGGATTTCGATGAGGATGAATCCATTGAAGAAGTCAATTCCTTACTGGATTCATCCCCATTACTGGATACAGATAAGATGCGGTCTAGATTTGAATCACTTCCAATCAGTGAGACCAAGCCACTACCCTCATCCATAGAATTCCCAAAATATGCTTTTTTGGGTCAAAATGAAACATTTCCAGTAATCATATCAGCTGAACTTAATGAAGAGCAGGAAGCGATGCTTTTGGATGTTCTTAGGAAGCACAGAAGTGCCATAGGATGGACTATTGCAGACCTGAAAGGAATTGACCCTAGTATTTATACGCATAAGATTAACTTGGAAGAGAATGCAAGACCTTGTCGACAAGGTCAGCGTAGGTTGAATCCTCACATGAAAGATGTTGTTAAAGCTGAAATTCTTAAGCTATTAGATGTAGGTATGATCTATCCTATTCTTAAGCTATTAGATGTAGGTTTGGAGTTCAAACCAACAATTTGGCTGAATTATTTTGTATCATAGTTGGTTTGGAACGGGCCATCAAGTTTGAAAGCCAAAATATTTGCATTAGAACAGACTCTATGAGTGCTGTTTTGGTGTTCTCCGGCGACAACAATGAAGTTCCTTGGTTTCTTCATTCTAGATGGATGGATGTGAGAGCTAGATATAATAATATTCGCTTTGTTCAATCTTATAGAGAAGCAAAATTTGCGGTAGATTGTATGGCGAAGAGGGGTTGCTTGTTGGAGGAAGGCGAAGGTTTAAGTTATGATAATAGGCCAGATTTCCTTTTGACTATTGAGTTACCTAATGTATCTTATTTTCGTTTTACTTAGTTTGTAAGTTTTTGGGGTGTTTTGCCTCTTTTGTTACAAATGTTGATGTAATTTTTGCTATTTATTAATACATTTTGGACTTACCAAAAAAAAATAATCCTATTTCTGATAGTGAATGGGTCAGTCCAACCCAAGTAGTTCCTAAGAAATCTGGTATTACAGTTGTTGAGAATGCAAAAAAATGAACTGATTCCAACTAGGAAGGTCACTGGTTGGCGTGTTTGCATTGATTATCGCAAGTTGAATTCTGTTAGTAGGAAAGATCATTTTCCTTTGCCGTTTATTGATGAAATTCTTGAGCGACTTGCATGTCATAAGTTTTATTGCTTTCTCGACGGATACTCGGGTTATAATCAAGTGGAGATTGCTCGAGAAGATCAGGAAAAAATAACTTTTACATGCCCATATGGAATCTTTGCTTACAGACGAATGCCCTTTGGGTTATGCAATGCACCAGCGACGTTCCAACGTCTCATGCTAAGTATTTTTTCCGATATGGTCGGTAAGAATTTGGAAGTATGTATGGATGATTTTTCAATCTTTGGTGATAGTTTTATTGATTGCTTGCATCACTTAGAATTAGCTCTGATTCGTTGCACTGAAACAAATCTTGTTCTCAACTGGGAAAAGTGTAACTTTATGGTTTCTAGAGGAAATGTGTTAGGTCATGTTGTTTCATCTCAGGGACTTGAGGTAGATAAAGCTAAAACTGACATGACTTCACATTTGGTAGACCCAAAGAATGTTAAGGAAATAAGGTCTTTTCTTGGACATGCGGGATTTTACCAAAGGTTCGTTAAGGACTTTAGTAAAATCTCCAGGCCCCTGTGCAATCTTTTATCAAAATACAAAGACTTTGTGTTTGATGAAGAGTGCAAAATAGCTTTTGAAAAGCTAAAGACCTTATTGACTACAGCTCCAATCATTCAACCCCCCAATTGGTTGTAACTGTTTGAGATAATGTGTGATGCTAGCGACTTTGCGATTGGAGCTGTTTTAGGACAGAGAGTTCAAAAGTTACCATGTGTTATTTATTATGCAAGTCGTACTTTAAATGACGCACAATGTAACTATTCCACTACGGAAAAAGAGTTTATGTCTGTTGTGTTTGCTTTGAATAAGTTCAGGTCATATCTAGTCGGATCTAAAGTTATTGTGTACACTGACCATGCTGCTCTTAAGCATCTTCAGTCAAAGAAAGATGCGAAACCTAGACTGATTAGGTGGATTCTTATTTTGCAAGAATTCAATCTAGAAATCAGAGATAAGAAAGGATTTGAGAATGTGGTGGTTGATCATCTATCGAGGATAGTACTTGAGTCGTCTTTTCAAAGTGATGTGGTCGAAACTTTTCCTGATGAACAATTATTTAGTGTGTCACTAACACCTTGGTATGCAGACATTGCAAACTATCTTGTTGTAGGTGACATTCCAGCCCATTGGACTCAACAAGACAAGACAAAGTTCTTTGCTGAAGTGCAAAATTTTCTGTGGGACGATCCGTTTCTGTTTAAAGTTTGTCCGGATCAGCTGATTCGAAGGTGTGTACCAGAGTTTGAACACCAAAGCATCTTGAATTTCAGTCATTCTAGTGCAAGTGGAGGACATTTCTCAGGTAAGAAAACTGCCCTGAAAATTCTGCAATGTGGTTTTTACTGGCCGACTCTTTTCAAAGATGCATACTTGTTTGGCAAAGCATGTGAAAAATGCCAAAAGGTAGGAAGAAATTCTCGACGAGATATGATGCCATTAAATCCTATTTTGATTGTCGAAATTTTTTATGTATGGGGCATAGACTTTATGGGCCCATTTCCTTCTTCTTATGGTTATCAATATATATTGGTTGATGTTGACTATTTATCTAAATGGATAGAAGTTGTTGCTTGCAGGGATAATGATAGTAGGGTTGTTACTAAGTTTCTGAAAGATAACATTTTGTCTCGATTTGGCACCCCTAGGGCTATTATTAGTGATAGAGGTACTCATTTTTGTAACAAATCCTTTGAAAAGCTAATGAAATCATATGGCATTACTCATAAAATAGCTACAACATATCATCCTCAAACGAGTGGTCAAGTAGAAGTTTCCAACAGAGAGATAAAAGCCATATTGCATAAGACTGTAAACCCAAATCGCAAGGATTGGTCACTACGACTTATCAATGTGTTGTGGGCTTATAGAACAGCTTTTAAAACTCCATTAGGAATGTCTCCTTATAGTCTTGTATTCGGAAAAGCATGTCATCTACCTGTAGAGTTAGAACACAAATCTTATTGAGCAATCAAAAAGCTTAATTTTGACCTAGATAAGGCTGGGGAACGAAGGAAATTGCAGCTAAATGAGCTCGAAGAAATCAGAAACGAGGCTTATAATACTTCTAAGAACTGTAAAGTTAAATGAAAATGTTTCATGATAAACATATTAATTGGAAAACATTTTAACCTTTAGATAAAGTTCTTCTTTATGATTCTCGATTATATTTATTTCCTGACAAGCTTAAATCTCGATGGACAGGTCCATTTACTGTTAAGAATGTCTTTCCTTATGGTACTGTTGAGATTGAAAATCCAAATAATGACAATATTTTTAAGGTTAATGGGCAGAGGTTGAAGCCATTTTTGGAACTTGTGAATCCAAAAGTCGATACCATGACTCTTGAGGATCCTTCTTATGTTTGATTGGCTATGTTTTGCAGATGTCTGTCTGGAGACATAAAATTCAGCGCTTTAGGAAGACAACCCTCTTCTGATGTGTTTGTGGGTATCACATATGGAAGCCCTCACGAGACAGACTCGTCCTCTTGTGCGAGCTTGAGGTTTAAAGGCTTCTTGCATGGGCTAATTGCAACCGAACTGACCTGCGACAGTGGTAAAATAATGTAGTTTTGTTTTATTTTCTTTCTTTTATTTGTCATGAATAATATGTTTGTGCTTGGATGATTACCTCTTTCCACCTATTGAACTGTTTTTAACCACTGCCACATTGAGGACAATGTAGAAATTAGGTTGGGGGTAGGGTAAATTAAATCCATGCTTTTATGATTCTCTGTCTGCATATTCAGGTTTCATTGTTTCATTGTTTGCTTGTGGTTTTTAATCCAATAAAAAAAATGAAATGAAAAAATGAAGTGAAAATTTTACATGATAAGATCAGCTGTTTAGCGATCTTTCTACACCAGTGTTTAGTGGTTTTGTATAGCTGTTTAGCGGACATTTTTAATCCATCTGTTTAGCGGATTCGTCTAGTTGTTTAGCAGACACCCTTAATCCAGCTGTTTAGCGCATTTGTCTTGATGTTTAGCGGACATTTCTCAACCACTGTTTAGTGGTTCCGTCTAGCTGTTTAGCAGACGTCTCTCCATATCCAGCTGTGTAGCGGATATACTTTTTTCTTGTTTTGCTCGGAACTATCAAAATGTAAGTGTGGGGGAGATTGATAAGCACGTAAGTGCGACATTTTTATACCCATATTTATACTAGCTAGGTCTCAATATTTGGCTAGTAATATTGTTTTAAGTCATTTACAGGAATTACAAATGAAACCTGTTCACCCGGAAAAGAAATGGCTAAACGATGAGCTGAATGGCGTTTGCGACAACAAAGCTCAAGGCAACAAAAGAGGACGGGCCTGTGGTGGTCTGCCTTGTACACCCAGGTGGCAGCTCTTCCACCACATTCTTTTTGTGTTATTATTACAACCATTTTCAATGGCGAGAGATCGAGATTCAGTGAGAAAGAGCCAGGAGATGCAGGTGCTTATTATTTCGAATTCCTACAGTTTCAACGAGAGTGGATCTGTGGAGTTTTGGGGTCGAAATTCAAGCCAATCATTTCGTTCTTTTTTCAAACAACATCGATTGAATCTGGGAGTTTATTCCATGAGTTCGATTGATGGATTCTGGGGGTTTGTTTGGTTCCGTTTCAGTGTAATTGAGATATGGAATTGGGCATAAGTGAAGCGTTTTCATGGCATGAACGAAGAGTTTATAGAGTGGTATTGAATGGCAGTTTGGTATTGCTGCTGGTTTACATTTCATATGGGATTTTGTGAGAATCTGATTATGGCTTGAAATGGGTTTGATTTGGGAATTTTGTGTAAAACAAGGATGAAGGCGTGAGATGAATTCCGTTGTGAAATTGAAGTAGCAACCGGTGATGATTTGGTTTGGTGCTGGATCGGGACTCAAGTTCAGTTGATGAGAGAAGCATTTAGATGAGGTCTTGATGTAAACTGAGAATGGTTTTGTTTAGCAGGATTGGGTATGTATCAGGGAATGGAATATGGGTTTTGACCTAATTTCGGTGTTAATCCATCTGTGTGAAGTATTGCTCGAGCCATACAATTGAAGAAGAACTGTTGGAGCAATTTCCAGTGTTAACATCAACAGATTTGGGGGTTTAGTGTGGCAGTGATAAAGCAAGGATTTCCGGTGGTGGTTGTTAAGACATGAAGAGAGTACTGCAGTTGAAGTTTGCCGTGACAGGTCTCAAATGTTAATCTTTCCAGATTTTTAGCAGCAGATGGAAATTGGGGTTCGTTAGTATGGTATGAAATGTTGAGCTGTTGTGCTCGGTGGGTGAACTGGTTGCAACCAGATTTGTGGCCTGAGATTGGAAGTCATGGTCTGTGCTTGGATCGGGTTTAAACTAGGATTTTGTTTGGTCCAGTGTGGAGTCTCCGCCGCACCTACTCAAGAGAGGAGTCGAATACAGGTAGTCAACAACTGATTTCATCTATCTTTAGGCAGAAACAGGAGGAAGAGATTACAACTATTTTCTATGTACTGAATGAAGAGATGAATACGGGTTGGATTTCATCTATCTTTAGGCAGAAACAGGAGGAAGAGATTACAACTATTTTCTATGTACTGAATGAAGAGATGAATACGGGTTGGTTCAGGTCTTTTTGGCATGAATATAAGACTAATTCATTGAGCTAGAAGTCAGAGAAGGAGTCAAGTTGTTGCTTTATAAATGGAGAAGAAGAACCAACCAAAAGGGTACGATTGAATACTCCAATCTTAATTTTCTTCTGCTTTCTATTGAGTTCAGTTCTTTTTAGTTCCATTATGTGTTAGAGTTTTTGATTCAATACTTTTAATGGCTATCTACAAAACAATGAGAAGCTAAACCCCTCATTGCCAAGACAAGAAGGGAAGCTTAGCGGGTTCTAGTATTCTTTACAGTGTCTGAATTTCATGTTTTAGTCCATTTCTTTGTCTTGGTTTGATTGCATTTTTGTGTTGATGATGTCTACAAACTTCTTAGATTCATTGTGAATTATGGATACATTGAATGCTAGGGAATCCGTGTGACATTTCTCAATTGAGCTTTATTTTAGAAACGTAATTAATCAGTCAGGATATGGTATTTGTTTTAGTTATTTTAAAATCCCAATTTGCTATATCTTCCGGGTAGAACGAATCATTATTCAGTTCTGTTCGAGTTATAATTTGATCACATGATACTTGAATACATTAGGTGGAACCTCAAAGTCTTGGTAGATACAACAATCACTTATTCCTTTCTTTTACAAATATTGTTCTCTGTTTTCTCAATTACAAATCAGCTTTACATTATAGTTTGGTTTAATAATTCTCTTGAACACCAACAATCTCTATGGTTCGAACACGACTATACTATTCTCTTCTTATAGGCGGCTGAAGAATGCAAAAATTTGGACGTCCAGAAATTCAAGGGGAAGTTATTGCATGAAAGGACATGTGGGGACCACCCAATCGGTACATGCAAAAATGGCGGCGTTACGTGAGTTTTCTTCCAATCCTACCAAATGGTAGAATATGAAAGAAAAGGGGCAAACTGTGAATACCAATATTCTGCGGAGCACGTGTCACGATCTCAATGGTCGCATACAAGATAACTGTGTATCCCTCGCTATACAGAGGAATCCAAGTGACAGAGGTTACATTCGTAGATCTACTTTATCTTGTCCCAAGAAAGGATGCCTCGATGTCTAAGATGAAATAAGTAAAAGCCTAGTCTATGCGGAGGCAGCTGGCGAAGGGACAGAGGTAGATAACATATCTAACCAGCATTAAATACACAAATCTCTTATCTACACGCATAATCAAAGCACGTAGAGAGAGATGATGTGGCGGAATCAGATTGGCAGAGGATGGCGGTGAACGAAGGTGCAATCTGTACTGAGGTTGGGAAGTTCACGAAGGAACGTGGGTCAGCTGAGGTGGCAGAGTTCGACTGGAGAAAGCACGCGGCGAACGAAGGTACCATATGTGCGAAAGGTAATATCAGGAAACGATGGACCCAGAGGAAGCAAAGATATACTTGGAGCAGAAGGAGCTATAAATACCAAGCCTCACGAACAAACTAAGGGCAATCAATTCCTAGGAGAAGAAGATCTAGTCTTAAGCTTATACCTCTTTAATGTTTAGAACTTAAGTAATGACTTCGACTTGAGTTATCTTTATTACTTTGGAAATCATTTAAGATCTTTTGTAACCACTACAACATAATACAAACAAATCACTCATTACCCCGTGGATGTAGACGAAAGTCGAACCACGTAATATCTTGTGTCTCATGATAACTTAGTAGCATTTACTTTACATTAGTGTTCTTTGTTATTATTGTGATCTTCGATATCTTTCATTACTTAGCATCATCATTTCAACTGAGGCATCGATACTACTTAGTATCTGATTCTCCGAACTGTATACATTACGTAGACTACGGGAAAATGAGTAGTCACAAGAAGCATGGCTAACAAGACGCATGCGGATGAACACAAATATTCTAAAGCTGACAAAGGTAAGAATATCAAACGCAACCTGAATCCGCCAATACTTTAATTATGGGTGACTGTTATGTTTGTAAAATTCCTAGCCATTTGGCATTAAATTGCAGAGAACATAAAAACCTTAAAGTTGATGTTAATTTAGCTAAAACAAACTAGGACGAGTTTTTTGCAATGGTTTCAGACATTATTTTAATAAAAAATGTGACAGAACGGTGGGTGGACTCTGGAGCCACCAAGCATGTATACAGAAACGAGACATGTTCACCTCCTATCAGGGGATATGGGATATCGAGAAACTCTATATGGGTAACTCGTCTGCAATAGAGGTTGCATGAAAGGGAAAGGTCAAATGAAGTTCTTCATGTTTCGGATCTATGCAAGAATCTTGTTCTGTTGTAGATGGTAAAAGATTTAATTAATTAACATAGTAATTAGATCTGGAAAACTTGTTGTAACTAAGGGCAGCGATTTTAGGCAAAAGTTATAAGACTTATGATCTATATAAGCTTAACGGAAAATCTGATAAAGTGAACATATTTGATTCTTGTTTTGTGTGTCATTGAATGTGTCGCATGGTAGACTTAGAACTGTAAACTTGTACGTCAATGCATAAATTGGCTAGCATAGGATATACCCAAATTTAGTTTGGGTTTTGAACACAAAAGTGAAACCAGTCTAGAATAAAAATATGCTAGAAAACTTTTTAGCAAAATTGTTCAGAGTAATTCTAAGACCTTAGTATTCAGTTAGACCTTGTTGACATGAAATCAACCGAAACAAAGGTGGTAAAAAGTAGTATATAATTTTCGTAGATGATTGTACAAGGTACTATATTGTATACTTGCTTAGGGGTAAGGATGATGCCTTAGAAGCCTTAAGATATAACTTGAAGTTGAAATCCAATTACTGTTACCATTAAAAGGGTTAGGTCTGAACGCGGTGACAAGTATAAAATTCCTATAACAGAATTACTTGTTAAATGGCATTATTCATGAGGTCACACCTTCTTATTCACCATAGTCTAATGGTATAGTTAAACGTCGGAATAGAATTATTAAGGAGATGATACATGCCATGTTGATTAGTTTGGGGTTATCTGGCAACTTTTGGGGGGAGGTCGTCCCTTCAGCTTGTTATATCATGAATAGAGTATCTTTTAAAGGATCAAAGTAAACTACATATGAGTTGTGGAAAGGTAAACAACCTTCTTATGCACACGTCAAAGTGTCGGGGTGTTTAGTTAATATTTTCATTCCTCCTCCTAAAAGAACTAAAATGCGACCCAAAACTGTTGACTGTGTCTTCATAGGGTATACTGGGTATACTACTACATATAGATTTTTGGTTGTGAGTTATGATTTTTTTGATATTGATATGAACACTACTATGGAGTCTTGGGATGTTGAGTTCTTTGAAAATGTTTATTTGAAACTGGTCCCTCATTAGAGATGTGTTGTTGATCCCCTAGATGTCCTTTTCACTAGTCAAATTTTAGCTTCAAAGGAATATGAAGTAGAGGTTGAGCCTATGAGAAGTAAAAGGATTAGAACTGAAACTTCTTATGGACCTAACTTCATAACATGCCTATCATAGTCATAGCTAAAGACTTGTAAAGAATCCATAACATCTACTGAAACCCCATTTATGGTAAGAAGCTTCATTTATTGAAATGGAATCAGTCCGTCAAAACCAGACTTTGGAGCTTGCTAGTTTACATCCAGGGAGTAAGACCATAGGATGTAAATGAGTCTTTAATAGGAAACGTAAGGTGTATGAAACTGTAGAAGAATATAAGGCTAGGTCGGTAGCTAAAGGATATAAACTAAAAGAAGTTGTATATTTCCATGATTCGGAATCACTTTGTTAGAATGCTAATTGTTATTGATGCCATACACAACTTAGAGATACATCATACGATGTTAAGACATCTTTTCTAAATCGTGAATTAGATAAATAATTTTACTTAGACCAACTTGAGGACTTTGTAGTGAAAGGTTGTGAAGAAAAAGTTTGTAAACTGAACAAATATTTGTACGGTTTGAAATAAGCACCTAACAAGTACATGAAAACTTTGATCATGTGATAATGAGTAGTGAATTTAAGTTTATGGATCTGACAAGTGTAATTACACTAAATTATATAAGGTTTCCTCTGTGGTTGTATGCTTGTATGTTGATGATATGCTTATACTTGATACAAACGTATTTGTGATGAATTCCACTAAAAGTACGTTTAATGAGAAATTTTACTTAATACATTTAGGTCTTATTGATGGGATCTTAGGGATGAGAATTAAAAGATTTTCTAATGGTTATATTCTTAGTCGTTCCCATTATGTTGAATGTGCTTAAGAGATACAATCAGTTCGATTGTAATCCTTTTTGTACTCTATACAATCATTCTTGTAGACTCAAGAAGAATAAGGGTGACGGAGTATCACAACTATAATACTAAAGAGTTATAGGAAGTCTGATAAATTTAATGAACTGTAAGAGTTCAAACATTTCCTATAGTTTGAGTGAGTTAAGCAGGTATACTTTTAATCCAGGGAAGGATCATTGGGATGCACTGATTAGAGTATTACGGTACTTATACTCTACGATCTTTTGTTTGAATTATGTAAGGTATCTTGCTGTCCTTGAGGGATATTGTGAAGCAAACTGGATCATTGACTCAAAGTAATCTAACTTTATGAAATCTGAAGGTGGGTTTGTTTCTGGAAGATTTCCAGACATGTATTTCTCAATTCATTATGGAATCTGAGTTTCTGTGTTAGATAAAGCAGGAGAGGAGGATGAGTGCCTAGATGTTTTTTAGAAGACATTTCTCTCTGGCATAGGCCTGTGCCATCTATATCTATAATATATTAGTCAAGCTGTAATATCTAAATCTAAAAATAATTAATCTAAAACAATCTTTATTTCCATTGGTTGGATAAAGTCAAAGGAAAATACCGCGGATCCTTTGACGAAAGGTTTGTCCAAATAGATAGTTAAGCTCATAAATTAAACTTTACATGAAGGTGTTGATGGTGGATTTTCGACAAAGGTCAAAATCGTAAAATCATGATACTACATGTTTCTGACCCGGCTTCAGGAACGCATGTGACGATTCATATTTTATGATCCGTGAATCATTTCACGATCTCTGATCGAGTTCCTCTCAGAGCCATGATGAATATGTTTCTCGAAAGGCCTCCCGCTAGCTGAGCGTTTGATGCTACACATTTCATCATGCCCTCTATGTAGAATAACATGATTGGGCGGTCCTCTGGACATAATTGTTTGTCGGAGGGCTTAACGCCTTCAGGACGTCGGCGATACTCGTTCTTCCCTGACTACATAGAGAGACCCCCCTCTACATAGAAGAACGATTGGGCGGTCCTCATACATAATTGTTTGTTGAGAGGGCTTAACGCCTTCAGGACGTCGGCGACACTCGATGTTCCCTGACTATGTAGAGAGACCGTGTATAGATTCAGGCGGCTCTACTACATAATTATTTGTTGAGGGGCAAAATGCCTTTAGGACGTCAACAACGATGCACGTTGTTCCCTGACTGTGCACCTTTCAGAACGAGTATGATGCTTCAACTATCTCATATCTCAATTCTACAATAGATTAATTCTACCCTGACATTCATCCACTGAAATCCTAGAAAATAATCTATTTTATCTCATTACTATGTTCCATGGCTGATCCCCGGCTGATTCCATGGATTATTAATAGATAACCAATTTATCTCATTACTCTGTTCCCTGAATCCCCGACTGGATTTCATGGATTAGTAATAGATGCACAATTTATAATTATCACTCCATTTCATGAATAATTCTCCGATGAATTTCATGAATTAGTAATAATTACTTAACAATCAGGCATCTGGACTATCACTGAGTAAGCCCCGATAAAATGGTGCAAGTGTACTCAATAATGATGCACGAACGAGCACCCAAATGCGCAAATAAGCATTCATAAATATGGACAAACGAGGAATCCTACACAAAATAGGAGAGAGAAACTAATATTAAAAAAATAATAAAAGAGGCGCCTGGGGGACCGGGACCACCGGCCGGCCGGTCATGCCGCCGTGGCCGGTCCCCCACGCCTCTTCCCTTTATTTTTCTTGTTTTCTTATTTTCATGAACTCATGAAAACCCCTTCATTCGAGCAAATTTCCTTGTTTGAGCAAAACTCACGGTTTCTCCATATTTTCACGGTTTCATGAAAAATAATAAAATAGGGAAAGGTGTTGCGGGACCGGGCTACCTAGTCGGCCGGCCATGCCCTGGTCGTGGCCGGTCCCACACCTTGCAATCCCTTGTTTCCATAATTATTATTTCCTTTCATCTCATGAAACTCCAGTGTTTGAGCAAAAAACCCTAATTTTCAATATTTGCTCAAATATTGCTCAAACCATGAAAATCCAAAAAGTTAAATGGTCACATGACCGACTATGCTATTTGCGAAAAATATTAAAATATTATTATTTTAATATTCTCAAAATATTGATCAAACCAGCAAAGTTCTACTTGCTCATTCGAGCAAAATCAAGAATTTTAGTCAAAGATCAAACTCTTCTGAAAATCCAAAATATTTCTCAAACGCACACCAGAAAATACCAAAACTTTCAGTACTGATACACGGAAGTTAGGGTGACACAGGCATGCTTCCTTGACCGACCAAGTCCGGCCCTAAGGCTTGCAAGGAGCCGGTCCCACACATCTTTATAATTTTGACCTAATTTGCTCAATTGCTTATATTGGGTCCAAACTCTTTCCAGCCAACTTGGAATTTTCTTAAACGACCATCAGTCGGCCCCAAGACCACCAAGGGCCGGTCTCATGCCCTCTTGGTCGGTCTCTGACTTCTCCATAATTAGGTTTATCACCTAGCGCTCACACGAGCATTATTCTAATAAATGATCAACACCAGCACTTGATCATTCTTTCACCAACCGGTCAACCAAAGACCCTGGTGCACGCTCATTCGAGCACTTGGGCACCACATGGACGTCCATCATCCCATGTGGTCCGTTCCTCCCTTACTCATGACCTATTTTCAGCAATTCATCAATTGACGAATAATTTATTAAAAATTAGGGATTCGAACAAACGCTCCACAAATCATCATTCTGAGCAAGTTCAAACACTAATAAATTTATGTTGATCCAGCAATCAACATCTGGACTAATCATATAATATTTGGTAGTCTACCAATATTTTAATTAATATTTTATTGGGTCACGTTACCAATACATAATTCGTCAAATTGAGAAATACTTGCTCAGTTGCTCGAATATTGATCAAACTATCAATATTCAGTAATTCGTCGAATTGAGCAATACTTGCTCAAATGCTCGAATATTGATCCAAATATCAATATTCAGTAATTCGTCGAATCGAGCAATACTTGCTCAGTTGTTCAAATTTACAATATTCGCTCAGACGAGCAATATCAACATAAGAACTGTATGTATGTTTGAAAATGCGTGGGTCTAACAACCTCACCCAATATTTCAATTAGCAATCTGTATGGACTAACTCTAATATACTTTTAAGAGAATCAACTAGACAGTCAGACTCAATCTTAATAAAAAGTATATCAAGGAGTTAATATCTCGACCAAAGGTTGGATTTTACAATTGATTGATACAACGTACAGCCTGTGATATTTCAATTATATAACGAAATATAATGCGGAATAGAAATAACACAGACACCAGAAGTTTTGTTAATGAGGAAACCGCAAGTGCAGAAAAACCCCGAGACCTAGTCCAGATTGAACAACACACTGTATTAAGACGCTACAGACACTAGCCTACTACAAACTAACTTCGGTCTGGACTATAGTTGAACCCCAATCAATCTCACACTGATTCAAGGTACAGTTGCACACCTTACGTCTCTGACCCCAGCAGGATGCTACGCACTTGATTCCCTTAGCTGATCTCACCCACAACCAAGAGTTGCTACGACCCAAAGTCGAAGACTTGATTAAACAAATTTGTATCACACAGAAAAGTCTACGGTAATAAATAAATCTGTCTCCCACAGATAAACCTACGAATTTTGTTCCGTCTTTTGATAAAATCAAGATGAACAGGAACTAATCGATAACCCAGACTTATATTCCCGAAGAATAACCTAGAATTATCAATCACCTCACAATAATCTTAATCGTACGGTAGCGAAACAAGATATCGCAGAGTCATAAACAATGAGACGAAGATGTTTGTGATTTCTTTTTATCTTGCCCTATCGGAGATATAATCTCAAGTCAATTCTTTCAATTGAACTCGTACGATAGAAAATGGCAAGATCAGATCGCTCAACTACAAGAGAAGTAGTTTCGTCTGGCTTCATAATCCCAATGAAGTCTTTAAGTCGTTAACCTACAGGGTCTCAAGAAGAAACCTAAGGTTAAAGGAGAACCGAATCTAGCTAAACCAACTAGTATCACACAGGAGGTGTGGGGATTAGTTTTTCCAGTTGCTAGAGTTCTCCTTTTATATAGTTTTCAAATCAGGGTTTGCAATCAATGTTAGCTTAGTAACAAAGCATTCAATATTCACCTTTAGATGAAAACCTGATTAGATACATGCTAATATCTTTTAACCGTTATATTGAAACTTAGCTTGTCATACACAAATGAAATGTATTTCATTTAGGTTTGAGTAACCGTACCTAAACGTGTACACTTAGTCGGTTCACAAATAGTTGACCAATGCTTAGCCATATGAGCACTTCCATATTAACCGTATTCATCTTCTTTACAACTAGTTCAAATGACTTCAAAAGAACTAGTTGAAGTGTTGTTCAATTGCTTAGGTCTTTATACATAGACACAATTGAAACAAAATCGGTTTGATTCATTTGAATCAATTCATGAACAATATAGCCACGGTTTGCAAAGATTGCATTCCTTATAATTTATTGTTTAAGTTCATGAACTACCGATTTGAGAAAATAACCAGCTTAAGTACGCATACGGGTATGCGTAACTTAGCAACCAGATTGAGTTGTTTTTGGTTTCCAAACTCAGCAGAATTTTTCGGGTAGAAAAGTTCCGCTAGTACGCATACGGGTACGCGTACCTAAGGTGACTGGTTTACTAGTTTGTTAACTACAAACTCATCAGAATTTTTCGGGAGGAAAAGTTCCGCCTGTACGCGTACCCAACCTGTCTCCTTTACCAATTCCGTATGCACACATATGCACACACCTGGTTTCCGATACATGGATTTATACACTAATGTGCGAACACACTATATATGCTTATATCCATAGATGGTTACATAATCTCAACTCTACATTCCAATCTAATCACAACTATCGTCATCAAAGCAATTTTCAAGAGATTGAAACGTCATCATGACTTTCGTCACGTGCAAAGATGAAAATGGTTAAAGTGAAAGCCTACCAACACATATTTCGAGAAATAGATAGGCGAGATAAACTCGGCTCGGAATATCAAATGTGTATGTATGAAAACTATCATACTTATACGACTTTTGTCTCAACAGTAGGAGATAGAGTAGATAGACTTTTGAGTTATAGATAATTTCAAGTCTCCACATACCTTTTAATCGGATGAAGTTCCACTGGTTCCTTGAGTAATTCTTCGTCTTCGTAAGATGATCGTCGTGGAGTCTGGAGCTCAACTACACTTAACTATCCTAGTCCGAGACTTAGCTATAAGTAGACTAGAAATCAAGACATATAGTTTTAACAACTAAATTTGACAAACAAGCTTGAGATAGCAACGCTTGTGAGTTAGACCGAGCAATGCTCTAACAATCTTCCCCTTTGTCAATTTTAGTGACAAAACTATCAATACATATGGATTACAAAATAAATAAAACTTTGTAGCTTCTCGTCCACATGCTTGATCTCCTTGGTGCTTCAACATTACTTGAAAACTTTGTATTTTCCAAGTACTCCCATGATTCCATAGATGTTCAGTTCAGTATCATAGTTATTGAAGATCTGTAGCCATAACAATGAGAAAACAAAAGCTCTCGATCATTGTTATACAGTGTCATAGTATTATTACACAATATCAAAGTTCAATTGTATCACAACTTTGACAATAATACTATCGTGATACGTATCACTCCCCCTTAGTCAATACTTTCATCTCAACATGAAAACCACTCCCCCTTACATAATGATCCGAAAACCATATGTATTTGTAGTGTGAACTACACATTAATTCTCCCCCTTTTTGTCAATAAAATTGGCAAAGGTACGAAAACGGGATCCTAATGAAATTTCCACGAAGATGCTTAAAGACCAAAGAAAAGTACATATCAACTTTGTTTAGATGTAATCATATAACCGAAGCTAAATGCATTCATCAAGGAGTTTATAAAGATACAAGATAACTCCTAAAATATTCCACAACCGCACTCCCCACAAAGATATGGAAATTAAGCGCAAGTTCAAAAGAACTCTCCCACATTTGATGTCATTCCCGAAAGAACAACAAGAGCGACCTTACTTTCACAAGAAAAGAAGGATTTCTTTGGACATCAGAAAATCACAAAGGAAATGAATTTGTATCCAAAATTCTCAATTAAATTAATCCCAAGAAAACCCATAATTAATTTAATTGGAATACTCAACCAAGTTAACCACAAACGAATTCATGATTAGTTTAGTTGGAAATGCTCACATAAGAAGACTTATGGAGCCGCACAATATATACATAAAAAATGGATCAAGGAAGATCAATACTGCGGAATGGACAAAGATTCATTTTATTTTCATCACTATTTTCATAAGGACATATAATAGACATAATCTTTGTAGACAAAAATTCATCCTATCTTCCATCAATTATTTGCATAACAACGTAATAGGTTCAATTTTGGTTTTGTCAAAAGTTCATCAATCTTTTATCAATACATGCATATCGATATATGAATGAGATAACTTTCGACATCGTATGGGACAATCATAGTTCACGGACTCAAACACACGTATCCCATTACATATTGCAATATATAAAACCATAAAGATTAATACTGCAAAAATCATCTTCCAAATCAACTTTAGAATTTAAATAAATAAATCTACAAACATTGCAAGATGAAAACGTTTGGTCATAGCTATGTGCACTCACAATAACGGCTATTCCAAACTCTAGTTATCCTTCTTAAAAAAAACTAGAATAAAAAATTCTTTTAAGAAGTTTCCTAGACATTAAGATCTTTGAAAAATTCCTTGTCATCCCCGAACTCTTTGTCGTCAACAGCCATTGGGACATATGGTTCATGTAGGAATGAGTCAATACCAATGAACCTTCTTGACTGAAGTTGTCGAACCAGGGCCTTCTGAATTTCTAGTGTTCTTAAAACACAAGCCTTTATTTGATGAATCTCTTTCCTTGTCTGCTTCAACTCTTCAAGAACATCAGAAAACTTCTGAGAATTTGAAGGAACATCTCTTGGATTCCTCACATTCCTTCTTTTTCTTTTAAAAGTTCGAGACAATGGAGATCTCTCTTTTTCCTTAGTGATTGATGGATTAGCAATCATATTGATATCTTTTCTATCAGAAGACATGATGCTTGGAGTATCCATATACACACGGTTTTGTGAGAGGAAATCACAATCAAAAATCAACAAGCATTCTTAAGATATAAAGAGTGTCAGAGAAGGAAAAGGTATGTTGGGTTTCTAAACCTTTAAAAGGTTTGTGTACGACAGCTCACAGCCCTATAAACAGTGGAATTGTCGATAATAACCCTTTATTTTTGATTAAACAGGAAAACCCCTTCCAACATGAAAGAATTCCATACTCAAAAACAAAAATTAAGAAAACCAAAACACAAATTTTTCTTAAAGCCTGAGGTGTGCATAATCTTGTCTATTTTAATCAGGAACATGAGACAAGATGCACGAGGATAACACAATCAAGTTGTGATACGGTGAACAACGATTTGTCCATCATAATCTTTCTAAGAGTTTTTTTTTTTGCTAGGTCAAAATGGTTTATTAAAGCAAAAAACGTAATTTCAAGAATTACAAAATGGGAGGCTCAAGGCCTCCCCACCCCCATAAACCAAAGGGGAGAAAAAATAACCTAAAAAAATACTAAAAGCTCATGAAGAGCTCCTAAACACAAATAACTAACCAAAAGAAGAAAAAACCGAGCTTAATAACGTTATCACGCCTTTCCCACCCTGAAATTCTTCTTCTTAGGTTGGAAACCAGCTAATAATTCTGCCAAAACATCAGGGTCACCATAAAACTCATTATACTCATCATCATAAGTATCATCATATTCAGCTTCATCTGAAGCATAATTACCTCCAGGAACAAGCTTAATTGGAGTTTGGGGTTTTTTCTTTGAGACTCTCTCCAACATCTCCTTTGTTTCCTTAAAATACTCCTTTCTATAGGTTGGATTTCTAATAAAGTTAGCCCTAACCTCATCATTATTAATTTTGCCTACCTCTTCAAGTTCTTCTTGAGTGAGAATATTTCCTCCCTTTGTTGTCTTATTGTCTCTAATTTGTCAAGAAAAGTTGCCTTCTTTGCTGCATCAATTGAAGTCACCTTGCTATTGTTGTTTTTATTGTCATCAACAATTGTACCCCACTCTTTTGAGTTTTTAACTTCATCTGCCAAAACATTTGTGTCCAAAACAGTATCTTCCTCCTCTTCAGAAAGACATTGTTGAACTTCATTATCATTATCATCTCTCAAACCCAATTCTGAGTTTAGAGAGGCATATTTGTTTGTGCAAACAATTTCAGAAGAACTGAACACAACATCAGCCAAGGGAGTAAAAGTGAATTTGGTTGGAGAGTTCTTACCCTTAACTTTTGTCCAATCCTCCTTAGAAGTAACATTAGCTACAGACTTGCCATTACCTTCCACAACGTTAGTCACAATCTTGGAAACCAAATCAGAAGCGGACTTGTCCTCCAAGATAGAGTTTTTATTGCTCACGGACATGTTGTTGTTTGCACGGACTTCTCCTTTGACACGGACAATGGTTGTATCTCCAAATTCTTCACGGAAGTTTTCTTTACCACTGTCGGAACAGCTGCATGGTCTGCATGAGCAGATTTTTTACGTGCAGCAAGATCTGCTTTAGCTGCAATTGCATTCTTGCATCTAATCAATTTGAGTTGTGCTTCCTTGTATTCAGTAAAATAGTTATTCAGCTCTTCCTCTAACTTTTTATCCTCATCACTTGGAGCATCAGATTTGTTTTCATCATTCATCAACGCACCAGCATTGCCATTTTTTCCATAGCATCCATAGTATTATTTTTACTTTGCTTATCCAAATTTGTATTCCCAACAGGTGTGTGTTTTTCAACAGCAGCTGCATGAGAACTCCCAACAACATCACTTTCATCTATGACCGGAATAACTGGAGCTTGCTTACCCGTATTTTTATTTGCCGCAACTTGCCACTCCATGCCTGGAGGAATATCATTCCTCATTCTAGGAATTTGCTCAGCTGCAACCACCTGAAGTTGATTATTTATTTATTTTGTTGCTTGATTTTTTCTACAATCCTCCTCACAATGACCATAATGCTGCACTTTGTACAAAACTGAGGAAGTTTATGAATATCCATATATTTCCAGAATTCCCTCTCATTAGCTTTTAACAAAATTCTTTCGGGGATGTGCTTTGAGAAACCAATATCAACAAGAACTGATGCAAAATAGCCATACTCCAACCTTAGGATTTTTTTCATCAACAAAAATTGGAGTGCCAAAACTCTTACCGATTGATAATATGGATTTTTTCAGTCCATAACTCCATTTATAATTCAGGAAACATGACCCATAGAGCAGCATGAGAAGTACGCTGCTTATTAGGGTTAAATCTAGGATACCAATCCCGCAGTTGAAGAACTTGATTTTTTATGATGGCTTTAGGACCATTACGAATCCTTTCTTTTTCTTCAGCTGTTGATAACATAATTATGAAAAATCCTTTACGCATGGGAAGAAACCTAACATCATGTCCAAGTTTCCATTGTTCTTTTTCTTTGATAAGTCAAAAATTGTATTAATAGATAACAAAATATACAAGAGATGTTTATAAGAAAAGAGGCAAAACCCCAAAAACTTATAAACTATTTGAATCTATAATAAGCAACATGAGGTTTTTCAACTGAAATTAAAAACTGAGGTCTTCCATCAAAATGAACACCAACTTCATTGTCAAGGAAACATCCTCTTTTTGCCATGGTATCCGCTGAAAAATTGGCTTCCCGAAAAGTGTGAATAAATCTAATGGCCTCATAGAATTGATTAATTGCTAACCATCTTGGTCTTGCGAACCAGGGTAAGTTGTTACTTGTAAATGCTGCCACTACACTAGCTGAATCCGATCTGATGCAAATGCGTCGAAATCCCCATTTAGTATCCCATTCCAGACCCACAGGAATACCATAAAGTTCAGCTAAGTAATTGGTCTTGATACCCAGCCCAATGGACATAGCACCAATGACATTACAGCTTGCATCCCTAGCAACAACTCCAGCACCCGCTATGCCTGGACTGCCTCTTGTTGCTCCATCGCAACACAGTTGCAATTCATTACAGTCAGGCGGTTGCCAATAACATTCCACCGGCTGAACAAACTTCACACTCCTATGTTTTACACGAAAATAATCCAACAGAATAACATCATCAGGACAGTTGTGTATGTGACCTTTGAGACGAATCAAATAGTCTTGAATAAGATTCAAAACACGCTTGAAGAAGACGTTCTAGTTCGCTTGCTTCTACTCGAAAACAACTTTGTTTCTGACTGCCCAGAGTTCTGATCTGATCACCATGTTTGCCAGTAGCCACAGGTCACGAATCATTCGACTCCTACTCCGAGCATCCTTGTAAGAAACCAGAAGATTAACGTTAGCAGGAATACCAAAAACAGAAGATATCCAATTCCAAGCACGGGCAGAAAAGCTGCACGGAAAGAGAACATGGTCCAGAGTTTCTTCCGTCACTCCACAAAGAGAGCATTTGTTTGCAAACTGTATCTTGAATCTATCTCTGATGAGGTCATAAGTTGCGCAAGCTTTTCGCAAGAACTTTCAATTTTGAGCAGCTAAAGTGGGATGAATTTCTTTTCTCCAGATAAGGGACGCACCCTCGAATATGTTATATCTCTGCCGAATCAATTCTTTGGATGAACTAACAGTGAAATCTCCTTTGTATTCCGGCACATCCAAATACGAGTATCCAACCCTCCAACTGGATTTGGAAGCTGATTGACATCTAGATTCGCAGCTAGCAAAATATTCAAATGGACTTCAGGGATCATCCATTGATTGTCGATCAACATATCACTCACCAAAATAGTTCTGTCAAGAGAAAAATCATTAAGAATATCCTCGACACTCCTATTACCGTGCCATGCATCATATTAAAGAGAAGTATATTATAGTTGAACAAGTTTCCATTGTTCAACTAATGCGTGTTTAACTTCAGAAAACTTCACGCCTGTGAAGTCTAAACGAGCTATGAAACTATATTTGAATGGTTTATATCCTTCTTGAAAAAAATCCAAAGGGATTTCCAAAGCTGGCTCACCCTCTTTGAGAGTTGGATTTGGAAGAGAGGAAAGATCAATAGAAGTAGGGTTTAAAGTTTTTTTTTCCTTTGAGAATATCCACAAACGAACTAGGTTTTTTCCTTTGAAGAAGATAAGATCTTACATACCTCAACGGTTTTCTGCGCGAGTTTAAGTTTGTTTGCTAGACGATCCGCTCTTCGTTGAAGCTTGTTGACATATCTCATCTTGTGATTATACTTGAAACACTTTGAAAGTTCATGACCCTTTAGTGAACAATAAGAGCATGTCAACACATAAGCTGATTCAGGTGCTTGTGATATGCAATCTGCTAGGCACATGGTAGATCCTGAAACATTAGACAAAGAGTTTCCAATAGAGGGGTCAGTTGATTCTTCCATCTTGATTGGGTTCTCTTCTAAAATATTATCAAGATTGATGTATGTATTGCTACAATTATCAAAATCAATATTTTCACATAAAAGAGCAACACTTGATTTTTTGTCTTCATCAAAATTATAATTGTCAGACATCTCATCAAGCGTTGCAGCAAGACCTTTGTTCACATTGTATTTTCTGTGATTTGGACACTTGTTTGCAAAATGACCAAAACCCTTACACTTAAAGCACTGAGGCATATCCTCGTCATCAGTTTCATCTGTGTCCCTCTTTTTAGGAGGAATACGATTATGGGGTTTTACTGATGCTTTTGGCTTATCTCTGGAGAACCGTTTACTTCTCTTAAAAAGAATATCTCTAAACTGTCTTGTGATCATCGAGACTGATTTGTCAAGATCTTCATCTGATGAATCAGTCTCAGAGTGATCATCTTCAGAGATATATACATTTTTACTTTTATCAAGTAATTTTGTGTCTTATTGTGCTTTGAACGCAACATCCTTGTTAGATTTGGATGTATGCTCACGATCAAAGATCTTTAGCTTCCCAACAAAAGTATTTCTGGAGAAGGTATTAAGGTTATTTCCATCAACGATGGCATGCTTCTTAGAATCGTATCTAGATGGCAACGATCTGAGAATTTTCATCACAATGTCCTTTTCAGGAATAGTCTTACCCAATGCAAAAGATACATTAACAATTTCAGACACTTTGTGATTAAACTCATCAAATGAATCTTCATCTGCCATACGAAGGTTTTCCCAATCGGAATTTAGGTTTTGAAGCCTGGCTTCCTTTTCATTGGTATTACCTTCAAATACAGTTTCTAAGATATCCCAAGCATCTTTAAACCGAGTGCAATTAGACACATGGTGTTGAAGATTAGGGGTAATGGCATGTATGGTGGCATTCAAACCGTCGGAGTTTTGCATTCCAGCAAGTATCTCTGGAGCATCGTATTCGCCAATAATCTTTGGAACAATAGCGTTACCTATTGCCACAACGGGAGCATCATAGCCATTAACTACATATACCCATTGAAAAAGCGGGGGTACAACAACCTCACCCAATATTTTGATTAGCAATCTATATGGACTAACTCCAATATACTTTCAAGTGAATCAACTAGACTCAATCTTAATAAAGTATATCAAAGAGTTATAATATCTCTATTTCATAATGTAATCAGCAAATCGAACAGATAGAAATCCGTGATCCTGATTATTATGTGAAATAACTTGAACGGTACCAAAGACCAATGTTCAAGTTTCAATCAATGTAAATCAACAACCAAAGGTTGGATATTATAATTGATTTATCTTAACGCACAACCTGTGATATTTCAATTATATAACAAAATATAATGCGGAAAACAAATAACACAGACACCAGAATTTTGTTAACGAGGAAACCGCAAATGCATAAAAACCCCGGGACTTAGTCTAGATTCAACACACATTATATTAACCCGCTACAGATACTAGCCTACTACAAACTAACTTCGGTCTGGACTGTAGTTGAACCCCAATCAATCTCACGCTGATCCAAGGTACAGTTGCGCTCCTTAGGTCTCTGATCCCAGCAGGATACTACGCACTTGATTCCCTTAGCTGATCTCACCCACAACTAAGAGTTGCTACGACCCAAAATCGAAGGATTTAATAAACAAATCTGTATCACACAGAAAAGCCTATGATAATAGATAAATCTGTCTCCCACAGAAATACCTACAAGTTTTTGTTCAGTCTTTTGATAAATCAAGGTGAAAATGAACCAATTGATAACCCGAACTTATATTACCTAAGAACAGCCTAGTATTTTCAATCACCACATAATAATCTTAATAGACGCGACGAAAGGAGATATTGTGAAATCACAAACGATGAGACGAAGATGTTTGTGACTACTTTATATCTTTCCTATCGGAGATATTAATCTCAAGCCAATCGTTATATTTGTACTCAACACGATAGAATCAGCAAGATCAAATCACATAAATACAAGAAAGTAGTATCGGTCTGGCTTCACAATCTCATTGAAGTATTCAAGTCGTTAACCTACAGGGTCTCGAGAAGAAACCTAAGGTTAAAGGAGAATTGACTCTAGCTAATACAACTAGTATCACACAGGAGGTGTGGGGATTAGGTTTCCCAGTTGCTAGAGTTCTCCCTTATATAGTCTTTCAAATCAGGGTTTGCAATCAATGTTAGCTTAGTAACAAAGCATTCAACATTCACCGTTAGATGAAAACATGATTAGATTCAATCTAATATCTTTTAACCGTTGGATCGAAAACTTATCTTGTTACACACAAATGAAATGCACGATTTTAGGTTTGTGTAACCGTACCCAAACATGTACATTTGTTGGTTCAACAATAGTTAACCAAATGGTTAGCAATATGAGCACTTTCATATCAACCATATTCTTCTTCACCATAACTAGTTCAAATGACTCAAATGAAATAGTTAGAGAGTTGTTCAATTGTATAAATCTTATAGAAGTATACAAGACACAATTGAAGCAAAAACGATTTGATTCACTCGAATCGATTCATGAACTTTATAGCCACGGTTTGCAAACTTGCGTTCCTTAGTTAATATAAATATAAGTTCACAAATAATCGTATTTAGATATAACCAACTCAAGTACGCGGACTTAGTTCGCGGACTTAAGTTCCCGGAAGGAGTTCACAAACTCCAGCAGATTTTCTCGGGATGAGAACTTCCGCCAGTTCGCGGACTGGGTTCGCGGACTGAGTTCGCAGACTGAGTTCACAGCTCTTGTTCCGGTTTTCCTGATCAACAAAGTACGCATACTTTGGTTAAAGGAATAAGGACTTATATATATATATATATATATATATATATATATATATATATATATATATATATATATATATATGTGTT
Organism: Papaver somniferum; assembly: GCF_003573695.1. Lineage (NCBI taxonomy): Eukaryota > Viridiplantae > Streptophyta > Magnoliopsida > Ranunculales > Papaveraceae > Papaver > Papaver somniferum. The sequence continues at coordinate 105,442,799 of NC_039367.1, read as the reverse complement.
TCCACACAATGCTTATATCCAACATTGGTTATATAATCTAAACTCTCATTTCAATCATTGAAACATTCTTAGAGGACGTTATATAGTTGTTATTCACAAACCATTTTTCGTCAAAGCCATTTTCAAAGTGATTGAAACATAACATGACTTTCGTCACTAGGTAAAGATGAACTTGGCCAAAGCGAAAGCTTTCCAACACGTATTTCGAGAAATTGATAAGCGAGATAAACTCGGCTCGAAATAGCAAATGTGTATAATCAAAGTCTATACAACAAAACGAATTTTATCTCATGATAGGAGATAGAGTAGCTAGACTTTTGAGTGATAGATAAGTTCAAGTCTCCACATAACTTTTAGTCGATGAAGTTCCACCAGTTCCTTGAGTAGTTCTTTGTCTTGTATGATGATTTCCATGGAGTTCTTGAGCTCAACTACACTTTATATCCTAGTCCGAGACTTAGCTATAGTAGACTAGAAACCAAGACTTATAGTTTTGATCACTAACATTGACAAACATGCTTGAGATAGCAACGCATGCGAGTTCGACCGAGCAATGCTCTAACAATCTCCCTCTTTGTCAATTTTAGTGACAAAACTAAAAGGGTACGATTGAATACTGCAATCTTAATTTTCTTTTGCTTTCTATTGAGTTCAGTTTTTTTAGTTCCCTTGTGTGTTAGAGTTTTTGATTCAATACTTTTAATGGCTATCTACATAACAATGAGAAGCTAAACCCCTCTCTGCCAAGACAAGAGGGGAAGCTTAATGGGTTCTAGTATTCTTTACAGTGGTCATAAATGAATTTCATGTTTTAGTCCACTTCTTTGTCTTGGTTTGATTGCATTTTTGTGTTGATGATGTCTACAAACTTCTTAGATTTATTGTGATTTCCGGATACATTGAATGATAGGGAATCCCTGTGACATTTCTCAATTGAGCTTTATTTTAGAAACATAATTAATCAGTCAGGATATGGTATTTGTTTTAGTTACTTTAAAATTCCAATTTGCTATATCTTCCGTGTAGAACGAATCATTATTCAGTTCTGTTCGAGTTATAATTTGATCACATAATACTTGAATACATTAGGTGGAACCTTAAAGTCTTGGTAGATACAACAATAACTTATTCCTTTCTTTTACAAATATTATTCTCTGTTTTCTCAATTACAAATCAACTTTACATTATAGTTTGGCTTAATAATTCTCTTGAACACCAACAATCTTTGTGGTTCGAACACGACTATACTACACTTCTTTATATTTGATACTCTGAAAAGAGTGATCAGGAAGAAAATGAGTTAATGAAAATTCCTCTTATTTATTCTCTTCTTATAGGCGGCTGAAGAATCCAAAAATTTGGACGTCCCGAAATTCAAGGGGAAGTTATTGCATGAAAGGACATGTGGGGACCACCCAATCGGTACGTGCAAAAATGGCAGCGTTACGGGAGTTTTCTTCCAATCCTACCAAATGGTAGAATATGAAAGAAAATGGGAAAACTGTGAATACCAATATTCTGCGGAGCACGTGTCACGATCTCAGTGGTCGCATACAAGATAACTGTGTAGCCCTCGCTATACAGAGGAATCCAAGTAACAGAGGCTACATTAGTAGATCTATTTTATATCGTCCAAGAAATGATGCCTCGACGGCTAAGATGAAATAAGTAAAAGCCTATTCTATGGGGAGGCAGCTGGCGAAGGGACAGAGATAAATGACATATCTAACCAGCATTAAATACATAAATCTCTTATCTACACGCATAATCAAAGAACGTGGAGAGAGATGATGTGACAGAACCAGATTGGAAGAGGCTGGCGGTGAACGAAGGTGCAATCTGTACTGAGGTTGGGAAGTTCCCGAAGGAACGTGGGTCAGCTGAGGTGGCAGAGTTCGACTAGAGAAAGCACGTGGCAAACGAAGGTACCATTTGTACGAAAGGTATATCAGGAAACGATGGACCCAGAGGCAGCAAAGATATACTTGGAGCAGAAGGATCTATAAATACCAAGCCTCACGAACAAACTAAGGGCGATCAATTCCTAGGAGAAGAAGATATAGTCTTAAGCTTATACCTCTTTAATGTTTAGAACTTAAGTAATAACTTCGACTTGAGTTCTCTTTATTACTTTGGGAAGAATTTAAGATCTTTGGTAACCACTACAACATAATACAAAAAAATCACTCATTACCCCGTGGATGTAGACGAAAGTCGAACCACGTAATATCTTGTGTCTCATGATAACTTAGTAGCATTTACTTTACATTAGTGTTCTTTGTTATTATCGTGATCTTCGATATCTTACATTACTTAGCATCATCATTTCAACTGAGGCATCGATACTACTTAGTATCTGATTCTCCGAACTGTATACATTACGTAGACTACGGGAAAACGAGTAGTCACAAGGAGCATGGCTAACAAGACGCATGCGGATGAACACAAATATTCTAAAGCTGACAAAGGTGAGAATATCAAACGCAACCTGAATCTGCCAATACTTTAATTATGGGTGAATGTTATGTTTGTAAAATTCCTAGCCATTGGGCAGTAAATTGTAGAGAACATAAAAACCTTAACGTTGATGTTAATTTAGCTAAAACAAACTAGGACGATTTTTCTGCAATGGTTTCAGATATTATTTTAATAAAATATGTGACCGACTGTTGGGTGGCCTCTGGAGACACCAAGCATGTCTACAGAAACGAGACATGTTCACCTCCTATCAGGGGATAGGGGATGTCGAGAAACTCTATATGGGTAACTCGTCTGCAATAGAGGTTGCATTAAAGAGAAAGGTCGAATGAAGTTCTTCATGTTCCGGATCTATGCAAGAATCTTGTTCTGTTGTAGATGGTAAAATATTTAATTAATTAAGATAGTAATTAGATCTGGAAAACTTTTTGTAACTAAGGGCAGTGATTTTAGGCAAGAGTTATAAGACTTATGATCCATATAAGCTTAACGAAAAATCCGATAAAGTGAACATATTTGATTCTTGTTTTGCGTGTCATTGAATGTGTCGCATGGTAGACTTAGAAATGTAAACTTATACGTCAATTCATAAATTGTCTAGCATAGGATATACCCAAATTTAGTTTGGGTTTTGAACACAAAAGTGAAACTAGTCTAGAATTAAAATATGCTAGAAAACTTTTTAGCAAAATTGTTCAGAGTAATTCTAAGACCTTAGTATTCAGTTAGACCTTGTTGACATGAAATCAACCCCAACAAAGGTGGTAAAAAGTAGTATATAATTTTCGTAGATGATTATACAAGGTACTATATTGTATACTTGCTTAGGGGCAAGGATGATGCCTTAGAAGCCTTAAGATATAACTTGAAGTTGAAATCCAATTACTGTTACCATTAAAAGGGTTAGGTCTGAACGCGGTGACAAGTATAAAATTCCTATAACAGAATTACTTGTTAAATGTCATTATTCATGAGGTCACACCTTCTTATTCACCATAGTCTAATGGTATAGTTAAACGTCGGAATAGAATTATTAAGGAGATGATACATGCCATGTTGATTAGTTTTGGGTTATCTGGTAAATTTTGGGGGGAGGTCGTCCTCTCAGCTTGTTATATCCTGAATATAGTAACCTTTAAAGGATCAAAGTAAACTCCATATGAGTTGTGGAAAGGTAAACAACCTTCTTATGCACATGTCAAAGTGTGGGGGTGTTTAGCTAAGATTTTCATTGCTCCTCCTAAAAGAACTAAAATGTGACCTAAAACTGTTGACTGTGTCTTCATTGGGTATACTGGGTATACTACTACGTATAGATTTTTGGTTGTGAGTTATGATTTTTCTGATATTGATATGAACACTACTATGGAGTCTAGGGATGTTGAGTTCTTTGAAAATGTTTATTTGAAACTGGTCCCTCATTAGAGATGTGTTGTTTATCCCCTGGATGTCCTTTTCACTAGTCAAAATTTAGCTTCAAATGAATATGAAGTATAGATTGAGCCTAGGAGAAGTAAAAGGATTAGAACTGAAACTTCTTATGGACCTAACTTCATAACATGCATATCTTAGTCAGAGCTACAGACTTGTAAAGAATCCATAACATCTACTGAAACGCCATTTATGGTAAGAAGCTTCATTTATTGAAATGGACTCAGTCCGTCAAAACCAGACTTTGTAGCTTGCTAGTTTACATCCAAGGAGTAAGACCATAGGATGTAAATAAGTCTTTAATAGGAAACGATGTTAAGACATCTTAGAGATACATCATACGATGTTAAGACATCTTTTCTAAATCGTGAATTAGATAAATAATTTTACTTAGACCAACCTGAGGACTTTGTAGTGAAAGGTTTTGAAGAAAAAGTTTGTAAACTGAACAAATATTTGTATGGTTTGAAATAAGCAACTAACGGTGACATGAAAACTTTGATCATGTGAAAATGAGTAGTGGATTTAAGTTGATGGATCTGACAAGTGTAATTACACTAAATTATATAAGGGTGCCTCTGTGGTTGTATGCTTGTATGTTGATGATATGCTTATACTTGATACAAACGTATTTGTGATGAATTCCACTAAAAGTACGTTGAATGAGAAATTTGACTTAATACATTTAGGTCTTATTGATGGGATCTTAGGGATGAGAATTAAAAGATTTTCTAATGGTTATATTCTTAGTCGTTCCCATTATGTTGAATGTGCTTAAGAGATACAATCAGTTCGATTGTAATCCTTCTTGTACTCTATAGAATCATTCTTGTAGACTCAAGAAGAATAAGGGTGACGGAGTATCACAACTTTAATACTAAAGAGTTATAGGAAGTCTGATAAATTTAATGAACTGTAAGAGTTCAGAAATTTCCTAGAGTTTGAGTGAGTTAAGTAGGTATACTTTTAATCCAGAGAAGGATCATTGGGATGCACTGATTAGAGTATTACGGTACTTAAAAATATTCTACGATCTTTTATTTGAATTATGTAAGGTATCTTGCTGTCCTTGAGGAATATTGTGAAGCAAACTGGATAATTGACTCAAAGTAATCTAACTTTATGAAATCTGAAGGTGGGTTTGTTTCTGGAAGATTTCCATACATGTATTGCTCAATTGATTATGGAATCTGAGTTTACTGTGTTAGATAAAGCATGAGACGAGGATGAGTGCCTAAGATGCTTTTTAGAAGACATTTCTCTCTGACATAGGCCTGTGCCATCTATATCTATACAATATGTTAGTCAAGCTGTAGTATCTAAAGATAAAAATAATTAATCTAAAACAGTCGTTATTTTCATTGGTTGGAAAAAGTCAAAGGAGAATACCGCGGATCCTTTGACGAAAGGTTTGTCCAAATAGATAGTGAAGCTCATCAATTAAACTTTCCATGAAGGTGTTGATGGTGGATTTTCGACAAAGGTCAAAATCGTAAAATCATGATATTACATGTTTCTGACACGGCTTCAGGAACGCATGTGATGATTCATATTTTACGATCCGTGAATCATTTCACGATCTCTGATCGAGTTCCTCTCAGATCCATAATGAATATGTTTCTCGAAAGGCCTCCCCCTAGCTGAGCGTTCGATGCTACACATTTCATCATGCCCTCTATGTAGAATAACATGATTGGGCGGTCCTCTGGACATAATTGTTTGTCGGAGAGCTTAACGCCTTCAGGACGTCGGCAATACTCATTGTTCCCTGACTACATAGAGAGACCCCCTTCTACAAAGAAGAACGATTGGGCGGTCCTCATACATAATTGTTTGTTGAGAGGGCTTAACGCCTTCAGGTTGTCGGCGACACTCGTTGTTCCATGAATATGTAGAGAGACTGTGTATAGATTGAGGCGGCTCTCCTACATAATTGTTTGTTGAGGGGGCTAAACGCCTTCAGGACGTCAACAACGATGCATGTTGTTCCCTGACTGTGAACCTTTCAGAACGAGTATGATGCTTCAACTATCTCATATCTCGATTCCACAATAGATTAATTCTACCATGACATTCATCCACTGAAATCCTAGAAAATAATCTATTTTATCTCATTACTTTGTTCCATGGCTGATCCCCGGCTGATTCCATGGATTAGTAATAGATAACCAATTTGTCTCATTACTTTGTTCCCTGAATCCCCGACTGGATTTCATGGATTAGTAATAGATGCACAATTTATAATTATCACTCCATTTCATGAATCATTCTCCGCTGAATTTCATGAATTAGTAACAATTACTCAACAATCGGGCATCTGGACTATCACCGAGTAAGCCCCAATAAAATGGTGCAAGTGTACTCAATAATGATGCAAGAACGAGCACCCAAATGCGCAAAGGAGCATTAAAAAATATGGACAAACGAGGAATCCTACACAAAATAGGAGAGAGAAACTAATATTAAAAAAATAATAAAAGAGGCGCCTAGGGGACCGGGACCACCGGCCGGCCGGTCATGCCGCTGTGGCCGGTCCCCCACGCCTCTTCCCTTTATTTTTCTTGTTTTCTTATTTTCATGAACTCATGAAAACCACTTCATTCGAGCAACTTTCCTTGTTTGAGCAAAACTTACGGTTTCTCCATATTTTCACGGTTCCATGAAAAATAATAAAATAGGGAAAGGTGTTGCGAGACCGGGCTACCTAGTCGGACGGCCATGCTCTGGTCGTGGCCGGTCCCACACCTTGAAATCCCTTCTTTCCATAATTATTATTTCCCTCATCTCATGAAACTCCAGTGTTTGAGCAAAAAACCCTAGTTTTCAGTATTTGCTCAAATATTGCTCAAACCATGACAAATCCAAAAAGTCAAATGGTCACATGACCGACTAGACTATTTGCGAAAAATATTAAAATATTATCATTTTAATATTCTCAAAATATTGATCAAACGAGCAAAGTTCTACTTGCTCATTCGAGCAAAATCAAGAATTTTAGTCAAAGATCAAACTCTTCTGAAAATCCAAAATATTGCTCAAACGCACACCAAAAAATACCAAAACTTCCAGGACTGAGACACGAAAGTGAGGGTGACAAAGGCATGCTTCCTTGACCGACCAACTCCGTCCCTAAGGCTTGCAAGGAGCCGGTCCCACACATCTTTAAATTAATATTTTATTGGATCACGTTACCAATAAATAATTCATCGAATTGAGCAATACTTGCTCAGTTGCTCGAATATTGATCCAACTATCAATATTCAGTAATTTATCGATATTCAGTAATTCGTTGAATTGAGCAATACTTGCTCAGTTGCTCAAATATTGATCCAAATATCAATATTCAGTAATTCGTCGAATCGAGCAATACTTACTCAGTTGTTCAAATTTACAATATTCGCTCAGACGAGCAATATCAACATAAGAACTGTATGTATGTTTGAAAATGCGAGGGTCTAACAAGCTCACCCAATATTTCGATTAGATATCTGTATGGACTAACTCTAATATACTTTTAAGAGAATCAAATAGACAGTCATACTCAATCTTAATAAAAATTATATCAAGGATTTAATATATCGATATCTTGATTTAATCTATACTCAAGAAAATAAAAATATGCGAGTCTTTATTAAATACAAAGACCAATTTCCAATCAACAACCAAAGGTTGGATTTCACAATTGATCGATACAACGCACAACCTGTGATATTTCAATTATATAACAAAATATAATGCGGAATAGAAATAACACAGACACCAGAAGTTTTGTTAACGAGGAAACTGCAAATGCAGAAAAACCCCGGGACCTAGTCCAGATTGAACACCATACTGTATTAAGCCGCTACAGACACTAGCCTACTATAAACTAACTTCGGTCTGGACTCTAGTTGAACCCCAATCAATCTCACACTGATTCAAGGTACAGTTGCACTCCTTACATCTCTGATCCCAGCAGGATGGTACGCACTTGATTCCCTTAGCTGATTTCACCCACAACCAAGAGTTGCTACGACCCAAAGTCGAAGACTTGATTAAACAAATTTGTATCACACAGAAAAGTCTACGGTAATAGATAAATCTGTCTCCCACAGATAAACCTACGAGTTTTGTTCCGTCTTTTGATAAAATCAAGATGAACATGAACTAATCGATAACCCGGACTTATATTCCCGAAGAAAAGCCTAGAATTATCAATCACCTCACAATAATCTTAATCGTATGGTAGCGAAACAAGATATTGCGGAATCAAAAACAATGAGACGAAGATATTTGTGATTTATTTTTATCTTGCCCTATCAGAGATATAATCTTAAGTCAATTCTTTCAATTGAACTCGTATGATAGAAAATGGCAAGATCATATCGCTCAACTACAAGAGAAGTAGTTTCTTCTGGCTTCATAATCCCAATGAAGTCTTTAAGTCGTTAACCTACAGGGTCTCGAGAAGAAACCTAAGGTTAAAGGAGAATCGACTCTAGCTAAACCAACTAGTATCACACAGGAGGTGTGGGGATTAGTTTTTCCAGTTACTAGAGTTCTCCTTTATATAGTTTTCATATCAGGGCTTGCAATCAATGTTAGCTTAGTAACAAAGCATTCAATATTCACCGTTAGATGAAAACCTGATTAGATACAAGCTAATATCTTTCAACCGTTAGATCGAAACTTAGCTTGTCATACACAAATGAAATATATTTCATTTAGGTTTGAGTAACCGTACCTAAACGTATACACTTAGTCGGTTCACAAATAGTTAACCATTGGTTAGCCATATGAGCACTTCCGTATTAAACGTATTCATCTTCTTCACAACTAGTTCAAATGAATTCAAAAGAACTAGTTGAAGAGTTTTTCAATTGCTTAGGAATTTATACATAGACACAATTGAAACAAAATCGGTTTGATTCATTTGAATCAATTCATGTACAATATAACCACGGTTTGCAAAGATTGCATTCCTTATTATTATTGTTTAAGTTCATGAACTACCGATTTGAGAAAATAGCCAGCTTGGGTACGCGTACGGGTATGCGTACCTTATCAACCAGATTGAGTTGTTTTTGGTTTCCAAACTCATCAGAATTTTTTGGGTAGAAAAGTTCCGCCAGTACGCGTACCTAAGGTGACTGGTTTACTAGTTTGTAAACTACAAACTCAGCAGAATTTTCCAGGAGGAAAAGTTCTGCCAGTACGCGTACGGGTATGTGTACCCAACCTGTCTCCTTTACCAATTCCGTATGCACACATATGCACACACTTGGTTTCTGGTACATGGAATTATACACTAATGTGCGAGCACACTATGCTTATATCCATAGATGGTTACATAATCTAAACTCTACATTCAAATCATTGAAACTGTATATGGTGGATTTTAGACAAGGGCTAAAATCTTAAACTCATAATTATACGAAGCTCTGATCCAGCAATCAGACGTGAGTATTGAGACACGGGTCTCTCAACGAATTCTCAACGGAGAGTACTTTCTCTCAGGGTACATGTAGATATGTTGTCTCATGACTGGAAAACGACATATCTCATGAATACTGAACACTTTCAGTGATTATTTCTATATGGTATCACGAGATGGACGGCTCCTAGAAAGCTTGCTCTGCTAGTATAGAGCGATAACGTCTTCAGGAACAAACAACGAGTTTACCCTGACTATATAAAGGATATGACTTACCGACAAGCTCATATCGGTATAATTAATGCTCCTCGACAGCTTGCTCTGCTAGTATAGAGCCACAAAGTTAATTATTCCTAATTCAGATTAATTCTGCCGTGACATTCACTACTGAATTCCCAGAATAATCTATTATTGATCATATTCCATGGTCGAATCCACGACTGGTCCCATGGAATGGCAATAAACAATTGTTCTGATTCTATGATCGAATCCACGGCTTGTTCTCATAGAATAGCAATAACTATATTATCTCATTACTCCGATTTCATGATCGAATCCACAACTGGTCTCGTAAATGGTAATAGATAAATCTTAATTACTCCGATTCTATGGTCGAATCTACGATCCCATGGAATGGTAATGCTCACTTTATTATTCTGAATTCGTAGTCGAATCCTCAGCTGATCTTATGAATTAATAATAAACATCTTATTACTCAGTTTTATGAATTATTCTCCACTGAATTCCACAATTATTAATAAATAATCAACAACCGGGCGTCTGAGCTACCTCTAAGTAAGCCCCGATTCAAATGGTGAAGGTGTATTCAACGACGATACACTAACAGTCACCGCACGAACGAGTATTTCAAAATACAATGAAACTATGAACCTATGCAAAATAGGGAAGAAAATAATAAATAATTAAAAATATTGACCAGGATGCTGGGAGCACAGACACACGACCGACCGACCGTGTCGTGGTCAATCCCACGCCAGTTTTATATTTTTAATGCATTTTTATTATTTTCCATGATTTGATGAAAATTCTCTCATTTTATCAAATACCCTTCGTCTCGAGGAAACTCCTCGGTTTCATGGTATTTTCATAAATTCGTAAAAAATAATATAAAATTAAGGAAAGAAGTGTGGGGCGTGACCGTTGGCCAACCGGCCATGCCTTGGTCCCAGCCGGCCCCACACCCCGCGGTTCCTTATTATATTATTATTATTATTATTATGAAAACGTACCTCTGAGGGCTTTTATTAAAAATAGGGAAAAGAGTAATATTACATGGAAAGTGTTGGTAACCTAGCTACAAGCTGGGAACCAACACCCTTTTGAATAACAATACCTAAACGATGAAAAAGAAAACTGCCAGTGCCACAATTTGCGTCATTGTGAGATAGACAGTTCTTTAACCTCTTTACAAAAGACACTGTGTCCTCACTTAGTTCACCTAACGTAGTGAAAGCAAGAATACGAAATCCATATCCGTGAGACTCACACTTCTCTAAATATTTGTTGCGTTTACGGAGAATCGCCTTAGAGAGAGCTTGACCTGGGGTGAAAGAACGAATTTCCCCAGTGAAGGGAGAAACGCCTGTGACATCGAAGCATGTATCTCTGCCGTTTTCCCAGTTGTGTACCAATAAGTCGGCAGGCCTCAAAGCATCATTCTCATCTGAAAGAAAACCTAAGGATGCTTCTTTACGTGATGCGACACCGGCTTTGATACATATATCCATAAAAATGTCACGTACCAGATCGTGCCCGAATTTGAGTCCAACGTCGCTAGCACAATGTAGGGCATGGTCTCCAAATATGTCCATCTCCTTATTACAACTTGAACAATGACTGCCTTCGGGAAACAGCGGGATTCCAAGGCGGTAGCTGAGAACGCTTCTGAAATGACGGGGTCCAAGAGTTTGATTTAAACCAGCAATGGGTATGGCAAGTAAATAATCTTGGGCGTGCTTAAGCTTGTTACACTTCCATAACACATTGTCACGAACACTCAAATGAAAGGTTGTGGGTATCCGTTTCTTCACTGCTTCGAAGTATAAAACAGCCAGAGAGTGCATAGAATGAGGGGCTGTATTGTCAAAGCTATGTGAGGAAGAGGTAAGACCACAAACTTGGATGTAGGCTGCTAAGGCTTGCTGATATGTTGAGCTTGAACTGGTAGTAGGGGTGTCCTTCAATATGACATCCTGTATAGCCCGAGTTTGAAATTGTGAAGCCAAGTAGCAGTAATTGCTGGTGTCCTGCATCGTATACACACCAAGACCTCCGTCTTTGATTGGTAGGGTAGCAATGCGGTATTGCAATGGACCAAAACCTGCCCCATCTGCAGTAATAAGTTGTCGCAAATATTGAAAGAGGTGATCGTCAAAGTGAGTCATAGCTTGCTGCAATGCTGAGGGGTTTGTTGTGCGCATAGTAAAGTATAATCTTGAGACCCCAGTACAATTGCGCAATAATAATAGTTCGCTTTGCGGATCCTTGAGCTTCTTGACGACTGACATGAGTTTGATGGTTTTAGTCACTCTCTGCATCACCATTTCCTTGCAAAATTGCAAATCTAGGCTAACGGGACCACCTAAGAGTTTGACACCAGTTGAGGGTCGACCAATGTTGTCAGGAAAAACGCCCGGAATTAAACTCCGTTGGTCTGGTGTAGGCCAAAATAACTCGGTTTTGGTGATGTTGAGGTGGAGACCCCTATAGACACCTTCAGATTGAATTATAGCCAAGGCCTTGGAGACTTCCAAAGTATCACCAATGATGGTGCCGTCGTCGAGGTACCATGCATTTAAGTCTAACTTGCACTTGGAGGCGATGCTCAATACAACAGGATGAAGAATAAGTGCGAAGAGCAACGGACCAAGGGGGTCTCCTTGTTGCACTCCCTTAGCCGAGGATAGGATAAACTCATTATAGTATAGCCGAGCTGGTTTAGCATAACAAAATTCGACCCATTGAGCAATTGCAGGACAATGGGATCTGACCTTTTGGATTAGTGTTGTACGATCAACCATGTTAAATGCGTTCAAGAAATCGATGAGTAACATGGAAGTATTGTGCATTGTACCTTTTAACTCCATGAGTATGTTGACGGAATGGAGGATACTTTCCCCACCACATGGCACTCCCACACCAAACTGGTAGTCACTCAAATAGGTGGACATTTCCTTTCCAATTTTCACAGCTGCAACTTTAGAAACTAACCTGCGCCATATAGTACCCACAGCGATGGGTCTGAGACCACCACCAGGTTTCTGCAATGGCGTAAGGGGAGCACTGGAAATGTATTCACCTAGAATGGCAGGGCATTTTCCAGCGAGTAAGATATTTACCACCTTTGTGATTGATGTTACAAGCTCATCTGCAACTGCACTTGCTGCTCCACTCATGGCATCAAGTAGATGTTGTGCCCTGAGACCATCCCTGCCACAGGATGTTCCTTTGGGGAAGTTTTTTATATCACCAAGAACTGAACCGGTGTCTACAACAATGGGATCAGCAGAGATTGATTCAATGGGTATAGTAGGAGGGGGAGCATGTGGGTGTTTTTCCTGCAGTTCCGTGAGTGTATCTGTAGTGCATGGTGCAATACCATTTGATGAGAGAACTCGAATAGCCGATGTATAGTGCCCAAAATTCAACTTCTTTCTGCAAGCCTGTAAGTTGGCACTCTCTTGAGTCTTCTTGCTTCTTGGTTTTCTCAATGGTTTATGCTTTGGTACTTCCAACAGTTTGGTGATGAGAGTAACACATCCATTATGTTCTCTCCAGATGAGTATTGCACGATTGATAGAGGCAACTTGCAGGAGTTTCCTGTTGCCAGACCGCTCTTCGGGTGTGCTCTTAGGAGTGTAGAGGTTGAGAGTGCAAATAGGAAGGAGCAATAACTTTATCCATGATGATAAGTCAGTGGGACTTAATATGACAGCATCCAAGCATGATTTAAGAGTTCTTGAGAAGTTCAGTCGACAAGGTGGAGGAATACTATTGATAGTGGTAAATTTCCTTTGAAAGACTTCATTGAGCAGTTCTACAGATAGGGATGGGGTATTCTCAACCACAATGTCTGTTGTGTCTTCGGCAGTCGCAAAAGGCTTGGTAATATCATAGATAAGGAAATCAGCACATTGCCCATTGAATGGTCCTGAGACAATTGTTCCCTGATGGCTTGAATGACGACAGGGTTTTTTCCAGACATGCATACTTATGCATAAACTGCAGAGCTACATCTGTAATGACCCTAGAACTCGTTCCCAGGCTGTAAAAACATTCAAGTTGTTGCTGATTCTCTCCTTGCAGGTTTGTTTAGCCTCTGTTGTATGAAAATGTCTGTCATTAAGGTGTCTGGTGAACGAACTGCGAACAAACCCTCTACCATTAACCCCGTCTCTGCAATCGTCAAACTCTTTAAAAGGACAATGAAAGTGATCACTGTATGACTCTGTATCTTCACCAGGATCATGTGATGGAGTAAAATCCGTTGCAGGGCTAAAGTATTGAGACTCTGATAAAGAAGACGACGCCGCAGATGATGATACACCATGTTGTGATGAGGAAGATGATCTAGAACGAGTGTTACGCATGGCATCTGTAAAAAATAACTGATGTAACTACCTTGGTTGGTGAGAGACAGTGGTTAAGTATGGCATCAATCGAAAGGAAATAACAAGGGGATTTGAAAGATGAAGAGTGAACAATATTCTATGGAAGAAATTCGATGTAATTGCCGGAACAAATTTGCAGACTTTCTGTCGCCTGTAAATCGCCTGGAGTTTCTCTCTCATACCCTTATTATTATTATTATTATTATTATTATTTCTCTAATTTCATGAAAAAACTCCTTGATTTCATGGTATTTTTTGCACAAATCATCATATAATAATAAAATAAAATTATGAAAACTTGTGGGACCGGGCCACTAGCCGGCCGGCCATGCCCTAGCCGGTCCCACACGCACTTTGCTTTATTATTTTATTATAATTTATCCTATTTTTCCTTGAATTCATCAAATTCCCTCGAATCATCAAAAATACCTAAAAATATTAAAAAATTATGAAAAACTCGTGGGACCGGTCCATAGCCGGCCGACCATGCCTCCATGGTCCCACACGCCGGTGTTTTTATTATTTTAATATTTTGCTTCCATGAACTCATGAAAACTCCTTCAATTCATGGAAACTCCATAAATTCATCAAATTTCTCAAAATTCATGAATTTTTCATAAAATCATCAAAATATTATAAAATTAAGGAAAAGGAACCACGGGACCGTGGTCACGACTGTCCGACCATGCCTTGACCATGGAGGTCCCACCCCTCCTCATTCCTTATTTTATAATTGTATTTCATCATCTCATGGTGTTTTCCTCAGTTTCGTCGAAACCCTAATTTTGGCATATTTTCTCGAATGGATGCTCAATTGCACGCCAGAAAATATCAAAATTCTCAGGACTGAGACACGGACGCCTTGGGGACACGAGCATGCTATCTTGACTGACCAATATTGTCTCTTTGGCTCACGGAAGCCGGTCCCATCAATTTTCACAGTTTTGACCTAATTTGCACAATTGCTCGTATTAGGTCCAAAACTCTTCCAAACACTTTGGATTTTCATGAAGTGACCGTCAGGCGGTCACGTTACAACCCAGGGCCGGTTTCATGACTCCATGGTCGGTCCCTCGCCTCGTCATAATTAATTAGGTTTTCTCACCTAAGGTTCAGACGAGCATTTTTGAATAAATGATTAAGCCAGCATTTAATCATTCTTCCACCAACAAATCGTCAACTCTTCAGGAGTTCTTCGTATTTTCTTACGTGAGCATATGGACACTACATGGTTGATCCACGGTCCCATATAGTCGCTCCCTCCTTCGTCCCATGATTAAACTTCTGACGAACCATGAATTGATCATCAATTGATCAAATTAGGGTTCCTGAATCCAAGGATCATCATTCCAGATTCCAACCTTAATAATTTTACGACGACCTCATGGTCATTAATTTTATTAATTATGCTCGGTTCAACGACCAGTATTCTAATTAATATTTTTGATACGCTGCCAATAATCCATCAGATGAGCAACACATGCTCCGACGATCAAATATTCAACAATTCATCACATGAGCAACACTTGCTCAGATGATAAACATTTGCTCAAACCAAGAAATATTGGTTCAACAATCAATATTCAACGATCCATCGAATGAGCAATACTTGCTCACTTCATCGTAAGAATTAAACCTCTGTCTCATGACATGTTCAATTCATGAGTTTCAGAACATCATGTTCGACACTCAGCAACTACATGGACTCATCGTCCCATTAAACCATGAAGTCATCAATTGACTAACAAACCACGAGACGTCAATCGTGTCACTTGGGGGGATATCACTTAAGGTTTTGGTCTGGAGGTCTACAGTATGTGTGTTCAAACACACGATGGAATGTGAGCAAGTCGTGCAATCAGCTGAAGGAATTCACGAGGTAGTGGGTGGAAAATCGACCAAGTCTCCACATGTTGAGCAACTAGTTTCAAACACGATCTCCACTTTCCCACTCCTTGATTCCATCAATTGTCACACTTCATGGGATCATGGTGTCTAAAATTCCAGCAATATAAATAAGTCTCTAAATCATGATTGAATCATCATCATCATCAGTATCGTCAATCTCACGTCAAACTGACAACACGAGATCATCAACTCATCAATTGAGAAACTACTCTCAATTGAGCAATTTTTCAATCACTCAGAGTTTATCGTATTCAGAATTCACACACCCACAATCTTTGATTACCAATGATTCTACACATTTCTCAGCTTCCCTCCTACAGATCAACCCATCCTCTCTTGTGACCGAATTTACTCCGGAACGGTCATCGTCTTGATTTAGGCCAGAGTACTACAGATTGATCTCTCGAATCTAAAGCACCCCCTTTGCAGCGGTGCATCTGTGTGAGGTTTAACATTTCGATCGGCTCGAGGAGTCTCCTCCGTATGGTCGTCTCCTCAATCCCTTAAAAACCAGCAAATCGTTTTTCCCCATCTACAGATTGGCGACCACAATGGTAGATCATTCTCTCGGTTTCAATCTCACAATTTCACAAGATGGTTGATCTCAAGTCATGTTCAGTTACGAATCCTAACAAAAACCGTGCTTGCACTAGCAACAATAACAAACAGAATATCCCTGAGACAATTTCGACCTCCAACACTGATGGTGGTGACATTACTCCTCCTCACGTCGAAGGTCATCCACTGTCCGGACGACACCCTGAAGAAGTCAGAGGAGATCCACCACCTACCATTGCTAATCTTATCAAAGTGCATGAGACTCTTGCAAAGAATCAGACTGACATGGCTGCTACACATAAGGAGCTGTGTAATTATCTCAATACTCTTACTGACAAGATGTCAGAGAAAAGTCAAGATAAGGAGAAATCCTCAGACGACGATCCTGAAGTAATTCCAATCCATACAGTAGAAGACGACAAAGTCCGCAAAACTGTTGCAGACAACTCATCAGCGAAGGGATCATCGAATTTCATCACTCGCGAGAATCTGGAGCACCTCTTGGAGAACCGTGGAAAAGAAAAAACATCGCATGTCCATTGTCACCAGCCTCCATACCCTGCTGCTACGCAGAGGATTTCTCTTCCAAAAGGTTATATCTCTTCAACCTTTACTTTGTACGACAGAACCGGCAATGCTCGGGAACATGTTTCTCGGTTCCTGGAAGCTTTGGGTGAACATGAGCATAACCATGTTGTTCGCCTCAAAGAATTTTCAAAATCCTCGAAAGGGAGAGCATACACCTGGTACAACAACATCGCATCAGGAACTATCAACGGTTGGGGAGAAATGGTTAATGTTTTCTATATGAAGTATTTCTTCGTTTTAGAGCAAATTACCCACTCTTATCTCGGAAGGATGTTTCAAAGGAACAACGAACATCCTAACGATTATGTGAAAAGTTTCAGAGTCCAAGCCTTGGATTGTCATGATCCAAATGTCACGGAGCAGCAGCTAGTATATTTTTGCATCAATGGCATGTTCCCGGTTTACAAAGCTCTACTGGAAAATCTTCGATTCCAGACTTTCTCAGAGCTTCACGAAGCCCCGAAAAGATCGTCAACTACTGCGCATGCTTTAATAGAAAGAACAAAAGCTACAAATGCAGGAACCGCGAGACACTCGAGGTAGCGGACGTCTGATCAAGAAGCAGTAAAACCTCCATCCTTCCACAAACGTTGTTGCAGAAGGGAGCAAACGGAAAGCCAAACCGCCGCGCAAGCATACCTCAGCTCCTTCAAAATCACAAAGGAAGGATAAGCAAGATGCACAAGCCTCTGACCAACACACAAGAATTCCTGATCAAGAAGCACCTAAATTTCCTTTTCCATTAAAGAGGTGACTTCCACAGGTTCGTCAATCATCCCACAAGCGACTGCCGAGTTTTGAAGCATATTTTCAAAGAGAAGGTTGATCCAAAATAGCTTCAACTGGGGACTGAAGGAGTACACAAGAATTCTCTCCCAATCAGAATATTTACACTCTCTGAACAACCTATCAAAGCGGGAGTTCAATCCTTGGTCGAACATGAATTGCGTTATATGTCGAAGGCACAAAGGAGAGACATGGTCACAGTACTGAACCACATCATGTCAAGAAGTCCATTCCGGAAATATTTCTTGAGTCTCCAGCCACAGACCAAGAGATGTACAACTGGGGACTGCTTACCACAACCAATCTCAAAAGAAACGAATTTGGAAGAATGTTGATCGATGCTGACACCGCCATCAACAACATTCCACTGAAAACCATCGGATCCACATGCATCACTCGAACATGAAGGTACTCATGCTCCATCTCAATCAGAGACCTTGAAGGAGCGCTCGGAAATACTTATGGCTACATCATTCTCAAAGTGAACATAAGTTCAACCTGGACAAAAACCAAGTTTCACATAATCAGGAAGATCCAGGATATGACATGTCCTTCAGACGAGCATGGATCCACGCTGAAAAGATGGGTACTTACAAAGCGCCTTTGGTTACACATCTCTCAAACGAAGAAAGTTCTGATCCAGAATATTTGACGTACATTCCATCATCAGAGTACTTTGAGGAATTTCGACGAGGTTGAAGAAAGAACCTGCAAAAGATGCATAGACATTTATCAAGAGGTTCCGCACTCAGGAAAGTCTCATTTCATGTCTATGTTATTTATTTCCTCAAATGCTACCCTAGCATGGGGACTTAATTATCCTAGCAACTCTACAAGACGTTATGAATGGTAGCTTCACCGCATTAGTATTTTACCAAGTGGTCGAATCTGACGTTTTTCCGAATCAAGCACTGAAACATTCATTACTGAGATGATGTATGCAAAACATACTTTTGGCTTTTTTCCTGCAAGACCACGTGTTCCACAAAATCAAAAAGCTCTGATGTCTGCACAAGTGTTGAATGCCACTACCGCAACGAAAGGGATGCTGAATCAACAGAAGATATTCCAAGGCCGAGATGATCAAACCCCTAAGACATTCGATGCTTAAGGAATATACGCTTCAACGCTCAAGCATCTAAGAATCCATCAAATTGTACCCCCAATCAAAGAGTACAGCTTAGTGTCGGCACAAACATCTCAACGATGACACATTGATTCAACACCAGCACGATCAAAGTGAGCATTCAGGTTGAACTCTCAGTACACCTTCATCTTACGGACGCTCAATTCATCAACTAGTTCGTGAATATAAAAGGCCCACTGAAGAAGCAGAGGTTTATCTATAATCATGGCTCTAGCCTTTTCGGTCTTTGGAGCAACTTCAACCATGGTGTCAACATTAACAATAATTTCTAGAAGAATTCCATCCATGATCTCAGCATTGACAAGGATCTCTGGAGCGTAATCATTCATAGCGCCAACAACGGTCTCAAGAGCAACATCCTCAGGGCTTCATCAACTAATCATTCTCTGAAGTGTTACACATGAAGCGGACTTCTCTAAGAACCAATGATTCATATCAAGATGTATAGAGATGATAACATGCTCACATGAAAGTCTTCCCAAATCTGGCACGACTGGTGGGCATAATTCAAAGTCTCCTACAAGATGTTCTCATTGCCTCTACAAATGAGATACGACGTGCTCCGGGCCATGGGTTTGCAAAAACGTACCAATGGCTGAGGAATGGGACAATACTTCCTCAACGAAAGATGTTCGTTTATGTCACTTCTACAACATACCAAAAGGGCGCATCAATTGGACATACGAGCTGAAAGATTTGGCCTTCACCGTCAGGTCTACGAAATCTGAAATATTTGTACGGGATTACAAATTACGAATGTGCACGCTTCATTGGATGACCTCTGTAACTCCAAATTGGGTGATTCTTGTCTCACGAGAGAACTAAGTCTCTTAGATTCAAAAGTTTGGGTCAAGCATCAAATTCCGACGTCGTATGAGGTTCCTACAGCTTCCAGAGCGTACAACATGCAAGCGACGGGATTCATAACTTCTACAGTCGATCGGTGTCTACCAGGTCTTTTCCCTAAGTTCTTCATAAAGGTACCTCCAATTTCGACCACCTAGGTCTTTACATCAATTTTTCTACTCGGGTCCTCTATCTAGGTCTTGTCAGAAGAAGGGAAAACGAAAGAGAGAGATTCAACAAAATACTGGGGGCTGACGGTCCACCGATCATGACGATCAATTTCACAGCCCAACACTCGTGGTGCCGGGCTCTCCAGTGCTAATCTCTCATCATAAAAGGAATGCTACCACCGGGACATGAAATCATGGTCATTACATAATCCCCTCTTGAGAGCAACCTCAGTTATGGTCCCATGACCAGGGTTTCAAAAGTAATGTTTCCACGACTGACAGAAACAAGATGGAAATCAAGCACCATGCTCATGTGTCAATCAAGGGTCCTGATCTCAAATGAATCAATAGCATTGAAATCCTCCACCAACTTCGGTATTTGGCACATGATACGAAGATTACATGAGGTTAGAGCAATCTAAACATGAAACCAAGTGAGATTATAAAAATGCAGTATGCAAGCAGTGCAACATCATCAAAGTTCATCATCATGCACCTGAGATATGAACAAATAGCATGAAAGTCGTGAAAATACGTTTTATGACAACCTCGTCAGGAGAAACTGCACTCTGCCCTGTACTAAAAGGTGAACTGGGATCAATATAAAAGAAATATGAAGATGGGTTATATACCATTCTCTTCGTATGGATGTGCTTTACAATGTGTAAAAATTTCATAACAATCCGATGAACGATCAAGGAGATGTGACAAAAACATCGAGCAACATACCATCTGGAAAAGTTCTGAAAGTCTCCTGGAAGTTTACTATTTCTCCTTTTTCAGGACCTGAACATGCTCAAACCTTAAAAATATTCTTTTATAAAGCTTGTAAATTTCCTGGGCTTGAGGATACATATGCAGAAATTGAAAATACAATTCCGGGCAAAGATTTTACGGTGTTTTCATTAAAAGCTGAAGCCTGAAATTTTCTGATGACGTATTTCGCCGAAATTACGTGCATATTCACATGGATTCTCATTCATTCACTCACAAATCAGAAATTTCATACTTCTATGAAGAGGTTACAACATATGTACTTACTTGGGAGGTCTCCGAAGCATTTAAGGAATTGGGATTGCCCGTGTCAACATCAAGAGGTTCATTACTTCCATTCGGTTCCGAACCTTTGGAATTTCCTCCATCTCTATTCTCAGAGGATGACCGAGTATCAACACTCTTTACTTCCATGAAGACATCCTCCTGGATATATTCTCAACAATGAACATTTTATCTACAAAATGTCATAATTTGTTATATGGAGAAAGACTTACTTCAGCCTCTTCTTCCACACTCGAGTCAGAAACCGTCTGACCATCCGCAGAGAATCGAAGACCGTCAATACTTGATGGAGGAAAGTTCTGCAACATGATAACAAATATTGGTTTCGCGATCCTAATTGCACGGACAAGAAAAGGTCATGATATAAGGAGCGCTAACGACTCACCAAAGAGACAGGGGACGTTACAGTGCTCGAACCTGAGTGACGTTTTTTGGGTTTATATTGAACCAAGAAGAATTCATTCGCATTTGGAGAACTCTTAGTCACCACTTCTTCCTCTTTATCAACTAAAGGAGTCTCATAACCACCATTTGACATCTCTGCAAAGTAGCTGCGGTATCCATCTGATATATCTACTTCAGAATGTCATTCAAGGGTGCAAATTTCATCAAAGAAGTGAGATTAAATCATAACAAATGTGCTAAAAATCAGCGTCAAAAATGGTAACAATCCAACTCTCACCTGTTTACAATTTCACTAGCTATAGTGATTATAACATCAGAATTTTGAAAACCCGCTCGTTCCGTCAAACCCGCAAGGACGACCAAAATTCATTATTCAAAATCATGACTTGATTTTCATAAAACCGTGAACAACTCACGTGAATCTTAACATCCACTGGGTTTTTCAAAAACTGGACAGACGTCCATTCTACAATTGTGAAAACTCACATACAGACATTATTTAACCATGTTTACTTTCAACAATTGTTCAAAACTAAAACATGGTTTTACAAAATATATAAATATTTGACGTGAAACTCACGTAAATTTGAAAAATATATCTATATATTTTACTCCCTCGCACGAGCATCTGTCTTTGAAGCGAGAATATATTCTCAAAGATTTCTGAAAGCTCGAGATAAAAGTTTTTCATGAAAGCTCATAAACAAAATTTTGTTATTAATAGACGCACGTCTATTAAAAAAAAAACTTTTCTCTCGTACGACCACCTTTGAAACGAGAGTTTATTCCACTTTGTGAAATCTCACATATTTAAAAAATAAAATTTTGGTTTTCTTGAAAGCTCATAAACAAAATTTTATGTCATTAGACTCAGGTTTATTTTGTTTGTTCCCTAAACTAACGAACGAACGAGCGTCTATTCCTAAAACAAGGATTTCCTTATTGGGCCCGGCCCGCGAATCCTAAACGACCAAAGACTCGTCGTCCAGATCAGCGGTTCAACACCAATTTATGCTCACCAAACGACGCTCTATCATGCCACTGAGATCTTCCTTCAAGTCATGGTTTGCTCGTACTATCAAAATCCGGTAACGTCTCAACTTACGACTAAGTTCAATTATTGGTATTATTATTTATGGCCGGAAAATCACCATTTAATGCTGACTGAGGAACACATCTTTCCTCAGTAAGCAGGGGACTTAATATAGATGTTGGATTTTGGACAAGGGCTAAAATCGTAAACTCAAATTATACGAAGCTCTGATCCAGCAATCAGACGTGAGTATTGAGACACGGGTCTCTCATCGAATTCTCAACGGAGAGTACTTTCTCTTAGAGTACATGTAGATATGTAGTCTCACGACTGGACAACGGCATATCTCATGAATACTGAACACTTTCAGTGATTATTTCTATATGGTATCACGAGATGGACGGCTCCTAGACAGCTTGCTCTGCTAGTATAGAGCGATAACGTCTTCAGGAACAAACAACGAGTTTACCCTGACTATATAAAGGATATGACTTACCGACAAGCTCATATCGGGATAATTAATGCTCCTAGACAGCTTGCTCTGCTAGTATAGAGCCACAAAGTTAATTATTCCTAATTAAGATTAATTCTGTCGTGACATTCACTACTGAATTCCCAGAATAATATATTATTGCTCATATTCCATGGTCGAATCCACGACTGGTCCCATGGAATGGCAATAACAATTGCTCCAATTCCATGGTCGAATCCACGACTGGTCCCATGGAATGGCAATAAACAATTGTTCTGATTCTATGATCGAATCCACGGCTTGATCTCATAGAATAACAATAACTATATTATCTCATTACTCAGATTTCATGATCGAATCCACAACTGGTCTCGTAAATGGTAATATATAAATCTTAATTACTCTGATTCTATGGTCGAATCTACGATCCCATGGAATGGTAATGCTCACTTTTTTTATTCTGAATTCGTAGTCGAATCCTCAGCTGATCTTATGAATTAATAATAAACATCTCATTACTCAGTTTTGTGAATTATTCTCCACCGAATTCCATAATTAGTAATAAATAATCAACAACCGGGCGTCTAAGCTACCTTTAAGTAATCCCCGATTCAAATGGTGAAGGTGTATTCAACGACGATACACTAAGAGTCACCGCACGAACGAGTATTTCAAAATACAATGAAACGATGAACCTATGCAAAATAGCGAAGAAAATAATGAATAATTAAAAATATAGACCAGGGTGCTGGGAGCACGGACACACGACCGACCAACCGTGTCGTGGTCAATTCCACGCCAGTTTTATATTTTTAATGCATTTTTATTATTTTTCATGATTTGATGAAAATTCTCTCATTTTATCAAATCTCCTTCGTCTCGAGGAAACTCCTCGGTTTCATGGTATTTTCATAAATTCGTAAAAAATAATATAAAATTAAGGAAAGAAGTGTGGGGCGTGACCGTTGGCCAACCGTCCCCACACCCCACGGTTCCTTATTATTTTATTATTATTATTATTATTTCTCTATTTTTTGCACAAATCATCATATAATAATAAAATAAAATAATGAAAACTTGTGGGACCGGGCCACTAGCCGGCCGGCCATGCCCTAGCCGGTCCTACGCGCCCTTTGCTTTATTATTTTATTATTATTTATCCTATTTTTCCTTGAATTCATCAAATTCCTTGATTTAATGGTATTTCTCTCAAATTAGGAAAATTTCCCTCAAATCATCAAAAATACTTAAAAATATTAAAAAATTATGAAAAACTCGTGGGACCGGTCCATAGTCGGCCGACCATGCCTCCATGGTCCCACACACCCGTGTTTTTATTATTTTAATATTTTGCTACCATGAACTCATGAAAACTCCTTCAATTCATGGAAACTCCCTAAATTCATCAAATTTCTCAAAATTCATGAATTTTTCATAAAATCATCAAAATATTATAAAATTAAGGAAAAGGCACCACGGGACAGTGGTCACGACCGGCCGACCATGCCTTGACCACGGCGGTCCCACGCCTCCTCATTCCTTATCTTATAATTATTTTTCATCATCTCATGGTGTTTTCCTCAGTTTCGTCGAAACCCTAATTTTGGCATATTTTTTCGAATGGATGCTCAATTGCACGCCAGAAAATATCAAAATTCTCAGGACTGAGACGCGGACGCCTTGGGGACACGATCATGCTATCTTGACCGACCAAGATTGGCTCTTTGGCTCACGGAAGCCGGTCCCATCAATTTTCACAGTTTTGACCTAATTTGCACAATTGCTCGTACTAGGTCCAAAACTCTTCCAAACACTTTGGATTTTCATGAAGTGATCGTCAGGCGGTCACGTTACAACCCAGGGACGGTTTCATGACTCCGTGGTTGGTCCCTCGCCTCGTCATAATTAATTAGGTTTTCTCACCTAAGGCTCAGACGAGCATTTTTGAATAAATGATTAAGCCAACATTTAATCATTCTTCCACCAACAAATCGTCAAATCTTCAGGAGTTCTTCGTATTTGCTCACATGAGCATATGGACACTACATGGTTGATCCATGGTCCAATATAGTCTCTCCCTCCTTCATCCCATGGTTAAACTTCTGAAGAACCATGAATTGATCATCAATTGATCAAATTAGGGTTCCTGAATCCAAGGATCATCATTCCAGATTCCAACCTTAATAATTTTACGACGACCTCATGGTCATTAATTTTATTAATTATGCTCGGTTCAACGACCAGTATTCTAATTAATATTTTTGATACGCTGCCAATAATCCATCAGATGAGCAACACATGCTCAGACGATCAAATATTCAACAATTCATCATATGAGCAACACTTGCTCAGATGATAAATATTTGCTCAAACCAAGGAATATTGGTTCAACAATCAATATTCAACGATCCATCGAATGAGCAATACTTGCTCACTTCATCGTAAGAATTAAACCTCTGTCTCATGACATGTTCAATTCATGAGTTTCAGAACATCATGTTCGACACTCAGCAACTACATGGACTCATCGTCCCATTAAACCATGAAGTCATCAATTGACTAACAATCCACGAGACGTCAATCGTGTCACTTGGGGGGATATCACTTAGGGTTTTGGTCTGGAGTTCTACGGCACGTGTGTTCAAACACACGATGGAATGTGAGCAAGTCGTGCAATCAGTTAAAGGAATTCACGAGGTAGTGGGTGGAAAATCGACCAAGTCTCCACATGTTGAGCAACTGGTTTCAAACACGATCTCCACTTTCCCACTCCTTGATTCCATCAACTGTCACACTTCATGGGATCATGGTGTCTAAAATTCCAGCAATATAAATAAGTCTCTGAATCATGATTGAATCATCATCGTCATCAGTATCGTCAATCTCACGTCAAACTGATAGCACGAGATCATCAACTCATCAATTGAGCAACTACTCTCAATTGAGCAATTTCAATCACTCATAGTTTATCGTATTCAGAATTCACACACCCACAATCTTTGGTTATCATTGATTCTACACATTTCTCAGCTTCCCTCCTACAGATCAACCCATCCTCTCTTGTGACCGAATTTACTCTGGAACGATAATTGTCTTGATTTAGGTCGGAGTACTACAGATTGATCTCTCGAATCTAAAGCACCCCCTTTGCAGCGGTGCATCTGTGTGAGGTTTAACATTTTTCTCGGTTCGAGGAGTCTCCTCCGTACGGTCGTCTCCTCAATCCCTTAAAAACCAGCAAATCGCTTTTCCCCATCTACAAAAACATTCTTCTATAATGTTATAATAGTCGTTATTCACAACTATCGTTATCAATGCAATTTTCAAGAGATTGAAACGTCATCATGACTTATTTTCGTTTTGTCTATTGAATTACCAAATTTAACTTATTTTCGTTTTAATTAGGTTGTAAGTTTTTTGGGGTTCTCTGCCTCTTTTCTTACAACTTCTGCTGTAAATCTTGTTATTCATTAATACATTTTGGACTTACCAAAAAAAAACGACATCATGACTTTCGTCACGGGTAAAGATGAAAATGGTTAAAGCGAAAGACTACCAACACATATTTCGATAAATAGATAGGCGAGATAAACTCGGCTCGAAATAGCAAATGTTTATGTATGAAAACTATCACACTTATACGACTTTTGTCTCAAGAGTAGGAGATAGAGTAGATAGACTTTTGAGTGATAGATAAGTTCAAGTCTCCACATACCTTTTAGTCGGATGAAGTTCCACTGGTTGCTTGAGTAGTTCTTCGTCTTCGTAAGATGATCGTCGTGGAGTTTGGAGCTCAACTACACTTAACTATCCTAGTCCGAGACTTAGCTATAAGTAGACTAGAAATCAAGACATATAGTTTTGAGAACTAAATTTGACAAACAAGCTTGAAATAGCAACGCTTGCGAGTTCGACCGAGCAATGCTCTAACAATCTCCCCCTTTGTCAATTTTAGTGAAAAACTGTCAATACATATGGATTACAAAATAAATAAAACTTTGTAGCTTCTCGTCCACATGCTTGATCTCCTTGGTGCTTCAACATTACTTGAAAACTTTATATTTTCCAAGTACTCCCATGATTCCATATATGTTCAGTTCAGCATCATAGTTGTTGAAGATCCGTATCCATAACAATGAGAAAACAAAAGCTCTCGATCATTGTTATACAATGTCATAGTATTATTACACAATATCAAAGTTCAATTGTATCACAACTTTGACAACAATACTATCATGATACGTATCACTCACCCTTAGTCAATACTTTCATCTCAACATGAAAACCACTCCCCCTTACATAATGATCCGAAAACCATATGTATTTGTAGTGTGAACAACACATTAATTCTCCCCCTTTTTGTCAATAAAATTGGCAAAGGTACGAAAACGGGATCCTAATGAAATTTCCACGGAGATTCTTCAAGACCAAAGAAAAGTACATATCAACTTTGTTTAGATGCAATCATATAGCCGAAGCTAAATGCATTCATCAAGGAGTTTATAAAGATACAAGATAACTCCTAAAATATTCCACAACCGCACTCCCCACAAAGATATGGAAATTAAGCGCAAGTTCAAAAGAACTCTCCCACATTTGATGTCATTCCCGAAAGAACAACAAGAGCGACCTTACTTTCACAAGAAAAGAAGGATTTCTTTGGACATTAAAAAATCACAAAGGAAATGATTTTGTATCCAAAATTCCCAATTAAATTAATCACATGAAAACCCATGATTAATTTAATCGGAATACTCAACCAAGTTAACCACAAACGAATTCATGATTAGGTTAGTTGGAAATGCTCACATAAGAAGACTTATGGAGCCGCACAATATATACATAAAAAATGGATCAGGGAAGATCAATACTGCGGAATGGACAAAGATTCATTCTATTTTCATCACTATTTGCATAACGACATATAATAGACATAATCTTTGTAGACGAAAATTCATCATATCTTCCATCAATTATTTCCATAACGACATAATAGGTTCAATTTTTGTTTTGTCAAAAGTTCATCGATATTTATCAATACATGCATATCGATATATGAAGGAGATAACTTTCGACATCGTATGGGACAATCATAGTTCACGGACGCAAACACACATATCCCATAACATATTGCAATATATAAAACCATAAAGATTAATACTGCAAAAATCATCTTCCAAATCAACTTTAGAATTTAAATAAATAAATCTAAAAACATTGCAAGATGAAAACGTTTGGTCATAGCTATGTGTACTCACAATAACGACTATTCCAAACCCTAGTTATCCTTCTTAAACAAAAACTAGAATAAAAAATTCTCTTAAGAAGTTTCCTAGACATTAAGATCTTTGAAAAATTCCTTGTCATCCCCGAACTCCTTGTCTTCAACAGCCATTAGGACACATGGTTCATGTAGGAAGGAGTCAATACCAATGAACCTTCTTTGCTGAAGTTGTCGAACCAGGTCCTTCTGAATTTCCAGTGATCTTAAAACACAAGCCTTTATTTGATGAATCTCTTTCCTTGTCTGCTTCAACTCTTCAAGAACATCAGAAAACTTCTGAGAATTTGAAGGAACATCTCTTGGCTTCCTCACATTCCTTCTTTTTCTTTTCAAAGTTGGAGACAATGGAGATCTCTCTTTTTCCTTAGTGATTGATGGCTTAACAATCATTGACATCTTTTCTATCAGAAGACATGATGCTTGGAGTATCCATATACACACGGTTTTGTGAGAGGAAATCACAATCAAAAATCAACAAGCAGTCTTAAGATATAAAGAGTTTCAGAGAAGGAAAAAGGAATATAGGGTTTCTAAACCTTTAAAAGGTTTGTGTACGACAGGTCACAACCCTATAAAGAGTGGAATTGTCGATAATAACCCTTTCTTTTTGATTAAACAGGAAAATCCCTTCCAACATGAAAGAATTCCATACTCAAAAACAAAAACTAAGAAAACCAAAACACAAAATTTTCTTAAAGCCTGAGGTGTGCATAATCTTGTCTCATTTAATCAGGCACATGAGACAAGATGCACGAGGACAACACAATCAAATTGTGCTATGGTGAACAACGATTTGTCCATCATAACCTTTCTAAGAGTTTTTTTTTTTTGCTAGGTCAAAATGGTTTATTAAAGCAAAAAAACGTAATTACAAGAATTACAAAATGGGAGACTCAAGGCCTCCCCACCCCCATAAACCAAAGTGGAGAAAAAATAACCTCAAAAAATACTAAAAGCTCATGAAGAGCTCCTAAACACAAATAACTAACCAAAAGAAGAAAAAACAGAGCTTAATAACGTTTTCGCGCCTTTCCCACCCTGAAATTCTTCTTCTTAGGTTGCACACCAGCTAGTAATTC
Source organism: Papaver somniferum (assembly GCF_003573695.1). Taxonomy (NCBI): domain Eukaryota; kingdom Viridiplantae; phylum Streptophyta; class Magnoliopsida; order Ranunculales; family Papaveraceae; genus Papaver; species Papaver somniferum. The sequence goes on along the minus strand of NC_039367.1, from coordinate 105,413,511 downwards.
TGCTAAAACATCAGGGTCACCATAAAACTCATTATACTCATCATCATAATTATCATCATATTCAGCTTCATCTGAAACATAATTACCTCCAGGAACAAGCTTAATTGGAGTTTGGGGTTTTTTCTTTGAGACTCTCTCCAACAGCTCCTTTGTTTCCTTAAAATACTCCTTTCTATAGGTTGGATTTCTAATAAAGTTATCCCTAACCTCATCATTATTAATTTTGCCTACCTCTTCAAGTTCTTCTTGAGTGAGAATATTTTCCTCCCTTTGTTGTCTTATTGTCTCTAATCTGTCAAGAAAAGCTTCCTTCTTTGCTGCATCAATTGAAGTCACCTTGTTATTGTTGTTTTTATTGTCATCCACAATTGTACCCCATTCTTTAAAGTTTTTAACTTCATCTGCCAAAACATTTGCGTCCAAAACAGTATCTTCCTCCTCTTCAGAAACACATTGTTGAACTTCATTATCATTATCATTTCTCAAACCCAATTCTGAGTTTAGAGAGGCATATTTGTTTGTGCAAAAAATTTCAGAAGAACTGAACACAACATCAGCCAAGGGAGTAAAAGTGAATTTGGTTGGAGAGTTCTTACCCTCAACTTTTGTCCAATCCTCCTTAGAAGTAACATTAGCTACAGACTTGCCATTACCTTCCACAGCCTTAGTCACGGTCTTGGAAACCAAATCAGAAGCGGACTTGTCCTCCAAGATAGAGTTTTTATTGCTCACGGAAATGTTGTTGTTTTGCACGGACTTCTTCTTTGACACGAACAATGGTTGTATCTCCAAATTCTTCACGGACGTTTGCTTTACCACTGTCGGAACAACTGCATGGTCTGCATGAGCAGATTTTTTACGTGCATCAAGATCTGCTTTAGCTGCAACTGCATTCTTGCATCTAATCAGTTTGAGTTGTGCTTCCCTATATTCAGTAAAAGAGTTATTCAGCTCTTCCTCTAACTTTTTATCCTCAGTAGTTGGAGCATCAGATTTGTTTTCATCATTCATCAACGCACCAGCACTGCCATTTTTTTCCATAGCATCCATAACATTATCTTTGCTTTGCTTATCCAAATTTGTATTCCCAACAGATGCGTGTTTTTCAACAGCAGCTGTAAGAGAACTCCCAGCAACATCACTTTCATCTATGACCGAAATAACTGGAGCTTGCTTACCCGTATTTTATTTGCCGCAACTTGCCACTCCATGCCTGGCGGAATATCATTCCTCATTCTAGGAATTTGCTCAGCTGCAACCACTTGAAGTTGATTATTTTTTTTTTGTTGCTTGATTTTTTTCTACAATCATCCTCACAATGACCAATAATGCTGCACTTTGTACAAAATTGAGGACGTTTATGAATATCCATATATTCCCAGAATTCCCTCCCATTAGATTTTAACAAAATTCTTTCAGGGATGTGCTTTGAGATATCAATATCAACAAGAACTGATGCAAAATAGCCATACTCCAACCTTAAGATTTTTTCATCAACAACAATTGGAGTGCCAAAACTCTTACCGATTGATAATATGGATTTTTCAGTCCATAACATTGGTAATTCAGGAATTATGACCCATACAACAGCATGAGAAGTACGCTGCTTATTAGGGTTAAAACTAGGATACCAATCCTGCAGTTGAAGAACTTGATTTTTGATGATGGCTTTAGGACCATTACGAATCCTTTCTTTTTCTTCAGCTGTTGATAACATAATTATGAAAAATACTTTACGCATGGGAAGAAACCTAACATCCTGTCCAAGTTTCCATTGTTCAACTAATGCGTGTTGAACTTCAGAAAACTTCACGCATGTGAAGTCTAAACGAGCTATGAAACTATATTTGAATGGTTTACATCCTTCTTGAAAAAATCCAAAGGGATTTCCAAAGCTGGCTCACCCTCTTTGAGAGTTGGATTTGGAAGATAGGAAAGATCAATAGAAGTAGGGTTTAAAGTTTTTTTCCCTTTGAGAATATCCACAAACGAAATGGGTTTTGCTGCACCAACTGATGTGGTCCTAGAATCCGTGATATTAGAAGTTGAATCATGTTGTTCTCCCATTGCCAATCATCCAAAGATAAAGTTATCGAAGAAGGTTATGGCAGCAACTCTCTTCAGTTTAACCTTTCTAAGAGGAATTCATGGTTCCATGTCTATCAACTGGTTTAAACCATACCCTTTCCTTTAGTGGTCTAGACTTCTCTTTGGAAACTAGATTCTTTGAAGAAGATAAGATCTTACATATCTCAGCGGTTTTCTGCGCAAGTTTAAGCTTGTTTGCTAGACGATCCGCTCTTCGTTGAAGCTTGTTGACATATCTCATCTTGTGTTTATACTTGAAACACTTTGAAAGTTCATGACCCTTGAGTGAACAATAAGAGAATGTCAACGTATAAGCTGATTCAGGTGCTTGTGATATGCAAGCTGCTAGGCACATGGTAGATCCTGAAACATTAGACAAAGAGTTTCCAATATGGGGGGGTCAATTGATTCTTCCATCTTGATTGGGTTTTCTTCTAAAAGATTATCAAGATTGATGTATGTACTGCTACAATTATCAAAATCAATAATTTCACATAAAAGAGCAACACTTGATTTTTTGTCTTCATCAGAATTATAATTGTCAGACATCTCATCAAGCATTGCAGCAAGAGCTTTGTTCCCAGTGTATTTTCTGTGATTTGGACATTCGTTTGCAAAATGACCAAAACCCTTACACTTAAAGCACTGAGGCATATCCTCGTCATCAGTTTCATATGTGTCCCTCTTTTTAGGAGGAATACGATTATGGGGTTTTTCTGATGCTTGTGGCTTATCTCTGGAGAACCGTTTACTTCTATTCAAAAGAAGATCTCTAAATTGTCTTGTGATCATCGAGACTGAATTTTCAAGATCTTCATCTGATGATTCAGTCTCAGAGTGATCATCTTCAGAGATATACACATTTTTAATTTTATCAAGTAATTTTGTGTCTTTTTGTGCTTTGAACACAACATCCTTGTTATATTTGGATGTATGCTCATGATCAAAGATCTTTAGCTTCCCAACCAAAGTATTTCTGGAGAGGGTATCAAGATTATTTCCCTCAACGATGGCATGCTTCTTAGAATCGTATCTAGATGGCAACGATTTGAGAATTTTCATCACAATGTCCTTTTCAGGAATAGTCTTACCCAATGCAAAAGATACATTAACAATTTCAGACACTTTGTGATTAAACTCATCAGATAAATCTTCATCTGCCATACGAAGGTTTTCCCAATCGGAATTTAGTTTTTGAAGCCTGACTCCCTTTTCACTGGTATTCCCTTCAAATACAGTTTCTAAGATATACCAAGCATCTTTAGACCGAGTGCAATTAGACAAATGGTACGGAAGATTAGGGGTAATGACATGTATGATGACATTCAAATCGTCGGAGTTTTTCTTTGCATCAAGTATCTCTGCAACATCGTATTCACCAATAATCTTTGGAACAGTAGCGTTACCTATTGCCACAACGGGAGCATCATAGCCATTAACTACATATACTCATTAAAAAAGAGGGAGTACAACAACCTCACCCAATATTTCGATTAGAAATCTGTATGGACTAACTCCAATATACTTTCAAATGAATCAACTAGACTCAATCTTAATAAAGTATATCAAAGAGTTATAATATCTCTATTTCATAATGTAATCAGCAAATCGAACAGATAGAAATCCGTGAGCCTGATTATTATGTGAAATAACTTGAACGGTACCAAAGACCAATGTTCAAGTGTCAATCAATGTAAATCAACAACCAAAGGTTGGATATTCTAATTGATTGATCTTAACGCACAACCTATGATATTTCAATTATATAACGAAATATAATGGGGAAAAGAAATAACACAGACACCAGAATTTTGTTAACGAGGAAACCGCAAATGCAGAAAAATCCCGGGACCTAGTCTAGATTGAACACACACTGTATTAAGCCGCTACAGACACTAACCTACTACAAGCTAACTTCGGTCTGGACTGTAGTTGAACCCCAATCAATCTCACACTGATCCAAGGTACATTTGCGCTCCTTACGTCTCTGATCCCAGTAAGATACTACACACTTGATTCCCTTAGATGATCTCACCCACAACGAAGAGTTGCTACGACCCAAAGTCGAAGACTTTAATAAACAAATCTGTATCACCCAGAAAAGCCTATGATAATAGATAAATTTGTCTCCCACAGAAATACCTACAAGTTTTTGTTCCGTCTTTTGATAAATCAAGGTGAACAGGAACCAATTGATAACCCGGACTTATATTCCCGAAGAACAGCCTAGTATTATCAATCAACACACAATAATCTAAATCGACGCGGCGAAAGAAGATATTGTGGAATCACAAACGATGAGACGAAGATGTTTGTGACTATTTTTATATCTTGCATATCGGAGATATTAATCTCAAGCCAATCGTTACGATTGTACTTAACACGATAGAATCAGCAAGATCAGATCACACAACTACAAGAAAGTAGTATCGGTCTGGCTTCACAATCCCAATGAAGTCTTCAAGTCGTTAACCTACAGGGTCTCGAGAAGAAACCTAAGGTTAAAGGAGAAATGGCTCTAGATAATACAACTAGTATCACAAAGGAGGTGTGGGGATTAGGTTTCCCAGTTGCTAGAGTTCTCCCTTATATAGTCTTTCAAATCAGGGTTTGCAATCATTGTTAGCTTAGTAACAAAGCATTCAATATTCACTGTTAGATGAAAACCTGATTAGATTCAATCTAATATCTTTCAACCATTGGATCAAAAACTTAGCTTGTTACACACAAATGAAATGCACGATTTTAGGTTTGTGTAACCGTACCCAAACATGTACATTTGTTGGTTCAATAATAATTAACCAAATGGTTAGCCATATGAGCACTTTCATATCAACCATATTCTTCTTCACCATAACTAGTTCAAATAACTCAAATGAACTAGTTAGAGAGTTTTTCAATGTTATAAATCTTATAGAAGTATATAAGACACAATTGAAGTATAAAAGATTTGATTCCTTCGAATGGATTCATGAACTTTATAGCCATGGTTTGCAAACTTGCATTCCTTTGTTAATATAAATATAAGTTCACAAATAATCGTATTTAGATATAACCAACTCAAGTACGTGGACTTAGTTCGCGGACTTAAGTTCTCAAAAGGAGTTCACAAACTCCAGCAGATTTTCTCGGGATGAGAACTTCCGCCAGTTCGCGGACTGGGTTCGCAGACTGAGTTCACTACTCTTGTTCCGGTTTTCCTGATCAACAAAGTACGCATACTTTGGTTCAAGGAATAAGGACTTATACATATATGTGTTGCCACACAATGCTTATATCCAACATTGGTTATATAATCTAAACTCTCATTTCAATGATTGAAACATTCTTAGAGGACGTTATATAGTTGTTATTCACAAACCATTTTTCGTCAAAGCCATTTTCAAAGTGATTGAAACATAACATGACTTTCGTCACTAGGTAAGATGAACTTGGCCAAAGCGAAAGCTCGCCAACACGTATTTCGAGAAATAGATAAGCGAGATAAACTCGGCTCGTAATAGCAAATGTGTATAATCAAAGTCTATACAACAAAATGAATTTTGTCTCATGATAGGAGATAGAGTAGATAGACTTTTGAGTGATAGATAAGTTCAAGTCTCCACATACCTTTTAGTCGATGAAGTTCCACCAGTTCCTTGAGTAGTTCTTCGTCTTATATGATGATTGCCATGGAGTTCTTGAGCTCAACTACACTTTCTATCCTAGCCCGAGACTTAGCTATAGTAGACTAGAAATCAAGACTTATAGTTTTAATCACTAACATTGGCAAACATGCTTGAGATAGCAATGCATGCGAGTTCGACCGAGCAATTCTCTAACAATCTCCCCCTTTGTCAATTTTAGTGACAAAACTATCAATACATATGGAATACAAAAATAAATGAATAAACTTTTGTAGCTCCTATTCCACATGCCTAATCTTCAAAATTACTTGAAATCTTCGTCACTTCCAAGTACTCCAATGATCCCAAAGGTTGTAAGTTAAGCATCATCGTTGTTGAAAATCCGTAGCTATAACAATGAGAAAACAAGAATTCTCAATCATTGTTATACAGTGTCTTAGTATTATTATACAGCATCAAAGTTCAATTGTGTCACAACTTCGACAATAATACTATGGTGATATGTATCACTCCCCCTTAGTCAATACTCCATCTCACATGGAAACCACTCCCCCTTACATAATGATCCGAAAACCATATGTATTTGTAGTGTGAACTACATATTAATTCTCTCCATTTTTGTCAATAAAATTGGCAAAGGTACGAAAACGGGATCCTAATGAAATTTCCAAAAGAGACATTTCATGACCAAAAGAAAGCACATATCAACTTATTTAGATGCAATCATATAGCCGAAGCTAAATGCATTCATCAAGGAGTTTATAAAAATACAAGATAACCCCTATAATATTCCACAGCCGCCCCACAAAGATTTGGCAATTTAGCACAAGTTCAATTAAGAACTCTCCCCCATAATATGTCATTCCCGAAAGAACAACAAGAGCGACCTTAATTTCAAAAGAAAAGAAGGATTTCTTTAGACACAACACCTAAAAAGAACCTGATAGAAAACCAACCTACGAAAACAAATGCGGAATTGAAGTAAACACTCACTAGAGTTCCAAACTCAATTTCCCAAAAGATCGAGATAAGCACAGGGGCAAGAGTCATGGAAACAACTAATGAACCAAAACAACACCAATAGACTACCGTAAGTGTTGAAATGTAGCAGTGTCTAATGGTTTGGTGAGAATGTCATCCAACTGTTGTTCGGAAGGCACAAATTCCATATTTATGATACCATTTTCATAGAGATCTTGAATAAAATGGTACCTTATATCAATGTGCTTTTTTCTTGAGTGCTCAACGGGATTTTCAGTAATTCGAATCGCGCTAGAGTTATCACAAAAGATCTTCATTATTCCAGTATCAATTCCATATATAATCAGCCAGCATTTGTTTCATCCATAGAAGTTGAGTGCAAAATGACCCAGAAGCAATATACTCTGCTTCGCATGTAGACAGGGATTGTGAATTTTGTTTCTTGCTATACGAAGCCACAAGATTTAGTCCTACATAGTAGAATCCCCCTGATGTACTTTTTCTGTCTTCTACACATCCTGCCTAATCATCATCTGAATAAGCAGAAAGGTCAGTGTTAGTATCAAAAGTGTAGGATAGACCATACCCGACAGTGTGATTGACATATCTTATGATCCTTTTTGCATCTGCAAGATGAGATTCCTTTGGATTAGCCTGAAATCTAGCACAACAACCAACACTAAAAGAAATATCAGGTCTAGTGGTTGTAAGATATAAAAGGCTACCAATAATAGATCGATATAATTTTTGATCCACTTTTACTCCTTTCTCATCTCTGTGCAGTTTACCAGTAGTGGGCATAAGTTTCAGTTTTGGAGTTGACTTATCCAGACCGAACCTGAGACAAGATCCTTTGCATATTTTTCTTGAGATAAGTAAATCCCATCCTTATGTTGTTGAATTTGTAATCCTAAGAAGAACTTCAATCACCAACATCGCTCATTTGAAATTCTTTAGCAAGTGAAACTTGGAAATCCTTTCCAAGCTTCTCAGAAGTTGAACCATAGATGATATCATCTACATAAACTTGAGCAATGACAACATCTTTCCCACTCCATTTGGTAAACAAATTTTTATCAGCTCTGCTTCTTGAAAAACCTTTCCTAATAAAAGAAGTGGTAAGTTTTTCAAACCAGGCTCTAGGTGTTTGTTTTAACCCATATAATTCCTTTTTTAGCTTAAGAACATGATCTGGGAAATCAAGGTTTTCAAAGCCTTTACGTTGAGCGACATAGACTTCCTCCTTTAAAATTTCGTTTAGGAATGCGGATTTTATATCCATTTGGAACAGCTTAACCTTAAGAAAACAAGCATGAGCTAATAAAAGTCTAATGGACTCAAGGCGTGCCACAGGAGCAAAGGTTTCGTCAAAGTCGAAACCTTCAATCTGTGAATATCCTTGAGCGACAAGTCTGGCTTTGTTTCTGACAATTGTGCCAAATTCATTAGACTTATTCTTGAATATCCATTTTGTACCAACAACATTAATATTGGAGGGACAAGGTACAAGTTCCCACACGCCTTGTCTTTGAAATTGTTTTAACTCTTCATGCATTGCATTCACCAAAAAGGGATCGCTAAGAGCCTCATCAATATTTCTTGGTTCTACTTGTGAAAGATAACAACCAAAATTGCAAATATTTGGAATTTGTCCTCTAGTCTTAGTTGTAGAATCTCTTCTCCCAATAATACTGTTGGGATCATGATTCCTTTGAACCCAGAAGTGTCGTGGAGGGACACGTTCTTGTTCGTCAGGAATAGCCTGATCAGTGCTCTTCTCCTCGTCACTAGAAATATCAGGATCAGTAACAGTTGGCATGACTTCGACTGATTCTGATATTTCTTTGACTTTCTCAATTGTCTCAGTTGGAGGCAATTCAGCAGGAGGATTATCGTGATGAAAATTACTAATATCATCGATGATAACATTAGCAGATTCCATCATGACCTGGGTTCTGAGATTAAACACTCGAAAACCACGACTATCAGAAGCATGGCCAAGGAAGATACCTTCATCACTGGTATCAAATTTCCCTCCATGTTCTCGGTCTTTTTGAATGTAGCACTTACTACCAAACACTCTGAGATAGTGCAAGTTGGGTTTTCTACCGTACCACAACTCATAAGGAGTGTTTAGGGTTTTAGACCGTAGGTAGACACGGTTGATCAAGTAGCATGCTGTGAAGACAACTTCTCCCCAAAACCTTAAAGGTAAGTTTTTGTTATGGAGCATTGCCCTGGCCATTTCCTGAATGTTCTTGTTTTTCTTTCTGCAACTCCATTAGCTTGAGGAGTAATGGGTGGAGAATATTGTTGAATAATTCCCAGTTCGTCACAAAATTCAAACACCTTAGTATCTTTGAATTCAGTTCCACGGCCGCTTCTAATTTTCTTTAGTTTGCGGCCTTGTTCGTTCTAGATTCTCTCAACAATAATCTTGAATTCATTAAGGGTTTCATTCTTATGAGATAGGAACGCAACCCAAGTGAACCTGGTGTAATCATCTACCACAACCAAAGAATACTTCTTACCAGCAACCGTGGGTTGTTGAATTGGTCCGAAGAGATCCATATGAATTAAATCAAGTGGAGTGTAGGATCAGAATCTCGCAACAACGACACACTTGCGAAATTACTAGCAATACATCACGAAGACATCGCATAATGATTTCAGAAATGACATAACAGATGACATCATCTTAAACATGATAAAAGTATGATGATCGTGCGACATTTAGGATGTTTACGAAATTAACATTTGTAAGCTTGTGAAAATACCGCAAGCCAGATCCGAAAATAGGGGAAATATGAGCTGTCATCCACTATGTAAACACCTATATAAAGAGAAGAACAGGAGAGAGAAAGGAGGATACACATTTTTAGGATGAGAGAGGGAGACACAATTAGATAGAGAGAGAAAACAGAATGTGTACTATTATTATCTCCTTCTTCTTCCTTCTTCAACCAAGAGCTCCAAATACTCATTAATATAGTCTCAATTGTAATTCATATGTAATTACAAACAATCATAGTGAAACCTAACCCCGTGGATGTAGATCACATTGATCGAACCACGTAAATCTTGCGTCTCTCTTTATAATTTTAGCACTTTTATCTTTATTTTCATGTCAAATAAGTTTAGATCTAGAAATCATAGTCATGATAGTACAAGGGGTGTGTTGTAGGATTTCCTGCAACTGCATTTTTGGCGCTAAAAACAGGGAGGAGTAAAGGATTTATCCCTCCTGTAGCTTGTTGGTTCAAGAAGTTTCCATGAAGATTAGCTATTGTTCATATTTTTTTAGATCTACAAAGTTTAAGTTCAAAAATGGAAATTTCATGGAAGAAATCACACTTTCAGGGAGTAAACATCATCAACAATTCAAAGACATGAAAAGAGTGAGAGAAAAAAATTAGTTGTTGTGGTGAAATTTAAGGAAAAAATGGAAGTTTCAGTGGAAGATTTTCATGTTGAGGAGAAGAAACAAGGGAAAGACGAAGATAAGATAAGAGGCAGGCGCTGTAATTTCTATCAGAAACAGAAATTCGCACAGATGGTTTAAGGTTGAGCGAACAACAAATAGGTCACGGGTTCGAATTCGCAGAGACACATATTTTTCATTTTCTTCTCATTTGCATGGGAGAATAAAATAATAAGGAAAAAAGTTATGCGTTAATTTCGCAGAGAGGTTCTTGCAAAATTGGTCCAGAGAGCAGTATGTGTGTTCGTGGTCGCAAGTTCGAATTCGCATGCGAACATAGTTTTCTTCTTTTTTACAGAGAGAGAAGAAATGAATAATTTCGCAATATTGTTTCATTATTTTGCAAACAAGAGGCACCACAATTGGTCATCTGCGAAGTTAATGAGTTCATGGTCGTGTGATCAAGTCCCAACACCTGCGTATTTTTTCGCACAGATATTTCTTTGATTATTTCGCACAGAAGAGATTTGATGATAATTTCGCAGAGATATTTCGCAAAGAAGAAGCTTGCACAGTTGGTCAGGAGGCATGAATGCAAGCAGCAGGTCGCAGGATCAATTCTTGCTTCTCGCATGTTTATTTTTGTTACGCGAAATTTATACAGAAATGCCTCTCACACAGTTGAAATTTTATTACTTCGCAAGAACTTTGATTGCTTCGCAAGAGAGGCTTAGCACAGTTGGTATGGTGCGAGAAAATCCAAGAAGCAGGTCAAGGGTTCAAGTCTCACTTCTCACACTTCTTTTTGCTGCGCGAAATTCATACATTTCAAGGCATTTATTCACTTCTTTGACAACAATAGCGACTCACATGAAAGATAAGTATCACTTCCTTGAACACTTTACTTTATACTAAGAACGAATAAAAAGATTTTTGATTTGAGTTACAAAAAGCGATTCAATCGCACGATTACAAAGATTTCAAGATCTCAAAGATTATAAAGATTACTAAGATTTCAAGATTACAAAGACTTCAAAATTACAAAGATTGCGAGATTTCAAAATTACAGAAAACTGAGAAATTCAATTTATATGTTTCTCTAGAATATTTCTTTTGCAGAGAATAAAAAGATTTTTGATTTGATTTACAAAATGCGAAACAATCGCTGAATTACAAAGATTTCACAATTACAAAGATTTCAGAATTATAATGTATTAGAATTTCTCTTGAATATTTACTTTGCTTCAAATGATATGATATTATGAGAATGAAAGAATTGATGAAAGAAATGACAGAAATGAAAGAATGAATGAAAGAGTAAAGAAACGCGAAAATTTCGCAAGAGACAATCTAAGATCCATAAAAATCTAAGATTAGAATGGGGCGAACCTTTATGTCGTACACCCTAGTTCGCGAATAAAATTTCTCAAGAGGAAAATGTAAGACCTAAAGTATGTCATAGAAGGGGGTACCTGTTGCATGACTCATCGAAAAGGTTACACCGCCCCTGGAACCTGAGTCATGGAGATTTGGGGTCAATAAAGCCCATCCAAGAGAGGTACCTTGGATTTTCAACCTAAGCTTTTGCTTTAGGTTGGACGAATAGGGGTCTCTTCTCAGGAGTGCAGAATCTGATCAAGGCGCCGAGGTACACGGTTGAGTCAAGAGTGCCAGGAGCATCTGGAGTGTACCTTGCCATTCTTGACAAGTCTTGGCTTATACTGCACTCAGCCCGAAGAAAAACCCACTTAGGGTGCAGTCTCGTAACCATAAGCCCTATAGGTAAACGGGACAAGAGGCTGCGAAAACAACTGGTTGTTGTTAAGACCGGATGGGAGGAGCTAACCTTGTATGGTAGAAGTACGCCTCCTTGAAGGGGCAACCATGGGGGAGATAAGGGCGACACCCTCCATTAGAGAGCTGATAAGTGTCTTAAGACGCAAATGTAATGAGGATTTTTACTCGCAATGGTATTAAGGATTGTCATATTTGTGCCACAATGCTGAAGAGGCAATAATACTAGAGAAAAAGATAAGACGAGATCAATGGGTCATTACATGAAAGTGTGAAGACGTCCTGCGATTTCGTCGCAAGACGGCAATGTCATGGGGATTTATTTTCGCAAGAATATTTAGGCCTGTCATATTGTCGCAACAATCCTGAAGAGGCAATAATACAAAATAAAAAGTTAAGGCAAGATCAATGGGTTTTTGCATGAACGTGCAAAAACGTCCTGCGATTTTGTCGCAATGACAAGAGGTGGAAAAATAAGACCTTTAACTAGGAAGGAAAAATAAGACCACATAAGAAAAAGAGTAAGCAAGTAAGCTTGCGAGAATGATTATATGTAAGCAAACAAGCTTGCGAATATGTACATGGAAATGAAACTGAGGCAGTGAAAATGCCGCAGACTTGATATTATGATCATACTGTTATGAGATACTAATAATGCAGGAAAGAGGGAAGATGAAACACAAGTACGAACTTGTGAAGAACAATAACTACACGAAGAAGAATGCATACACTAAAGAAAAAGGCAGAGAAATGGAGAATGGAAGCAATTTAAAGCTACATCAATTTTAGACGGCAAAATGAGCTAAGTAACACAAACCTTAACTATACATTGCAATAGATAAGCATTCTCATCATACAAGTATCATACTCGCATCATAAAAGCATTGCATAAGCATTTCATGGCATAAACATCGCATATACATTTCATAACATAATCATCACATAAGCATTATGTTCGAATAAGTACTTTACAAAACTGTACGGAATAATATTGTAGAAATCGCAGAATTTAACAGAATTATTCAGGATTATTCAGAATTTCACAGGATTATTCAAGAATTTCGCAAGATTATTCAGAATTTCACAGAATGTGTCAGAATTTCGCAGAACGTGATTCTTCTGAATGATGTGATTATCTCGCTCAATTATTTCGCACAATTATAAGCAACTTGAAGATATTATACTATCGCATGAGCACAAAACATGAGACAGAGGCAAGATAAGAATGAAGAAACAACTCGTACATTCAACATTTTCTCAAGGATTCTACCCTCATAGAAAAAGCACAGAGGAAACTATGGATTACCAAGAAAATATTTTATGTTCTTTATCTCCTCGGCAAGAATTATTTCCAAAGTGGACGTTCACTAATGAACAACAAGAATCCTCACCAAAAATGAAGTAATAATTTCGCATGAATAGAGGCAATACTTGTTATTGTCATTCAAGGACGTATACTTCTTATATTTCGAGGATTGAGTACTTGTTATACTTCTTCAAGGATACTTCATACTTCACATACTTCAAGGGTTGATACTTCTTATTTACTTGGCAACGCTTCGGAACTTCACAAAAGAATAGAGGCAAGTACGTACTTTTCAAGTCCAGTATTCTTTCACTCGTTCCTTCATCAACAAAGATCAAAGACTACTCCAACAACACGTATCTCGCTCCAACAACTACAACAACGGATTTTTTCCTGAAGATCGCTCTTCAAGCAATATTCAAGAAAAAAGAGGCAAGATGTAGGATCAGAATCTCGCAACAACGACACACTTGCGAAATTACTAGCAATACATCACGAAGACATCGCAGAATGATTTCAGAAATGACATAACAAATGACATCAGCTTAAACATGAGAAAAGTATGATGATCGTGCGAAATTTAGGATGTTTGCGAAATTAACATTTGTAAGCTTGAGAAAATACCGCAAGCCAGATCCGAAAATAGGGGAAATATGAGTTGTCATCCACTATGTAAACACCTATATAAAGAGAAGAACAGGAGAGAGAAAGGAGGATACACATTTTTAGGATGAGAGAGAGAGACACAATTAGAGAGAGGGAGAGAAAACAGAATTTGTATTATTATTATCTCCTTCTTCTTCCTTCTTCAACCAAGAGCTCCAAATACTCATTAATGGAGTCTCAATTGTAATTCATATGTAATTACAAACAATCATAGTGAAACCTAACCCCCTGGATGTTAATCACATTGATCGAACCATGTAAATATTGTGTCTCTCTTTATAATTTTAGCACTTTTATCTTTATTTTCATATCAAATAAGTTTAGATCTAGAAATCATAGTCATGATAGTACAAGGGGTGTGTTGTAGGATTTCCTGCAACTACATGGAGATTTAGCGAGAATATCTCGAGATGATTTATGGTGAACTTTCGTTTGTTTACCCTTTTGACAGGCACCACATACACCTTCAATCTTTGCATTGATTTTGGGAACGCCTCTCACAAGTTATTTGTTAATGATCTTATTTATAAGACGATAGTTGATGTGACCAAAACGCTCATGCCAAAGATGTGTAGATTCCACCTTAGTCAAATTGCAAAAAATGCTGAACTGAGTATCCAGAAGATAACAATTGTTTTTACCACGAGTTCCCTGAAAAATTACTTTCCCAGTTTTGTCTACAATGTCACATCCATTTGCATTGAAGACAACTCGGTGGCCTTTGTCACAAATTTGACTAATAGAAAGAAGATTTGCAGTCATACCTTTTACGTATAGTACATCATGGATTTCAAGTACACCGGGTAGTTTGATTGTCCCCTTCTTTCTTATGTAGCAACAACTCCCATCTCCAAATGTTACTAGTCCTCCTTCATAGTCGTTTGAAGAAACAAACCATGTGAGATCACCTGTCATATGTCTACTACATCCACTGTCAAGAAACCATTGAAAGGTTGATGTTGATTTTAAAGCAAAAGCTCCCATACTATTAGTACTTTCATGTTTAGGGTTTCCTGATAGTTTTGTACGTCCTTTTAGAGAAGCAATAAGTTGTTTAGTTTTCTTATGAAGATTACTTGCAACTTTCAGACTCTTTTGGAAGGACATACAAGTATGTTGAAAGTGATTGGAGGAATCACAAAACAAACATGGGCCAACACCTTTAAGTTCGTCTGAGAAGTTCTGAGTCATATCAGTTTTCGCAACATGTGAACGTTGTTTATCATCTGACCTACGATTGTTCTTAAGAGAGGAATAACTGGAGTTATTCAAATCCATCAAAGGAATTTTGATAGATTTCAGATCCTTAAGTATTGCAATTTCTGCAACAAGATCAGAGTTGATCCGGATTTTTTATTAGAACTTCTTCTACGATTGGTTTTTAAACCTGGTGAAGCGTTTCTAGAGACTTTACTGTCCATAGAGTCAGATAGCTACAAACACAGACTTGTAAGGTCTTTAAATGTGTCTGCCTGCTCTGATACCAATTGAAAAAGCGGGGTACAACAACCTCACCTAATATTTCGATTAGAAATCTGTATGGACTAACTCCAATATACTTTCAAGAGAATTAACTAGACAATCTAAATAAAGCATATCAAAGAGTTATAATATCTCTATTTCACAATGTAATCAACAAATCGAACAAATAGAAATACATGAGCCTGATTATTATGTGAAATAACTTGAACGGTACCAAAGACCAATTTTCAAGTGTCAATCAATGTAAATCAACAATCAAAGGTTGGAAATTTTAATTGATTGATCTTAACGCACAACCTGTGATATTTCAATTATATAACAAAATATAATGTGGAAAAGAAATAACACAGACACCGGAATTTTTTTAGCGAGGAAACCGCAAATGCAGAAAAACCCCGGGACTTAGTCCAGATTGAACACACATTGTATTAAGCCGCTACAGACACTAGCCTACTACAAGCTAACTTCGGTCTGGACTTTAGTTGAACCCAATCAATCACACATTGATCCAAGGTACAGTTGCGCTCCTTACGTCTCTGATCCCAGCAGGATACTACGCACTTGATTTCCTGAGATGATCTCACCCACAACGAAGATTTGCTACGACCAAAAGTCGAAGACTTTAATAAACAAATCTATATCACACAAAAAAGTCTATGATAATAGATAAATCTGTCTCCCACAGAAATTCCTACAAGTTTTTGTTCCGTCTTTTGATAAATCAAGGTGAACAGGAACCAATTGATAACCCAGACTTATATTCCCGAAGAACAGCCTAGTATTATCAATCACCTCACGATAATCTTAATCGACGCGGCGAAAGAAGATATTGTGGAATCACAAATGATGAGACGAAGATGTTTGTGACTACTTTTATATCTTGCCTATTGGAGATATTAATCTCAAGCCAATCGTTACGATTGTACCTAACACGATAAAATCAGCAAGATCAAATCACACAACTACAAGAAAGTAGTATCAGTCTGGCTTCACAATCCCAATGAAGTCTTCAAGTTGTTAACCTAAAGGGTCTCGAGGAGAAACCTAAGGTTAAATGAGAATTGACTCTAGCTAATACAACTAGTATCACACAGGAGGTGTGGGTATTAGGTTTCCCAGTTGCTATAATTCTCCCTTATATAGTCTTTCAAATCAGGGTTTGGAATCAATATTAGCTTAGTAACAAAGCATTCAATATTCACCGTTAGATGAAAACCTGATTAATTCAAGCTAATATCTTTCAACCGTTAGATCGAAAACTTAGCTTGTTACACACAAATGAAATGCACGATTTTAGGTTTGTATAATCGTACCCAAACATGTAAATTTGTTGGTTCAACAATAGTTAACCAAATGGTTAACCATATGAGCACTTTCATATCAACCATATTCTTCTTCACCATAACTAGTTGAAATGACTCAAATGAACTAGTTAGAGAGTTGTTCAATTGTATAAATCTTATAGAGGTATACAAGACACAATTAAAGCAAAAACGATTTGATTCACTCGAATCGATTCATGAACTTTATAGCCACGGTTTGCAAACTTGCATTCCTTTGTTAATATAAATATAAGTTCACAAATAATCGTCTTTAGATATAACCAACTCAAGTACGCGGAATTAGTTCTTGGATTTAAGTTCCCCGAAGGAGTTCACAAACTCCAACATATTCTCTCGGGATGAGAGATTCCGCCAGTTCGCGGACTGGGTTCGCGGACTGAGTTCACAGCTCTTGTTCCGGTTTTCCTGATCAACACAGTACGCATACTTTGGTTCAAGTAATAAGGACTTATACATATATGTATTTCCACACAATGCTTATATCAAACATTGGTTATATAATCTAAACTCTCATTTCTGTCATTGAAACATTCCTAGAGGACGTTATATATTTGTTATTCAAAAACCATTTTTCGTCAAAGCCATTTTAAAAGTGATTGAAACATAACATGACTTTCATCACTAGGTAAAGATGAAATTGTCCAAAGCAAAAGCTTGCCAACACGTATTTCGAGAAATAGATAAGCGAGATAAACTCGGCTCGAAATAGCAAATGTGTATAGTCAAAGTCTATATAGCAAAACGACTTTTGTCTCATGATAGGAGATAGAGTAGATAGACTTTTGAGTGATAGATAAGTTCAAGTCTCCACATACCTTTTAGTCGATGAAGTTCCACCAGTTCCTTGAGAAGTTCTTCGTCTTGTATGATGATTGCCATGGAGTTCTTGAGCTCAACTACACTTTCTATCCTAGTCCGAGGCTTAGCTATAGTAGACTAGAAATCAAGACTTATAGTTTTGATCGCTAACATTGACAAACATGTTTGAGATACCAATGCATGCGAGTTCGACCGAGCAGTGCTCTAACACCCATGATTGAAAATCATGCGATTGAAGAAAAGCTTGCATAACAATTTTCCACCATAAGTAGTTTGAGTCATCGAACACTAGTCGTACGTTAATTGAGATAACACCTTTGTCCATAGAGTCAGATCGCTACAAGCGCAGACTTTTTAGGTCTTGAACGTGTTTGCCTGCTATGATACCAATTGAAAATGCGGGGGTCTAACAACCTCCCCCAATATTTCGATTAGCAATCTGTATGGACCAACTCTAATATACTTTTAAGAGAATCAACTAGACAGTCAGACTCAATCTTAATAAAAAGTATATCAAGGAGTTAATATCTCGATCTCTTGATTTAATCTATACTCAAGCAAATAGAAATCTGCGAGTCTTTATTAAATACAAGAGATATAAACTTGGATGGTACCAAAGACCAATATCCAAGGATCAATTAATTTCCAATCAACAACCAAAGTTTGGATTTCACAATTGATCGATATGGCACACAACCTGTGATATTTCAATTATATAACAAAATATAATGCGGAATAGAAATAACACAGACACAAGAAGTTTTGTTAACGAGGAAACCGCAAATGCTGAAAGACCCAGGGACCTAATCCATATTGAACACCACACTGTATTAAGCCGCTAAAGACACTAGCCTACTACAAACTAACTTCGGTCTGGACTGTAGTTAAGCCCCAATCAATCTCACACTGATTCAAGGTACAGTTGCGCTCCTTACGTCTCTGATCCTAGCAGGATGCTACGCATTTGATTCCCTTAGATGATCTCACCCACAACCAAGAGTTGCTACGACCAAAATTCGAAGACTTGAATAAACAAATCTGTATCACATAGAAAAGTCTACGGTAATAGATAAATCTGTCTCCCACAGATAAACCTACGAGTTTTGTTCCGTCTTTTGATAAATCTAGGTGAACATGAACTAATCGATAACCCGGACTTATATTCCCGAAGAACAGCCTAAAATTATCAATCACCTCACAATAATCTTAATCGTATGGTAGCGAAACAAGATATTGCGGAATCACAAACGATGAGACAAAGATGTTTGTGATTTCTTTTTATCTTGCCCTATCGGAGATATAATCTCAAGTCAATTCTTTCAATTGAACTCGTACGATAGAAAATGGAAAGATCAGATCGCTCAACTACAAGAGAAGTTGTTTCGTCTGGCTTCACAATCCCAATGAAGTCTTTAAGTCGTTAACCTACAGGGTCTCGAGAAGAAACCTAAGGTTAAAGGAGAATCGACTCTAGCTAAACCAACTAGTATCACACATGAGGTGTGGGGGTTAGTTTTTCCAGTTGCTAGAGTTCTCCTTTATATAGTTTTAAAATCAGGATTTGCAATCAATGTTTGCTTAGTAACAAAGCATTCAATATTCACCCTTAGATGAAAACCTGATTAGATACAAGATAATATCTTTCAACCGTTAGATCGAAACTTAGCTTGTCATACACAAATGAAATGTATTTCATTTAGGTTTGAGTAACCGTACCTAAACGTGTACACTTAGTCGGTTCACAAATAGTTAACCAATGGTTAGCCATATGAGCACTTCCATATTAAACGTATTCATCTTCTTCACAACTAGTTCAAATGACTTCAAAAGAACTAGTTGAAGAGTTGTTGAATTGATTAGGTCTTTATACATAGACACAATTGAAACAAAGTCGGTTTGATTCATTTGAAACAATTCATGAACAATATAGCCACGGTTTGCAAAGATTGCATTCCTTATAATTTATTGTTTAAGTTCATGAACTAACGATTTGAGAAAATAACCAGCTTGGGTACGCATACGGGTATGCTTACCTTAGCAACCAGATTGAGTTGGTTTTGGTTTCCAAACTCATCAGAATTTTTCAGGTAGAAAGTTCCGCCAGTACGCGTACCTAAGGTGACTGGTTTACTAGTTTTTAAACTACAAACTCAGCAGAATTTTCCGGGTGGAAAAGTTCCGCCAGTACGCGTACTGGTACGCGTACCCAACCTGTCTCCTTTACCAATTCCGTGTGCACACATATGCACACACTTGGTTTCCGGTACATGGATTTATACACTAATGTGCGAACACACTATATATGCTTATATCCATAGATGGTTACATAATCTCAACTCTACATTCCAATCATTGAAACATTCTTCTATAATATTATAATAGTCGTTATTCACAACTATCATCATCAAAGCAATTTTCAAGATATTGAAACGTCTTCATGACTTTCGTCACGGGTAAAGATGAAAATGGTCAAAGCAAAAGCTTACCAACACGTATTTCGAGAAATAGATAGGCAAGATAAACTCGACTTGAAATAAAAAATGTGTATGTATGAAAACTATCATACTTATACGACTTTTGTCTCAAGAGTAGGAGATATAGTAGATAGACTTTTGAGTGATTGATAAGTTCAAGTCTCCACATACCTTTTACTCGAATGAAGTTCCACTGGTTTCTTGAGTAGTTCTTCGTCTTCGTAAGATGAACGCCGTGGAGTCTGGAGCTCTGTATAGGCTGTCGTAGGCTCAACAAATTATTAAATACATTTCCCACTAATTAACTGGTAATATAGCGGTAGTAAGAGATCGTTCCCACAGAGAGCTGTGTAATTGATAGGTTATTTTATCATCAAGATAAAGTAAATAACAAAGGTGGGATTTGGTTTTAAAATTAATAAAAAGATAATAATAAAAGAAAGATGATCAAGGAATCCTTCGCCGTTACCAAGCGATAAATGAATTAATATACTTATCTATTGTTCATAAGAACCATTCATCACCAACCGTGGAATAACAACTAACTCAGTATTATCCCCAAAACTCCTTTTACCACGGATACAGAAGCTCTCCAATACTAGATTCTATTCAAATGAACCACCAAGTAGTAGCTCACTCAAGGTGTAATCCAATCGAACGCTTTAAGCTTTGTGAATTAGGTTGATCCCACTAGTTAAACTCTTATCTCAAGGTTTACTTGCTAGTGTTATCTTCACACACGATTGCTACACAGAATCCCACTGTAAGGACTCGCGATTTCTACTTGTGTAGAGAGTTAATCGACGATTACTTATCTCATAACTTCCACTAGCAATAGAACAATCAATATACTGATCTAGTAGGCCTCCCAAATCAATATATGAATCACTCGTAAACCCTAGATACGGTAAAGACAAACGATGATGATAAGAACTCTCAATAGATTTGTATTATTAATAAATCTTCATGCTTAGAACATTGAATTCATCCTTAATCAACAAAGGATTTAGCTACTCATATTACAAAGAAGATGAAGAACGGTGGTTTCCCCCTAAAGGGGTAAACCCTAGGTTTTTGATGTAAAACTTGTGATATGAGATTGGATGATATGATTTACATAACCTAATACCTTTTTATAGGTTTACATTTCTTGGTCTCCAAGTATTTAGTTCGGTTCAAGAACCCGACCCGAAAATATGACCTAACGACTCCAAACGTGCCCTTAGGCCTTCCAAGGTGTGAATACACGTTTCCCATTTGATAAGTTCGCGTACCCAGTCCGCAAACTTCAAATTCCAGCAGATATTTTCGGAAATAAGTCTGCGAACTCGGTTTGCAAACCCAGTTCGCGGACTTCACTGTCTTCGGTATTCAATAAAAACTGTTTTGGCCACAACTTCTTCATCCGAACTCGGAATGACCTCATTCTTTTTCCATTCTTTTTATCTTTCAATTATATTCAATATGATGATGAGAAATCATTAATTTGAATGAGTTAAGATCGGTCTTTGGCTTGAGTATTGATTATGAGCGTTTTGCTCCTTTTCGTCGCTTTTCTTTCACTTCTCTTGGACTTGGGCCCTTGGATACTTGGAAACTTATCTTCTTAGATCTTTTCAGCACTTTGTAGCTCCTTTTTGGATTATTCACCTATTGGAAGCAAACAATAGAAAACAAGAGTAATACAAATACATGCAAGAATAATAGCTAAAACAAGTATGGAATGGACACTAAAATCATATGAATTATGCACTTATAAAATTCCCCCACACTTAGATTTTGCTAGTACTCGAGCAAACTAAATAAAACTAATCCTAAATACAACAACTCCATCTCGTTGAGGATACGGTTACTCTTAGCATGAATAACAAGCATTTAAACCCCTAGGTGTCCCTAGTGGACGAATTATAGTCTCGTGAGGGCTTACAGGAGGTATACCCACAAAACCTACTCCAATTTCTCGCTTTGGAAGAACCACTAAGGATAGACGCAAAGTAAAAATCCAAATAATTAGCTTGCATAAGTTCTTTAGCCACAAACATCCCACATACATTCCAATCCGCACACATATATAAGCAATTACTTACGTATGTCATTCAATCTGATTGCAAAAACTCTACTAAGATAGTCATCGTAATTGTTGCAACGTTTTTCACAACACTCGCATACTGAAATCACATGGATAGATAAGAAAATGGAGATAGAAAAGTGAAGTGTGCAAATGTTGACTTAGGTGAAAGATGTTACCCACAATACTTGTATTAATGTCGTCAAAGGATATATATTTATAGCGCACTAGTTGAGAGAAACACCCATTTAACTCGACCACATGATTAGATACTCTAAGCGCATGTTCCTTTTCATCAAGTATGTGATAGTTGCCTTGGATTCTGCACTCCACGCTTGCTTAGGCGACGGAGACAGGGACAACGTTTCACACATACTGCTATCCAAGTGTCAAGAACCTCATCCATAGTCTTTTTGACTTGCTATATAATGATGATATGGTTTTTGTTTTCATCATCTATGATTATCCGCGATTCCGGACCTATCATTTATTAGTGTCGATAAATGAAGAGGAGCCTTATATATACATTTCTTTCTTTCTTTTTTTCTTTCTTTTTTTCTTCTTTTTTTTCCGGCTCACTCTTTATGAGTGTTGGACAATTGTCTATGGGGCTTTCAAATACTCAACCAACGATTACCTTGCTACAACATCAACGGTAGTATCAAGATCCCACCAAATCACTTTAGAGAAACATAAAACTGCAAAGATAAAAAGAAAGTGATTCATTAACAATTAATTGCGAGGATGAATCTTTCAAACGACTACCATAGCTTAGTTTCGCATTCAATTATGAATGTGTATATTTAAGGATTGAAATAAATGGAACTTAATCTATAGCCGTAAGAACTGTTTCAACCTAAAAAAGTTTAGAGTGTCATCCTAAGTAGCTCATAATTAACTCCAAAAGATGAAGTCTCAAGAATGCAAGAAATCAAAGAGTATTATTATTTTTTTTTTATATATGCAAACCAAACATGCTTAACTACTCCCCCACACTTGAACTCAACATTGTCCTCAATGTTCAAAACCGAAAATTCTGATTTTTGACATAACAGCACTGAAAAACTCAATAACTGTACAAATGGGTAGGGAACTAGGAAAAACATCCTAAACGAAAGTTGTTCATCTACGTATTTTATATAACGTGTCAAAAGGTCACAGAGTTTCGATAAAAGGTCTGACTTTGATGGCCTCCGTACTGACTGACATGCAATCTGAAAAGTTCTGGAAAAATATCAAAACTCAAATGTCTAGGCCTATCTCTCCAACTTAAAAGACTCCGAATTAAGATTTTCTTTTTGGAAATGAAAGGTGAGTCTGTCCTCTTTAAAATTTGGGGTCCAACACTCAAATCGGACTCCGTATGAAGTCTCGAGAGTTGTTTTCGTGACATCTGAGCAGTCAAAATTTTCTGACGAGAATTCGTCAAAACTTTCATTATAGAAATAGGACTTGTAAAATCTAAGATCAGAATGCAAGATATGATAAGAAAAACTTATAAAACTAAAAAATAAAAGGGATAGAGATACAAAACCGCTGGGTTGCCTCCCATGAAGCGATTGGTTTAACGTCGTCAAAGCCCGACGTTATTGTTATCGTCCGTACACCAACAATCTGAAAATTTGGTAATCCTTCCAAATAACAATCTTCAATTCAAATAATAGCTTCACAAAAACATTAGCAACATATAAATATTGAAGCTATCAATTTATTGAAGTTTCCCCGACACTTAGTCCTTTCTACACTCGGAAGTGGATAGAGAACATAGAATTCGGGAACTTCAAAAGGTTCCCCAGCTTGGTGAACCTGCACAATTCTCGAATCAAACACATCAAGTGGTGGATACTTAGAAGCAAAATAAACCGTTAAAACTTTGGAAGCACACAACTCCAATCCTAAGTGATGTATTTTCTTAAAAGTAGGGTTAGCAACTCTTTCGGGAACTACTTCAATTGGATGGAAAGGATCAATAGATATAGAATTATGCAAAGGATTAGACAAACCTTGTTTCGGATCCTCATTAATTGTCTCCAGTGAATTATTTACCTCAAGTATGTCGTGGTCCTCTATCAAACTATCATTATCTAGGTCAATTGGGTCTTCCACGACTTCAATCAATTTGATTTCATTCTCAATCTCTATCTCTTCAACACTCTCGTCATCCGAATCAAATTCCGCTCTCAGGAACTCTTCTTCAGTGTATATTTTGGGGTATTCTGTATGAGTGTCCTCGAGGCAATAATCGGGTCTACTTCTTGCAAATCAACCGGCTTAAAAACATTGTAGTATGGATGTTCATTGTAACGTTGATATGCATTTGAGTATGTCACACCGTTCATAACAATGGATCGATCATACCAAGGCTCCTCCTTTTGAATAGGCGAATGATCATTATTATGACCCGGAGTTGGTATAACTTCATCATTGTTACATGGAATCTCCAAAGGTTTCTCATCTTCAAAATATTCTTTGTCGTCCATAGGAATTTCAGAATTGTTTTGGTTTTGAGGCGAAACTTCTTCTTCATTCATTGTCAAGCTGAGTTGAGCAATGCGATTCTTCATGATATCTATAGACCTTTGAAGTCCTTTGAGTGCATCTTCAGTCTTTTTTGCTATGCTCATCCATATTATTCATAAATTGGAGCATTAGATTTTCCAGATTAGAAGAACTATCATTATGAGCATTGATATCCATATTCTGGTAGCGTTCATCCATACTTTGAATTTGCTAGTCCATTCTATGTATGCATCGCTGCAGCAGATCTGTCAGACTATAAGAATCATGATTAGAAGCATAACTATCCTCCCATCCTCGTGGTTGTTCACTTACATACTGATGGTATTTTTCAATGATGTTGTAGTAAGAAGATTCGTTCACTCAGATTTGTTGAGAATTTGTTTTAAGACTTAATAAAGAAAATAAGAAAAAATATATATACACAATTTGTCACAAGATGAAGAGACGTTGAGACGCGGGATTCCACTATTTTTCATATTGTTATGGTTCAGTCATTAACTCTAGACAATATAGCTCAAACAAAAGAAGTTGTGACTCTAGTTCTTTGCCAAAAATAGATTTCGTAAAATATTATTTGTAAGTTAAAAGCATGACGCATCTAAAGTATTTAGAACTAAGCATGCGGCATCTAACAATTATATTTGTTACAACCCAGAGAACTACTATTGCTCTAAGACTGTCTCCTGAACTACGACCCTCGGCTGTGGGTCGTTACCACTGTAGCATAAACGACTGTCCTTAGGCGTCCAATGAGTGGGTCGATGTTCTTCGTTTTCTTCACAGCAGCAGAAATGGTGATTTCCTGCCACTTGATTATCTCGATTTCTGATGCTCTGCAACTCTCCCAAACTCTCCATCCCCATTGCTGACTTCTCAACTCCTCATTTATAAACGCCATAACCAAATATCTTCCCCTTAATTCCCAAATCTTCTCGCCATTAAAAACAATATCCGGGGAATATCTTTACGAATTTGCAGCTCATATAGTTTCCCATTTTATCTCCATCACGCGTCCTCTGGCAGCTAAGAACATGTAAACATGTATAGAGAGAGTCAAACACCCTAACTCCACACGCCAGCTCATAAAAATCCCGTGGATGTACTCCTGCAAAACTTGTGCTTCTCTTCTTTCTTCTCGCGGAATATCCAGCCAAATTGGATCGAACCGAAGGTCCATACCAAGCCTTTTAGGCTATATCACGTCCACCCACGAAGTTTCAGCGGTTTAGTCTACCTCTAACCCATCCAAAATCCGATCGAGAAAACTGCCAGGAGTGAACTCTTCTTCCCGCCAAAAAATGAATTTGAAATGAAGAAGAAGGGTTGCTCCCTATCCGGTCCTGGGGTGCGATTAGCAGCTGCCTAGAAATGGGGTGCCCCTTAGTAATTAGGTTACCCCTTATCCAAAGTGAGGTTCCGTATAGCAAATGTCCTCTGGGGGTGCCCTGAGTAACTTTTCGAGCGGATTTTTCCAAGAATGTTTATTTCCCTTACAAACACATAAAACACCATAATAAGTACGAAATCGAGTACTAACAATACGGAACATTGAGGACACATTAGACACATAAATGCGTCTATCAAATACCCCAAACTTATTATTTGCTAGTCCTCGAGCAAAACTAAAAAAAATAGAACCGAGTTAATCTCGGGAGGGTTTACCAGAGGTGTACCCACAAAACCTTTACTCCAGAACGTAGCTACCTATGCAGAACCTTGGAAGGCACTAAAGAATCTCCTTGGTTGGCATACCTATTGACTACATGAGGAAGTACCCTGATGTGAAATTCAAATTGCTGTACACGAGTTTGCACTCAAGCATACTAAAATTCATATAAAGTGACAGAGCTCTACTCAGATAGTTTCTGTACATCATAACCGGAGTCATGCAATCACATGGAAAGATTAAGAAGATGGATAAAGAGAAAAGATAGATGGTTTAAAGTGAACGGTGTTTCCCATATCTGTCTGAAGGCCTCTGCCAAGATGGACCTATCCTAATGGACTGAGATACCGGCCTGACTAATATCAACACAACTGACATATACAAGGGGAAAGGTGGTCGATAAACCTAGCTCTAGGTCAACACAACTGGCATATACAAGGGCACCAGTGGTCGACTTTATTGAATTTATTCTTGTTGGTCTGATGGTATGGTCTTAATTTTTTTTTTTTTTTTGGTATCTCAATCACCATATTTCACCCTAGCAAAGGTAACAACTTGAATCGTGTGCCCCACCAAATCACTTAAAAAATAAAAACAGAAGGATTAGGATTCAACGAGATATGGCGAAACTACCATGTTTTTTTTTTAATTCTAACACCTGAGCTATGTGATTTTATGAATAGACTCTTTAGATGTTTCCATCTAATCAGATTGGTTCCTTAACTCCTACAACCAAAATGCTTCCATCCACTTAGACTGGTTAGTGCCATCCTTAATAAACATAAATTTCTAGGCTCAGGAGTTTTTTTTTTTTTTTTACTGCAACTAAAAAGTTTCTCCCATACCCCCAAACTTAAATCTAACATTGTCCTCAATGTTATAAATATAAAATTAAAAACATGAACAAGGAGAAACTGTTACCACTTGAAGCAAAAGAGTTAAGGAAAGATATTACCGTGTTGCATGAGCATGGGTTACCTCCCAAGAAGTGCTAAGTTTAAAGTCTTCAGCCAGACATTGGAAGAATTAGTCACCTCGTAGAATCATATAGCAGTAGCCGGAATAATTGTGGGTCATCTGGATCAAAAAGTATTACCCACAAGAAGAGGAAAGTGCAATAGACCAAGAAGATACCGAACATACCCTCGCGTAAGACAACTATATCTAGTTGTGGTTCAGGTTCAGGCTCTATAAAAGGGTCTAAATAAAAAGCTTTCATCGGTTGGATTTCCTCAAAGCTAAGATCCGGTTCAGGCATTAGAGTCTGGAAAAACTCAACTAAGAACTTAGAAGCACATAACAACAACCTGAATAATTGGGGATCCTCTAAGTCAATTAGATTTGACTCACACAGCTGACCACAATTAAAGAGGTGGTCTTCCTTAAGAAAATGTGTCGACCCTAATATCCTAAAGTAATTAGGTTTAGTCTCAAAACTTAATAACCGACACATCTGAAAATCATATGTTCCCACAATTGGTTGAAATTTTTTTGGTGGGAATACAAAGTCAATCTTGGTATCATAGCCTGGGTTAACCACATCAACCAGATGATGGGTTTCTAACAACTGAGCTTCTTTCTAGACATCATTAGGTTCGGTAAAACATGTATGAAGATAATCTTGTAAGATGGTTGAGGAATAAATGTCAAGTCATACACGAGGGAACTTTCTAAGAGTTAAAGAACACGGAGAATGATAATCACCCCCAAACTTAGAGTTTTCTGTGTCTCTATAAAGACTAGTCACAACTTCCCTAATTTCTAGATCATCAGATTCCTGGAAATGGTCAATTGATTCTTCTAAGTTGGGTTCATCCTCACTCATTTCTACGAGTTTATCATCTTCTAAGACTAGTGTTTCTAAATCGCTAGATTCTAAAACAGTATTCTCAAGGTAAACTCTTTCCTCTAAACCATCATCACAATCATATAAAGGATTATCAGCGGAATTTTCTAGTAAAGGCTCATTAACTAAGGTGTTAATCATGGTTACTTCCTCCGATTCACTGATAGGCACATCAAATAATGGATTATCCAACACACTGCAGGCTAAAGGATCATGAACTACATCGTCTAAAACGGTGGTATCTCTAGTCAAATCCTCATCCTTTTGAATAGGTGAATAATTATTAAAATTATTTGGATTTGTACTAGAAACAACACTATCATTATAAAGCTCAATCGGAGTAACAAATTCCTGATCACTATGCCTACATATTTCATGTTCTTCATCAATACTATCCTCATCACAATCATCTTTATAATAACATGAAAAAGATCGAACCTCATCAAAACAGGTAGTGTTACCAATTATAACCTCGTCATCTCGATTATGTGAATAAAAACTATCCCTATTTTCAAGGGTGGTATTGGGAACACTATACTGGAATTTAAGAATATCCTGAGCAAGTTTTTCAACAATCCTATTTGTACTCTCAGTAAATTGCTTGAGGGTCTCTTCTAGAGATAACTTAGTTGACCGCTCTACGGACTCTTCTGGGAGAAGAATATTATAAGTCTCTTTCATAAATAACTTCCGTGTTGAATCATTGAAACTCCTGAGAGACTCTTCTAGAGAAATAGAAGGATTGTTTTGCTCGTATGACCTGTGGGTATGTGGATAGTAATTGGTCTCACAATGGTATGGACCATAACCTTCAAAAGTTTCGCGTTCCCAATCACTATTCACTCTATGGTCATAAAAAGGATAATGTCCAAGCTGCTCAGTCGGATACCCATTGTATTGGCTATTATAATACCAGTTCGACATCCTAACTGCAAGGGAATTCTAAACAAACACAAAGAAGGCTGACTCGACCAAAACAAGCCTATTTTATCTAGCAAACAAAAATCATGATGGATCCACTTAGATTGTTTCTAGACCAACTTCTAATCCTTCGAAAGGGAATTCGTTACAATTTTAGAAAACCCCTATGGAATCAATCTGAGTCAAAGTAAGTTGAATAGAGGCGAGGGAAGCTGCGTAGAGCTTTGATACCCAAGGCCTCACCGCATTACAAGGCAGCGCAGTCACGCATTCAACTCACAGAAACCATCATGAACTTCGAAGTATGCTTAAAAGAGTAACCAATATTTTTCGAATGACTTTTCTATTAAGCTCGTTACCCTATCAGTCTCGTTCTAGTCCAAATTTTAAGGCTTAGGTTCGTGTAGGTTACGTGTTCCTAAGGCGGGAAAGAAGGAAACGGTGATGAAATCCGAGTCCTTATCTTGATTTGGCCAGACCTTGCCCTTTACTAGAAATTCAAATCCGATTTCAGGTCCTCAACATATAAGCATACAAAATCATCCAGTAAACCCGCTGACAGGGGATTCGCGGGTGTTTAGAATTCTTACCTCCCATTCCAGACGGGGGATGAACCGTTGAAGTCGACTCGAGCCACAACTCAAATGTCTTGTACGAACCCGAGGGGCCGAGACGATATCATAATCGCCGTCCTTCTCTGCACACAGTTTATATTTAAAACTACCCTTCCGTAGGGTTTAAAAATAAAGTCCCAAAGTTCAATGTCCGAAAATAAAAAAAATGACCAAAAATAAAAGATTACAAAAATAAAGACCTTAATTACAGTTTCTAAAAAAAGAAATAGAATATCTATATACAAAAATTTTCTTCTTCACTCCTTTTGGATTCTTCCTTTGTTTTCTTCTTTGGCTTCGCTTTTGTTTTCAGCACTTTCTCCCCTTTTCTTTAGCTCAGTTCCAAATTTGAAAGCAAACAAGAAATACCAAAAGGCGTAAAAAGGAACAAATAAAAAAAAACAAAAACAAATCCGCTTCGGCAGCGCCAAAAATTGATGGTATTTTTCAATGATGTTGTAGTAAGAAGATTCGTTCATCCAGATTTGTTGAGAATTTGTTTTAAGACTTAATAAAGAAAATAAGGAAAAATATATATACACAATTTGTCACAAGATGAAGAGACACTGAGACGCGGGATTCCACTACTTTTCATATTGTTATGGTTCAGTCATTAACTCTAGACAATATAGCTCAAACAAAAGAAGTTGTGACTCTAGTTCTTTGCCAAAAATATACTTCGTAAAATATTATTTGTAAGTTAAAAGCATGACGCATCTAAAGTATTTAGAACTAAGCATGCGACATCTAACAAAATAACAAATAATTAATAGAAATCATAAAGCAATTAAATCTATGCAAAAAGTCAATAAAAGAATTAATTCATTTACCACAATCATGAAAAGTTGCTTCCTCCGTTGTCCCAATGATGGGGTCTAGCTCCGCATGGTGAAAACACACTCAAAGGAATTTTTCATTGCTCAAAAAGGTGTTTACAAGGAGAAAATGGAGAAATAATTCAAAATCGGGTTTGTAACAATTATATTTGTTACAACCCAGAGAACTACTATTGCTCTAAGACTGTCTCCTGAACTACGACCCTCGGCTGTGGGTCGTTACCACTGTAGCATAAACGACTGTCCTTAGGCGTCCAATGAGTGGGTCGATGTTCTTCGTTTTCTTCACAGCAGCAGAAATGGTGGTTTCCTGCCACTTGATTATTTCGACTTTCTGATGCTCTGCAACTCTCCCAAACTCTCCATCCCCATTGCTGACTTCTCAACTCCTCATTTATATATGCCAGAACCCAATATCTTCCCCTTAATTCCCAAATCTTCTCGCCATTAAAAACAATATCCGGGGAATATCTTTACGAATTTGCAGCTCATACAGTTTCCCATTTTATCTACATTACGCGTCCTCTGGCAGCTAAGAACATGTAAACATGTTTAGAGAGAGTCAAACACCCTAACTGCACACGCCAGCTCATAAAAATCCCGTGGATTACTCCTGCAAAACTCGTGCTTCTATGTTTTCTTCTCGCGGAATATCCAGCCAAATTGGATCGAACCGAAGGTCCATACCAAGCCTTTTAGGCTATATCACTCCCATCCATGAAGTTTCAGCGATTTAGTCTACCTCTAACCCATCCAAAATCCGATCGAGAAAACTGCCAGGAGTGAACTCTTCTTCCCGCCAAAAAATGAATTTGAAATGAAGAAGAAGGGTTGCCCCTATCCGGTCCTGGGGTGCGATTAGCATCTGCCTAGAAATGGGGTGCCCCTTAGTAATTAGGTTACCCCTTATCCAAAGTGAGGGTCCGTATAACAAATGTCCTCCGGGGGTGCCCTGAGTAACTTTTCGAGCCGATTTTTCCAAGAATGTTTATTTCCCCTACAAACACATAAAACACCATAATAAGTACGAAATCGAGTACTAACAATACGGAACATTGAGGACACATTAGACACATAAATGCGTCTATCACATACCCGTCATAAGGTTTTTGATATGTATGTGAGTGTCCATTAGGTTCCGTGGGATATTGACCATAACCAAAAGATTGGTTTTGATTATACCCATAGGCTGGTTGGTAGTTGTCATATGAATGAGATTGAAAACCGTATTGATTACCACTGTCATATGAGTGGTCTCGTGCTCCGTACATGTTATTTCCGTAAGGAAACATGACGACTCACAAGAAGGAGAAAAATAAAAATAAAAATCTAAAAACAAGAGCAAAACAAGCTAAACAAATAACAAATCAATTTGCGACTGCTCCCCGACAGCGGCGCCAAAATTTGTATGGGTTGCCGTAGGCTCAACAAATTATTAAATATGTTTCCCACTAATTAACTGGTAATATAGCGGTAGTAAGAGACCGTTCCCGCAGAGAGCTGTGTAATTGATAGGTTATTTGATCACAAGATAAAGTAAATAACAAAGGGGGGATTTGGTTTTAAGATTAATAAAAAGATAATAATAAAAGAAAGATGATCAAGGAATCCTTTGCCGTTACCAAGCGATAACTAGATTAATATACTTATCTATTGTTCATAAGAACCATTCATCACTAACCGTGGAATAACAGCTAGCTCAGTGTTATCCCCAAAACTCCTTTTACCACGGATACGGAAGCTCTCCAATATCAGATTCTATTCAACTGAACCACCAAGTAGTAGCTCACTCAAGGTATAATCCAACCGAACGCTTTAATCTTTGTGAATTAGGTTGATCCCGTAGTTAGCTCAAGGTTTACTTGATGGTGTTATCTTCACATAGGATTGCTACACAGAATCCCTCTGTAAGGTCTCGCGATTTCTACTTGTGTAGAGAGTTAATCAACGATTACTTATCTCATAACTTCCACTAGCAATAGAACAATCAATATACTGATCTAGTAGGCCTCCCAAATCAATATAAGAATCACTCATAAACCCTAGATATGGTAAATACAAACGATGATGATAAGAACTCTCAATATATTTGTATTATTAATAAAGCTTCATGCTTAGAACATTGAATTCATCCTTAATCAACAAGGGATTTAGCTACTCATATTACAAAGAAGATGAAGAATGGTGGTTCCCCCTAAAGGGGTAAACCCTAGGTTTTTGATATAAAACTTGTGATATGAAATTTGATGATATGATTTACATAACCTAATACCTTTTTATAGGTTTACATTGCTTGGTCTCCAAGTATTTAGTTCGGTTCAAGAACCCGACCCGAAAATATGATCTAACGACTCCAAACGTGCCCTTAGGCCTTCCAAGGTGTGAATACACGTTTCCCATTTGATAAGTTCGCGTACCCAGTCCACAAACATCCAGCAAATATTTTTGGAAATAAGTCTGCGAACTCGGTTCGCAAACCCAGTTCGCGGACTTCACTGTCTTCGGTATTCAATAAAAACTGTTTTGGCCACAACTTCTTCATCCGAACTCGGAATGACCTCATTTTTTTGCATTTTTTTTATCTTTCAATTCGATTCAACATGATGATGAGAAATCCTTAATTTGAATGAGTTAAGAACGATCTTTGGCCTGAGTCTTGATTATGAGCGTTTTGCTCCTTTTCGTCGCTTTTCTTCCACTTCTCTTGGACTTGGGCGCTTGGATACTTGGAATACTTCTCTTCTTAGTTCTTTTCAGCACTTTGTAGCTCCTTTTTGGATGATTCACCTGTTGGAAGCAAACAAGAGAAAACAAGAGTAATAATACGAATACATGCAAGAATAATAGCTAAAACAAGTATGGAATGGACACTAAAATCAAATGAATTATGCACTTATCAAGCTCAACTACACTTAACTATCCTAATCCGAGAGTTAGATATAAGTAGACTAGAAATCAAGACATATAGTTTTGACAATTAAATTTGAAAAACAAGCTTGAGATAGCAACGCTTGCGAGTTCGACCGAGCAATGCTCTAACAATATTCAATCCATGAATCACTAAGCATTCGTCACTCATGCTCAATTCAACAAAACTTATACTCACTGTCTAATAAGTCAGCGACTGAGTAGTCAAATACACGTCTGCTTTGCAGACTCCGCGTTCGTGAGACATCAACCACGTCACATGGGGATATCAGTTAGGGTTTTGGTATGGCGGCCTAAAGCATGTGTGTTCATCCACGATGAGAAACATGAGTAAGTCGTGCAAACGGTTGAGGGAGTTAGCAAAGTAGTGGGTGTACGATCAACCAAGTCGGCACACAACATGGAACTGATTTTACCACGATCTCCCACTTTCCCACTCTTTCACTCAAGAAACCATCACACTTACTTGGATCAAGGTGTTTTGGTTATTCTGACAATATAAATAAACTCTGAATCGATGACCGAAAACAACAATCGTCTACACCCAAGTCCTCTCGATTAAAATTATTTATACATATTTGCATAAACCTTCAACGCATCCACAATCCTTGATCACCATTGATCCCACAATTCTCAGCCTCCCTCCTACCAATCAACTCATGTCCCTCTTTGTGACCGAATTGACTCTGGAATGGTCATTGACTTGGTTTAGTCCGGAGTCCCACAGATTGATCTCTCGAACTCAAAGCATTCTCATGCAGTGCATATGTGTGAGTTTAAGCAGTTTGCTCGGTTGAGGAGTCTCGCCCGAACCGTCGTCTCTTTACTTTCCTAAAAAACCAGCAAATCGTTTGTCCCCATCTACAGATTGGTGACCATAGTGGGAGGTTAATCTCTCGGTTGCAATATCAACTTTCACAAAATGGTTGATCTTAGTTCAGGTTCAGTTACAAATCCTAACACAAACAACGCTAGCACTGGCAACAATGGTGGTACTCCAGAAACTATTCCTGCTTCCAACAACGGTACTGGTGATACCATTCCTCCTCAAACCAACATTGGAAATCATCCTCTCTTCGGTCGGCATCCCGAGGAAGTCAGAGAAAATCCGCCTACCATAGCGGATCTCATGAAGGTTCAAGAAGTTCTCGCCAAAAATCAAACTGATATGGCCACTACTCAGAAGGAACTATGCAATTATCTTAAAACTCTCACCGACAAAATCTCAGAGAAAACTAAGGAAGGGTCGGAGAAAGGAAAAGCCAAAGAAACAGACCCTGAAATTTCACCAATCCATGTGGTGGATGATGATGAAGCCTGCAAAGCTGCAGAAAATCCATCGGAGAAGGAGTCTGCAGGTTTCATCACTCGTGAAGATCTGGAGCGCTTCATGGAGGCTCGAGGAAAAGACAATGCACCATCTGCCCATCGTCATCAACCGTCATATCCTGCTGCTACACAAAGAATCCCTCTCCTGAAAGGTTATACTTCTCAGATGTTCACATTGTATAACGGAACAGGGAACGCTCGAGAACACGTTTGTCGATTCCTAGAGGCACTAGTAGAGCATGAACACAACCATGTCATCCGTCTGAAAGAATTCTCTAAATCTCTGACCGGACGAGCATACACCTGGTACAACAACATTGCACCTAGGAGTATCGCTAGTTGGGGATAAATGGTTAATGCCTTCTACAAGAAATACTTCTTTGTGTCTGAGCAGGTTACTCTTTATGACTTAGGAATAATGGCTCAGAAGAACACTGAACATCCGAACGATTATGTAAAGAGGTTCAGAATTCAAGCTTAGGACTTCCATGACCCTAATGTCACCGAGCAACAATTGGTGGACTTGTGTATCAACAGGATGATCCCGGTTTACAGAGCTTTGCTGGAAAATCTCCGGTTCCAAACCTTTTCAGAACTTCATGAATTGGCCAAGCGATCCGTAACTACTACTCCAGCCTTACTGAAAGAACAAAAATCTTCAAAACCAAGGAGCCCCGAGACACTCAAAGCAGCACCAAGCGCCTAATAAATAAACAGTACAATGTTCAACCTTCCATGAATGTTACTGAAGGAAGCAAAAGGAAAGATGATGCGCAGTAGAATAAGAATGCTCCTCCAACGTCTCATCCTACGAAAGCACCAAGGAAAGACTACCAAACTCGAAATGCACAAACACCTACTCAGTGTCAGCAAAATGATCAGGAAGTACCAGAATTTCCTTTCCTTATTTAAGAGGTGATCAAGTTATTGGAAGTCTGGATCCAAGATGGTGCGATCAATTTACCTCCCGTCAGGAGAGAGCCGACAGACGAGGAAGTGGAGAATCCGCATTACTTTCGCTTTCATAGTTATGCCAGTCATCTGACCAGTGATTGCAGAACTCTGAAACGCATATTCAAGGAAAAGACTGATTCAGGAGAACTGGGGACTGAAGAAGTACACAAGAATCCTCTCCCAATCAGAACATTTACACTCTCTAAACAGCCAGTCAAAGAGCAGTTCAATTATTGATCGAGCATGTATGCGAATTGATTTATCTTTCAAAATCTCAAAGAGGGGACATGTTCACGGCTTTGAACCATATAGTGTCTGGTAAATATCTATCTATCTCAGAAGTGCTCTCTAAACCTCCAGTCACTGACAAAGAGATGTACGACTGAGGATTTCTCACCACAGTGCACCTGAAAGGAAATGAATTCAAGCGAGCATTGGTCGATGTTGGCACTGCTATCAATATCATCCCTTTGAAAACTCTCAGAGCTGCATGCATCACCCGATAAGAAGCCACTCGTGCTCCTGTCTCAGTCAGAGATCATGAAGGAATCTCCAAGGATGCTTATGGTTACATCATTCTCAAGATAAAAACTGGCTCAAACTGGGCAGAAACCAAATTTCACATAATTAGGGAGGACCCAGGATATGATATGATCTTTGGACGAATATGGATTCATGCTGAAAAGGTAACTCCAACACCTTCAATTGCACATTTCTCTGTTGAAGAAAGCTCCGACTCAGAAGAAATAGAGGACACTCCATCATTCGAGCATCTAGAGAAAGTTCAAGCCCTGATAGGACTTACAAAAAAACATGAAGAGAGCGCACATGAAGTCGTCAAAAGATTTCGTACTCAGGTGAGTCTTATTCCCCCTCATGCGTCCATATTATCAACTTTCAAATATGCTACCCTGGTTCAGGGACTCAATTTTACTCATAACCAAGCCATCACCAAACTCTATGAGTGGTTAGTCTCGCCTCAGCAATATTTCACCAAGTGGTTGGACGCAGAACCTCTCTGAATCCAGAGTCTTAGTGACACGGTCATTGCTAGAATAATGACCGAGCGCGATAATCAATATCCTAGATACTCTTCCTTGCGTGAGTGACCACATGTGTCGCAGGATTGGAAAGCTCCACCAACATGGAATTCCACTATACGAGGAATTCCGAACTAGCAGAAGATATTCAGGGCACGAGCAACCAAGCCTAACAAATTTCATGAAGGGGATATAGTTCTCAAGGAAACTAACCGTAATCTCCATTCCACAAGGAGCTCTAACTGGGAAGGGCCTTTTATGATTGCTAAGTCAGCAGTCGGAGGATATTACAAATTGGCTGACATGAAAGGCAAGACAAGTGCGTCAGTGATTCACGAGAATTGAATAAAGGCTTTTGACGCATGAAACATTCAGCGTCCCAAGGTGTTTTATGTTCAAGGCATGAACTCTCGAGATACCTAACGTTTTCATTTTAGGATTTGCTTTCACATGTATTTTCAATTCCTCTAAGAGTTTGCAATTCTTGCATTCAGTATTTGAATTCAGCAATTTATCAAATTTCTTTTATTTTAAGAAAATCTCTATCAATTCCAAAATCCTCAATTACTCACTTATTCAAAACCAATCAAAAAGTCAAAACCAAAATAAAATCTCACATCTCTCAGAAGTTCAAGGTTCAAGTGATTATGGAAAGGAAAACTAAAGGAAGCAGGCAAAGTAAAATTTCTGCTTCTCTGCATTCTCCAAGACTTGCAAGGCCGCTTTCTCCAACTCAAGCTTTTCAGTCAATTCAGCAATCTTAGCCATTTTCTCCACCACAACATCACTGGTAAAAGGTATATTGTTCTCTATTGCATCCTTGATGGTGTTGATTTTCTGACGAAGCCACTTCAAGTTAAAGTCGAGTTCTTCAGATTTCTTCAAGTTGTACTCCCAATCAAAGAGTACATCTTGAGTAACAGTACTTCTCGCCCTGTTCCGTATATCACCTATGACACTAAAGATAGTTCCTACTTGCATTGTTCTGCGTTTTGGGTCCCCGGAGACAACAATGTGACCATACATTTTCCACAATTTCTCATACATGGCAGCATACCCTATGGGAATGCTGAATCCACCAAATGATGTGTGATATGGGGTGACTCGCCAAATTGAGGATCACAAACGATCCCCGCATTAGGGTATTCATTTACTATTATGTGGTTCTCAATCATTGGAGCAATTTCAGCAGTCATAGGAACAATTTCTTCTATTGTTGGAGCAGTCTCTTCCATTATGGGTCCGGTTTCTTCTACCTCTAAAGTGATGATGACTTGAGCATCATTATCTTCAACAACTTCAATAGCAACATTCTCATGACCCTGAGGTGCAGAGCTGGTAACATCGCCATTTTGATTCAAATATGGGCATCCAACTCAAAACCATTTGGCAATGAGTGGAGAGGCCCTAAGGATTATAAACCGCGGGATCTTAGATTCCCATACAATGTGGGACTAATAATCTCAACACGCCCCCTCACGTGTAGCCTCGCTGGGTCTAACACGTGGACAATAAATCGGATGACGTGGAATAAAGGTGCGTTCAAATGACTCGACAAAATTAGCCTACTCTGATACCATTTTAGAATATGGGCATCCAACTCAAAACCAATTGGCAATGAGCAGAGAGGCCCTAAGGATTATAAACCGCAGGATCTTAGATGCCCAGACAATGTAGAACTAATAATCTCAACATCATCATCATTGGTTCCATTATTCTCAACTTCGATATTTAGCACCTAATATGAAGATTACATGAGATTAAATCATGGAAACCAAAGGCAATCATAAAATCCAGCATGTAAATGAACTAACACTATCTAAGTTCTTTACTATACATACAAGACATGACCAAATAGTGTGGAAGTCATAAAACACGTTTTTCAACAAGCTCATCTGAAGAGATTTTATACTGTCCTGTATAAGACGACGAATTGGGAGCAATTGGTAAGGAATATGTTGGTAACAAGACAAAAAATTCACACAAAAAATAAATCTCAAACAGCTGAGTTGCGGACTAGGTCGCTATCTTTAAGGTGTTTCGCGACTCTGCCTCTTGATTGTGCTAGCAGTCAACTTTTATCGAAAACCATATGGGATTAAACAGCTGATACTCTCTTTTTCGGTTTCTCTACACCTTGAGAAATCGAACTAACTATCACTCTTTCTAACACTTGCTCAGAACTCAATAGATGTAAAACTATGTGTTTTCATCCTCTGTAAAAACTGGTCTTATATAACTCAAGAGAATCAATCAAATTTAATACAAAAAAAATCTGAGTAACTACCCTCAATTAACCTTCCATAACAGTCAGAAAACGGGCAGAATATATTTCCAAGATTCAAGACAATTAATTAGAGAATGATTACCTTAAAACGTTTTTCAAAAACCAAAAGTCAAATGTGCAAAAAATAAGTTTTTTTGAATCACAGACCTCCCAAGACCTGAAGACCCTGCTCTCCCGGATTTTATTAAATACATATAGATAGATAAATATACCTATTCAAATATATGGGGTGAGACTTAACCCAAGTCTATAGTGTGGGAGCCCAAAATAATACCACCATACTATCTCTCTAAGTTTGGTACAATATTACAAAACTATGTTTTTAATGTATATCTCAACAATCCTCAACTTATATTTCAAAACATTGAGCAAGTGCTATACAGTTGTGCATAAGCAAAGGTGCCTTTCGACTTGAACCTCTACATAGTGTTAAACTTTCTAAGTATCAGGTGACTAGAGTGACTCGCGCCTTGAGCTCTAACTAATACTATATTTTTCAACACACACAATTATATCTAGAGTAAAGTCCTTAAGTTCGCACATTAAGGCCATGTGCTTATCCTTTTTTAACGAACGGTCTAGAGAAGTGCCCAATTTCTCATAGAAGGCGGCCACACCTTCACATCCGTATAGGTGAGTCTATCAAGAATACTCCTGTGTATTCCACTCTAT
This sequence comes from Papaver somniferum, assembly GCF_003573695.1. Lineage (NCBI taxonomy): Eukaryota > Viridiplantae > Streptophyta > Magnoliopsida > Ranunculales > Papaveraceae > Papaver > Papaver somniferum. Next base: position 105,373,830 of record NC_039367.1, on the reverse strand, counting down.
GTTAAGAGCTATAGACATCCTTAAGAGTTAAACACTCAACCTGTTTCCCACTTCAGGATATCATGCTATGGGAATGCATGACTCCATCATATCATTTATAACTTCGTCTAGTCACTTTGAACCTATATCTAGGTTGGGTATCCATTACAAACGACTCGACTTCTAACGGGCAAAAGTCCCATGCTTTGAAAGGTATTCCATACCTTTTCTCTCGCTAGTCCTTTCGTCAAAGGATCACCTAAGTTTCCTTCAGATTTTACATGATCTACTCATTTTGGCGGAACTATATGCAATACACTCGGAGGGTAGGAAAGAGAATGTCCGTTTTTTTCTCTTTTTGGCGATTTTGGAAAACCAAATTTTTTCACGTTTAGGGTTTCAAGTTTTACGTTTTTGGATTATCAGAATCAATACGTTGATTCATGATGATTCATTCTTCAGTTAATATTCCTAGTAGCTCAAATCAGAATCATGATAAACCAGTTTCTTTTGCTGAAAAAGTTAGGGAACGTAAAACCCTAAACCCAACTTCAGTTGATATTTCTTTGTTACCAAACCCTACTCTTGTTGAAGGTGAGCCAGCTCTTGTCATTCCTAATGATTATTATCAGGAAGGGTGCAAACCATTTCAATATAGCTTCATAGCTAGGCTGGATGCTACAGGTTTAAAGTTTGTTGAGGTTCAAAAAATCCTTGAAAATCAATGGAAACTTAAGAATAGGTGTAAGTTTATACCTATGAGCAAAGGATTCTTTGTTATTATGTTATCTTCAGATTTGGACAAGGAGAAGATACGTGCTGAAAAGTGGTTTGTCAATCAACAAATTCTGAGGTTGATTGATTGGTACCCAGGTTTTAATCCTGATAAACAAAGAACGTCCCATGCTGCTGTTTGGGTACGTTTTCTTGGTCTCCCTATTGAGATATGGACTGAGAGATCATTACTTTCTATTGGGAAAATCCTTGGAACACCCATTGTGGTGGATCAAAGAACCCTAAATCTGGAATATGGTCATTTCGCAGCTGTTTTGGTGGATATAGACTTTGCAAAGCATATTCCTGAGCGCATCTCTATCACTGCTGGAGGTAAAAAATTTTGGCAATATGTTGATATACCAAATTCACCTAAATTCTGTTTATCTTGCAATATTATTGGGCATGTTGATGATGAATGCAAAAGGAAGAACAACATGAAGATTGCTGGTAAGGAAAAACAGATTGTTCATAAACCAACAATCCAAGTTTGGCAAGCAAAATTAGCTAAACCTAATGCGGAGGAGGAGAAGTCTTTGAATCAGGTTAATATGGAGGATAATATGGTTGCTGTACGTTCACAATCTGCTCATGCAGAACATGCAAACACGCAAGGGGCAACAAATACTCAATCTCAGTCCGACCAAAACTCTAAATTTCAGTCCGTGTCTGAGTTGGAAACCCAGACAAGAGTTTTGAACAAACCAAAATCTGTGGCTGAATCTGGAATACAATCCGTGAGCAAACCAAATCCTATTGAAACTGTTGGGTCTCGGGAAACTGAAGATAATGCACGTACAGCTGCTCGTGAAACTGTTGGTGTCCAGTCCGTGTTAAAAGCACCCCTACTGACGTTATTGATGAAGAAAATCAATTGGAAAAGGAGCTTGCTCAATCTTCTGTTGAGTTGCGTGAGGCTCAGATAAAGTTTATTCATTGTAAAAATAATATTGCAGCTAAGAAAGATAGAGCTTTACGTAAAAATCATGAAGACATGGATGCACAGAGTTTTTCTAAAGAAGAATGGACTGAAGTGAAAGGAAAGAAATCCCCTAACAAAGGTACTTTCTCTTTTACTCCTTTTGAGAATGATTATACTCCTTTTTCGGATGAGTTGATGCAAACTGAAGTTGTGGTTGAAAATAAATTTGGCGTTCTAGCATCTGAGTTAGGCCTTGATAAGGTTATTATTGAGGAGGAGGAGGAGGAACAAGTGGAATCTAGTGACTCAGATGTTAGTATGGGCTCTAAAAGTTGGGGTGAGGTTGATGCTGACATTTTAGCAAGGAAAAAAGCTAGGAAAGTTGCCAAACAGGCTGCTAAGATTATAGCAAAGCGTTCTTTACAACCTGATTCAAGTTTGGAATCTTCCCCTAGCAAGTCTATTGAGGAGTCTCTGAGCTCTAACACGGAAATTCAAGCGGGGTTGGTAGAAAAGAGGGAGCAAATGGAAAGAAAATCTCCTAGTAAGTTATCTCCTATTAAGCTTGTCCCTGGTAACTTTGCATCTGAGGATGAAGAAGGAGAGTTTTATGAGGATGAAGATGAGGATGTCTTGGGTAATTATGCTTTTGATACGGATATTATGGATGGAATTTTTTCTAAGAGCAAATCGTATAGAGTTGGTAGCAGCAGAAGTAAATTGAAAGGAGTTGGCTATAGATATAGGTAGCTTCTTTTAGTTTTTCTTTTTTTGTGGTTATGGCTTTTGTTATTTCTTAATCGTTATTTAGTCCCCTTTGGTTTATGGGGGTATGGAGAAGTGTGCTCCAAATTTGTAATTCTTGTAATTACGTTTTTTTGCTTAATAAACCTTTTTGACCTAGCAAAAAAAAAAAAATTTACATGATCTACTCTAACAACACAAGTTATGAGAAATTCTCTAACTGTGTCGTGCTTTCGACGTATCTGTCGATTCTTATTGTTATTATAACAATTCTCTGCTACTCCGATAGCCGCGGTACTATCGCAGTGGATCAAAGTGGCTGGTATCGGTTTTTCCCATACTGGAATGTCTGACAACAGACTTTTCAGCCATCTTGCTTCTTCACTAGTTGCTGCTAGTGACATCAATTCAGCCTCCATAGTAGATTGGGCTATAATTGTCTGTTTCTTTGATCTCCAAGATACAACGCCTTCAGCAATAGTAAAAACATATCCACTGGTGGCCTTGGAATCATCTGAAAGAGTTTTCTAATTAGCATTGTTAAATCCTTCAAGGACTGCGGGATATCTCTGATAGTGTAACCCTAGGTTTGTGGTTCTTTTCAGATACCGCATAACCCTCTCAATAGCATCCCAGTGTTCCAAACTAGGATTACTGGTAAACCCACAAAGAACTCCCGCTGGATATGCAATGTATGGTCTAGTACAATCAGCTGCATAACGCAGACTGCCTATTATACTAGCATATTCATATTGTCTAACACTTTCTCCAGTGTTCTTAAACAATTTCACACTAGGATCAAAATGAGTACAAACAGGTTTATAATCAAAATAATCATACTTGTTCATAAGTTTTTCAATGTAGTGAGATTGATCCAAACAAATACCACTATTAGTTCTAGTTATTTTGATTCCCAAGATTACACTAGCTTCACCCAAATATTTCATGTCAAATTTCGAACTAAGCATGCTTTTAGTTTCATTGACGACAGATAAATTGGAACCAAATATCAGCAAATCATCTACATACAAGCAAGCAATCACACACACATCATTCTTAGATTTATAGTAGATGCATTTGTCACTATCATTAATTTTGAAGTTGTTTGAAATCATTAAGTTATCAAATTTCTCATGCCATTGTTTAGGAGATTGTTTCAAACCATAAAGAGACTTTTCTATCTTACATACTTTCTTTTCTTGTCCAGGAATTACAAAACCTTCAGGTTGTTCCATGTAAATTTCCTCATCTAATTCACCATTCAAAAAAGTAGTGTTAACATCCATTTGGTGAATAACAAGATTATGAGTAGCAGCAACAACAATCAAAACACGCATAGATGTTAATCTAGTAACATGAGAATAAGTATAAAAAAAGTCTATGTTCTCTCGTTGCCTAAATCCTTTAGCAACCAATCTAGCCTTATACTTACTGTTCCATCAGGTTTGAGTTTCCTTTTCAAAACCCATTTACAATCTACAGGCTTACTACCAGGAGGTAAATCTACTATACGCCAAGTTCCATTAGACATATGAGAATCCCATTCATTATCTACAGCTTCTTGCCAGAAACTAGACTCTACAGAACTAAACGCCTCTTGTAAATTAGAAGGTTCTTCCTCTATAGGGTAAAATTCAAAATCGGGATCTTTTGTATCAGTCCTAGCTCATTTACTGCGTCTAGGTTCAACTTCAGTGATCCTAGTTTCTTCACTTCTAGGTTCTTCTAATCTAGGTTCAGAAGCGAATCTCAATTAGTTGAGTCGCGGACTAGGTCGCTATCTTTAAGGTGTTTCGCAACTCTGCCTCTTGATTGTGCTAGCAGTCAACTTTTGTCGAAAACCCTATGAGATAAAATAGCTGATACTCTCTTGTTCAATTTCTCTGCACCTTGAGAAATCGAACTAACTATCACTCTTTCTAACACTTGCTCAGAACTCAATAGATGTAAAACTATGTGTTTTCATCCTCTGTAAAAACTGGTCTTATATAACTCAAGAGAATCAATCAAATTTAATGAAAATAAATTATGAGTAACTACCCTCAATTAACCTTCCGCGACAGTCAGAAAACGGGCAGAATATATTCCCAAGATTAAAGACAATTAATTAGAGAATAATTACCTTAAACGTTTTTCAAAAACCAAAAGTCAAATGTGCAAAAAATAAGTTTTTTTAAATTACAGACCTCCCAAGGCCCCGCTCTCCCGGATTTAATTAAATACATATAGATATATAAATATACCTAGTCAAATGCATGGGGTGAGACTTGAACCCAAGTCTATAGTGTGGGAGCCCAAAATAATACCACCATACTATCTCTCTAAGTTTGGTACAATTTTACAAAACTATGTTTTTAAATATATATCCCAACAAAATCTAAGGTAGAGTCATATACCATTCTCTTCGTTTGGATGTTTTCTACAACATATAAAATTTTTATAGCAATTGGATAAGCGAGCAAAGATTTGTGGACAAAATATTGGACTACATGTCAGCTAAAAAGTTTCTGAAGATCTCCTGAAAGTTCACTGTTTCACTGATTTCGGCCCCTAAACGTGCTCAAAACTCTAAAAGCTTCTTTGCTAAAGCTTGGAAATCTCATGGGCATAAGAATACATGGATAGATCGCGAAAATCCGACATCGGATGAAGATTTTATGGTGATTTTGCTAAAGGGCTGAATTCTGAAATTTTCTGATGATGTATTTCATTTAATATTTTCATTCATTCATATGGATTCCCATTCATTCATTCATAAATCAGAAATATTATACTTTTATGGAGAGAATATGAGATGGATACTTACTTGAGGGATTTCCAAGTCATTCGAAGGATTAATATAGTCGGCATCAATATTGGGAGCACCATTACCTCCATTCGGTCCCAATTCTTGAAGGTTCTCTTTCTCACCACCATTCGAAGGCGAATGAACGACACGGCCATATTGGTCTTCCACGAAAATGTTCTCCTGGATATATCAACAACAATTATCATTATTTATTTGAAGAAGTATCATGATTGATTATACGAAGAAATACTTACATCCACATCATCTTCATCTTCGTCACTGGACTCTGGTTCGATTGAAACGAGATGGAGACTGCTAATACTTGATGGAACAAAATTCTAGAATAATAACAAATATTGCTTTCATGATCCTAATTATGTGGACAAGGAAAAAGTCACGGTAGAAGAAATATTAACAACTCACCAAAGAAGCGACTGGGGACTTCACATTATTTGGTATCATTCTATAATTTTTCCTACTTCTGCCTTCTCCACCCCGGGGACTGTCTTGAAATTCTGAGAAGTCTACATGAGTTCGAGATCTCACAACACGGCCATCATACAGCAAGGTCGATAAAATAATTAAGATGTAGTTATCATGCATTCATCAAAATCATAAGGAGAATACTTACATGTGAACATTCCGGATGCGTTTTTCTCTTATCACCACAAGAAAGATGTTTCAATCTTGGTCGATCAGCAATCATGTCAGGAGGAGGAAACTCTTGTACCAGAGACTTAACATCCATCACAAACTTATGCAAGCGCTCCATTTTTTGATGCCAGAAGTCTATATAACCTGAAGTTACATAAGTAGCTCAGTTGAAACAAGGAAACAGGTAATCATTTTCTTCCACGTGTGTGCAATCTAAGTGAGCCTTCAAATGCTCAACTGATGGCTTATTCATCTGATAACCTGGAGTACACTGATCGAGACCCATTTGTCGAGCTGCTCTATCGATGTTATATTCTTCCACTACTGACACTAAGTAACCAGGAGTGCAACTCAATATAAAAGATTTCTCTCCAACACTCAGACCGGCGCCAGATTTCAACGTGGCATTTTCTTCAGCAGTATTAAAAGTGATCAATTGTGAGAACAGAGGAGGAACCGACACCCAGGGTCGAAAATTAAACTCAGATTATTTGTCTAAAACACAAGTGAGGTGTATCTTGTGATGTGGATGCTTTGCAGACCAATGCATAATCCTGGCACTATCTTTCTCGAGGAAAGCATGACGAGTATCAACATTGGGTCCTTGCAAGACGCTTCGAGGAATTGGAGCATAATTCTCAAGGTGCTCCCACATTAAGGCTTGGAGAAACATCGTATTAACGTATGCTTCAATTTTCATGAAGCCATTAGAAACGCTGGGGTCTACGACTAAGGAGTCTAAATTGGAAAATAGTGAACCCAAGAACAGACTACCAATGGGAAGTTTCTCACCTTTATCCATTTTAATAGAAAAAGGAATCACAAATGTCTTCAGCAAATGTCCACTATCCTCAAGAACGTCTCTGGAGAGCCACAGGCATAAGAAAGCAGTAATGGTTAATGTTCCATCAACAGGTTCTTCAGGAATTATATCTCTCGGCCGTCGGTGCTTCAACCATCGAGCATAGCAAAACTTGGGTGACTTGTTGAAATCATGCATCGTAGCTTTCAAAATGTCAGACATTGCAGTTTCCTCAGCTGAGAGCTCTGCTGGAAAATTACTAGTAATCGGGAGATGCAATAAAGCGACTACATCTTACAAAGTGATGGTGAATTCTCCCCATCCGCATATGAAAGTATGAGTATTAATGCACTAACGGGCAAGCAAAGCCACCATACCTCAAAAATCATGATGAATGATCAATTCTCCGGCTGCTTGAATAGCTCGTGTTACCTGTGCACGATCCAACATGTTCCTTACACGGATATAACCTAGCATATGTCTTGCCCATCCAGAAAAATCCGTCAAAGGCTTCCGGGAAAGCTTGAATTCTACATGTGATCCCAAGTAGTGTTTTCCTTGCAAACAGAACCGGGTTATTACTTGAGGAGATACCAACTTGTTATGAGTAGTACTTCTGGGATTTATGAGCAGCCGAAACGAGGAACCTGAGGGATGCTTTTCGTATTTATACTGAAACACAAATAATTCATCCTCTGTATTCGGAATGTTCTTTGTTTTAGGAGCGTCCTCTTTTTCCCTGGAAGTCCCATAATCATCATTTCTAGAAGATACATCTGTAGAAGCATCCTCCCCGGAAGACTCCTCTCTGGAAACGTCATCTTCATCGGAAGCGCTACTATGAGAATCAGTCATCTTTGGAAAGTTGTTGTGACATCCATACAACAAATTTCATCAACACAATGGAGTTAAAGTACAACAGAATAATTAGGATGCTCACATCAGCATCTACAAAAATGGTAATCCTCAACTCTTATCTATTTACGGTTTCACGAACTTAGTGATAATAACGTAAAACTTCGAAAACTTGCTCACTCCTTCGAACCTGTGAAGACGAGCAAAAAATTCATTATTTAAAGTCGACACCTGACTTTTCACGAAAAATCAATTCACATAATTTCCGCCATGTGAGCAACTCTCAATGGGTGAACATTTGTTAGTTTTTGTGCATACACTGACAAATCACAAAATCCATACACGCAACATTGTATCAAAAAATTGTTTACTTCTAGCAATTGCTGAAAACTTGATTTTACATGGATTTTGCAAAAATAAATAAATAAATAAATAAGTCACGTAAATCAAAAAAAAATATTTTCGTGAGAGAATAACTCACTAAACTCAAAAAAATAAAATCTTTTTACGTGATTTATTATTAAAAAAAAACTTTTGTTTCGCTCAAACGAGCATTCGCCTATGTAACGAGGTAAAGGTCCACATATTCCAAATAAAATTTTGAAAGTTCACAAACAAAATTTTATCATGAAGTGCAAGTATATTTCAAAAAAATATCTTAGGATTATTGTTTATTACTTTAACTACGAACGAATATACATTTTCTAAAGGTATTTGTGTGAAAATTCATGCTTTGAGAATAAAACTTTGATTTTCATGAAACCTCATAAACAAAATTTTCTCAACTGCAACTAGACCATGTCTATTCAAAAATATATACATCTCTTTCATGTTAGGAATTCTCGTTCGTTTCCTAAACCGACGGATGGACTAACGATTGTTTGCTAAGATAAATTTCCATAAAACCCTATGCATACATGTACGCATGAAATATTGTCTTGAACAACTCATGGAAAAACTAATATCACAAAACAAAACAAAACAAAAATCGGACTTACCTGGTTGGCGCCGGCCGGAACTTGGCCGGACGGTGGTCAGTAACGGTCGGCGGTGGCTGAATTCCGGAGAATTTTTTTTTCCCTTCTCTGCTCGGGCGTGAGTAAATCAAAGAGAGGGTGGTCGGTTAGCTTAGAGAAAATTAAAAAAAAAATTAGGGTTTCTTCCCTTTTATATAAAAGTTTATTTCCAAAACCTAATAAAACATGGATTTCCTTTTTTGGACTCGGACCCGCAAACATTAAACCAACCAAAATAGGATGCCCGATCGTCCAAATCAGTAGTGTCTCATCTCTCCGTGCTCACGGGAGACGCTCTATCATACTATCAGGGTCCTTACCTGACCATTTGCTCGTACATGACACCATTGGAGCAAATCGAGGATTCTGAAAATAACTTTGTACGACCGAGTTCAATTGCTTATCTCGTCGACTGGAAAATCACCATCTAATGCTTACTGCGGAACATGACTGTCCCTCACTAAGCATGGGACTTAATGTTGATGGTGGATTTTCGACAAAGGTCAAAATCGTAAAATCATGATATTGCATGTTTCTGACCCGGCTTCAGGAACGCATGTGACAGTTCATATTTTACGATCCGTGAATCGTTTCACGATCTCTGATCGAGTTCCTCTCAGAGCCATGATGAATATGTTTCTCGAAAGGCCTCCCACTAGATGAGCGTTCGATGTTACGCATTTCATCATGCCCTCTATGTAGAATAACATGATTGGGCGGTCCTCTGGACATAATTGTTTGTCGGAGGGCTTAACACCTTCAGGACTTCGGCGATACTCGATGTTCCCTGACTACATAGAGAGACCCCCCTCTACATAGAAGAACGATTGGGAGGTCCTCCTACATAATTGTTTGTACAGAGGGATTAACGCCTTCAGGACGTCGGCGACACTCGTTGTTCCCTGACTATGTAGAGAGACCGTGTATATATTCAGTCGGCTCTCCTACATAATTGTTTGTTTAGGGGGCTAAACACCTTCAGGACGTCAACAACGCTGCACGTTGTTCCCTGACTATGCACCTTTCAGAATGAGTATGATGCTTCAACTATCTCATATCTCGATTCTACAATAGATTAATTCTACTGTGCCATTCATCCACTGAATTCGTAGAAAATAATCTATTTTATCTCATTACTCCGTTCCATGGCTGATTCCCGACTGATTCCATCGATTAGTAATAGATAAAAAATTTATCTCATTACTCCGTTCCCTGAATCCCCGACTGGATTTCATGAATTAGTAATAGATGCACAATTTATAATTATCACTCCATTTCACGAATCATTCTCTGCTGAATTTCATGAATTAATAATAATTACTCAACAATCGGGCATCTGGACTATCACCGAGTAAGCCCCAATAAAATGGTGCAAGTGGACTCAATAATGATGCACGAACGAGCACCCAAATGCGCAAACGAGCATTCAAAAATATGGACAAAAAAGGAATCCTACACAAAATAGGAGAGAGAAAATAATATTAAAAAAATAATAAAAGAGGCGCCTAGGGGATTGGGCCCACCGGTCGGCCGGTCATGCCGCCGTGGCCAGTCCCCCACGCCTCTTCCCTTTATTTTTCTTATTTTCTTATTTTCAAGAACTCATGAAAACTCATTCATTCGAGCAACTTTCCTTGTTTGAGTAAAACTCATGGTTTCTCCATATTTTCACCTTTTTTTTTTGCTAAGTTCTCCATATTTTCACGGTTTCATGAAAAATAATAAAATAGAGAAAGGTGTTGCGGGACTGGGCTACCTAGCTGGCCGGCCATGCCCTAGCCGTGGCCGGTCCCACACCTTGCAATCCCTTGTTTCCATAATTATTATTTCCCTCCTCTCATGAAACTCCAGTGTTTGAGCAAACAACCCTAGTTTTCAATATTTGCTCAAATATTGCTCAAACCATGAAAAAGCCAAAAAGTTAAATGGTCACATGACCGACTAGGCTATTTGCGAAAAATATTAAAACAGTATTATTTTAATATTCTCAAAATATTGATCAAACGAGCAAAGTTCTACTTGCTCATTCGAGCAAAATCAAGAATTTCAGTCAAAGTTCAACCTCTTCTGAAAATCCAAAATATTGCTCAAACGCACACCAGAAAATACCAAAACTTTCAGGACTGAGACACAGACGTTATGGTGAGATGGGAATGATTCCTTGACAGACCAAGTCCGTCCCTAAGGCTTGCAAGGATCCGGTCCCACACATCTTTATAATTTTGACCTAATTTGCTCAATTGCTCATATTGGGTCCAAAGTCTTTCCAACCAACTTGGAATTTGCTTAAAAGACCATCAGCTGGTCCCACGACCACCAAGGGACGGTCTCATGCCCTCTTGGTCGGTCCCTCACTTCTCCATAATTAGGTTTTATCACCTAACGCTCACACGAGCATTATTCTAATAAATGATCAACACCAACATCTGATCATTCTTTCACCAACCGGTCAACTAAGGACCCTGACACACTCTCATTCGAGCACTTGGGCACCACATGGACGTCCATCATCCCATGTGGTCGGTCCATCCCTCAATCATGACCTATTTTCAGCAATTCATCAATTGACGAACAATTGATCAAAAATTAGGGTTTCGAACAAACGCTCCACAAATCATCATTCTGAGCAAGTTCAAACACTAATAAATTTATGTTGATCCAGCAATCAACATCTGGATTAATCATATAATATTTGGTAGTATATCAATATTTTAATTAATATTTTGTTGGGTCACGTTACCAATAAATAATTCGCCGAATTGAGAAATACTTGCTCAGTTGCTCGAATATTGATCCAACTATATATATTCCGTAATTTATCGATATTCAGTAATTCGTCGAGCAATACTTGCTCAGTTGCTTGAATATTGATCCAACTATAAATATTCAGTAATTCATCGAATCGAGCAATACTTGCTCAGCTGCTCGAATTTACAATATTCACTCAGACGAGCAATATCAACATAAGAACTGTATGTATGTTCAATCCATGAATCACTGAGCATTTGTCACTCATGTTCAATTCAACAAAACTTAGACTCACTGTCTAATAAGTCAGCGGATGACTAATCAAATACACGTCTACTTTACAGACTCCACGTTCGTGAGACATCAATCACGTCACATGGGGGATATCAGTTAGGGTTTTGGTCTGGCGGCCTACAACATGTGTGTTCATCCACGATGAGAAACATGAGTAAGTCGTGCAAACGGTTGATGGAGTTAGCAAAGTAGTGGGTGGACGATCAACCAAGTCTCCGCACAACACGAAACTGATTTTACCACGATCTCCCACTTTCCCACTCTTTCACTTAAGAAACCGTCACACTTACTGGGATCAAGGTGTTTTGGCTATTCTGACAATATAAATAAACTCTGAATCGATGACCGAAAATAACAATCTTCTACACACAAGTCCTCTCGATCAAACTTATTTACACATATTTGCAGAAACCTTCAACACATCCACATTCCTTGATCACCATTGATCCCACAATTTTCAGCTTCCCTCCTACAGATCAACTCATCTCCCTCTTTGTGACTGAATTGACTATGGAACGACCATTGACTTGGTTTAGGCCGGAGTCCTATAGATTGATCTCTCGAACTCAAAGCACTCCCGTGCAGTGCATCTGTGTGAGGTTAAGCAATTTGCTCGGTGATAGACACATTTTTGTGTCTAATTTGTCCTCAATGCCTGTATTGTTGGAACTCTATTTTTGTACTAATATTGTGTTTTTATGTTTGTTTAGGTGTTTTTGGAGAAAATACCCTTGTATGGAAAGAGTTGCTCAAAAAATGATGATTTACACCCCGGAGAAATGTCCTGGAGGCGCCCCAGAAATGTACCAGAAACGTCCCAGAAATGTCCCGGAGGAAACCAGAAAAATTACTATTTCAACCCAAGAATTACTATTTCAGCCCAAATTACTAAGGGGACACCCAACAGTGGTTAGGGGGACACCCTTCTTCACGATTTGAAAATTCAAAATGGTGGGAAATGTTCTTCACATCTACATGAATTTTTGATTTGAATTCTTGGGCTGTTTTGAAGAGATTCAACACCCGAAATCCATTGGGCTGGACTTGAGTACACTAAACAGAGTTAGTACAAGCAATTTAATCGATCAACTTGGGATAGAATAGGAGAACAAAGTAAACAGAGACGTGAGAATATTTTCAGAATATTGAATTCTGTTGGAGGATATACGTGCGTTATGAGAAGATATACAGCTGGGATTCGAATATATCCAGATTAGGAAGGATTCAGAGAGTTTCAGAAGACGCGTAAAGATTTGGGGACATGATTTTTGTAAAACAGGAAAAAATATTGAGAAAAATATTGTCGAATTACTGTGAAGAGTTTTGGGCAGTTAATGAGTTGTTGCTGGGTATAAAAGAGTTTCCTTTGAGTCATAGAAGTTTTATCAAGAGTTTGGGGTCGATCCAGAGCCAGGAGGAGCGAAGAAGAAGGAGTAGCAGCAATGTTCACCTGTTGCTGCTGCTGCCATTAAAAAGCTTCAAGAACACGAAGAACAGCCTCTCCAGGACAGTCTTATTTTCAGCAGCTCCAGAACAGTCTTATTTTCAGCAGCTCAACAGCAGAAGAGAGGTGTCGCAGTTCGCTGCAGTTTTCTGTTGTCGTTCTTTTCTGGACGTGTTTTGTGAGTCTCAGAAATAATATTTTATAACTTTTGACTCTTTTAATCACACTTTGAGCTTTGAATTAATATGTTGAGTGTGTGATTGATATGAATAGCTAAACCCCAATACTGGGATGATGGAGGAAACCAATCTTTATGCATGAATAATTTTTTATTTAATTCTTTTATGACTATTTGCATTATTATGAATTGAATTATGATTTTTCTTAATTATTTGTGATTTCATTTGATGGTTTATGCTTGGGACTAATCCTTTTGATAGGCCATGCTTAAGATTTACACTTAATATTTTTAAAATATATTTTGGCAAATAAAGAGTCGATGTTTAGAAGCTATAACTGTTTAGAATAAATACATGAATCGCATGAGTATAAGAATTGGTGAAATCCTGAGTCCTAGTATCTCTTGATCCTGTGACAATTTTGTATATATTTTTGTTTTTAAATCTATTCAAGTCCGAGCAACGAATTCTTATTTACCGCATTAAAATACTATAACACTCGGTTGAGGAGTCTCTCCCGAACCGTCGTCTCTTCACCTTCCTAAAAAACCAACGAATCGTTTTTCCCCATCTACAGAAAGATACTCAACCTTAATGACTGGAGATGCCAAGATCAAGGTTTTGAATGAGACAACTAATTTGTGTTGGGTAAAGGTAAACACTATCAGAGAAATTCATTCTCTGTCCCTTCCCTATGGTGTAGATGTGACAGTGTGATTGCATGTGGAGGATGACATGTTAATAAATCATAATGAGTTATATAGTTTCGATTTAATATTAAAGTGGGGTGTAGAAATAAACACTCTTCATGAAACTCACCTATCTGAATGAGGAAGTGGGTCGCTTCCTATGAGAATGGAGCAGACTAGAGAATTCTGAGAAACAGGATATGTCCAGGGCCAAAATGGACACAACGGCACGAACTTGACAGCACCTAAAGATATATCACACGTGGATATTATCGCGAATTACACCAAACTATAGTAGTTCAAGACATCGTGTTCACTGTCAATCAAGTAGTTCCGAAAATTTCTCACTCAGCAAAGTTTCAAGACCTCATAGACACCTCTTGCCTATAGTGGTATTTCTCGCTTTCCGATTTCTGATTTTTTATCGTTATTTCATTCATGTGGGGGATTGTTGGAAAAAAAATGAGTCTTTTTAATGTGTTTTAGTTTTTTGGTCTTGGCTAGGATTGATATATGACCTAAAGGTTTAAGGATGCTTGCTCATTTTTTTATAAGTGAATGAAATATGGGTAGGCATGACACACTTGCCATGCCTAGTGATTGTATGCACATGTGAAAGTCAACCATGATTAAAATTAAAACACGTTTTTAATTCCTACACGGAAAAATTAAAACAAGACTTTAATTCCTACTGTTTTTATTAAAATTAAAATTAAAATTAAAACAAGGTTTTAATTCTTATAGTTTTTATTAAAATTAAAACAAAGTTTTAATTCCTTAAATGGTTTTATGTTTAATGAGGTAAGTTACCAAATACAATTTATGTCAAATTCATTTTCACTGCCTATAAAAGCAAAGGGATTTATTCATTCCTAAAAGTGTCAAGAAGAAGATACCATCCTTCTTCTTTTATTCTTTCTCCCTATGTGTGGTTTTTATATTTCTGAGCTTTGTTGTTGAGTTTGTAAATGGGCAAGTGTTGTAGTGTTTATAGTACTTGCAACGAGCAGTTTTATCCTGGATACGACTTCACCACAGTGTATTAGAATCATTCATTTTTGAGGCGTACTGGTGAATTATCGTGTTAAGGACAACTTGATGATCAAATGACTATGTCCTTAGTGTGTTGTTAAATATTTGAGTGTTTTATTTCATTTCAGAAATTTAATTTTAACATCATTTTTCAGTAATTCATTGTTGCAATTCCAACACTCGGTTCATTCCTAGCTCCTATATATTCACGGCTCAATTGTACCATGCTATCCTCATCTAACTGACAAATCAGTCACCATCAACCACAATATCATCATCTTCATGTAACTTCCAATCTCCAAACTCGAGTTATTCATTCTCCACAACATACCCATCAACATCAGAGACAGTCGTTGATAATCTCTGTGACCATCTCTGTCACATCACATCACTCCCATCATCATTCTCTGCCAATCATCAATGGAAGTTTTCACTGAATTATTACCATGAGCTCCAAATCTTCCCCAATCACCGAAAACCACCTTCTCTGTTTTCTTCTCCAACGCATCTATCTAACCACAACTCCAAGACTTCCCTGCCATCACCATTTACTGCCATTAATTACAAGATCCCCTTCTTCTTATAGCCCTTGTAAATCATTCGCAGCAACATTACTTCCATGTAGCCGGTGATGATAATCAAAAGAGGGAGATGGTGGTGCCCTGAGTAAAACTACATGATGTGTTTAACACTTTCTTTTCTGAAATGTGGCTGCCTTGGGTGGAAACTCGGGTGCCTTTAATATTTTTGTGCGTCCTTACTTTTCTACAACTTCGACTTGCTTCAAATGCTTGTATCTTCTTCATACGACATTGGAAAGACTCAATCTTTCGCTGTTGGCTTCGTATATTCGTCCTCTTCAGGGTGATAGCAAGAATCCTAGATATGAACGAGTTCCACTTGGTCTTTGGCCCTTTTCCTATTATATCTAACTTATTTTATTACACAATTAAGTGCCAATTCACTTCTTTTGGATGATTCACCTAATGAAAAACAAACATAATATACAATAATTTGCAAGAATACAAGCAATTACTAGCTCGGAATTGACACTAAATATATATGAATTATGCACTTATCAATTGTTAACAGACTCCGTTTTGTGCCTGATTGATTACAAGAGGATTCAAGTTTTTGTGTGCAGGTACTTTAAAGATAATCGAAGATTTGAAGACGAAGAAGATTTATCTAATTAGTTTTCGTATCTTGTGAATTTTGTGCACACATCTTGACCGGATGGGATCCAACTAGATCTTGTTTATCTTTGATAGACTTTTTTTTTTTGCTCGATAAAAACCATTTTATTACTCATTATGGTCAAATACAACCAAACTAAAGAGTTTACAACAAAAATAGCCACCAAGGCCCAATAAAATGGAAAACTCAAAAGAAAAAATAAGGCAAACTCAACTCCTAAAGCCCAACTGTAAAAACATAAGAAAGAAACTTTTAGCAAAACCTATAGTAAATTTGCTCAGGTGATTCCAAAACTGGGATGAAACTTGATTTTGAATTGAAAATGATCTTTCCCCGTGTCACCAATCCTGCACCCTTCTTTGCCATGGAGTCAGCAGAGAAATTTACTTCTCTCAAGCTATGTACAAGTTTGATATTATTCAATAGTTCCTTTAATCTCTTCCATCTTACCTGCATGAACCAAGGCAGTCTTCCTGACATGTATGCACTCACTGCTGCTTTAGAATCAGAGTTAATACATATATCAAGCTTGTTGTTCTGTATAGCCCATTCAGCTGCGCCTGTAATAGCCATTAATTCTGCAATGTAATTAGTTGCAATTCCCAGGCCAGTAGCTTCAGCATATATACAACCTCACATTTTATCTCTGCACACAAAACCATATCCTGCTGCACCTAGTTGATAAGATCGGCATCACTTTATAGATTACCTAGTTGATAAGATCGGCATCACTTTATAGATTCTCTTTGAGTTATATATTGTTTGATTGCAAATCCGGGAATTGATTATTTCGGTAATTAAGTTTCGGATTGATCTAGCTAGACAAAGGAGTTTATTAGATTAAACATAAGAGCCTTTGTCAACGACTCAACATATCTTTTCTTAAAGATTGAATAGAGTGGTTACCAAACAGTTTCATTCATTTACTGTTTGGAAAACGATCAAAAGGATTTCTACCAAAAGGTAGGGCAAAAAATAACTTTTTGCTGTAATTTTTTTTAAATAATGTTTATCTTTAAATAATTTCTTCTTTATTCAATTGTTAAATAAGATTTGTCTCCATTGGTTTGTTTGTTTATTTGATATATATTGACTGTATAAATGAAATTTCAAAAAATAGATCAGGATAAGATTGCTGATTTTGAAATTAAATTTGATGCCGACTATCAAGCTATTGTTTCGAAGCCATCTGTCGAGTTTTGATTTTTTTTTTTGAATTCCTGGTTAGAGTTCTTGTTTGTTTTATCAAGTTTTGACAGGAATTTTTGGGCAACTCAGTATTTGATTATATAAGAATAGGAACACTTTTGATACCACAGGGCGACCATTTCAACATCTTTTTCTTCTCAATCTGCTTCAGTGGCCCAATTTATCATCATGCTGTGAGTAATTGTAGTCTTCTAATTGTATCCATAAATGAATTGTATAATTTAAAGACTTTTTGGGTACATAATAGGCAATGTGATTCTCTGAAGTAGGTAAATTTCTAATGTTGCTATAGGGTCATAGCTTAAGTAATGCTATGTGATTGCTTACTTGGGGTTGCAAGCTTAAATGACGCATTCCATTATTTCCCTAAACGTAGATTACTTTGGATGTAGCAGCCCGATTTTGTAATATGTAGATTAGAACTGGAAATTATTGGGCGTATTATTTAAGTGTTGTTCAACTTCCTATGATTCTTTATAAATGAATTGGTTTTCCATTGAGGGGGATAGTGAAGGATAGTTTTCATTTTTCTGAATTTCCAGGTGATATTCATGGCAAGTATTCGGATCTTTTCCGTCCTTTTTAATGTGCTGGAAAGCCTCCTGAGATAAACTACTTATCCTGGGTGACTATGTTGACCGAGGTGAACACATCATAGAGGTGTTTCCTGTATGTTCGGGTAACTGAATTTCTTCAAGACCGTGACCTTGACCTAATTTGCGAGCTCACCAGGTAAAATGACCCCCCCTGATTTTTTGAACGTATTTAAGTTGACTACTTAGTACATACGGATTTGGGGTTGTAGTCTGCTCTCAACGATTCAAATTCAAATCTTCCAGATACCACAGGGTGACCATTTTAGTATCCTTTTCTTCTCAATCTCAGTGGCCCAGTTTATCATCATGTTGTAAGTAATTGTATCCATAAATGAATTGTATAATTTAGAGACTTTTGGGTACATAATAGGAAATGTGATTCTCTGAAGTAGGTAAATTTCTAATGTTGTTATAGGGTCATAGCTTAAGTACTGCTATGTGATTAGAAAATTTGAATGACGCAATCCATTGTTTCCTTAAACATAGATTACTTTGGATGTAACAGCCAGATTTTGCAATATCTAGATTAGAAATGGAAATAATTGGGGCGTATCATTTAATTATTGTTCAACTACCTCTGATTCTTTATTAATGAATTGGTTTTCCATTGAGGGGGATAGTGAATGACAATTCTCATTTTTTTGAATTGACCGGTGATATCCATGGCAAGTATTTGGATCTTCTCCATCTTTTTTAATGTGCTGGAAGGCCTCCTGAGACAAGAGAATGAAAATTGGATTCGCCAACAAGAAGTCAATACCTGGAACACCACCAAAGAAGTTAATCCTCAGTGGTTTTTTTGAGTCGTTCGGTTGGATGAGTAATATATCTTGATTATCCTTTTTGTGCACTTTTTACAGGTTTCTATTATTCAACCAGTTTCCGAGTGCGGACTTGTCATACCTTGTATCTTTTCCTATTTGTATCTAAAGGAGGTCATGAATGCTATTGATTGGGTGGGGATTGTCCTAGCAGGTGTTGGAACTACAAGTAATGTAAGTCATAACTATGTAAGGTTTTCCCATATTAAATTTGCGTTGAGAACTAGAATTATCATACATAGCGGTAATATGATTCGTTTATTATCTTGGAGTGAATCATTGAGTTTATTGTCGTTTTGGGTTTATGCATTTTCATGAGGGCAGAATTTAGTATTTTTCAAGTGTAGGTGTTGGAAGAGAGGAGCAAAAGTCTTCGAGCATGGATGCTTTATCAACTAATGATTACCATGTTCTCCTTAAGTTCAAGGTTCTTCATTTTAGTATGTCCTTAGAACTTATTTCTAGTTATACTTTTGTAATTTACGTTTGTGTATATGGAGTTAATCATCAAATGTCACGGTGAATTTACTCTAAGAAAGAATATGTTTTTGACAGTTTTGTTGGATCAAAAACCTGATTCAGAATGCAGGGAACCCATATTTTAACATGGGTAACTTGATTTTGCTACAGGGAACTCTAATATAGAACAGATTTTGACCGGTCAAAATCACTATTTTTTTTTATGTTGCAAAATATTCGCAATTGCAATTGCTGAAAGCTTTTGCTAAGTTTCATTTTCGTAACTGTTCAGAACTGTTGCGACCTCCTAATTCGCAACAGCTTCAAACTGTCGGGAAATATCTACGTTGCAACAGTTAGGAACTGTTGTGACCAGAAATTCGCAACTGCTTATGAGCCGTTGCGAAATGTTGCAGCATCGACTTTCGTAACAGTTCATCTCTGTTGTAACCACACTTTGCAACTGAACTATGTCGTTGCTAATCACTAAAAATGGTGTAGTGAATTAACATGTAAAATGTGATTAATTGAAGAAAGTGTGACCGGTCAACCTATGCCATAATGAGAGAATGCATGTTTGAGAGCGACCAATAAGCATTTTGCCTCGACTTCTGCCCCACTTAGAAGGATTTTATGATAATTACACTTAAAAAGACAGCTTTTTTATCGGTCTCACATGTGTGCAGGTAAGAATGAAGAGAGAAGTACTGCACATGTTGAATGGTGGGAAGGAAACCTTCTAAATTATTTCTAGAGATCCCACAAGATCGTGGAAAATAAAGATATTTTTCTGATGATTCTAAGAAAGGAAATCAACCACTATAGCAAGGATGTGAGTACTCACTCACCTTCACATCCGATCGGCATTAATAACACCACTCTCATAGCATCCAATTGAAACGTCTTCGACTCGTCTTCTTCATCTTCTTGGTCTTCGTCTTCGACTTCAACTATTGATGATAAACTCTTGAACTTCGTAGAACTCTGACAATTTGTAACTCTTTTATCTTCAATTTCCTTGTTGCTTGCAACTTCCTTATATATTTATCTTCCTCATGACCTTATTGAATAAATAACAACCTAAATGCAAATCTCTCTTTTTTTTTCTTTTTTTTTAACAAAAAGATTGCAACTAGAAAAAAATAAAAGAATTAAAATCTACATGGCCATGAAAGGACTTTACCCCTTTGATCTTCATAACTTGTATTCTCGTCGTATCATAAACTTCAATGACTCCCATCTTTTAAAATCTTCGCACTTGTACTTAGTCTTCAACTTGGATATAGAATTCTGGTCCATATTTGTAAGTCTTCAACATGTATATAAAAATATGCTCATTGTATGTTGTTTTATTTGGATATGAAATTTGCTCTTCCTTGCACTGTTGCTTGTAAACCTTAAACGTCTTCAAATTTCCTTGTAGATTTTGATGTCGCTCCGCTTGTTGATGATGATGGTGTGTTTCTATGGATCTGTTGTTGGCGAGAGAGACAAAAAATGGTGCTAACTACAAATTAAACTACAAGAAGGTGGTTTTCATCTATAGACGTCACCCTCATGATTGACAAAATTAATACTCAAGAGATCAAAAATATTGCTGAAAATAGTGTGAAGTTGGGTAGCTCACCATTCTACCCGGAATTAACGTACGGTGACACACACTCAAAACAAATATTTTTGGTCAGCTACAAAGAATTTAAGGTTTGGTGCCTCTGTTGATATCAAAATAGGTAGTCTCCACTAATTGTAGTTGCAGGAAATCCTACACTACACCCCTCATATGATTTTATTAACACTCAACTCATTTTTAGATTAACAATCTTAATTTTATTGATGAATCTTTGAACAATCTTACAAGAAAAGATAAAGGAATCAAGAATAACCACTGCTCTAGATTTTCTCTCTCCTATTTACTTGTTTCTTACTCAAAAAAGATCTCTCCCTTTCCTTTACAATTGAACGACTATTTATAGGGAAATACCTAGTGGATGACAGCTAATCTGTCCTTTATTTTCGGATATGTCTTGCGACATTCTCGCAACCTTAAAAATGTTAATCTCGCAAACTCTCTTGTTTTTGCAGAATCATTACATTTTTCTCATGATTTTAGCTGACGTCGTTTATTATGTCACTTATGAAATTGTTCTGCGACGCTGTTGTGTTGTGTTGTTGATAATTTCGCTGAGGCATTATTTCTGCGAGATTCTGATCCTACACTAATGATTGATCAACAGCTTTAATGAGGACAATGATGACCTTGCTGCAAATAAAGATTCTCCATCTGAATCTTCTATGGCTAAGCTCTATGGCCTCTTTTCTGGTTCTTTGCAAGGAATGGGAGATAGTCAATTCGCTAACACCTGTAAAGCTCTCGCTACAATTTGCGATGTTCCTTTGTTGGATGGTGATTATTCTCTTCGCGTAGTTTCTAGATCAGTGACTCCCAATTTCCTGCATTCTCTTAATAGTCTGGTATGCTTTCATCCTTTTACTTCTTCATTGTTGTAACTCAAAATCTCTTTCTATTTTAATACTTTTTATATTTTCTCGCAGGATGGAAAAGCTTCTTTCACTGTTGCCTCAGATCTAAAGAGGAGACGCGAAAATCTTGAAAAGAAGAATCTTCAATTTCGCACAAAGAATGAGGAACTGGAAGTTGAAGTCAAATGTCTTCGCGAGAAAAACAGACAACTAGAAATTGATTCTTCTTCGTATAAGAACAAAATCTCTAGTCTTCATCAATCTAATAATCAGCTCTATGGTATGTTACTTTTCTCCTTTCCTTTCATTCATTCATCCTGTTGTTTTATCTTATTTAATTGATCCTTTTTGCAGACATTTATGGTCTTTCTGATGAAGCTACCATTCTTCGTTCATTTCCTAATGCCTTGGATAATGATACCCTTCTTGAGCGTCTTAATAAATCTTTAAATAGTTTCTCAAATGATAAAATTTCATCTCTTTCTCTGAATGAACTAAGATCCAAATTTCGCCTCTTAGAAATTGACCATAGATCTAGTTTATCTTAGCCAACCGATTTAAGCGTCTCCTCCTTAATTCTAAAGAGAAAATCAATAAGTTGAGAACCAAAATTAGCAGTGTCATAGATATTAAAGATCGCATCTCTGATAAAGGTGCTAAGGCTTTGGCGAAATTCCAAGAGACCCTTCTTGAAGTTCAACTTGAACGAGATGAAGCTAACCGCAAGAATACCGAGCTCTGTGAAAGAGAAAACCAAATTCGTTCTCGTCTTCTTATAAGTAATGAGGATGAATTCGCTTGGGCTGCGAAAGTCTTAGATGATGCCAGAAAAGATTTAGTTGTAAATGTTAGTCTCCAAGTTGAGCATACAGCCTTGATTAGAGATATGATTTATGACAGAGAAGGTTATTAACTGTTCTCCAATACTAATCTTTTGTTTCTTATGAATTTTCATCAAGTTATTAATTGATTGCCTTTTGCTCGCAGATTCTGAAAGTAGATATCGCAAAAGGATTGAGGAACTTAAAGCTTAAAAAGTGGAACTCGCAAAGAATCTTTCTTCTCGCAACGACAAGTATTCTAGATTAAAGAATCAAATCAAGATCACTGTTGCGAACTTTAAGAATGATGTTATGCATTTTCGCAATCAAACTATTCAAATGGTTTGTGATGACCATAGTATTCCTCATTCTGATTATCCTTGTCTCTCGGAGAAGATCCTAAAGAACTTTCCCAGTCTGATTATTTCTGATAGCGAAGCTGATGATGAAGAATCTGATGGTGATGAAGGTTCTGATGGAGATGGAAGTTCTGATGCAGACGAAGAAGGGAACAAGTCTGATGAAGATGATGAAGGATCAACTAAGAAGTAGTCTTTGTTTCTTTCTTTAATCTTCTGTAATACTTGTACATTTATTCCTCCTTTCTGTATATTTGCGAATTCTTTTGGTTTTCCATATTCCTTAATATATGAGTTTCTTTCATTTTGACCTGCATTCATTAAAATAATTCTTCCTTGCAATATGGTTAATCAATATAATCATTACTTTTTTAATTTTTGCGTAAATCTATCATGTGGAGACAAATAACATTTTCTAATTTCATTCATTCCCATACTTGCCTCTGTTATTTGTATCCAAATGAGAGATTTTGCAGATTTTTCTTATTTTGTGCCTCAACTTCGCAGTTGTTTATTTATAATTTCGCAATCTTATGCGAGGTGAATTTTGATTCTTTTCAAAATCTCATTCCTGTGTGGTCTTATTTTGCCTTCCTAATTAAAGGTCTTATTATGCCACCTTTTGTCATTGCGACAAAATCGCAGGACGTTCTTGCACTTTCATGTAAAAACCCATTGATCTTTCCTTAACCTTTTCTTTTGTATTATTGCCTCTTCAGGAATGTTGCGACAATATGATAGGCCTAAATATTCTTGCGAAAATAAAGCCCCATGACATTGCCGTCTTGCGACGAAATCGCAGGACGTCTTCGCACTTTCATGCGAAAACCCATTGATCTCGTCTTATCTTTTTCTTTTGTATTATTGCCTCTTCAGGATTGTTGCACAATATGACAAGCCTTAATACCCTTGCGAGTAAAAAGCCTCATGACATTTGCGTCTTAAGACACTTATCAGCTCCCTAATGGAGGGTGCCGCCCTTATCTTCCCCCTGGTTGCCCCTTCAAGGAGGCGTACTTCTACCATACAAGGTTAGCTCCTCCCATCCAGTCTTAACAACAACCAGTTGTTTTCGCAGCCTCTTATCCCTTTTACCTATAGGGCTTATGGTTACGAGACTGCACCCTAAGTGGGGTTTTCTTCGGGCCGAGTGCAGTATAAGCCAAGACTTGTCAAGAATGGCAAGGTACGCTTCAAACGCCCCTGGCACTCTTGACTCAACCGTGTACCTCGGCGCCTTGATCAGATTCTGCACTCCTTGGGAGAGTCCTTATTACCTTAGTCGCCCAACCTAATCATATGCTTAAGCTGAGAATCCAAGGTGCCTCTCCCGGATGGGCTTTATTGACCCCAAATCTCCATGACTCAGGTTCCGGTGGCGGTGTAGCCTTTCCCTGAGCCATGCAACAGGTACCCCCTTATATGACGTACTTTAGGTCTTACATTTGCCTCTTGCGAAATTGTATTCGCGAACTAGGGTGTACGCCATAAAGGTTCGCCCCTTTCTCTTTTGTCATTGTTCTCTGATTGTCTTTTGTAGAATTCATTATCTCTGCGAGATTCTTGCACATCATCATATTGTATTTGCATTTCGCAATCTCAATTTTGTCATTCAATAAAATGTATTTTTGAGAATTTTATTTATTGCGAGAGTGTCGCAACAAATCATCATACATTACCTTTCTATCCTCTGCTTCTTTGTTATTTTCTGCTACTGTTTCCTTGGTAGTGGTATGTTCACCATTTTTTATTCTGAGCTAGCATTAGTTTCGCAACATCTCTTCTTCTTTTCTTTCGATTGCATCCACCATCAACCTCTCACTTCTTTGTGTCTCTTTGATTTTGTGTCGCCAATTTTCCTTCTTGTTTGCTCTTCCTTCGCAGATTCTATCTCAGTTTCGTAACACCTCTTTCCTTCAACCCAATCTCCCTTTATGATTCCTACACCGCTGGGGTGAGGGAATTTGATGCACTGGTGGAAAGTTGAAGCTACACCTAGAATCCCATGTAGCCAAGGTCGACCAATTAATGCATTGTAGGGTGATTCTACATCAACGACACAATAGGATTTCAGAAGATATTCCCTTCAATGGAATTCGCATAGTAACCTCCCCTTTAGGCTTGTTGGCAGTACCATTAAAACCATATATCTTATATGTTGATGGTATAAGATCATCATCTCTTCCTCCCATAGTTTTATAAGTATGAAAATAAGATGTTCACAGAGCTTCCAGTATCGATTAGAATCCTATTAATTCCCATGAATCTTCAGCTTCATCATCCTCATCTTCTTTCGGTTTTGGATTAATTTCTAATTTTACTACCAATGGATTATCATGTACCTCTTCACCTTCGGGGATTTCTTCTGCGGTAAAAGAAATAATCTGTTTCTGCCATTCCTCTAGTGGCGAGATTTTCGCAATATTCATAATTTCTCTTCCATCGTTATCTCTTGCGAACACTCTACTCAAAACATTGTCATGAAAATCTTCAATTGTCTTGTATGAATGTACGATAGAGTGACAAATAGATTCTTTGCTTTTGCACCAACTTCTATGAAGAATGTTTCCTTCTTTTTCATCGTGTTTACTTTGTGATGCTCTGGTGGTGGTGGCAATGGTTGAGATTGTGGGTGCCCTACCAAAAAGTGGTTTAGTTTTCCTTGATCTATCATTCTCAAAATAATTCTTTTTACATTTCTGCAATCATTTGTTGTATGTCCATGAAAATGATGATAAGAACAAAACTCATGACTTCTGTGGTTTGGAAGTGGTTTTGTTCCCATGTTCCATGGTGTTGGTATATTCTCCATCAAAATTATAGCTTCCCATATTTTCTTCACACTTGCATTTAGAGGTGGCATCTTGATTTTTTTCCCATACTACCTTGTGACCTCCTTGTCCTCTATTATAGTTTTGTCTTTGACCTCCATAAGTTTCTTGTGGTTGATCGAGTCTTTGAATCTTGTTATTTCCATCACGATTATAGAAATTTATTTCTCCTTCATACTCCTCTTGATCTCGGCTTCCCATAGCCACCAGTTTCTGTTGATTGTTACCTGTCACCTTCTCTTGTTGTACTTGCGAAGTATTCGCACTGTGTTTATTAGCTTGGGTAATAAGCTTGCATTCGCTGTTTGTGAACTGGTGTTCGCAACTGGGTATGATTCCATTTCATTTTGCCTTTCCTCTAGAGCAATATATTCTTCTTGAAGTTCTCGCAATTCAGTCATTGTGATCGTATTCTTGACTCTGAAAATTTGGATATACAATAGGTTGGTTGCAAACATAGCATTGATAAATGATAATATAAGATATCTCTCATCTACACGGCCAGCCATTTCGCTACACATAGTCCTCCATCTTTTAGTTAGGTGCTTCAAACTTTCGCCAATCCTTTGTTTTAATCCAAACACGTCTTCAATACCAGGTCGCGAAGAATTATTACTTATATATGCCCCCAGGAATGTAGTCTGCAAATGATTGAAGGATGTTATTGTATTCTTTGGTAGACCTTCGAACCATTTTAACGCCTCCCCTGTTAAGCTGGATGCGAAATACTTGCATAATAATCATCATGATTTTCCCATTGCAACATGCACCTCACGTAGGCTTTAATGTGTTGAATTGCACAAGTTGTTCCATCAAAAATGCTGGTTAATGCGGGCAAATTGCATTTCGGTGGTATTCCTCCTAGTTGTACTTCCCTTGTAAATGGAGTTTTCGCAGCTTCTTCTATAGCTTCATCCAATTGTCTTCTGCCTACTTCTCCTCTATTATTTAGCATTCCTCTCATTTCTTCTAACTTTTTCAAGATTTGTTTATTTACACCTGAATTTTGATCCATTGGTCTTTTTAATTTCGCCTCCCTTCTTATGCGTTCATGTCTTTCTTCGCTCGCGAAATTTTGCATTTCTTCTTCATTATCCTCATCTCGTCTTCTTCTGCGAGTCTCTTCTTCATCTCTATCTTGAATTTGCATATGATTATGTCTCTCATTTCCCCTTCATGATTTTGCTCATTTCTTATTAATTCTATTCGCTGTCTTTCAGCCATCCTCTGTATTCTATCATACTCTTCATTGATATTACCGTTATTCCGGTTTTGTGTACGCCTTCTTTCTCGATTGTCGTGATTGTTCTGGTGAATTGTCTCCTGAAGCTCTTGTTCTTCCATTTCCGCTCTCAATCTTTCACGTTCGAAAATTAAACGTGCTTGTTCAGCATAATGTCTTTCAATTTCTTCTTCAATCGTCTGTTGATTTCTTTGAGTTTCTCTTTCATGTAAAATTCTCCTTCCTTTCTCTCGATTTCCTTCGCCATCTTGGTCATTTCGTCCCTGGCGTTGTCCGTTCTCTTGATTTATACCATTTTGCCTATCATCAAAAGTTTCATTTTGTGGAACGTAACGATCATCAGTTCTTTCTCTATTTTCGCGATATTCTTCATTAAGATTTGATATTTCTTCTTGAATATTGTTCCCAGCATTAACTGTGGGTGAGTTTCGCCTCATTTCTCTTCTTGTCGATCTTGAATATGATTTTGTAATACTTCTCGATCTTCTACTCTGTAGTCTCATATTTTCCATCCTCAATTCGTGATTTTGTCTTGTTAAATTCGCACATTCTTCTGCCTCAGCTCTTCTTTCTTCGTGTATTCTTCGTCTCAACGTTTCTAGCGCTCCAATTTCCTCATCTCCATGAATTATTCCTTCATCTGCTTCTTTATTTCTCTCTACCTGTCTATGGTTTCTGGTTTGTTGCTCTTCTTCTACTTCTTCTGCTGAATTTGATTGCCAAGTGTGTATACTCATCCTATCATAATCTGTACTCCTCCCTTGTACTAGTGTTTGTTGAACTGGTGGTTGAATTTGATTTTCTCTATTACGTCTCATTCTAGTAGATTCTCTCATTTCACTTCTTTCCCTTCCAGCAATTCTCTTGCTTCTTCTAACAGTAGTTGGTTGTTCTGATGTATTTCTTCTTCTAGCCATTTCTTCAATGTTAACGAATTGCAAGAAATTATGTAAAATTCTTAATCAATCACTCCAAATCTTCACAAATCTCAATATTAATCTTCAATTTTTTCTAGAATAATCTTCCATTTTCCCTGTTTCTAGCGCCATTATGTAGTTGCAGGAAATCCTACACTACACCCCTCATAAGATTTCATTAACACTCAACTCATTTTTAGATTAACAATCTTAATTTTATTGATGAATCTTTGAACAATCTTACAAGAAAAGATAAAGGAATCAAGAATAACCACTGCTCTAGATTTTCTCTCTCCTATTTACTTGTTTCTTACTCAAAAAAGATCTCTCTGTTTCCTTTAAATTGAACGACTATTTATAGGGAAATACCTAGTGGATGACAGCTAATCTGTCCTTTATTTTAGGATATGTCTTGCGACATTCTCGCAACCTTACAAATGTTAATCTCGCAAACTCTCTTATTTTCGCAGAATCATTACATTTTTCTCATGATTTTAGCTGACGTCGTTTATTATGTCACTTCTGAAATTGTTCTGCGACGCTGTTGTGTTTTGTTGTTGATAATTTCGCTGAGGCATTATTTCTGCGAGATTCTGATCCTACACTAATGATTGATCAACAACTTTAATAATGCATTCCCCCCTGCACCTAATTCGCCGCCGGCATGGTTAAGTTGAGCCATAAACATTAAATGACTTCTCGCAAATATTAATAACACCTAATGTGTAGTATTCTCTATTACTTCTAAGTCCCATTATTTCGGTGAAAATTCTTTATGTAAACATAGCTAGAAGTATGCTAGTGACTCTAAAATCTCTATAAGTTGGAGGTTTTTATTCAAATATTTACAAAACTTTTGAAAAATTTGACTCAAAAGGCTAAAAACTCTATATGCAAAAGACTTCCCCACACTTAAGCTTCACATTATCCTCAATGTGTAAAACCGAAAATTCTGACGTAACAGCAGATAAAACGCAAAAATTATACAAATTGGTAAGGATTTTGGGAAAACACCATTCACAAAAGTGGTTCGCCTACGTATTTTCTACAAACTGTCAAAAGCGCACAATGTTTCGGTAAATGGTTTGACTGTTATGGTCTCTGGACTGAACTATGTGCAGTCAGAATTTTTCTGACGAAATAGTTACGCGTCATAAATTCCTTCTAAAATAGATTTTGTACTCAATGAAATTAAACATGGGGATGCAAATATGATATGAAAACTAAAAATACAAATAAAAGGGATTAAGATATTGTTGATGGGTGAAAATGATTTGCTGATTTTGTAAGGAAGTGGAGACTCGAGGGCACGGGCGGAGACTCCTCTAACGAGCAAATTGCCTAAACCTTTTTCAAACAGATGCACTGCACAAGAGTACTTTGACTTTGAGAGATCAATATGTAGGACTCCGCTCAAGGTATCCCCTTTGGCTTGCAAAATTCTGTCCCACACCTTTTTATGATTGTGACCTAATTCATCGTCTATAATTCATATTGGGTTCAAACTCTTTCCAAACAACTTGGAATTTGATCAATAGACCATCAGTTGGTCCCACGACCACCAAGGGTCGGCTTTATACCCCTTGGCCGGTCCTCATCTCTCCATAATTAGGTTTTATTACCTAATGCTCAGACGATCACTATTTTAATAATGATTAAACGAGCATTTATTCATTGTTTCACCAACTGGTCTACAAAGGACTTTGGTGCATGCTCATTCGAGCACCTGGGTACTACATGATCGTCCCGTCATCCCATGTAGCTGGTCTCTATCTCACTCATGGTTGATTTTAAGTAAATCATCCATTGATCAACAATCGATCAAAATTAGGGTTTCAAACCAAATGCTCTGCAAAGCATAACTCTGAGCAAGTTCAAACACTACTAATTTTATGTTGATCCAACAATCAACATCCTAATTAATTATACAACATTCTGTCCAGCTACAAGTATTTTTAATTAATATTGTATTCGGTCCCGCAACCAATAATTCATGAATCGAGCAATATTTGCTCAAACGAGCAACATTTGTTTAAACTAGCAATATTTGCTTTGCTCGTCTGTCAACACTAAATTGCTTAAACTAGCAAGATACATGATCAACTGGGTTCAGAACTCACTTATAACAATGTTGATTCAACTATCAATATTTAATTGCTCGACCGAGCAATAATTCTCATGTTGATTCAACTATAAACATTCGAGAATTCTATTGATCCAACAATCAATATTCTAATTCCTATATAATGTTTGGTCTTTCTACCAACATTTTTGCTCGACTGAGCAACATGGTTCGAACGGACGACCATATCTACCGGATATGCTAACATGTATCAGAAAATATGGGAAAGCTATGGTTATATCGTCGTTACCAAATATCCCGAGCGTGTTTACTTCTTGATAATGCAAGTAGGAATTATCTTGCATGTCATAGATGACATCCGAACAAGGGATAGAAGAAATGTTACCAAAGATGTACTCTTTGATGCAAGTAGGAATTATCTTGACTGAAACTCTCGATTTTGCTTGAATGAGCAAGTAGAACTTTGCTCGTGCGACCAATATTTTTGGAATATTAAAATAATAATTTTTTCATATTTGTCGTGAGAAGCCCGGTGGTTGTGTGACCATTTGAATTTTTGGCTTTTTGGTAGTTTGAGCAATATTTGAGGAATATGGAAAAAATAGGTTTTTTGCTCATAGGAGGTAATTCCATGAGATGAGAGAAGAAATAATAATAACAATAAAATAAGGAATTATAGAGGCATGGGACCGGCCACGACCAAGGCATGGCGGCCGGCCATTGTGCCCGGTCACGTCCTCTTCCCTATTTTATATTATTATTTTTCATCATGTGAGGAAATATGGAGAAACTAGGAGTTTTGTTCAAACAAGGGAGTTTTCATATGGAAAGGAAAATAATAAAATAGGTTATAAAAAAATTAAAGGGAGAGGTGGGACCGTCCATGGCGGCATGACCAACCGGCCGGTGGGCCCGGTCCCGTAAGCCTCTTGTTTATTTTATTTTATATTATTTTTTCCCCTATTTTGCATAGGTTTCCTTTTTCCTCCATATTTTTGAATGCTTGTTTATGCATTTGGGTGCTCGTTCGTGCATTATTGTTAAGTACGCTCGCACCATTTTCTCGGGGCTTACTCGGTGCTGGCCTAAATTTCCGAAAAGTAAATATCTATGACTAATTCATGGAATTCAGTTGAGAATAAGCCATGAAACGGAGTAATGAGATATAACATATTATTTTCTAGGAATTCATTTGATGAATGTTGCGTTAGAATTAATCTATGAATGGCTCTATACTAGCATGCAATATGTCTAGGAGCGTATATTCGAGAATCGAGGTATGAGATGGTAAAGACATCATAATCGTTCTGAATATTAATTCTGTATAGTTAGGGAATATTGAGACATCCTGAAGACGTTAACGTTCTATACTAGCATGCAATGTGACTAGGAGTCGTCCAATCATTGTTGATTCATATACAGAAGTATTGATGAAATATGCGAAGTGTCGAAAGCTCGGTTGAGAGGCTTTACGAATCACATATTCATGCATTCTCTGAGAGGGTGTGCACTTAATTAGAGATTGTGAAATATGAGTTTCACATACGTGTCTGAAGCCGTGTCAGAAATATGCAAGATCATGATTTTACAATTTTATCCTTTGTCAAAAATCCACCATCAACAGATACAAAACCTATGTTGTCTCCCATTAGCGCTTGGTTAAAGTCGTCAGCCCGACTTGGCATTCTCCTACTCCTCAAGAGAGAGTAAATCTCGATATTCACGGGAATCTACATCCACTTTGTCGCGTTGAACCTCCCATAATTCCTTGTGTTTTTTTGCATCACCAAGTAGGGATGCTATAATTGGTAAGGAGGCTTAGGTTCTAATTTGAGTGCCTGCACAACAAAATATAAAGTAATTCCATTAGTAATGGTAAAGGCATACAATTAGAAGTATCAAATTGAACTTTCCGTTACTCAAAAACACCACAATTTCCACGAATTCAGCACCGAAGTCCACGTCCAAAAGTGATGAATTATGGGAGCCTAACTTACACCCACTGTCATCAAACACCTTATGATCTAACGAATCTACAACGTCAATAGAGTAAACTGAGTGGACATCACTCGGATACCGCATTGCTTCAAAAATATTAAAGCGTATAATTTCTTTATCAAACTCGATAGTAAGTGTCCCATTATAGACATCAGTCTTCGTCTTTACAGTTTTCATAAATGGTCTACCAAGAAGTAACCAGGTTGATGAAATTTTTTCTCCATTTTCCATATCCACAACATAAAAGTCAACCGGAAAGATTAACTTATTAACTTGAACTAGCATGTCTTCTACCAGTCCTTTCGGATATATATTAAACTTATTTGCTAACTGAATGATAATCAATGTCTCTTTTAATGGCCCGAAATTCAAAGAATCGTAAATATCGGCTAACATCACGCTGATGGAAGCTCCTAAATCAAGTAAATCACGCTCAAACCTCTTGGTACCAATAGTAATTGGCACGGTTAAACCCCTAGGATCTTTGCACTTTGCAGGCATCTTCTTGAGTAACATAGCAGAAACACTTTCACCTACCTGAGTAATTTCATTAGGAATCAACCTCTCATTCTTTGTACAGAAATCCTTCAGAACCTTGGCATACCTAGGTACCAATCTGATAGTTTCAATAAATGGGATGTTGATTTGCAGCTTACAGAAAATATCCAAAACCTCTTTATCTTGAACTTTCTTCTTAGACTTCGCAAAGCGACTAGGAAATGGAGGTGGTGTGGTAAAAGTAGGAACCGTGTCCTTAGGTTGTCCGGTTGAGGTTGGATAATCCTTTGGAACGGTTTCCATCTTTACTTCCTCTTCCAAGTCGCGACTAACCTTTTCTTGTTGTTTTGGCTCTTCTGTTTACTTCCCACTCCTCAAAAGAACTACATTAAAATTCTCTCTTAGATTCACAAAAGTTTGTGATGGCAACTTTGTCGAAGTTTTTGTTTTTAGTTGATGCATATCTGTAGCCAACTGTCCCATCTGTTTTTGCAAGTCTTTTATAGCCATATCATGTTTCTGCAGAATTGCATCCTGACGCTGAGAGTTTTCATCTTGCTTTTGCATCATCATTTTCATCATCTCCTCCAGATTTGAGCTTTGATTCTGCTGTTGAGGTTGAGGCTGTGATTGTGGTTGAAATTGTGGTTGTTGAAAACCTCTTTGTCTCACATAATATTAAGAACTGCAGCTTGCTGATTTGCATAGATGAAATTTGGGTGATGTTTCCAACCTGAATTATAAGTATTAGAGTAGGGGTCATACCTTGGCCAATGATTAGGGAATAAAGCATTAACCTCGGCCTCCTCTTGGTATGGTAGAGCTACTATAGAAGCTATACGATGAATTGCCTTTTCAATAGTACTCAACCTATGCTCTGTATTTGGAGACTCTCCTATGTCACTAACTCTTATGACATTTGAGTCGTGTGTTATATAAAATTGTTGAGCATTCGATGCCATTCTCTCAATCAAACTTGTTGCATGCGAGATTGTATTCTCAATAAGTGAACCACCAGCAGCTGCATCAATCATGTTCCTTTGTTCTAGAACTAGTCCTTCGTAGAAGTATTGAGTAAAATATGCGTTGAGGATATATTATAGTGTGGGCAGCTTGCCACCAATTTCTTGTATCTCTCCCAGTATTCTTAAAGAGATTCCTCAGTAATCTATATAATGCTATTAATCTCTTTACGAACAACGACCGCCTTAGAAGCAGGAAAATACTTCTCTAGAAATAATTTTTTCATCTCAGTTCATGTTGTAACACTCCCTAGACGAAGGTAATACAACCATTCTTCTGCTAAATCTATCAACGAAAATGGAAAAGCTTGCGTCATAGCCCTGTCATTGTCTTCGGTTCCTTGCCTAAGACTTGTCATCTTATGCTGAAATACTTGAAGATGACGGTTTGGATCTTCACCCGAAAGTCTTTTGAACTTATGTAAATGGTGAATGAGATTCGACTTCAGCTCCACTGGGTTGGTGATTGTAATGCACAGTGGTTGCGAATCTAAGCTTGGAGATGTCAACTCTCCTAACTTCCTCTCCTGAGGTGGAGGTGGTGGAGAAGCTACATCGTTCACCATCTATGATGTAGACAATTCTTGTTGCGACTGTTGATGTGCTTGTAGCACCGTTCTCTTGCGAGTTTGAATGCCGCACCTCGGGTAATCCCACTGTTTTGGTGCCAGAGATTAAGTACCTGAAACCAAAATTCTAGAAAACAAATATCAAAAACTAAAAAGAAAATCTAAAAACAAAAATAAATAGCAACTAGAAGCTACCAACTGCTCCCCGGCAGCGACGCCAAAATTTGATGTGTGTTGTAGGTGCAATCAAATTAGTAATATTAAATTCACTCAATTAATAAATAATATAATGGAAATCAAGTTCGTTCCCACGATGAGTAGGAAGATTTAGTTGTCAAAATGCCACAATGGGGGATTTTTGTTTAGATTTTAAAGCTAAATAATTAATAAAGCAATGAAAAGTAATTAAGATTGCAAGAAATAGAGAGAAATATGATCAGGTAATCCTTATTCGTTACTAAACCGTCATCAAGTTATTATATTCATCCATTAATAAAATTAATCACAGATTATTACCAATCATACAATAGCATCTAGCTCAGTGATATCCCCTAAATTCCTTGAATCACTGAGTACGGAAGCTCTCCAATACCAGATTCTAGTAGTATCTCACTCAAGGTATAATTTGGTCGAATGCTTTATCTTTTGTGAATTATTGATTGCTCCTAGTATTTATACTCTTAGCTCAAGGCCCACGTTCTAGTGTTGTTTATACATACAATTGGTACATAGAATCCCCCTGCAAGGTCTTGTGTTCTCCACTTTTGTATGAATTGTTCGACTATTACTTATCTCCTAACTCAATACTAGCATTTGATTGAATAAATAAATTAATTTAGTTGTCCACCTAAAAAATCTATCAATCAATCATAAATATTCTAATTAGTGTAACAATCAATAATCATGTGAAGACCTTCAAAATAGATTTATATAATGACTCAAATCATGTCTAGAACTTAGAATTCATCCCCAATCACTAAGAAGTTTAGCTACCCATGGGATGGAACCCATGAGATAATATGATGAAAGTAAAAAACATTAGTTACGATGACGAAGAACACTCCAAAACCCTATCTTTTCTTCTCTTGAGTTTTTCTCTCCAAAGGCTTGATAAAAGATCGAAATATATGTCTCAAAAATATTAGAAGAGCCTCTTATATAGTACCCAAATATTGATATGCACGTGCGCCAAGTCCCGATTAAAGTAGCTTTAAAAAACTCTCCAGATAGCCAAAACGGCAGCAAACCGATTTAAGTAGGTCACTGCCCAAATAATGCCCGTGAATAGAATAGCTGAATAGCCAAGTGGGCCGCCTAAGACTGAGAAGTCCATCCCAAAATCGTCATTCAACCGTCCATGGAACTGACAGTTTAAATTTCTCCTCCTTAATTATGTTTTCTCTTGTGTTTTCTTACGACTGTAAAATACTACCATAAGTTTGACTGCGATTATCTACGGTGTGTTAACCTCAACTGTGTTTTCATACGGTTTGAGTGTTCCCACCGTAGCCTCCATGTTGTTACGTACGGTTGGGTATTCCATACGTAAGCTTTAATGAACTTCTTAAACTCCATTTTCTTCTCTGCAATACTCCATCGGGTTTTACCAACTCGAGCACAACATCAATCTCCACCAGACAGCGACTGTTCAAAACTCGGTGTTGGAAAAAATGAGTCTTTTTAATGTGTTTTAGTTTTTTGGTCTTGGTTAGTATTGATCTATGACCTAAAGGTCTAAGGATGCTTACTCATTTTTTTATTAGTGAATGAAATGCAAATATGGGTAGGCATGACACACTTTCCATGACTAGTGCTTGCATGCACATATGAAACTCAACCAAGATTAAAGTTAAAACAAGTTTTAATTTCTAAACGGATAAATTAAAACAAGTTTTTAATTCCTACACGAAAAAATTAAAACAAGACTTTAATTCCTACTGATTTTATTAAAATTAAAACAAGGTTTTAATTCCTATAATTTTTATTAAAATTAAAACAAGGTTTTAAATCCTTAAATGGTTTTATGTTTAATGAGAGAAGTTACCAAATACAATTTGTTAGAGCATTGCTCGGTTGAACTCGCATGCGTTGCTATCTCAAACATGTTTGTCAATGTTAGTGATCAAAACTATAAGTCTTGATTTCTAGTCTACTATATCTTAGTCTCGGACTAGGATAAAAAGTGTAGTTGAGCTCAAGAACTCCATGGCAATCATCATATAAGACGAAGGACTACTCAAGGAACTGGTGGAACTTCATCGACTAAAAAGTATGTGGAGACTTGAACTTATCAATCACTCAAAAGTATATCTATTATATCTCCTATCTTGAGACAAAAGTCGTTTTGCTATATAGACTTTGATTATACACATTTTCTATTTCGATCCGAGTTTATCTCGCCTATCTATTTCTCGAAATATGTGTTAGTAAGCTTTCGCTTTGGCCAAGTTCATCTTTACCTAGTGACGAAAGTCATGATATGTTTCAATCACTTTGAAAATTACTTTGACGAGAAATGTGAAAAAGCGGGGGTCTAACAACACCATCCAATATTTCGCTTAGCAATCTGTATGGAGTAACTCCGAAATACTTTGCTAGAGAATCAACTAGACAGCCAGACTCAATCTAGATAAAAGTATCTCAAGGAGTTAATATCTCTGTCTTGATTTGATTTTTACTCAATCTAAAAACAATAGCGAGTCTTTATCAAATACAAGGAATACTTGGACGGTACCAAAACCAATGTCCAAGGATCAATCAATATCAATCAACAACCAAAAGTTGTATTTCCAATTGATGATCACGAAAGCACAACCTGTATTATTTCAATTATATAAAACATAATGCAGAAAAGAAATAACACGGACACCAGAAATTTTGTTAACGAGGAAACCGCAAATGCAGAAAAACCCCGGGACCTAGTCCAAATTGAATACACACTGTATTAAGCCGTTACAGACACTAGCCTACTGCAAACTAACTTTAGACTGGACTATAGTTGAACCCCAATCAGTCTCCCACCGATCCAAGGTACAGTTATACTCTTACGCCTCTGATCCCAGCAGGATACTGCGCACTTGATTCCCTTAGCTGATCTCACCCACAACCAAGAGTTGTTGCAACCCAAAATCACAGACTTCATAATAAACAAATTTGTCTCACACAGAAAAGTCTATCAAAGGATAAATCTTTCTTCCACAGATAAACCCTAGTTTTGTTCCGTCTTTTGATAAATCAAGGTGAACATGAACCAATTGATAATCCGGTCTTATATTCCCGAAGAACAACCTAGATTAATCAATCACCTCTCTACAAAGCTTCCTGACTACACAAGCGGATTGTCGAGGAATCAGAAACAGTGAGACGAAGATGTTTGTGACTTCTTTATCTTGCCCATCGGAGAACTCTCACGATCTCAAGTCAATCAATCGATTGTACTCGTACGATAGAAGATGCAAGATCAGATCACACAACTACGATAAAATAGTATCGGTCTGGATTCACAATCCCAACAAAGTCTTTAATTCGTTAACCTGATTTTAGAGAAGCAAATCAAAGGTTAATGAAGATCGACTCTAGCGGGCGCACTAGTAGCACATAGACGTGCGGGGATTAGTTTTGCACAATGCTAGATATCTCCTTTATATATCCTTCAAATCAGGGTTTTGCCTTAGTTACAAATCAATCCATATTCACCGTTAGATGAAAACCTGATTTAGATTCAACCTAATATTTCTAAACCGTTAGATCGAAAAACCTAGCTTGTCACACACATTTTGGTAAAAGTTTAATGGGTTGGTGAAAACCATGCCCAAACGTGTACGTGTATGTTGGTTCAACATAGTAACCCAAAAAGGTCAACCATATGAGCATTTCATATTAACCTTGTTCTTCTTCATCATAACTAGTTCAATAGACTCAAATGAACTAGTTAAAGAGTTGTTCAATTGCTATGAGATCTTATGTAACTACACAAGACAGAATTGAAACAAAGATGATTCGATTCGATTGAATTGGGTTATGAACTTTATAGCCACGGTTTGCATAAAGCATTCCTTAGTAATTTAAGTTTCATGTTAAGAGCACATCTTTAGATCATAACCTCTTAAGTTCATAAACAAGTTTGCGGACTTAAGTTAATCGGTTGAGTTTTCCAAACTCAGCAGAAATTCTCGGAAAGAGAACTTCCGCCAGTTCGCGGACTTAGCACACAAATGACTTTTGGAAAATCCAGCAGAAATTCTCGGTCGAGAACTTCCGTCAGTTCGCGGACTGAGTCTGCGGACTGGGTTCGCGGACTTGGCAAGCCAATTCCACAATCCTCCCGATTTCTCTTGATCAACAAAGTTCGAAAACTTCGGTTCAAGGAATACATAGTTATGTGATCTAAACTCTTATTTCAATCATTGAGACATTCTCAGAGGACGCTATGTAGCCGTTATTCATAGACCTATTCACGTCAGACAATTCTCAAAGTGATTGAAACTTTTCATGACTTTCGTCACTAGGTGAAGATAAACTTGATCAAAGCGAAATGCTTTACCAACACATGATTTCGTGATATAGATAGGTGAGATATACTCGGCTCGAAATATCAAATGTGTATGATCTAGTCTATATAGCATACGACTTTTGTCTCATAAGAAGTAGGAGATAGAAGAGATAGACTTTTGAGCGATAGATAAGTTAAAGTCTCCACATACCTTTTTATTGATGAAGTTCCACGGTTCCTTGTATAGATCTTCTTCGTTGTATGATGAATCGCCATGAAGTCCTTGAGATCAACTACACTTTTCTATCCTAGTCCGATACTTAGCTATGTAGGCTAGAATATCAAGACTTATAGTTTTGATCACTAACATTGACAAAAATGCTTGAGATAACAACGCATGCGAGGTTGACCGAGCTATGCTCTAACAATCTCCCCATTTGTCAATTTTGGTGACAAAACTATTAATACATATGGAATACAAAAAAAGATAAACTTTAGTGGCTCCTATTCCATAGTCTAATCTTCAACGTTCCCTGAAATCTTCGTCCTTCCAAGTACTCCAATGATCCCAAAGGTTGTAAGTTTAGCACCATCGTTGTTGAAGATCCGTAGCTATAACAATGAGAGAAACCGAGATTCTCGATCATTATTATACAGTGTCATAGTACTATTATGTAACATCAAAGTCCAATTGTATCACGATTTTAACAATAATACTATGGTGATATGTATCACTCCCCCTTAGTCAATACTCCATCTCGATCATGGAAACCACTCTCCCTTACACAATGATCCGAAGACCATATGTATTTGTAGTGTGAACTACAGTATTTCTCCCCCTTTTTGTCAATAAAATTGGCAACGGTACAAGAATGGGATCATAATGAAATTTCCACAAGAGACATTTCATGACCAAAAGAAAAACACATACCAACTTAATTTAGATGCAATCTAATAGCCGAAGCTAACAACATTCATCAAGGAGTTTTATGATACAAGATAACCCCTATAAAATTCTACAGCCGCACTCCCCGCAAGATATTACCATTAAGCACAAGTTCAAAAGAACTCTCCCCCATTTGATGTCATTCCCGAGAGAACAACAAGAGCGACCTTAATTTCAAAAGAAAAGAAGGATTTTTTAATTTGGACACCAAAAACCATGAGAATGATTTTCTATATTCAAAATACAACCAAATTATCCACAAGTAAGCCCATGATTAATTCAATTGGAATGTGCAACTAAATCAAACCACAAAAGTGATCAATTTAATTGAAAGTGCTCAACATAAGTAAACTCACTGAGCTACGACTAAGTCAATCACACGGAGATGACTAACTTAACCGTTCAAATACTCAACATAAGGAAAACCTTACGAAATATACAACTACATTAACCAATAGAACATGATAGTGTAGCCTTTCATATACCCAACACAAGAACTTGTGGAATATATGAAAACTCAACTAGATTAATTACACGAGAACCTATAATTAATATAATTGGATAGAAATAACCAAACTAATCACCGAAGTAATCAATTTAATTATTTTGGGCTCAACATAAAAGAATTTATGGACCCCGACTAAGTTCATCATAGAATATGACAACCTTAACCGTACATGTACTCAAACATAAGAAA
Organism: Papaver somniferum; assembly: GCF_003573695.1. Taxonomy (NCBI): domain Eukaryota; kingdom Viridiplantae; phylum Streptophyta; class Magnoliopsida; order Ranunculales; family Papaveraceae; genus Papaver; species Papaver somniferum. Next base: position 105,333,671 of record NC_039367.1, on the reverse strand, counting down.
GAAAACTTATGGAGTACTAACTAAATAACCAAACTAGTTGATTAATTTAGTTCCTAATGCTCGACATATAGCATCTCATGGAACAACCAACAAAGCCAAGGTAAATCGACTTAGTTGTAAGGTGCTCAACATAAGACACACAATGGAGCCTTCACGGTAAAACATAATAAAATGGATAAATGAAGATCAATACCGTGGATAACATACAAGGATCTATTATAATTTCCATCATAACAACATATTAGACTTTATCCTTGTCGAACAAAATATTTTATCCTATTTTCCATCAAATACATGACTGCATAGGCATAACTTTTGTATATGTCAAAAGTCCATTCGTCCTTTCGAATACCGATTCATGAACGACTTTACTTTTGACCGCAATATGGGACCTTCAAGTTCACGGACGCAAACAATACATATCCCATAAAAATATTGCAATATCACAAACCATTAAAATACTGCAATAAACATCATCCTCCAAATATTTTTAGAATTTAAAACCAATAAACCTAAAAAAAATAACATAAGAAGATGAAAACAAAAATAGATATGTGTAGTCACAATCATCGCTATTCAAATCACTAGTTATTCTTCCAACTAATCCAAAAAGAAGACATCCTAGGCGACAATGCCTTTGAGAAATTCAGCATCATTCCCGAACTCCTTGTTGTCAACAGCCATTGGAACATACGGTTCACGAAGATAGGAGTTTATATCAACGAACTGTCTTGGATGATTATATCGTACCAGGGATCTCTGAATTTCTAAGGACCTTGACACAAAAGCCTTTATTTCACGAATCTCTTTTCTTACTTCCTTCAACTCATCAAGAACATCAAAAAACTTCTGAGAGTTAGAAGGCACAGCCCTGGGATTTCTTGTATTCCTTCCTTTTGTTTTCAGGGACTTAGAAACAGGAGATTTTTCTTTTTCCTTGATTGAAGATTTAACAATCATGTTGAGATCCTTTCCATCTGACATGGTGCTTTGAGAACAGTTATAAACAACTGGATTTGTGTGATTGAATCACTTAACTCAACAAGCAATCTTATATAGGATATCAAAAAGAAAAAAGGAATGTAGGGTTCGAAACCTATTGACAGGTTCGTATACGCCCAACTCTAAAACCCTATAAAGAGTAGAATTGTCGATAATAACCCTTTATTTTATTTGATAGACAGAAAATAACAAATCTAATAAAAGAAGGAAAAACTTTACTGAAGCCTGAATCAGCACTTAATCTTGTGTCTTTTCGATCAGGCACATGAGACAAGATTTTCCCAAAAACACAATCAAGTTGTGTTGCGATGAACAACGATTTGTCCATATTTTTCCTCAAGGGAGGAATCTTCAGACTTTTGTCTATCAAAACGATTCGACCATACTTTCTTTTCAAATGGTCTTACTCTATCCCTGGAAACCAACTTCTTAGACGAAGATAAGATCCTACATACCTCGGCGGTCTTCTGAGCAAGTTTCAGGTTCCTTGCTAATCGATCTTCTCTTCATTGAAGTTTGCTGGCGTGCCTTAATTGGTGCTTGTACTTGTAACACCTTGATAGTTTGTGTCCCTTCATCGAACAAAACAAGCACGTCAAACTTGGATAGTATTCAGGCATCTGAGATGTGCAAGCAGCTAGACATACAGTATATCCTGAAACATTACTGACAGGGTTCCCAGTTAGAGAATCTTCTATCTTGATTTGGTTTCCTTCTTCTCTGAACCCATTGAGGTTGATATATGTATTTCTACAAGTATCAAAATCGATGTTTTCACCAAGAATCCCTACACTTGATTTCCTATCTTCATCGGAATCATAGGTTTCAGACATTTCATCAAGTGTTATAGCTAGACCTTTGTTCCCAGTGTATTTTCTACGATATGGGCATTCGTTAGCAAAATGTCCAAAACCCTTACACTTAAAGCACTGAGGCATGTCCTCGTCATCAACCTCGTCAGCATCCCTGTTTTTAGGAGGTACGCAACCGTGAGATTTGTCTGATGACCTAGGTTTGTCTCTTGAAAACCGTTTACTTCTCTTCAACAGAATATCCCTAAACTGGCTTGTTATCAAGGAGACCGACTTGTCAAGGTCTTCATCTGAAAAATCATTCTCAGACTGATCATCCTCAGAGACATGAACACTTTTACCTTTGGAAAGTATTTTAGTGCTCTTATGTGCTTTAAAGGCAACATCCTTACCGACTTTGGATGTATGCTCATGGTCAAAGATCTTTAGCTTCCCAACCAAGGTGTTTCTGGAAAGATTATTGAGGTTATTCCCTTCAACGATGGCATGCTTATTAGACTCATATTTAGATGGCAGTGATCTGATAATTTTCATCACAATATCCTTTTCAGGAATAGTGTTACCCAATCCAAAAGTTGCATTAACAATTCAGACACTTTGTGAATAAACTCATCAAATGTTTCTTCATCTGCCATATGAAGGTTCTCCCAATCAGAATTAAGGTTTTGAAGCCTAGCTTCCTTTTCACTGGAGTTTCCTTCAAATACGGTTTCTAAGATATCCCAAGCATCTTTAGACCTAGTGCAATTAGACACATGGTGTTGAATACTTGGGGCAATGGCATGTATGATAGCATTTAACCCTTCAGAATTCTGCTTTGCAGCAAGAATCTCGGCAGCATTATATTCACCAATATTCTTGGGAACAGTTCCGTCTCCAGCTGCAACAACGGGCGCGTCATAACCATTCACCACATATACCCATGATTGAAAATCACGCGATTGAAGAAAAGATCGCATATCAATTTTCCACCATAAGTAATTGGAGCCATCGAAGAGTGGTGGTACGTTAATAGAGATAGCACCTCTGTCCATAGAGTCAGATCACTACAAACACAGACTGATAAGGTCTTAAACGTGTTTGCCTTCTCTGATACCAATTGAAAAAGCGGGGGTCTAACAACACCACCCAATATTTCGGTTAGCAATCTGTATGGACTAACTCCGAAATACTTTGCTAGAGAATCAACTAGACAGTCAGACTCAATATAGATAAAAGTATCTCAAGGAGTTAATATCTCTCTCTTGATTTGATTTTTACTCAAGCTAAAAACAATAGCGAGTCTTTATCAAATACAAGAAATACTTGGACGGTACCAAAGACCAATGTCCAAGGATCAGTAAATATCAATCAACAACCAAAGGTTAGATTTCCAATTGATGATCACGAACGCACAACCTGTATTACTTCAATTATATAAAGTATAATGCAGAAAAGAAATAACACAGACACCAGAAATTTTGTTAACGAGGAAACCGCAAATGCATAAAAACCCCGAGACCTAGTCCAGATTGAATACACATTGTATTAAGCCGCTACAGACACTAGCCTACTGCAAACTAACTTCGGACTGGACTATAGTTGAACCCCAATCAGTCTCCCACCGATCCAAGGTACAGTTGTACTCCTACGCCTCTGATCTCAGCAGGATACTGCGCACTTGATTCCCTTAGCTGATCTCACCCACAACCAAGAGTTGCTGTTGTAGGATCAGAATCTCGCAACAATTATGTCTCAACGAAATTATCAATGGTATAGCACAATAGCATCGCAGAACAATTTCAGAAACGACGTCAGCAAAGATCATGAGAAAGATGTGATAGCCCTGCGAAAATTAGAGAGCTTGCGAAATTAACATTTGTAAGGTTGCGAGAATGTCGCAAACCATATCCGAAAATAAAGGAAAGATTAGCTGTCATCCACTATGTATTTCCTTATAAATAGTCATTCGAGTTGTAAAGGAGAGAGAGATCTTTTTTGAGTAAGAAACAAGTAAATAGGAGAGAGAAAGTTCAGAGAAGAGATCATTCTTGACTTTTTTATCTTTCTTGTAAGAACATTCAAAAATTAATCAATAAAGTTAAGGGTGTAAATATGAAAATGAGCTGATCAATAATGAAATCATATGAGGGGTGTAGTGTAGGATTTCCTGCAACTACACAATGGAGCTAGAAACAGGGAGATTGAAGATCGAAAGTTGAAGATTGTTGATTGAGAATATTCAAATCAAGAAAGTGATTAAATAAATCAGTGAATCAGTTAGACGAAAGATGAGTAGAATTAATGAAAATGGCAAAAGATTGGAGTGTAATATGATAACAAAAAGCTTGATCAATGAATTCCATGAAAACATCAAAGGAAGAATACATAAACGAAATTTTGAAGGAAAGAAAGTTACGGCGGTAGAAAAAACATCACCCTTGAAAGATTGGGAAAAGCAAAAAATTGCATTCATGGCGGAAGAAATATCAAAAGAAAATTTGAACCATACATCTTTGTTGGTCATTACATTGCCTGTTACACGAAAAGAGAAGGATACAGCAATAAAATCCACATGACAATGGATGTTGAGCAGAACTTTAATCGATACAGGAAGTTCAGTTGATATAATATTTTATCATGCATTCCGAGGAATGGGATTTAAAGATGAAGAAATGTCCAGTTCAGCATATTTTGTTCACGGCTTTGGAAAATCCACAACAAAACCTAAAGGAGAAATAGTGGTACGAATTCCACTTAGAGAAATCGAAACATATGTAATATTGTGCGTGGTGGATATGGAATCGCCATATAATATGTTACTAGGAAGATCATGTATACATGCGATAAAAGTTGTGGTTTCAACGTTGCATCAATGTATTAAATTCCCCACTCCAAATGGAATAGGTGAAATTAGAGGAGATGTTGACAATGCGAAATTATGTCATCAAATTGAAGTAAAACATTATGAAGAACAAGCAAAAAAGAAACAATTTCGCAGAAAATTGGCAAAGGAAGCAAAGAAGGAAGAAGAATTTAGAGTATATATGATAAGGGAAAAAAAAGGCAAAGGAATACCCAGCGAAATTTCGGAAGAAGGGGAAAGACCCATAAAAGCAATAAAAGAACCAACACCAATGGGGGAACCTAAACCCAGTTACACTGCCGCAGAACCAACAAAAGAAATAGATGTTGGGACTGTAGAGGAGCCCCTAATGTTGATAATTGGAACCAAAATGGATATAGAAGAAGAAGGAAGAACTGTTAACTTGTTGCGAGAATATAAAGATATTTTCACAGGAAACATGGATGAGATGCCAGGAATAGATCCATCAATTGCATGCCACAAATTGAAGATTAACAAAAATGTGAGACCATTTAAACAGAGAATAAGAAAAATTGCAACAACTTACCATTCCCAAATAGAAGAAGAATTACAGAAAATGCTTGAGGCAGGAATAATAAGAGAAGCTAAATACCCAGAATGGATAGCGAATATGGTCATTGTCCCAAAGAAAAACAAGGGAATCAGTATTTGCATAGATTTCACCGATTTGAACAAAGCTTGCCCCAAAGATAGTTTTTCGTTACCAGATATTCCTCAAACGGTGGAATCCGCAGCGGGAAATGATAGGGTATCATCTTTAGATGGGTACAAAGGGTATAACCAAATTCCTCTCGCTGAAGAAGATCAAGAACATACTGCTTTCTTTGCCCCTAGAGGTTTATATTGTTACACGAAAATGCCATTTGGTTTGCGAAATGCGGGAGCGACATATCAAAGAATGGTAGAGAAGGTGTTCGCAAAATGGATACAAAACATTAGAAGTATACGTGGACGACATGTTAGTAAAGAGTAAAGAAGCTAAAGACCATGTACAAGACTTGAGGGAGATTTTTGAACAAATGCGGCAGTATAACATTAAATTGAATCCTGAGAAGTGTACTATTGGAGTTGCATCGGGAAAATTTTAGGCTACATTGTATCAAAGGAAGGAATACAGGTTGATCCAGAAAAAGTGCAAGCAGTTCGTGACATGCCAACACCAGCAACAATAAAAGATGTACAGAAGTTGAATGGGCTTCTAGCTTCGCTGGGGAGATTCATTTCGCGATCATCAGACAAATGCAAATATTTTTTCGATATACTCAAGAAGGGTGCAAAATTTAAATGGAGTGATGAATGTGAAAAGGCTTTTCAAGGAATCAAAGAACATCTTATGAATACAACTATTTTACAAAAGGCAGAACCAGGAGAAGAATTATTGATTTATCTTGCGACAACGTCGCATGCATTAAGTGTTGTGTTATTGCGAGTAGACGCAGGAGTGGAGAAACCCATTTATTACATTAGCAAAACTTTTAATACCGCTGAGAAGAATTACTCAAAGATTGAAAAGTTAATCTTAGCATTAGTTTATGCATCATTTAAGCTCCGCATATACTTTCAAGCACACAAGATAAAGGTATTAACAAAAGTACCAATTGAATCAGTGATGAAGAATTCTAAAAGATCAGGAAGGGTGGAGATGGAATGCACAAGTAGGCCACTTTGATATTAAATATGAAATTTTGTCTTCACCAAAATCACAAGTTGTTGCGGATTTCTTGGCAGAATTTCCTTTAGAAGAAGATGAAGCAGTAGAAGAAATGATGGATGTAGAAGAAGAACATGGAGATCCAAAAGATTTATTAACAGAACCAAATAGATGGGAAATATTGGTAGAGGGATCATCAAATGGAGTTGGAATTGTTTTAATTTCTCCAGAAGGAATAAAGATGGCTTTTTCATCCAGATTGGAATTTGCATCCACTAATAATGAAACAGAATATGAAGCTGTGATACATGCTTTAAAATTCGCAATAGAAATGAAACTAGAAAATGCCAGGATCACTAGTGATTCACAGCTAGTTATTCGCCAAATAAAAGGGGAGTATACTACAAATGAATCATCCTTGAAGAAATACAAGAAGCTGGTTGAAGAATTATCAGCGAAAATCCCAAAGATAAAATGGAGGCACATTTCAAGAAAGGATAATAGACTCGCAGACGCTTTTGCTTTCATCTCAAGCATGATGACAGATCCAACTGCGAGATGCATAAAAATACAAACACTTCTGTCACCATCAATAAATAAAGAAGAGGAATATGTGGATGTGATGATGATAGATAATGAAAAAGAAGAACAAATAACCAATGTCGCAGACTGGAGAATGGAACTTCACGCATATTTTGCGAAAGGAGAAACACCAAGAAATAGATTGGAAATACACAAGTTAAAAAGTCGAGCAACGAATTATGAATTAAGAGATGGGTTGCTATACCAAAAATACTTTAGTGGACCATCACTCAGATGTTTGACACGAGAGGAAGGAGTAAAGGTGCTGAAAATGTTACATAGTGGAGATGTTGGCAATCATAATGGAGGAAGATCTTTGGCACATAGAGCAAAAATGTAAGGTTATTATTGACCATACATGCATGAAGATGAAAAACAAATATCAAGACGTTGCGAAGATTTTCAGCGACATGGAAAGAAAATACATGCACCAGGAGCACCATTGTCATCTTCAACCAGTGTATGGCCCTTTGGAAAATGGGGCTTAGACATTGTGGGGCCATTTTTACCAGGAACTAGACAAAGAAGATACTTAATAGTCGCAACAGATTATTTCACAAAATGGACAGAAGTGAAGGTAGTACAACATATTCGCGACAAAGATATCTTTACATTCATATTCGAAAATATCATTTGCAGATTTGGAATTCCTGCACAGTTGGTATCTGATAATAGAAAATAGTTTGAGGGGAAGAATATAGAAATGTTACTTAATGCATTCAAGATAAAATGTGGAAAGTCCACTCCTTTGTATCCTCAAGCTAATGGGCAAGTAGAAGCACCAAATAAAACAATTGCAGATATATTAAAGAATAAATTAGAAGGACATCACATATCATGGTGTGAACAAGTACATAATGCAGTATGGGCTTATATACAACTAGAAGAGAAGCTACTGGAATGTCACCTTTTTTTTTTAACATACGGAGTTGAAGCGGTGTTACCAACAGAAGTTGTTATTCCAACAACAAAAAGAGAAGCTTGGGAGAAAAATCTTAGTGCGGGTTTAATTTTAAACAAACTTGATGAATTAGAAGAAAGAAGAGAAAAAGCTTTACAACATATGGAGAATCATCAGCGAAGATTAGCTCGAGAATATAATAAACGTGTCAAAATACGTGAATTTCGACCAGGAGATTTAGTTCTACGACAAACACCAATATATCAGCGAGAAAATGGTGGAAAATTAGCGAAAAAATGGGATGGACCTTACATCATTAAGGAGATAGTTGGAACAGGAGCTTATAGATTAATGGATCCAGAAGGAAGAGATGTTGGTCATAGATTAGATAGACCATGGAACAGGTTGTATTTGAAAAGATATTATCAGTAAGAAGCTTTGAGAAGTTATGAATTCTGAAAAAATAATTGCAGAATTACTGATATCAAAAGAAGATCATGATGTGCGAAATTGTCGCAGAGATAACCACAGAAAAATGACATAAAAGAAAGGGGCGAACCTTTATGGCGTACACCCTAGTTCGCGAATAAAATTTCGCAAGAGGAAAATGTAAGACCTAAAGTACGTCATATTAGGGGGTACCTGTTACATGGCTCAGGGAAAGGATACACCGCCACCGGAACCTGAGTCATGGAGATTTGGGGTCAATAAAGCCCATCCGGGAGAGGCACCTTGGATTCTCAACTTAAGCATATGACTTAGGTTGGACGATTAAGGTAATAAGGACTCTCCCAAGGAGTGCAGAATCTGATCAAGGCGCGAGGTACACGGTTGAGTCAAGGGTGCCGGGGGAGTTTGAAGCGTCCTTGCCATTCTTGACAAGTCTTGGCTCATACTGCACTCGGCCTGAAGAAAACCCCACTTAGGGTGCAGTCTCGTAACCATAAGCCCTATAGGCAAAAGGGATAAGAGGCTGCGAAAACAACTGGTTGTTGTTAAGACTGGATGGGAGGAGCTAACCTTTTATGGTAGAAGTACTCCTCCTTGAAGGGGCAACCAGGGGGGGAGATAAGGGCGGCATCCTCCATTAGGGAGATGATAAGTGTCTTAAGACGCAAATGTCATGAGGATTTTTATTCGCAAGGATATTAAGGCTTGTCATATTTGTGCAACAATCCTGAAGAGGCAATAATACAAAATAAAAAGATAAGACGAGATCAATGGGTTTTCGCATGAAAGTGCGAAGACGTCATGCGATTTCGTCGCAAGACGGCAATGTCACGGGGGTTTATTTTCGCAAGAATATTTAGGCTTGTCATATTGTCGCAACATTCCTGAAGAGGCCATAATACAAAAGAAAAAGTTAAGACAAGATCAATGGGTTTTTGTATGAAAGTGCAAGGACGTCCTGCGATTTTGTCGCAATGACAAGAGATGGCATAATAAGACCTTTAATTAGGAAGGCAAAATAAGACCATATGATAAAACAAATTAATGATAAGCATTCATAACAGATTATTTTTTGCAAGAAAGATAATGAGAGGCAAGTATGGGAATCGATATACAAGAAGCATTATCTTTCTTATCAACAAAATATTAAAAGGAAAAGTTAACTTCAAAGTTATTGAAAAATGTAACTCTCAAAAGTGATAAAAATAAGACAGTTCAAGAAAACAAAGCTAGATAAGAAGCTCAAGCTTCAATATTAATGTCAGTAGCAGGAGATGACAGAAATTCTTCGCCAGCATTCTCGCAATCTTCTTCTTCATTTCGGCTTTGATCTTCGCCATGAAATGCATCTTGATTATCGCCAACAGTTACTTCTTCAGGAGAAATTTCTTTCTCATTCTGATTAACACCAGCAGATACTTCTTTAGAAGGAACCTCTTCTTCATCTTCCAGGAAATTATCCTATGCACCGCTTTCGTAATCATAATCACTATCAGCAGGACGGAGAACTTCATCATCATCTACTTCTAGAGGATCAATTGATGTAGGAGGAAGAGAGTTGGACAGTAAGATGTCATTTACAAGGACTTCATCCCGGAGATGAACTTGGACAAGAAGTGCTCTTTGATGATTCCTATCTTGAATATCCTTAAAATAAGCAAGATAATCAAGTCTTCTTTCTGCTCGGTCGCGAGAACCAGTAAGGGTAGAGACGAGCAATGCATTTTCTTTGCGAATTTTAGCATATTTAGCCTCTAAATCAGAAATAGAAGAATGAAGATTCTTCTCAGACTCTGCGAAAAATAGAATACAAAATTTTATTAAGATAAGGAATTCAGAGAGATATGACAAAGAAAAGATAATTAAGGCAGTCAAACTATTATGACTACCTTCATTTTGCGAAATAAGGTGTTGAATCAAGGATAGACAACTATTCTCCCAATGGTCCATTGCGTCATCAAATTTATCTCCAACTAAACCTTTAAGTCGAGACTGAAGATTTTTCTCTTTAGAAATAAGAAAGGCATTCTTCTTCGCAAGAGAAGAATAAGATTCTTCTAATTTGGAATATTGTTCTTTAAGCTGATTTGCCTCCACACTTAAAGCTATTCTACCTTGAATGAGTGTATCTCTTTCAGCGATAGATGATTCTGTTACTTCTTTAAGTTCATTTCTCAAAGAGCGAAGAGATTTCTTGGTCAGCACATACTTTTTGGAGAATACTAAGTTGTTGCGAAGATATCGCCATCTTGTTTAAATAAGTTCGCTTCTCTTGAGATAAGGTTTTATTCTCATCTGATAAAGTTTCCATCCCTAAATTAGCTTTGTTAAAGAATAAGAAAGACGAGATACTTCATTACTTAATAGATCTTGTCTTTGAACTAATTGGGTATTTTCATTGGTAAGATTATTTATTGATCAAGAGAATATGAATAGAGGTTATCTAATTGGTTATATTGATCCATCAAGATTTCTTTATCAACACGGGCTTCTTCAACAGCAGATTCAAATTGATATCTCTCCATTATTCGTTTCTGATTTAATGCTTAACATGCGAAAGAGGGATTTAAAGGATAATTAAACATGGGAAGGATAAAACCATCGAAAAGGCAAATTAAAGACATAGATAAGGAAATCATACCTCTTAATTCATCATTCTTCTTGCGAAGATTGTCACGATCCAGCAAAACATTCTGAAGTTCTGATTTTCAAGACGAAGAGCATTACATTCTTTTTCTAAAGCTGTCTGCGAAGCAGCTCTTGCAGAACCCAAATGCTTGCTCAGAATTTCGCAAACATTAGACTTGATGGGATCAGTAGAAGACTTCTTGCCATCATCCAGAATTCAGATAAAACTTGAAAGCAATATCTATCCCTTCCACGGTTCTTTCGACAGAGGAAGAGACTTGGGTAGAGAACTGTAGAGACAGAAGGTTGAGAAACATTCTCAATGGGAAGAGAAGAGGTTTCATTCGCAGAAGGATCCACAAGGGGAATTTCAATCATAGAAAGATCAACTGGAGAAATGAAATCAGAGGCAGCATTTTCGCGAGTTGGAGATAAAGGTTTATCTTGCGAAGATGTCGCAGGAGATTTGGAAGAAATGAAATCAGAGGCAGCATTTTCGCGAATTGGAGATAAAGGTTTATCTTGCGAAGATGTCGCAGGAGATTTGGAAGAAATGAGTAGGTGGAAGGGAACAGAAGTTGGAACAGTTTTAAGGTGGCAAGATTTCTTGTGAGGTTTATGAAGATCTTTATCACCATGCGAATTACAATCCAGATAAAAAACAGAGGCAACAATATTGTTATTAGAAAAAGATAGTGTTTCTTACTACCTTCTCATTCGCAGACTTTCTTTTATGTGCGACAACCTTATGCTGTGATTTGGGATTGTTAGGGTTCTGAACTGTGAATTTAGTGTTGGAGCCGCTTTTGCTGAAATAACAAGAGTATGGGAATCACATAGACAACATCAAATAAGGCAATAAACAAGATCAATTTCAAACATATCAATTCAGCAAAACTCATAAAGAAGAAAAGAGAAGACTAACCTTGATGAATCCATGAAAAATAATAGCAGGGAGATTGTCTCGAAGAAAATTACGAACTATGGAGATCTAGTATGAAGATGAAGAAGAACTTAAAAAGGTTGAAGAAGAAAAAGGAAAAGTTACAGTAATGGAATTTGCAGGAGAACGATGAAGTTGCATAGAAAATAAAAGGAAAGAAGAAGAGTGTGAAAAGGAATATATATAGAGGGAATTTTTCCTCGAGAAAATAAACACGGTTAATACGGAAAGATATAAGCGGTTAAAAAGTAACGGTTACAAAAGACGTGTCGAGAAATAAATGGAAGAAAGAATACGTGTGATAAATGCAGAATATGAAAAGATAAGAAGTTGGCATTTCTCATATCATTCTCTACTTTGCAGAGAAGATATGAGAAGAGGCAAGATGTAGGATCAGAATCTCGCAACAATTATGTCTCAGCGAAATTATCAATGGTATAGCACAATAACGTCGCAGAACAATTTCAGAAACGACGTCAGCAAAGATCATGAGAAAGATGTGATAGTCCTGCGAAAATTAGAGAGCTTGCGAAATTAACATTTGTAAGGTTGCGAGAATGTCGCAAACTATATCCGAAAATAAATGACAGATTAGCTGTCATCCACTATGTATTTCCTTATAAATAGTCATTCGAGTTGTAAAGGAGAGATAGATCTTTTTTGAGTAAGAAACAAGTAAATAGGAGAGACAAAGTTCAGAGCAGAGATCATTCGTGACTTCTTTATCTTTCTTGTAAGAACATTCAAAAATTAATCAATAAAATTAAGAGTGTAAATCTAAAAATGAGCTGATCAATGATGAAATCATATGAGGGGTGTTAATACAAGAAATACTTGGACGGTACCAAAGACCAATGTCCAAGGATCAATCAATATCAATCAACAACCAAAGGTTGTATTTACAATTGATGATCACGAACGCACAACCTGTATTATTTCAATTATATAAAGTATGATGCGGAAAAGAAATAACACAGACACCAGAAATTTTGTGAACGAGGAAACCGCAAATGCAGAAAAACCCCGAGACCTAGTCCAGATTGAATACACACTGAATTAATCCGCTACAGACACTAGCCTACTGCAAACTAACTTCGGACTGGACTATAGCTGAACCCCAATCAGTCTCCCACCGATCCAAGGTACAATTGTACTCCTACGCCTCTGATCCCAGCAGGATACTGCGCACTTGATTCCCTTAGCTGATCTCACCCACAACCAAGAGTTGCTGCAACCCAAAATCGCAGACTTGATAATAAACAAATCTGTCTCACACAGAAAAGTGTATCAAAGGATAAATATGTCTCCCACAGATAAACCCTAGTTTTGTTCCGTCTTTTGATAAATCAAGGTGAACAGGAACTAATCGATAATCCGGTCTTATATTCGCGAAGAACAACCTAGATTAATCAATCACCTCTCTACAATCCTTCCTGACTACACAAGTGGATTGTCGAGGAATCACAAACAGTGAGACGAAGATGTTTGTGACTTATTTATCTTGCCTATCGGAGAACTCTCACGATCTCAAGTCAATCAATCGATTGTACTCGTACGATAGAAGATGCAAGATCATATCACACAACTACGATAAAGTAGTATCGGTCTGGCTTCACAATCCCAATGAAGTCTTTAAGTCATTAACCTGATTTTAGAGAAGAAAATCAAAAGTTAATGGAGATCGACTCTAGCGGGCGCACTAGTAGCACACAGACGTGTGGGGATTAGTTTTGCACAATGCTAGATGTCTCCTTTATATAGCCTTCAAATCAGGGTTTCGCCTTAGTTACAAAGCAATCCATATTCACCGTTAGATGAAAACCTGATTTATATTCAAGTTAATATTTCTCAACCGTTAGATCGAAAAACCTAGCTTGTCACACACATTTTGGTAAACGTTTACTGGGTTCGTGAAAACCATGCCCAAACGTGTACGTGTATGTTGGTTCAACATAGTAACCCAAAAAGGTCAACCATATGAGGATTCATATTAACCTTGTGCTTCTTCACCATAACTAGTTCGATTGACTCAAATGAACTAGTTAAAGAGTTGTTCAATTGCTATGAGATCTTCTGTAACTACACAAGACACAATTGAAACAAAGATGATTCGATTCGATTGAATCGGCTCATGAACTTTATAGCCACGGTTTGCATAAAGCATTCCTTAGTAATTTAAGTTTCATGTTCAGAGCACATCTTTAGATCATAACCTCTTTAGTTCAAAAATAAGTTCGCGGACTTAAGTTAATCGGTTGAATTTTCCAAACTCAGCAGAAATTCTCGGAAAGAGAACTTCCGCCAGTTCGCGGAATTAGCACACAAACGAGTTTTGAAAAATCCAGCAGAAATTCTCGGTCGAGAACTTCCGTCAGTTCGCGGACTTGGCAAGCCAATTCCACAATCCTCCCGATTTCTCTTGATCAACAAAGTTTGAAAACTTCGGTTCAAGGAATACATGGTTATGTGATCTAAAATCTTATTTCAATCATTAAGACATTCTCAGAGGACGCTATTTAGCCGTTATTCACAGACCTATTCACGTCAGAGCAATTCTCAAAGTGATTGAAACTTTTCATGACTTTCGTCACTAGGTGAAGATAAACTTGATCAAAGCGAAACGCTTTACCAACACATGATTTCGAGATATAGATAGGCGAGATATAGTCGGCTCGAAATATCAAATGTGTATGATCTAGTCTATATAGCATACGACTTTTGTCTCATAAGAAGTAGGAGATAGAAGAGATAAACTTTTGAGTGATAGATAAGTTCAAGTCTCCACATACCTTTTTGTTGATGAAGTTCCACGGTTCCTTGTATAGATCTTCGTCGTTGAATAATGAATCGCCATGAAGTCCTTGAGATCAACTACACTTTTCTATCCTAGTCCGAGACTGAGCTATGTAGGCAAGAAATCAAGACTTATAGTTTTGATCACTAACATTGACAAACATGCTTGAGATCGCAATGCATGCGAGGTTGACCGAGCTATGCTCTAACAAAATGGTTTGTGGATAACAACTATATAACGTCCTATAAGAATGTTTCAATGATTGAAATGAGAGTTTAGATTATATAACCAATGTTGGATATAAGCATTGTGTGGCAACACATACATGTATAAGTCCTTTTTTCTTGAACTGAAGTTTGCGAACTTTGTTGATCAAGAGAACCGGAACAAGAGCCGTGAACTCAGTCCCCGAACCCAGTCCGCGAATTGGCGGAAGTTCTCGACCCGAGAATATCTGCTGGAGTTTGAGAACTCCTTCCGGGAACTTAAGTCCGCGAGTTTGTGAACTTATTCATATTAACTAAGGAATGCTAAATGCAAACCGTGGTTATAAAGTTCATGAACCGATTCGAGTGAATCAAATCGTTTTTGCTTCGATTGTGTCTTGTGTAGTTAGATATGAATTCCTTAAAGTTGAACAACTCTCTAACTAGTTCATTTGAGTCATTTGAACTAGTTATGGTGAAGAAGAATATGGTTGATATGAAAGTTGTCATACGGCTAACCATTTGCTTAACTATTGTTGAACCAACAAATGTACATGTTTGGGTACGGTTACACAAACCTAAAATCGTGCATTTCATTTGTGTGTAACAAGCTAAGTTTTCGATCCAACGGTTGAAATATATTAGCTTGAATCTAATCAGGTTTTCATCTAACAATGAATATTGAATGCTTTGTTACCAAGCTAACATTGATTGCAAACCCTGATTTGAAAGACTATATAAGGGAGAACTCTAGCAACTAGGAAACCTAATCCCCACACCTCCTGTGTGATACTAGTTGTATTAGATAGAGTCGATTCTCCTTTAACCTTAGGTTTCTTCTTGTAAACCAGGTTAACGACTTAAATACTTCATTGGGATTGTGAAGCCAGACCGATACTACTTTCTCGTAGTTGTGTGATCTGATCTTGCATCTTCTATCGTTTTGAGTACAATCGTAACGATTTGCTTGATATTTATATCTCCGATAGGCAAGATAGAAAAGTAATCACAAACATCTTCGTCTCATCGTTTGTGATTCCACAATATCTTCTTTCGCCGCGTCGATTAAGATTATTGTGAGGTGATTGATAATACTAGATTGTTCTTCGGGAATATAAGTCCGGTTTATCAATTGATTCATGTTCACCTTGATTTATCAAAAGACGGAACAAGAACTTGTAGGTATTTCTGTGGGAGACAGATTATCTATTCCTGTAAACTTTTCTGTGTGATACAGATTTGTTTATTAAAGTCTTCGACTTTGGGTCGTAGCAACTCTTAGTTGTGGGCTAGATCAACTAAGGGAATCAAGTGCGTAATATCCTGCTGGGATCAGAGACGTAGGAGCATAACTGTACCTTGGATCAGTGTGAGATTCATTTGGGTTCAACTACAGTCCAGACCGAAGTTAGTTTGTAGTAGGCTTGTAATACCACGATTCGGCAGGTAGGGTTCACCGAATATAATATAAGTAATGGTTGTCCTTTCCTAACACCGAGACCTTTTCAGCACATTGACTCCAGATTTGGCAAAAAACTTTGCAGTTAAGCGTGCTCGGGCGGGAGAAATCCAGGGATGGGTGACCTCCCGGGAAGTTGTTGTTGGATGACCGCGGCGACGCCAGTTGAAAACCCCGCACTGCCGGATAACCGCAGTGGCTAAGTGGGGACAATATCAGTTGAGGGACGGGTCATTACAAATGGTATCAGATCCGACGACAGTTCACCTGCCGAGGGTGGGAAGGTACACTGGACGGGGTTGGTCCAGGTGCTTCTCATGAGGGGCAGAGAACATCGGAGATCTGGGCTTGTGTATATTCCGGAGCCGAGGACGGCTCCAATTTAAGGTGGTGGTATTGTAATACCATGATTCGGCAGGTAGGGTTCGGCGAATAGAATATAAGTAATGGTTTGTCCTTTCCTAACACCGAGGCCTTTTCAGCACAATTGGCTCCAAAGTTGGCAAAAAACTTTGAAGTTAAGCGTGCTCGGGCGGGAGAAATCCAGGGATGGGTGACCTCCCGGGAAGTTTCTGTTGGATGACCGCAGCGACGCCCATTGAAAACCCTGCACTGTCGGATAACCGCAGTGGCTAAGTGGGGACAGTATCATCTGAGGGACGGGTCATTACAAGGCTAGTGTCTGTAGCGGCTTAATACAGCGTGTGTTCAATCTGGACTAGGTCCCGGGGTTTTTCTACATTTGCGGTTTCCTCGTTAACAAAGTGTCTGTGTTATTTCTATTCCGCATTATATTTTGTTATATAATTGAAATATCACAGGTTGTGCGTTTGAATAAATCAATTGGAAATCCGACCTTTGGTTGTTGATTGAAATTGATTGATACTTGAACATTGGTCTTTGGTACCGTTCAAGTGATTTCTCTTGTATTCAATTAGACTCGCAGATTTCTATTTGCTTGAGAAAGAATTGAATCAAGAAAGAGAGATATAACTCTTTGATATACTTTATTAAGATTGAGTCTAGTTGATTCTCTTGAAAGTATATTGGAGTTTGTCCATACAGATTTCTAAGCGAAATATTGGGTGTGGTTTTTGTACCCCCACTTTTTCAATTGGTATTAGACTAGGCAAACACCTTAAACCTGATAAGTTTGTGTTTGTTCGGTCCTTCAAAATTTTCCCATGGGAAATTTCTTTGGAAAACTTGTTCTTGGCATCTGTAACGCACGCAAGGAATCCTTAAAGATTGCTCAAAGATTATTATGGATAAAACCACCGGTTTCACATAATAATCCCAATTTATCTAAAAAGGATAAATTAGATGATGATATTCAATCTAAAGGAAAAAATAAAAAGAAGGGAAGATTGAGGAAACATTCGTCACGCTCAAAGATATAGACTCTCATTAGATTAACTCTTAATCTCTTTGAGGAATACTATCATAATGGATCAATTGAAAAAGATCTATTCAGAGCGTTCGAAAGTGTTTTTAAATTCTTAGAAAAACTTAATTCTGTTAAGTCTAAAAATCATCCCGATAAAGGTCCTGTACAACTATTAAACAATATTGTATGGACTAAAAATCGGAAGAATCTCCTTTCTAGTCACCCAAAGAGGAAAATAGAAAGCTCAAAAAACCCTGATTATCATCATTACTTTAATTATATCACTGGAACTGTTCACAAATATCAACCAGAAATGTTGCATGAGGATATCTCTGCACATCATGCCATTCGGTAACATACCTGGCATTACCCCACTTGTATATACTTCTTGAGATGGGGGCAAGAACTGGTTTGATTTGTATACAATTGGGTTAAATTTAGATTAGACTTTCTATGGCATCCGGTTCCTCTCAACATTTTGTGTTGTCATGGAGTGCACTTTAAAAGAATTCCCACATTCCTTTTGTGGGTCATGGTTCATAAACGGGTCCAAGCCCATAAGTGAGCCTATAAAAAAGAGGTACGCGGACCTTCTTCTTCCTCTCAACAGTCCGCGTACGTGAACTTTTTAGGGTTCATCTCTTTTCTCCATTATTTATTCCTTGGAGAAAAATAAGACAAGGAGGTGGTCAAAGTTCATTCCAAGTAAGTAATTTCCTCTTGTTCCTCTCCAATTTCTAGATCTCATGATGAATCTCACAGGTTCAAAAAGGACTTCAAAAGGTTTGGGTTCCTCTAGCATGGATCTTCCTTTAGACCAAAATTCTATTAGAATTAGGTTTGTCAATGATTCTTGTGCTAACATTTTTGAAAGGATTTCATCTATGGGTTTTATTCTAGAAAATAAATTGGATTCTTCTAGTGGACATAAAGAGGATTTAGTTTTCTTTGAAAAATTCAATCTTGGAAACTTATTTGATGGTCTTGGTCAAGGTTTTGATACTCTCACAAGAATCTTCTACGCCAACATTCATGATGTTGATCATGGTAAAATGGAATTCAAAACCATGATAAATAGAGAAAGATTTCTTGTTAATAGATAGTTGATTTCGAAGATTACCAAAATTCCATTGGGAAATGTTCGTCTACCTAGACCAAGTGATGAACGACCATCGCGTGATGACATCTCTCTTGGCCTTTGCGGTAATAAGGTGACTTGAAATCAAGGAAAGTTTCCTACTAATGTTCTTAGTGTTGATTTGATGGCTTTTGCTAAACTTGGTATCTATAATCTTTGTCCCTCCATGATTGAGAATTCTAAGTAGAGTCACGAGTTTTGCAGAATCGGTCTATATCCTTGAATTGGGTGTTCCGAGTCTCGATATTTGTGGTTTCATCATTTCTCAAATGATCTCGATGACTTCACCCAGCAAGAAGTTAGGTTACCCATGCTTGATTGGTCAAATTTGACATGAACGGGGTATTGATGAAATTGGCAACTCTCTTGGGGTTCCCAAACTGGTTCGTCCCTGTACTTTCAAACGTATAAGGGAGAATGTGTGCAAAAGACAAAGAGATAACTCCCTTGATGATTGTGACCCTACCACCTTGAGTCTACTTCAAAAAATTCACAAGGGTGTGTGTAAGGTAAATTCAAGAGTGAAGTGCGTACAAGAACAATTTTTATTGGTTGCAACTAAGTTTCCCGAGCTCAAGGACGAATTGGACATGATTCAAGCATTTTGGAGTGTCCGATGATGAATATGATGAGTAATTTGATTTAGTTTTCCTAGTAAATCTTCTATTGTCTTGTTTTGTTTAGAAGAATAACTAGAGTTTGGAATATCCATTATTGTGACTACACATAGCTATGTACAACGTTTTCATCTTCATGTTTTTAGATTTCTTTGTTTAAATTCTAAAATTGTTTGGAAGATGATTTTTGCAATATTAATCTTTATCTTTTTATATATTTCAATTTGTTATGGGATACGAATGTTTGCGTCCGTGAACTGTGTTTGTCCCATACCTTGTCAAAAGTTAAGTCCTTTATATGTCGATATGCATGTGTTGATAAAAGAAGGAATGAACGTTTGACAAATACAAAAGTTAAGCCTATTATGTCAATTATTGATGGAAGATAGGTTAAAATCTTTTGCTTACAAGGATTATGTCTATTATATGTCATTGTGCAAATGGTGATGGAAAATAAAATGAATCCTTGTTTATTCCAAAGTATTTGGTCGACCTCCGGTTTACAATTTTTGTGCATATATTGTGTTATTCCATAAGGTGTTTTATGTTGAGCACAATCGACTGAGTTACTCATTCGCTTATGATTAGCTTAGTTGTTGCTTCGTGAAGTACTTTATGTCGAACATGATCAACTAAATTAATCATCCTCGTTTGGTTGTTTAGTTGTTGCTCCGTAAATTTTATTATGTCGAGCATGACCAATTAAATTTATTACTTTTTGTGGTTAATTTGGTTGTGTATTCCGATTAGATTAATTATTGGTTCTCTTGTGATTAATCTAATTGAGTATTTTGGATTCAAATTTATACTTGTATGTGATTTGTTATATCCAAAGAAATCCTTCTTTTCTTGAAATTAAGGTCGCTCTTGTTGTTCTTTCGGGAATGACATATTATGGGGGAGAGTTCTTAATTGTACTTGTGCTTAATTGCCAAATCTTTGTGGGGAGTGCGACTGTGGAATATTATAGGGGTTATCTTGTATCTTTATAAACTCCTTGATGAATGCATTTAGCTTCAGCTTTATGATTGCATCTAAACAAGTTGATATATGCTTTCTTTTGTTCATGAAATGTCTCTTTTGGAAATTTCATTAGGATCCCGTTTTCGTACCTTTGCCAATTTCATTGAAAAAAAGGGGGAGAATTAATATGTAGTTCACACTACAAATACATATGGTTTTCGGATCGTTATGTAAGGGGGAGTGGTTTCCATGTGAGATGGAGTATTGACTAAGGGGGAGTGATACATATCACCATAGTATTATTGTCGAAGTTGTGATACAATTGAACTTTGATACTATATAATGATACTATGACATTGTATAACAATGATTGAGAACTCTTGTTTTCTCATTGTTATAGCTACGGATTTTCAACAACGATGATGCTGAACTTACAACCTTTGGGGAATATTGGAGTACTTAGAAGTGACGAAGATTTCGAGTAATGTTGAAGATTAGGCATGTAGAATAGGAGCTACAAAAGTTAATTCATTTATTTTTTGTATTCCGTATGTATTGATAGTTCTGTCACTAAGATTGACAAACGGGGAGATTGTTAGAGCATTGCTCGGTCGAACTCGCATGCGTTGCTATCTCAAACATGTTTGTCAATGTTAGTGATCAAAACTATAAGTCTGGATTTCTAGTCTACTATAGATAAGTCTCGGACTAGGATAGAAAGTGTACTTGAGCTCAAGAACTCCATGGAAATCATCATACAAGATGAAGGACTACTCAAGGAACTGGTGGAACTTCATCGACTAAAAGGTATATGGAGACTTGAACTTACCTATCATTCAAAAGTCTATCTACTCTATCTCCTATCTTGAGAAAAAGTCGTTTTGCTATATAGACTTTGATTATACACATTTGCTATTTCGAGCCGAGTTTATCTCGCCTGTCTATTTCTCGAAATATGTGTTGGTAAGCTTTCGCTTTGGCCAAGTTCATCTTTACCTAGTGACGAAAGTCATGATATGTTTCAATCACTTTGAAAATTTCTTTGACGAGAAATGGTTTGTAAATAACAACTATATAACGTCCTCTAAGAATGTTTCAATGATTGAAATGAGAGTTTAGATTATATAACCAGTGTTGGATATAAGCATTGTGTGGAAACACATATATGTATAAGTCATTTTTTCTTGACCCGAAGTTTGCGAACTTTGTTGATCAAGAGAACCGGAACAAGAGTCGTGAACTCAGTCCGCGAACCCAGTCCGCGAACTGGCGGAAGTTCTCGACCCGAGAATATCTGCTGGAGTTTGAGAACTCCTTCCGGGAACTTAAGTCCGCGAACTAAGTCTGCGAACTTAAGATGGTTATATCTAAAGACGATTGTTTGTGAACTTATTCATATTAACTAAGGAATGATAAATGCAAACTGTGGCTATAAAGTTCATGAACCGATTCAAGTGAATCAAATCGTTTTTGCTTCGATTGTGTCTTGTGTAGTTACATAATATTTCCTTGCAGTTGAACAAATCTCTAACTAGTTTATTTGAGTCATTTGAACTAGTTATGGTGAAGAAGAATATGGTTGATATGAAAGTGCTCATACGGCTAACCATTTGGTTAACTATTGTTGAACCAACAAATGTACATGTTTGGGTACGGTTACACAAACCTAAAATCGTGCATTTCATTTCTGTGTAACAAGCTAAGTTTTCGATCCAACGGTTGAAAGATGTTAGCTTGAATCTAATCAGGTTTTCATCTAACGGTGAATATTGAATGCTTTGTTACCAAGCTAACATTGATTGCAAGCCCTGATTTGAAAAACTATATAAGGGAGAACTCTAACAACTGGGAAACCTAATCCCCACACCTCCTGTGTGATACTAGTTGTATTAGCTAGAATCGATTCTCCTTTAACCTTAGGTTTCTTCTCGTAAACCAGGTTAACGACTTAAAGACTTCATTGGGATTGTGAAGCCAGACCGATACTACTTTCTCGTAGTTGTGTGATCTGATCTTGCATCTTTTATCGTTTTGAGTACAATCGTAACGATTTGCTTGATATTTATATCTCCGATAGGCAAGATAGAAACGTAATCACAAACATCTTCGTCTCATCGTTTGTGATTCCACAATATCTTCTTTCGCCGCGTCGATTAAGATTATTGTGAGGTGATTGATAATACTAGGTTGTTCTTCGGTAATATAAGTTCGGTTTATCAATTGATTCATGTTCACCTTGATTTATCAAAAGACGGAACAAGAACTTGTAGGTATTTCTGTGGGAGACAAATTTATCTATTCCTGTAGACTTTTCTGTGTGATACAAATTTGTTTATTAAAGTCTTCGACTTTGGATCGTAGCAACTCTTAGTTTTGGGTGAGATCAGCTAAGGGAATCAAATGCGTAGTATCCTGTTGGGATCAGAGACGTAGGAGCATAACTGTACCTTGGCTCAGTGTGAGATTGATTGGGGTTCAACTATAGTCCAGACCGAAGTTAGTTTGTAGTAGGCTTGTAATACCATGATTCGGCAGGTAGGGTTCGCTGAATTGAATATAAGTAATGGTATGTCCTTTCCTAACACCGAGGCCTTTTCAGCACAATTGGCTCCAGAGTTGGAAAAAAACTTTACAGTTAAGCGTGCTCGGGCGGGAGAAATCCAGGGATGGTGACCTCTCGGAAAGTTTTTGTTGGATGGCCGCAGCGACGCCCGTTGAAAACTGCGCACTTCCGGATAACCACACTGGCTAAGTGGGGACAGTATCAGTGGAGGGTGGGAAAGTACGTTGGACGGGGTTGGTCCAAGTGCTTCTCATCAGGGGCAGAGAATGTCGGAGATCTGGTCTTGTGTATATTCCGGAGCCGAGGACGGCTCCAATTTAAGGTGGTAGTATTGTACTACTACGATTCGGCAGGTAGGGTTCGCCGAATAGAATATAAGTAATAATTTGTCCTTTCCTAACACCGAGGCCTTTTCAGCACAATTGGCTCCAGATTTGGCAAAAAACTTTGCAGTTAAGCGTGCTCGGGCGAGAGAAATCTAGGGATGGGTGAACTCCTGGGAAGTTGTTATTGGATGACCGCAGCGACGTCCGTTGAAAACCCCGCACTGCTGGATAACCGTAGTGGCTAAGTGGGGACAGTATCGGTGGAGGGACGGGTCATTACAAGGCTAGTGTCTGTAGCGGCTTAATACAGTGTGTGTTAAATCTGGACTAGGTTCCGGGGTTTTTCTGCATTTGCGGTTTCCTCGTTAACAAAATTCTGGTGTCATTGTTATTTCTATTCCGCATTATATTTTGTTATATAATTGAAATATCACAGGTTGTGCGTTTGAATCAATCAATTGGAAATCTGACCTTTGGTTGTTGATTGAAATTGATTGATACTTGAACATTGGTCTTTGGTACCGTTCAAGTGATTTCTCTTGTATTCAATTAGACTCACAGATTTCTATTTGCTTGAGAAAGAATTGAATCAAGAAAGAGAGCTATAACTCTTTGATATGCTTTATTAAGATTGAGTCTAGTTGATTCTCTTGAAAGTATATTGGATTTTGTCCATACAGATTGCTAAGCGAAATATTGGGTGTGGTTGTTGTACCCCCACCTTTTAACAATTTATGTCAAATTCATTTTCGCTGTCTATAAAAGCAAAGGGATTTCTTCATTCCTAAAAGTGTCCAAAAGAAGCTACTATCCTTCTTCTTTTCTTCTTTCTCCCTCAGTGTGGTTTTTACATTATTGAGCTTTGTCGTTGAGTTTCTTAAATAGGCAAGTGCTATAGTGGTTATAGTAGTTTCAACGAGCAGTTTTATCCTGGAGACGACTTCGCCACAAGGTATTAGCATCACTCATTTTTGAGGCGTGCTGGTGAACTATCGTCTTAAGGACAGCTTGATGATAAAATGACTCTGTCCTCCGTGTGTTGTTAAATATTTGAGTGCTTGATTTCATTTTCAGAAATTTAATTTTAACATCATTTTTCAGTATTTCATAGTTGCAGTTCCAACAATCTTAACGCGATAGACTAATCTGTAACAATGGAAAGAGATGTTGAAAGACCAGAAAAAATTGGGAAGGACTTTAAGATATGTTCTGGGTTAACACAAGCTAGATGAATTTGTAAAAAAATAATTTGATGACAGTTCGAATGTTGCTGGATGTGAAATGGTTTTGGAGGATTGGGTTAGTAAGAATTATACGACTATAAATCATATATTAAATTGTTCAGAGGATGCATTGTATGACTACAATGCAAGGAGAACTTTACTACTTATGATTTATGGGTTACTGGTCAGAGTTTCAAGTGTTAAGGTGATTGATAAATTACTGTCTTCCTAGTCAGAGTACAGATGAAGATTGTGACATGAAATTGGTGAGGTCAGTATGGTTGAATTGAGTGAGATGATTCAAGTGGAAGAATGTTTTTGCACCGAGGACAAAGATGTGTTATCTGTGTTAGAGCATTGCTCGGTCGAACTCGCATGCGTTTCTATCTCAAGCATGTTTGTCAATGTTAGTGATCAAAACTATAAGTCTTGATTTCTAGCCTATATAGCTAAAGGTCTCGGATTAGGATAGAAAGTGTAGTTGAGCTCAAGACTCCATGGAAATCATCATACAAGACGAAGGAATACTCAAGGAACTGGTGGATCTTCATCGACTAAAAGGTATGTGGAGACTTTAACTTATCTGTCACTCAAAAGTCTATCTACTCTATCTCCTACTCTTGAGACAAAAGTCGTTTTGATGTATAGACTTTCATTATACAAGTTTTCTATTTCGATCCGAGTGTAACTCGCCTATCTATTTCTCGAAATATGTGTTGGTAAGCTTTCTCTTTTTCCAAATTCATCTTTACCTAGTGACGAATGTCATGTTATGTTTCAATCACTTTGAAAATTGCTCTGACGAAAAATGTTCTCTAAATAACGGCTATGTAACGTCCTCTGAGAATGTTTCAATGATTGAAATGAGAGTTCAGATTACATAACCATTGGTAGTATATAAGCATTTTTGTGGAAACACATATATGTATAAGTCCTTATTCCTTGAACCAAAGTTTGTGAACTTTGTTGATCAAGAGAAACGAAATGTGGCGTGAGCCAAGTCCGTGAACTGGCGGAAGTTCTCGACCCGAGAATTTCTGCTGGAGTTTGTGAACTCCTTCCATGAGCTTAAGTCCGCGAACTTGAGCAGGTTATATCTAAAATCGGTTGTTCTTGAACTCATGTTTATATAAACTAAGGAATGCTTTTGCAAACCCTGCCTATAAAGTTCATGAACCTATTCGAGTGAATCAAACCGTTTTTCCTTCGATTGTGTCTTGTGTAGTTACATAAGACCTAAGCAATTGAAAAACTCTCTAACTAGTTCATATGAGTCATTTGAACTAGTTATGGTGAAGAAGAATATGGTAGATATGAAAGTGATCATATGGCTAACCATTTGGTTAACTATTGTTGAACCAACAAATGTTAATGTTTGGGAACGGTTACATAAACACAAAATTAGACATTTCATTTGTGTGTAACAAGCTAAGTTTTCGATCCAACTGTTGAGAAATATTAGCTTGAACCTAATCAGGTTTTCATGTAACGGTGAATATTGAATGCTTTGTTACCAAGCTAACATTGATTGCAAACCCTGATTTGAAAGACTATATAAAGGAGAACTCTAGCAACTGGGAAACCTAATTCCCACACCTTACGTGTGATACTAGTTGCATAGATAGAGTCGATTCTCCTTTAACCTTTGGTTTCTTCTTCTAAAACCAGGTTAACGACTTAAAGACTTCATTGGGATTGTGAAGCCAGACCGATACTACTTTTCTTGTAGTTGTGTGATCTGATCTTGCATCTTCTATCGTTACGAGTATAATTGTAATAATTGGCTCGAGATTTATATCTCCGGTAAGCAAGACAGAAAACTAATCACAAACACTTCGTCTCATCGTTTGTCATTCCACAAACGATTCCACAATATCTTTTTTTGACCTAGCAAAAAAAAAAGATTCCACAATATCTTTTTTCGCTGCGTCGATTAGGATTACTGTGAGGTGATTGATAATACTAGGATGTTCTTCTGGAATATAAGTCCGGTTTATCAATTGGTTCCTGTTCACCTTGATTTATCAAAAGACGGAACAAAACTTGTAGGTATATTCGTGGGAGACTAATTTATCTATTACCGTAGACTTTTCTATGTGATACAGATTTGTTTATTAAAGTCTTCGACTTTGGGTTGTAGCAACTCTTAGTTCTGGGTGTGATCAACTAAGGTAATCAAGTACGTAGCATCCTTCTGGGATTAGAGACGTAGGAGCATAATTGTACCTTGGATCAGTGTGAGATTGATTGGGGTTCAACTACAGTCCAGACCGAAGTTAGTTTGGAGTAGGCTAGTGTCTGTAAAGGCGTAATACAATATGTGTTCAATCTGGACTAGGTCCCGTGGTTTTTCTGCATTTGCGGTTTCCTCGTTAACAAAATTCCGGTGTCTGTGTTATTTCTTTTTCGCATTATATTTTTTTATATAATTGAAATATCACAGGTTGTGTGTCGTTCAATCAATTAGAATATCCGACCTTTTGGTTGTTGATTTAAATTAATTGAAGACTCGCAGATTTCTATTTGCTTGAGTATATATCAAATCGAGAGATTGAGATATAAACTCTTTGATATACTTTTTTATCTAGATTTAGTCTGACTGTCTAGTTGATTCTCTAGAAAGTATATTGGAGTTTGTACATACAGATTGCTAAGCGAAATATTGGGTGTGGTTGTTGTACCCTCACTTTTGCAATTGGTATCAGAGCAGGCAAACACGTTTAAAAGACCTTACAAGTATGTGTTTGTGGAAATATGAGTCCGAGGACAGAATCTCTATCGTTTACGCATACCAAGATGTCTTCTAAAGCTTTTAACTATGCCAAATGTCTTGGGAATACCTCAAAGGATTACTCCTTAGATGATTCTTCCGAATCCCGAGGTAAGAAGATTCTCCCATCTTGTGATGACATATCTCTCTCAGATGAGACATTGGGCACTATGGCAAAAGCTGAAATGAAGCTCACCAGAATTTCAAAAAATTCTACTAAGATCATTGATTTTCAGGATCATGATCAGCTTATTGGTGAATTTGAAAAGTCTCTTGATCGATAACATGAACTCTACAACATCATTGAGTCATTCTCTAAGAATATTGAAAAACTTCTCCAAGAAACTACTCAACAGCGTGAAAAGATTAGTGTTCTTGAGGATATTGTTAAGGAAGACTCAGTTAGAGAGAAACGTTTGATCGAGACGCATTCATCAGAGCTTAACAGGCTTCGTGTAGAAAAAGAGAAACTAGAAGCATCCCTTACTCTAGCCGATGAACAGTGCAGATCCTTGGAAAAGGAAAACTCTGTCTTAAAGAGAAATTCTTCCGTACAAACTAATGGATTGCAGTACATGAAGGATCTTCCAGAAGAAGGTTGTGTCAAGAAAGGTTTACATAACTTGCAATCTTCTCATATGGATATCAAGTTAAAACAGGTGCGGTTTATTGCTTCTCCTCCATGAACCTGTACCTTCTGTGGGAAAAAGAATCACTATGATATCCATTGTTTTGCCAGGAGAAAATAGTCAGTGGAACAAATAGTCAGTTGAACAAATAGTCAGTGGAACAAATAGTCAGTGGAACAAATAGTCAGTTGATTACTTTATAATTTGCTTCTTTCTACTGTCAGTGGAACAAATAGTCAGTTGATTACTGCAGTGAATCGCATGCCCACAAAAAACCAGAAATCTTATAAATGTGATCGCTTTTCTAGAAATCATCACAGGGTTCAAATGCATTATAGTGGTATAAATTCTGGTGATGCTGATAAAAGCATTCCCTGTGTTTATAAGACTGTTTCTGGTAAATCTAAGTCTAGAAAATGGATTCCTATCTATTCTGATCCTCTTGAACCAGTTGCAAGAGGTCCTAGATTTAGTCTTCAGAGAAAGCCTTCTGATGGATATTGTAAACACACTGTGTCTTACTCTTCTGGGATGAAAGACAAACGAAGAAAGGCGAAGAACATGAAGATCAAACTGTCAGATGATATATACAACTCCTTTCTCGATGATCACAGTGGGATTAATTTCCACTCTACCACCTGACTCCAGGTATTCTTTTCCTTGTTTCTAACTTGAGAGGTGCAAGGAAATTTATTGAGAAACACTCAAGTATGTTGTATATTATTTCAGTTTGAGTTCTTTTTTTTGTGTGCTGACGGTCCATAAACGTCTGCGTCCTCCTCTTGAGAGTTCTCAGGGTTTCCAAAAATAGGAGTTTCCTTCTCCTGTTTACATACACATATATTTACTCTATATTGTGTCTTTCCATCCCTAACAAAAATTATATGGAGAAGGTTTACTTTTGTTAATACCTTTATCTTGTGTGCTTGAAAGTATATGCGGAGCTTAAATGATGCATAGACCAATGCTAAGATTAACTTTTCAATCTTTGAGTAATTCTTCTCAGCAGTATTAAAAGTTTTGCTAATGTAATAAATGGGTTTCTCCACTCCTGCGTCTACTCGCAATAACACATCACTTAATGCATGCGACGTTGTCGCAAGGTAAATCAATAATTCTTCTCCTGGTTCTGCCTTTTGAAAAATAGTTGTATTCATAAGATGTTATTTGATTTCTTGAAAAGCCTTTTCACATTCATCACTCCATTTAAATTTTGCACCCTTCTTGAGTATATCGAAAAATTATTTGCATTTGTATGATGATCGCGAAATGAATCTCCCCAGCGAAGCTAGAAGCCCATTCAACTTCTGTACATCTTTTATTGTTGCTGGTGTTGTCATGTCACGAACTGCATGCACTTTTTCTGGATCAACCTGTATTCCTTCCTTTGATACAATGTAGCCTAAAATTTTTCCCGATGCAACTCCAATAGTACACTTCTCAGGATTCAATTTAATGTTATACTGCCGCATTTGTTCAAAAATCTCCCTCAAGTCTTGTACATGGTCTTTAGATTCTTTACTCTTTACTAACATGTCGTCCACGTATACTTCTAATGTTTTATGTATCCATTTTGCGAACACCTTCTCTACCATTCTTTGATATGTCGCTCCCGCATTTCGCAAACCAAATGGCATTTTCGTGTAACAATATAAATCTCTAGGAGCAAAGAAAGCAGTATGTTCTTGATCTTCTTCAGCGAGAGGAATTTGGTTATACCCTTTGTACCCATCTAAAGATGATACCCTATCATTTCCCGCTGCGGATTCCACCATTTGAGGAATATCTGGTGACGGAAAACTATCTTTGGGGCAAGCTTTATTCAAATCAGTGAAATCTATGCAAATCCTGATTCCCTTGTTTTTCTTTGGGACAATGACCATATTCGCTATCCATTCTGGGTATTTAGCTTCTCTTATAATTCCTGCCTCACATTTTCTGTAATTCTTCTTCTAATTGGGAATGGTAAGTTGTCGCAATTTTTCTTATTCTCTGTTTAAATGGTCTCACATTTTTGTTAATCTCCAATTTGTGGGAAGCAATTGATGGATCTATTCCTGGTATCTCATCCATGTTTCCTGCGAAAATATCTTTATATTCTCGCAACAAGTTAACAATTCTTTCTTCTTCTTCTATATCCATTTTGGTTCCAATTCTCAACATTAGAGGTTCCTCTACAGTCCCAACATTTATTTCTTTTGTTGGTTCTGCGGCAGTGTAACTGGGTCTAGGTTCTCCCATTGGTGTTGGTTCTTTTATTACTTTTATGGGTCCTTCCCCTTCTTCCAAAATTTCGCTGGGTATTCCTTTTCCTTTTTTTGCCCTATCATATATACTCTAAATTCTTCTTCCTTCTTTTCTTCTTTTTCCAATTTTCTGCGAAATTGTTTCTTTTTTGCTTGTTCTTCATAATGTTTTACTTCAATTTGATAACATAATTTTGCATTGTCAACATCTCCTCTAATTTCACCTATTCCATTTGGAGTAGGGAATTTAATACATTGATGCAACGTTGATACCACAGCTTTTATCGCATGTATCCATGATCTTCCTAATAACATATTATATGGTGACTCCATATCCACCACGCACAATGTTACATATGTTTCGATTTCTCCAAGTGGAATTCGTACCACTATTTCTCCTTTAGGTTTTGTTGTGGATTTTCCAAAGCCGTGAACAAAATATGCTGAACTGGACATTTCTTCATCTTTAAATTCCATTTCCCGGAATGCATGATAGAATATTATATCAACTGAACTTCTTGTATCGATTAAAGTTCTGTTCAACATCCATTCTTCTGTGGATTTTATTGTTGCATCCTTCTCTTTTCGTATAATAGGTACTGTGATGACCAACAGAGATGTATGGTTCAAATTTTCTTTTGGTATTTCTTCCGCTATGAATGCTATTTTTTGTTTTTCCCAATCTTTCAAGGGTGATGTTTTTTCTACCGCCATAACTTTCTTTCCTTCAAAATTTCGTTTATGTATTCTTCCTTTGATGTTTTCATAGAATTCATTGATCAAGCTTTTTGTTATCATATTATACTCCAATCTTTTGCCATTTTCATTAATTATACTCATCTTTCTTCTAATTGATTCACTGATTTATTTAATCACTTTCTTGATTTGAATATTCTCAATCAACAATCTTCAACTTTCGATCTTCAAGTCCCTGTTTCTAGCGCCATTATGTAGTTGCAGGAAATCCTACACTACACCCCTCATATGATTTCATTGTTGATCAGCTCATTTTTAGGTTTACACTCTTAGTTTTATTGATTAATTTTTGAATGTTCTTACAAGAAAGATAAAGAAATCAAGGATGATCTCTGCTCTGAACTTTCTCTCTCCTATTTACTTGTTTCTTACTCAAAAAAGATCTCTCCTTCTTTACAACTCGAATGACTATATATAAGGAAATACATAGTGGATGACAGCTAATGTGTCCTTTATTTTCGGATATGGTTTGCGACATTCTCGCAACCTTACAAATGTTAACTTCGCAAGATCTCTAATTTTCGCAAGACTATCACATCTTTCTCATGTTCCTTGCTGACGTCGTTTCTGAAATTATTCTGCGACGCTATTGTGCTGTACCATTGATAATTTCGCTGAGACATAATTGTTGCGAGATCTGATCCTACAATCCCTAACAAAAATTATATGGAGAACTCTGCAAAATCTCAAGAGATTGTGCATCTTGATATGGAGGAAGACGCTCAAGGACGTGAGTCAATTCAAGAGCTGGTTCTAAAGAAGATACTTGAAAGAAAGGATCACAACTCCTGGATTGATGATTCTGTCAAGGATTTGATTCGTGTTCAGAACGATTCAAAGGTCGAGTTTGCAAATCTTCAACTGCAAATAAACCAACTCTTGGATGGTCAGGCCAGAATCCTTGCTAATCAGAATATTCTGATACGGAATCAAAAGAAGCTCATCATGGACTGCGCCAAGGCTAGACAACTTGCTCGGATTGTTGATCGCAAAGTTAGTGTTCTAACTCATGAACATGGTGTGTCTACAGTTAAGAGAATAAAGGAAATCAGTGATACCTTCTTTGATGGATTCATTGAAAGATATGAGGTTCTCAATGAACTTTGATTTTCTCCTTTATTTGCCTAGTAAATCTTCTATTTTCTTGTTTTTATTAGAAGAATAACTAGAGTTTTGGATAGCCATTATTGTGATTACACATAGCTATGTCCAACGTTTTCATCTTCATGTTTTTAGATTTATTGGTTTAAATTCTAAATTTTCTTGGAAGATGATATTTGCAGTATTAATCTTTATGGTTTTATATACTGCAAATTTGTTATGGGATATGTGTGTTTGCGTCCGTGAACTATGACTATCCCATACCT
This sequence comes from Papaver somniferum, assembly GCF_003573695.1. NCBI lineage: Eukaryota > Viridiplantae > Streptophyta > Magnoliopsida > Ranunculales > Papaveraceae > Papaver > Papaver somniferum. Next base: position 105,301,392 of record NC_039367.1, on the reverse strand, counting down.
TGTCAAAAGTAAAGAATTTCGTATGTCGATATGCATGTATTGATAAAAGAATGAATAGACTTTTGACAAATACAAAAGTTAAGCCTATTATGTCAATTATTGCTGGAAGGTAGGTTAAAATCTTTTGTTTACAAGGATTATGTCTAGTAATAGCATTATGCTAATTGTGATGGAAAATAGAATGAATCCTTGTGTATTCCGAAGTAATTGATATTCCCTGATCCATTTTTTATGTATTACTGTGAGGCTCCGTAAAGTGTCTTATGTTGAGCGTTGAACGACCAAGTTGATTATTTTCATGATTATCTATGTTGTTGTTCCGTAAGGTACATTATGTCGAGCATGTTCAACTAAATTAATCATCTTGTTTGGTTATTTAGTTGTTGCTCCATAAGTTTTTCTTATGTCGAGCACGACCAATTAAATTGATTACTTTTGTGATTAGTTTGATTGTGTACTTCGATTAGATTAATTATGGGTTCTCTTGTGATTAATCTAATTGTATATTTTGATTCTCCATAAGTTCACTTATGTTGAGCATTTGTCGATTAAATTAATCATGGGTTCTCGTGTAGTTAGTTTAATTGAATATTTTTAGATTCAAATTCATACTTGTATGTGATTTGTTTTGTCCAAAGAAATCCTTCTTTTCCTTCGAAATTAAGGTCGCTCTTGTTGTTCTCTCGAGAATGACATTTTATGGGGGAGAGTTCTCTTGAACTTGTGCTTAATTGCCAAATCTTTGTGGGGAGTGCGGCTGTGGAATATTATAGGGGTTATCTTGTATCTTTAAAAACTCCTTGATGAATGCATTTATCTTCGGCTTTATGATTTTATCTAAATAAGATGATATACTTTTGCTTTCTTTTGGTCAAGAAATGTCTCTTTCGGAAACATCATTAGGATCCCGTTCTTGTACCTTTGCCAATTTTATTGACAAAAAGGGGGAGAATTAATATGTAGTTCAAAATACAAAGATATATGGTTTTCGGATCATTATGTAAGGGGGAGTGGTTTCCATGTGAGATGAGTATTGACTAAGAGGGAGTGATACATATCACCATAGTATTGTTGTTGAAGTTATGATACAATTGGAATTTGACGCTGTGTAATGATACTATGACATTGTATAACAATGATTGAGGACTATTGTTTTCTTGTTTTTATAGCTATAGATTTTCAACAATGATGATACTAAACTTACAACCTTTGGGATGATTGGAGTACTTGGAAGTGACGAAAATTTCGAGTAATGTTGAAGATTAGGCATGTGAAATAGGAGCTACAAAATTTTATTTATTTATTTTTTTGAATTCCATATGTATTAGTAGTTTTAAAATTGACAAAGGGGGAGATTGTTAGAGCATTGCTCGGTCGAACTTGCATGCGTTGCTATCTCAAGCATGTTTGTCAATGTTAGTGATCAAAACTATAAGTCTTGATTTCTAGCCTATATAGCTAAAGGTCTCGGACTAGGATAGAAAGTGTAGTTGAGCTCAAGACTCCATGGCAATCATCATACAAGACGAAGGACTCCTCAAGGAACTGGTGGATCTTCATTGACTAAAAGGTATTTGGAGACTTGAACTTAGCTGTCACTCAAAGTCTATCTACTCTATCTCCTACTCTTGAGACAAAAGTCGTTTTGATATATAGGCTTTCATTATATACATTTGCTATTTCGAGCCGAGTGTAACTCGCCTGTCTATTTCTTAAAATATGTGTTGGTAAGCTTTTGCTTTTGCCAAATTCATCTTTACCTAGTGACGAATGTCATGTTATGTTTCAATCACTTTGAAAATTGCTCTGACGAATAATGGTCTGTGAATAACGGCTATATAACATCCTCTGAGAATGTTTCAATAATTGAAATGAGAGTTTAGATTACATAACCAGTGGTATGATATGAGAATTATTGTGGAAACACATATATGTATAAGTCCTTATTCCTTAAACCAAAGTTTGCGAAATTTGTTGATCAAGAGAAACAAAATGTGGCGTGAGCCAAGTCCACGAACTGGCGGAAGTTCTCGACCCGAGAATTTCTGCTGGAGTTTGTGAACTCCTTCCGTGAGCTTAAGTCCGCGAACTTGAGCAGGTTATATCTAAAATCGGTTGTTCTTGAACTCATGTTTATATAAACTAAGGAATGCTTTTGCAAACCGTGGCTATAAAGTTCATGAACCGATTTGAGTGAATCAAACCGTTTTTGCTTCGATTGTGTCTTGTGTAGTTACATAAGATCTAAGCAACTGAACAACTCTCTAACTAGTTCATTTGAGTCATTTGAACTAGTTATGGTGAAGAAGAATATGGTGGATATGAAAGTGATCATATGGCTAACCATTTGGTTAACTATTGTTGAAGCAACAAATGTTAATGTTTGGGAACGGTTACATAAACCCAAAATTGGACATTTCATTTGTGTGTAACAAGCTAAGTTTTCGATCCAACGGTTGAGAAATATTAGCTTGAATCTAATCAGGTTTTCATCTAACGGTGAATATTGAATGCTTTGTTACCAAGCTAACATTGATTGCAAACCCTGATTTGAAAGACTATATAAAGGAGAACTGTAGCAACTGGGAAACCTAATGCCCATACCTTACGTGTGATACTAGTTGCATAGCTAGAGTCGATTCTCCTTTAAACTTTGGTTTCTTCTTCTAAAACCAGGTAACGACTTAAAGACTTCATTGGGATTGTGAAGCCAGACCGATATTACTTTTCTTGTAGTTGTGTGATCTGATATTGCATCTTCTATCGTTACGAGTACAATTGTAATAATTGGCTCGAGATTTATATCTCTGATAGGAAAGATAGAAAAGTAATCACAAACGATTCCACAATATTTTTTTTTTGACCTAGCAACAAAAAAAAGATTCCACAATATCTTTTTTCGCTGCGTCGATTAGGATTATTGTGAGGTGATTGATAATACTAGGTTGTTCTTCTGGAATATAAGTCCGGTTTATTAATTGGTTCCTGTTCACCTTGATTTATTAAAAGACGGAACAAAACTTGTAGGATTTTTTGTGTGATACAGATTTGTTTATTAAAGTCTTCGACTTTGGGTTGTAGCAACTCTTAGTTGTGGGTGAGATCAGCAAAGGGAATCAAGTACGTAGCATCATGCTGGGATCAGAGACATAGGAGCATAATTGTACCTTGGATCAGTGTGAGATTGATTGGGGTTCAACTACAGTCCAGACCGAAGTTAGTTTGGAGTAGGCTAGTGTCTGTAACGGCTTAATACAGTGTGTGTTCAATCTGGACTAGGTCTCGGGGTTTTTCTGCATTTGCGGTTTCCTCGTTAACAAAATTCTGTTGTCTGTGTTATTTCTTTTCCACATTATATTTTTTTATATAATTTAAATATCACAAGTTGTGCGTTGTTCAATCAATTAGAATATTAGACCTTTTGGTTGTTGATTTAAATTGATTGACACTTGGATATTGGTCTTTGGTACCATCCAAGTTATCTCTCTAGTATTTGATAAAGACTCGCAGATTTCTATTTTCTTGAGTATATATCAAATCGAGAGATTGAGATATAAACTCTTTGATATACTTTTTATCTAGATTGAGTCTGACTGTCTAGTTGATTCTCTAGAAAGTATATTGGAGTTTGTCCATACAGATTTCTAAACAAAATATTGGTTGTGGTTGTTGTACCCCACTTTTTTAATCTTCAAGGAGCTTGTATAACAAGGCGCATGCGGCTGAACACAAATAGTCGAAAGCTGACAAAGGTGAGAATACCAAATACAACTCTAAGTGTGGTCCTCACAATAAATGTATGTTTCATAAAACTGATTCCACCAATACTTTAATTATGGGTGACTGTTATGTTTTTAAAATTCCTAGCCATTTGGCAGTAAATTGCAGAGACCATAAAAACCTTAAAGTTGATACTAATTTAGTTAAAACAAACTAGGACGAGTTTTCTGCAATGTTTTCGGATATTATTTTAATAAACAATGTGAGAGACCGGTGGGTGGACTCTGGAGCCACCAAGCATGTCTGCAGAAACGGACATGTTCTCCTCCTATTAGAGGATAGCGGATGTCGAGAAACTCTATATGGGTAACTCTTCTGCAATAGAGGTTGCATGAAAGGGGAAGGTCGAGCAGAAACTCATATCTGTAAAGACTCTCTCGTTGAATAAAGTTCTTCATGCTCCGGATATATGCAAGAATCTTGTATCATGTTCTGTTGTAGATGGTAAAAGATTTAATTAAGATAGTAATTAGATCTGGAAAACTTGTTGTAACTAAGGGCAGTGATTTTAGGCAAGAGTTATAAGACTTATGATCTATATAAACTTAACGGAAAATCCGATAAAGTGAACATATTTGATTCTTGTTTTGTGTGTCATTGAATGTGTCGCATGGTAGACTTTGAACCGTAAACTGATAAGTCAATACATAAACTGACTAGCATAGGATATACCCAAATTTAGTTTGGGTTTTGAACACAAAAGTGAAACCAGTGTAGAATATAAATATGCTGGAAAACCTTTTAGCAAAATTGTTCAGAGTAATTCTAAGACCTTAGAATTCAGTTAGACCTAGTTGACATGAAATCAACCCAAACAAAGGTGGTAAAAAGTAGTATATAATTTTTGTAGATGATTGTACGAGGTACTATCTTGTATACTTGCCTAGGGGCGAGGATGATGCCTTAGAAGCCTTAAGATATATAAACTTGAAGTTGAAATCCAATTACATGTTACCACTAAAAGGGTTAGGTCTGAACGCGGTGGCAAGTATGAAATTCCTGTAGGATAATTTTACTTGTTAAATGACATTATTCATGAGATTGCACCTCCTTATTCACCATAGTATAATAGTATAGTTAAACGTCAGAATAAAATTATTAAAGCGATGATACATGCTATGTTGATTAGTTCCGGGTTATCTGCCAACTTTTGGGGGGAGGTCGTCCTCTTAGCTTGCTATATCCTGAATAGAGTACCCTTTAAAGGATCAAAGAAAAATCCATATATATGAGTTATGGAAAGGTAAACAACCTTCTTATGCATACGTCAAAGTGTGGGGGTGTTTAGCTAAGATTTCCATTCCTCCTCCTAAAAGAACTAAAATATGATCCAAAACTGTTGACCGTGTCTTCATAGGGTATACTGGGTATCTACATATAGATTTTTGGTTGTGAGTTCTTTTATGATATTGATATGAACACTATTATGGAGTCTACGGATGTTGAGTTCTTTGAACATGTTTATTTTGAAACTCGTCCCTCATTAGAGATGTGTTGTTGATCCCCTAGATGTCATTTTCACTAGTCACAATTTAGCTTCAAAGGAATACCAAGTAGAGGTAAATCCCAAGAGAAGTAAAAGGATTAGAACTGAGACTTCTTATGGACCTAACTTCATAACATGCCTAGCTTAGTCAGAGCTACAGACTTGTAAAGAATCCATAACGTCTACTGAAACCCCAATCTGGTAAAAAGCTTCATTTAGTGAAGTGAACTCAGTCCGTCAGAACCAGACTTGGGAGCTTGCTAGTTTACCTCCAGGGAGTAAGACCATAGGATGTAAATGAGTCTTTAAGAGGAAACATAAGGTGTATGAAACTGTAGGAGGATATAAGGCTAGGTCGGTAGCTGAAGTCTATAAACTAAAATAAGTTGTATATTTCCTTTATTCTTATTCACCTGTGCTGAGAATTACTTCGTTAGGATGCTAATTGTTATTGATACCAAACGCAACTTAGAGATGCATCATATGGATGTTAATACAACTTTTCTAAGTCGTGAATTAGTCAAAGAATTTTACTTGGACCAACCTAAGGATTTTGTAGTGAAAGGTTGTGAAGACAAAATTTGTAAACTTAACAAATATTTGTATGGTTCGAAATAAGCACCTAAACGGTGACATGGAAACTTTGATCATGTGAAAATGAGTAGTGGATTTAAGTTGATGGATCTGACAAGTTTAATTATACTAAATTTGTCAAGGGTGCCTTTGTGGTTGTACGCTTGTATGTTGATGATATGCTTATACTTGATACAAACGTATTTGTGATTAATTCTATAAAAAGTATGTTGAATGAGAAATTTTACTTAAAAGACTTAGGTCTTGTTGATGTGATCTTAGGGATGAGAATTAAAAGATTTTATAATGGTTATATTCTTAGTCGTTCTCACTATGTTGAATATGTTCTGAAGAGATATAATCAGTTTGATTGTAAGCCTGCTTCTACTTTGTACAATCCTTCTTTTAGACTCAAGAAGAATAAGGGTGATGGCGTATCACAACTTTAATACTAAAGAGTTATAGGAAGTATGATGAATTTAATGAACTGTAAGAGTCCAAACATTTCCTATAGTGTGAGTAATTTAAGTAGGTATACTTTTAATCCAGGTTAGGATCATTGGGATGCACTGATTAGAGTATTACGGTACCTAAAAATACTCTACGATCTTTTGTTTGAATTATGAAAGGTATCTTGCAGTCCTTGAGGGATATTGTGAAGCAAACTGAATAACTGACTCAGAGGAGTCTAAATCTATGAGTGGATATATTTTCACTATAGAAGGTGGGTTTTCTTTTGGAAGATTTACAGACATGTATTACTCAATTCACTATGGAATCTGAGATTATTGTGTTAGATAAAACAGGAGAGGAGGCTGAGTGCCTAAGATGATTTTAGAAGACATTCTACTCTGGGATAGGCCTGTGCCATCTATATCTATACAATGTGTTAGTCAAGATGTAATATCTAAAGCTAAAAACAACTAATCTCAAACAGGCGTTATTTCCATTGATTGGATAAATTCCAAGGAGAATACCGCAGACCCTTTGACGAAAGGTGTAATACCAGTCCAATTTCAATGGTGTTTTGGTAATTTGATTAGAAGGAAAATTTGGCAATGTACTATTTTGATTTATATTTTCTCTTGGCAAACCTTGTTATGTATTTTTTGGAATACTTTTGACAATTACAATTTGATTAGCCTTGACAAGAATATTTATGGTAATTTTATTTATTTATTTATGGGCATTTAGCTTAAATAGCGGGATCAGTATGAATACTCTTTCTAAGATATAAAAACTCATAATTCCCAAGGTTGTAATATCTCGTACAACGTTGAGTTGAGTTGGCTGTAAAATATATTCTAATCATTAGTATCTTTAGTATGATTCTGTGTAACAACGTAAAACATCTTCAAGAATAAATTTTAGAATTCTATGAGTTATGGAATTATATGTTTTGTTAAATAATTTTTTTTACCGGTATTGAATCCAGAAAATATCAAACAACTTTAAATGTCTCATAAACATCCTGTTTTAAAATTATAATACATTGATTTTTAGAACATAGTGTCTTCTGTAAAAATCTATACTTATCGTTTATCTTTGTAAAATGATAATCCTCGTTCAATTTTAACTTGTTTGTTATTTGATGTGAAATTTATAAAACAGAATGTCACAATTTTGATTTTTCTGCAGTGCGAGTCAACTACATATTTGACCGTGGTCTTAGGCTATTAAACTTAATTTAAAAATTCTGAAAAATTGATACCTAGTAATATGATCAATTATATTTTATTCGTGTAACTCACACACAACATCTTGTTCTGGACATATCATGTTATGTCACACCATATTCCGACGCATTATGCTATGGCACACCACGTTCCGACACACAACACCTTGTTCTTGACATATCAAGTTATGGCACACCATATTCCGACGTACTATGTTATGACACACCACATTTTGTCCCACAATAATGGAACGCCAAGTTACACCATATTCAAGCACCTTGTTTTGTACATATCATGTTATGGCACACCATATTCCGACACACTATTTTACAACACCACATTATGACACACAATACCTGGTTTTGGACGTATCATGTTATGGCACACCATATTCCAACGTACTATGTTATGACACACCACATTCTGACACACAAAACCTTGTTCTTGAGATATCAAGTTATGGCACACCATATTCCGACGCACTATGTTATGGCATACCACGTTTTGTCGCACAATCTGATGGCACGCCAAGTCAGACCATATTCAAGCAAACCTTGTTCTGGACTTATCATGTTATGGCACACCATATTCCAACACACTATGTTATGGCACACCACGTTCTGACACACAACACCTTGTTCTGGACATATCATTTTATTGCGCACCATATTCTGACGCACTGTGATAAAGCACACCACGTTCTGACACACAACACCTTGTTCTGAACATATCATGTTGTGGCACACCTTATTCCGACGCATTATGTTATGGCACACGACGTTCTGACACACAACACCTTGTTCTGGACATATCAAGTTATGGCACACCATATTCCGACGCACTATGTTATGGCACACCACGTTCTGTCCCACAATCTTATGGAACGCCAAGTCACACCATATTGAAGCACACCTTGTTCTGGACATATCATGTTATGGCACACCATATTCCGACGTACTATGTTACGACACACCATATTCTGACACACAACACCTCGTTTTGGACATATCATGTTATGGCACACAATATTCTGACGCACAATCTTATGGCACACCAAGTCACACCATATTCAAGCACACCTTGTTCTGGACATATCATGTTATGGCACACCATATTCCAACGCACTATGTTATGGAAGACCACGTTCTGACACACAACACCTTGTTCTGGAAAAATCATGTTATGGCACACCATAATCTGTCGCACAATTTTATGGCACACCAAATCACACCGTATTCAAGCATACCTTGTTCTGGACATATCATTTTTGGCACACCATATTCCAACGCACTATGTTATGGCAGACCACGTTCTGATACAAATCACCCTGTTCTGGACATATCATGTTATGGCACACCATATTCTATCGCACAATTTTATGGCACGCCAAGTCACGCCATATTCAAGCACACCTTTTTCTGGACATATCATTTTATGGCACATCATATTCCAACGCACTATGGTATGGCACACCACGTTCTGACACACAACACCTTGTTAGGGACATATAATTTTATGGCACACCATATTCTGACGCACTGTGTTATGGCACACCACGTTCTGACACACAACACCTTGTTCTGGACACATCATGTTATGGCACACCATATTCCGACGCATTATGATATGGCACACCACGTTCTGACACACAACACCTTGTTATGGACATATCATGTTATGGCACACCATATTCCGACGCATTATGTTATGGCACACCACGTTCTGACACACAACACCTTGTTCTTGACATATCATTTTATGGCACACAATATTCTGACGCTCTGTGTTATGGCACACCACGTTCTGACACACAACACCTTGTTCTGGACGTATCATTTTATGGAACATCATATTCCGACGCATTATGTTATGGCACACCATGTTCTGACGCACAACACTTTGTTCTGGAATATCATTTTATGGCACACCATATTCTGACGCACTGTGTTATGTCACACCACGTTCTGACACACAACACCTTGTTCTGGACATATCATTTTATGGCGCACCATATTCCGACGCACTGTGATATAGCACACCACGTTCTGACACACAACACCTTGTTCTGAACATATCATGTTATGGCACACCATATTCCGACGCATTATGTTATGGCACACGACGTTCTGGCACACAACACCTTGTTCTGGACATATCAAGTTATGGCACACCATATTCCGACGTACTATGTTATGGCACACCACGTTTTGTCTCACAAACTTATGGCAGGCCAAGTCAGACCATATTCAAGCACACCTTGTTCTGGACATATCATTTAATGGAACATCATATTCCGACGCATTATATTATGGCACACCATGTTCTGACACACAACACTTTGTTCTGGACATATTATTCTGACGCACTGTGTTATGGCACACCACGTTCTGACACACAACACCTTGTTATGGACATATCATGTTATGGCACACCATATTCCGACGCATTATTATATGACACACCACGTATTGACACACAACACCTTGTTCTGGACATATCATGTTATGACACACCATATTCCGACGCATTATGTTATGGCACACCACGTTCTGACACACAACACCTTGTTCTTGACATATCAAGTTATGGCACACCATATTTCGACGTACTATGTAATGGGACACCATGTTTTGTCGCACAATCTTATGGCAGGCCAAGTCAGACCATATTCAAGCACACGTTGTTCTGGACATATCATGTTATGGCACACCATATTCCGATGCACTATGTTACGGAACACCACATTCTGACACACAATACCTGGTTTTGGACATATCTTGTTATGGTACACCATATTCCAACGCACTATGTTATGGCACACCACGTTCTGACACACAGCACTTTGTTCTGGACATATCATTTTATGGCACACCATATTCTGACGCACTGTGTTATGGCACACCACGTTATGACACACAACACCTTGTTCTGGACATATCATGTTATGACACACCATATTCCGACGCATTATTATATGGCACACTACGTATTGACACACAACACCTTGTTCTGGACTTATCTTGTTATGACACACCATATTCCGACGCATTATGTTATGGCACACCATGTTCTGACACACAACACCTTGTTCTTTACATATCAAGTTATGGCACACCATATTCCGACGCACTATGTTATGGCACACCACGTTTTGTCGCACAATCTTATGGCACGCCAAGTCAGACCATATTCAAGAACACCTTGTTTTGGACATATCATGTTATGGCACACCATATTCCAACACATTATGTTATGGCATACCACGTTCTGACATACAACACCGTGTTCTGGACATATCATTTTATGGCACACCATATTCTGACGCACTGTGTTATAGGACACCACGTTCTGACACACAACACCTCGTTCTGGACATATCATGTTATGGCACACCATATTCCGACGCATTATGTTATGTCACACCACGTTCTTACACACAACACCTTGTTCTGGACATATCAAGTTATGGCACACCATATTCCGACGCACTATGTTATGGCACACCACGTTCTGTCGCACAATCTTATGTCACGCCAAGTAACACCATATTCAAGCACACCTTGTTCTGGACATATCATGTTATGGCATACCATATTCCGACGTACTATGTTACGGCACACCACATTCTGACACACGACACCTAGTTTTGGACATATCATGTTATGGCACACCATATTCTGACGCACAATCTTATGACACACCAAGTAACACTATATTCAAGCACACATTGTTCAGGAAATATAGTGTTATGGCACACCATATTCCAACGCACTATGTTATGGAACACCATGTTCTGACACACAACACCTTGTTCTTGACATATCAAGTTATGGCACACCATATTCATATGCACTATGTTATGGCACACCACGTTTTGTCGCACAATTTTATGGAACGCCAAGTCAGACCATCTTCAAGCACACCTTGTTTTGGACATATCATGTTATGACACACCATATTCCAACACACTATGTTATGGCACACCACGTTTTGACACACAACACCTTGTTCTGGACATATCATTTTATGGCACACCATATTCTGACGCACTGTGTTATAGGATACCACGTTCTGACACACAACACCTCGTTCTGGACATATCATGTTATGGCACACCATATTCCGACGCATTATGTTATGTCACACCACGTTCTAACACACAACACCTTGTTCTAAACATATCAAGTTATGGCACACCATATTCCGACGCACTATGTTATGGCACACCACGTTCTGTCGCACAATCTTATGTCACGCCAAGTCACACCATATTCAAGCACACCTTGTTCTGGACATATCATGTTATGGCACATCATATTTCGACGTACTATGTTACGGCACACCACATTCTGACACACAACACCTAGTTTTGGACATATCATGTTATGGCACACCATATTCTGACGCACAATCTTATGAGACACCAAGTCATACCATATTCAAGCACACATTGTTCAGGAAATTTCATGTTATGGCACATCATATTCCAACGCACTATGTTACGGAACACCACATTCTGACACACAATACCTGGTTTTGGACATATCATGTTATGGTACTCCATATTCCAACGCACTATGTTATGGCACACCACGTTCTGACACACAACACTTTGTTCTGGACATATCATTTTATGGCACACCATATTCTGACGCACTGTGTTATGGCACACCACGTTATGACAAACAACACCTTGTTCTGGACATATCATGTTATGACACACCATATTCCGACGCATTATTATATGGCACACCACGTATTGACACACAACACCTTGTTCTGGACATATCATGTTATGACACACCATATTCCGACGCATTATGTTATGGCACACCACGTTGTGACACACAACATCTTGTTCTTGACATATCAAGTTATGGCACATCATATTCCGACGCACTATGTTATGGCAAACCACGTTTTGTCGCACAATCTTATGGCACGCCAAGTCAGACCATATTCAAGCACACCTTGTTTTGGACATATCATGTTATGGCAGACCATATTCCAACACACTATGTTATGGCACACCACGTTCTGACATACAACACCTTGTTCTGGACATATCATTTTATGGCACACCATATTCTGACGCACTGTTTTATAGGACACCACGTTCTGACACACAACACCTCGTTCTGGACATATCATGTTATGGCACACCATATTCCGACGCATTATGTTATGTCACACCACGTTCTGATACACAACACCTTGTTCTGGACATATCAAGTTATGGCACACCATATTCCGACGCACTATGTTGTGGCACACCAAGTTCTGTCGCACAATCTTATGTCACGCCAAGTCACACCATATTCAAGCACACCTTGTTCTGGAAATATCATGTTATGGCACACCATATTCCGACGAACTATGTTACGACACACCACATTCTAACACACAACACCTAGTTTAGGACATATCATGTTATGGCATACCATATTCTGACGCACAATCTTATGACACACCAAGTCACACCATATTCAAGCACACATTGTTCAGGACATATCATGTTATGGCACACCATATTCCAACGCACTATGTTATGGCACACCACGTTCTGACACACAACACCTTGTTCTTGACATATCAAGTTATGGCACACCATATTACGATGCACTATGTTATGGCACACGACGTTAAGTCGCACAATCTTATGGTACGCCAAGTCAGACCATATTCAAGCACACCTTGTTTTGGACATATCATGTTATGGCACACCATATTCCAACACACTATGTTATGGCACACCACGTTCTGACATACAACATCTTGTTCTGGACATATCATTTTATGGCACACCATATTCTGACGCACTGTGTTAGAGGACACCACGTTCTGACACACAACACCTCGTTCTCGACATATCATGTTATGACACACCATATTCCGACGCATTATGTTATGTCACACCACGTTCTGACACACAAGACCTTGTTCTGCACATATCAAGTTATCGCACACCATATTCCGACGCACTATGTTATGGCACACCATGTTCTGTCGCACAATCTTATGTCACGCCAAGTCACACCATATTCAAGCACACCTTGTTCTGGACATATCATGTTATGGCACACCATATTTCGACGTACTATGTTGCGGCACACCACATTCTGACACACAACACCTAGTTTTGGACATATCATGTTATGTCATACCATATTCTGACGCACAATCTTATGACACACCAAGTCACACCATATTCAAGCACACATTGTTCAGGACATATCATGTTATGACACACCATATTCCAACGCACTATGTTATGGCACACCACGTTCTGACACACAACACCTTGTTCTTGACATATCAAGTTATGGCACACCATATTCCGATGCACTATGTTATGGCACACCACGTTTTGTCGCACAATCTTATGGCACGCCAAGTCAGACCATATTCAAGCACACCTTGTTTTGGACATATCATGTTATGGCACACCATATTCCAACACACTATGTTATGGGATACCACGTTCTGACAAAGAACACCTCGTTCTGGACATATCATGTTATGGCACACCATATTCCGACGCACTATGTTATGGCACACCATATTCCAACGCACTATGTTATGGCAGACCACGTTATGACACACAACACCTGGTTTTGGACATATCATATTATGGCACACCATATTCTGACGCACAATCTTATGACACACCAAGTCACACCATATTCAAGCACACCTTAATCTGGACATATCATGTTATGGCACACCATATTCCAACGCACTATGTTATGGAAGACCACGTTCTGACACAAAACACCTTGTTCTTGACATATCATGTTATGGCACACCATATTCCGACGCACTATGTTACGACACACCACATTCTGACACACAATACCTGGTTTTGGACATATCATGTTATGGTACACCATATTCCAACGCACTATGTTATGGCACACCACGTTCTGACACACAACACTTTGTTCTGGACATAGAATTTTATGGCACACTATATTCTGACGCACTGTGTTATGGCACACCACGTTATGACACATAACACCTTTTTCTGGACATATCATGTTATGACACACCATATTCCGACGCATTATTATTTGGCACACCACGTATTGACACACAACACCTTGTTCTGGACATATCATGTTATGACACACCATATTCCGACGCATTATGTTATTGCACACCACGTTCTGACACACAACACCTTGTTCTTGACATATCAAGTTATGGCACACCATATTCCGACGCTCTATGTTATGACACACCATGTTTTGTCGCACAATCTTATGGCACGCCAAGTCAGACCATATTCAAGCACACGTCGTTTTGGACATATCATGTTATGGCACACCATATTCCAACACACTATGTTATGGCACACCACGTTATGACATACAACACCTTGTTCTGGACATATCATTTTATGGCACACCACATTCTGACGCACTGTGTTATAGGACACCACGTTATGACACACAACACCTCGTTCAGGACATATCATGTTATGACACACCATATTCCGACGCATTATGTTATAGCACACCATGTTCTGACACACAACACCTTGTTTTGGACATATCAAGTTATGGCACACCATATTCCGACGCAATATGTTATGGCACACCACGTTCTGTCGAATAGTCTTATGTCACGCCAAGTCACACCATATTCAAGCACACCTTGTTCAGGACATATCATGTTATGGCACATCATATTCCGACGTACTATGTTACGGCACACCACATTCTGACACACAACACCTAGTTTTGGACATATCATGTTGTGGCACACCATATTATGATGCACAATCTTATGAGACACCAAGTCATACCATATTAAAGCACACATTGTTCAGGACATATCATGTTATGGCACACCATATTCCAACGCACTATGTTATGGAAGACCACGTTATGACACACAACACCTGGTTTTGGACATATGATATTATGGCACACCATATTCTGACGCACAATATTATGGCACACCAAGTCACACCATATTCAAGCACACCTTCTTCTGGACATATCATGTTATGGCACACCATATTCCAACGCACTATATTATGGAAGACCACGTTCTGACACAAAACACCTTGTTCTGGACATATCATGTTATGGCATACCATATTCCGACGCACTATGTTACGACACACCACATTCTGACACACAATACCTGGTTTTGGACATATCATGTTATGGTACACCATATTCCAACGCACTATGTTATGGCACACCACGTTCTGACACACATAACCTTTCTGGACATAGACTTTTATGGCACACTATATTCTGACGCACTGTGTTATGGCACACCACGTTATGACACATAACACATGTTATGACACACCATATTCCGACGCATTATTATTTGGCACACCACGTATTGACACACAACACCTTGTTCTGGACATATCATGTTATGACACACCATATTCCGACGCATTATGTTATTTCACACAACGTTATGACACACAACACCTTGTTCTTGACATATGAAGTTATGGCTCACCATATTCCGACGCACTATGTTATGACACACCATGTTTTGTCGCACAATCTTATGGCACGCCAAGTCAGACCATATTCAAGCACACCTCGTTTTGGACATATCATGTTATGGCACACCATATTCCAACACACTTTGTTATGGCACACCACGTTATGACATACAACACCTTGTTCTGGACATATCATTTTATGGCACACCACATTCTGACGCACTGTGTTATAGGACACCACGTTATGACACACAACACCTCGTTCAGGACATATCATGTTATGACACACCATATTACGACGCATTATGTTATGGCACACCATGTTCTGACACACAACACCTTGTTTTGGACATATCAAGTTATGGCACACCATATTCCGACGCACTATGTTATGGCACACCACGTTCTGTCGCACAGTCTTATGTCACGCCAAGTCACACCATATTCAAGCACACCTTGTTCTGGACATATCATGTTATGGCACATCATATTCCGACGTACTATGTTACGGCACACCACATTCTGACACACAACACCTAGTTTTGGACATATCATGTTGTGGCACACCATATTATGATGCACAATCTTATGAGACACCAAGTCATACCATATTCAAGCACACATTGTTCAGGACATATCATGTTATGGCACACCATATTCCAACGCACTATGTTATGGAAGACCACGTTATGACACACAACACCTGGTTTTGGACATATGATATTATGACACACCATATTCTGACGCACAATATTATGGCACACCAAGTCACACCATATTCAAGCACACCTTCTTCTGGACATATCATGTTATGGCACACCATATTCCAACGCACTATATTATGAAAGACCACGTTCTGACACAAAACACCTTGTTCTGGACATATCATGTTATGGCATACCATATTCCGACGCACTATGTTACGACACACCACATTCTGACACACAATACCTGGTTTTGGACATATCATGTTATGGTACACCATATTCCAACGCACTATGTTATGGCACACCACGTTCTGACACACAACACCTTTCTGGACATAGACTTTTATGGCACACTATATTCTGACGCACTGTGTTATGGCACACCACGTTATGACACATAACACATGTTATGACACACCATATTCCGACGCATTATTATTTGGCACACCACGTATTGACACACAACACCTTGTTCTGGACATATCATGTTATGACACACCATATTCCGACGCATTATGTTATTTCACACAACGTTATGACACACAACACCTTGTTCTTGACATATGAAGTTATGGCTCACCATATTCCGACGCACTATGTTATGACACACCATGTTTTGTCGCACAATCTTATGGCACGCCAAGTCAGATCATATTCAAGCACACCTCGTTTTGGACATATCATGTTATGGCACACCATATTCCAACACACTTTGTTATGGCACACCACGTTATGACATACAACACCTTGTTCTGGACATATCATTTTATGGCACACCACATTCTGACGCACTGTGTTATAGGACACCACGTTATGACACACAACACCTCGTTCAGGACATATCATGTTATGACACACCATATTACGACGCATTATGTTATGGCACACCATGTTCTGACACACAACACCTTGTTTTGGACATATCAAGTTATGGCACACCATATTCCGACGCACTATGTTATGACACACCACGTTCTGTCGCACAGTCTTATGTCACGCCAAGTCACACCATATTCAAGCACACCTTGTTCTGGACATATCATGTTATGGCACATCATATTCTGACGTATTATGTTACAGCACACCATATTCTGACACATAACACCTAGTTTTGGACATATCATGTTATGGCACACCATATTCGGACGCACAATCTTATGAGACACCAAGTTATACCATATTCAAGCACACATTGTTCAGGACATATCATGTTATGGCACACCATATTCCAACGCACTATGTTATGGCAGACCACGTTATGACACACAACACCTGGTTTTGGACATATCATATTATGGCACACCATATTCTGACGCACAATCTTATGGCACACCAAGTCACACCATTTTCAAGCACACCTTGTTCTGGAATATCATGTTATGGCACAACATATTCCAACACACTATGTTATGGAAGACCACGTTATGACACAAAACACCTTGTTCTAGACATATCATTTTATGGCACACCATATTCCGACGCACTATGTTACGACACACCACATTCTGACACACAATACCTGGTTTTGGACATATCATGTTATGGTACACCATATTCCAACGCACTATGTTATGGCACACCACGTTCTGACACACAACACTTTGTTCTGGACATATCATTTTATGGCACACCATATTCTGACGCACTGTGTTATGGCACACCACGTTATGACACATAACACCTTGTTCTGGACATATCATGTTATGACACACCAGATTCCGACGCATTATTATTTGGCACACCACGTATTGACACACAACACTTGTTCTGGACATATCATGTTATGACACACCATATTCCGACGCATTATGTTATTGCACACCACGTTCTGACACACAACACCTTGTTATTGACATATCAAGTTATGTCACACCATATTCCGACGCACTATGTTATGGCACACCATGTTTTGTCGCACAATCTTATGGCACGCCAAGTCAGACCATATTCAAGCACACCTCGTTTTGGACATATCATGTTATGACACACCATATTCCAACACACTATGTTATGGCACACCACGTTATGACATACAACACCTTGTTCTGGACATATCATTTTATGGCACACCATATTCTGACGCACTGTGTTATAGGACACCACGTTCTGACACACAACACCTCGTTCTGGACATATCATGTTATGGCACACCATATTCCGACGCATTATGTTATGGCACACCACGTTTTGTCGCACAATCTTATGGCACGCCAAGTCAGACCATATTCAAGCACACCTTTTTTTGGACATATCATGTTATGGCACACCATATTCCAACACACTATGTTATGGCACACCACGTTCTGACATACAACACCTTGTTCTGGACATATCATTTTATGGCATACCATATTCTGACGCACTGTGTTATAGGACACCACGTTCTGACAAGCAACATCTCGTTCTGGACATATCATGTTATGGAACACCATATTCCGACGCATTATGTTATGTCACACCACGTTCTGACATACAACACCTTGTTCTGGACATATCAAGTTATGGCACACCATATTCCGACGCACTATGTTATGGCACACCACGTTCTGTCGCACAATCTTATGTCACGCCAAGTCACACCATATTCAAGCACACCTTGTTATGGACATATCATGTTATGGCACACCATATTCCTACGTACTATGTTACGGAACACTACATTCTGACACACAACACCTAGTTTTGGACATATCATGTTATGGCACACCATATTCTGACGCACAATCTTATGAGACACCAAGTCATACCATATTCAAGCACACATTGTTCAGGACATATCATATTATGGCACACCATATTCCAACGCACTATGTTATGGCAGACCACGTTCTGACACACAACACCTGGTTTTGGACATATCATGTTATGGCACACCATATTCTGATGCATAATCTTATGGCACACCAAGTCACACCATATTCAAGCACACCTTGTTCTGGACATATCATGTTATGGCACACCATATTCCAACGCACTATGTTATGGAAGACCACGTTCTGACACAAAACACCTTGTTCTGGACATATCATGTTATGGCACACCATATTACGACGCACTATGTCACGGGACACCAAATTCTGACACAATACCTGGTTCTGGACATATCATGTTATGACACACCATATTCCGACGCATTATGTTATGGCACACCATGTTCTGACACACAACACCTTGTTTTGGACATATCAAGTCATGGCACACCATATTCCGACGCACTATGTTATGGCACACCACGTTCTGTCGCACAGTCTTATGTCACGCCAAGTCACACCATATTCAAGCACACCTTGTTCTGGACATATCATGTTATGGCACATCATATTCCGACGTACTATGTTACGACACACCATATTCTGACACATAACACCTAGTTTTGGACATATCATGTTATGGCACACTATATTCGGACGCACAATCTTATGAGACACCAAGTCATACCATATTCAAGCACACATTGTTCAGGACATATCATGTTATGGCACACCATATTTCAACGCACAATGTTATGGCAGACCACGTTATGACACACAACACCTGGTTTTGGACATATCATATTATGGCACACCATATTCTGACGCACAATCTTATGATACACCAAGTTACACCATATTCAAGCACACCTTGTTCTGGAATATCATGTTATGGCACAACATATTCCAACACACTATGTTATGGAAGACCACGTTATGACACAAAACACCTTGTTCTGGACATATCATGTTATGGCACACCATATTCCTACGCACTATGTTACGACACACCACATTCTGACACACAATACCTGGTTTTGGACATATCATGTTATGGTACACCATATTCCAACGCACTATGTTATGGCACACCACGTTCTGACACACAACACTTTGTTCTGGACATATCATTTTATGGTACACCATATTCTGACGCACTGTGTTATGGCACACCACGTTATGACACATAACACCTTGTTCTGGACATATCATGTAATGACACACCAGATTCCGACGCATTATTATTTGGCACACCACGTATTGACACACAACACCTTGTTCTGGACATATCATGTTATGACACACCATATTCCGACGCATTATGTTATTGCACACCACGTTCTGACACACAACACCTTGTTATTGACATATCAAGTTATGTCACACCATATTCCGACGCACTATGTTATGGAACACCACGTTTTGTCGCACAATCTTATGGAACGCCAAGTCAGACCATATTCAAGCACACCTCGTTTTGGACATATCATGTTATGGCACACCATATTCCAACACACTATGTTATGGCACACCATGTTATGACATACAACACCTTGTTCTGGACATATCATTTTATGGCACACCATATTCTGACGCACTGTGTTATAGGACACCACGTTCTGACAGACAACACCTCGTTCCGGACATATCATGTTATAGCACACCATATTCCGACGCATTATGTTATGTCACACCACGTTCTGACACACAACACCTTGTTCTTGACATATCAAGTTATGGCACACCATATTCCGACGCACTATGTTATGGCACACCACGTTTTGTCGCACAATCTTATGGCACGCCAAGTCAGACCATATTCAAGCACACCTTTTTTTGGACATATCATGTTATGGCACACCATATTCCAACACACTATGTTATGGCACACCACTGTCTGACATACAACACCTTCTCTGGACATATCATTTTATGGCATACCATATTCTGACGCACTGTGTTATAGAACACCACGTTCTGACACACAACATCTCGTTCTGGACATATCATGTTATGGCACACCATATTCCGACGCATTATGTTATGTCACACCACGTTCTGACATACAACCCCTTGTTCTGGACATATCAAGTTATGGCACACCATATTCCGACGCACTATGTTATGGCACACCACGTTCTGTCGCACAATCTTATGTCACGCCATGTCACACCATATTCAAGCACACCTTGTTATGGACATATCATGTTATGGCACACCATATTCCTACGTACTATGTTACGGAACACCACATTCTGACACACAACACCTAGTTTTGGACATATCATGTTATGGCACACCATATTCTGACGCACAATCTTATGAGACACCAAGTCATACCATATTCAAGAACACATTGTTCAGGACATATCATGTTATGGCACACCATATTCCAACGCACTATGTTATGGCAGACCACGTTCTGACACACAACACCTGGTTTTGGACATATCATGTTATGGCACACCATATTCTGATGCATAATCTCATGGCAAACCAAGTCACACCATATTCAAGCACACCTTGTTCTGGACATATCATGTTATGGCACACCATATTCCAACGCACTATGTTATGGAAGACCACGTTCTGACACAAAACACCTTGTTCTGGACATATCATGTTATGACACACCATATTACGACGCACTATGTCAAGGGACACCAAATTCTGACACAATACCTGGTTTTGGACATATCATGTTATGGTACACCATATTCCAACGCACTATGTTATGGAACACCACGTTCTGACACACAACACTTTGTTTTGGACATATCATTTTATGGTACACCATATTCTGACGCACTGTGTTATGGCACACCACGTTATGACACACAACACCTTGTTCTGGAGATGTCATGTTATGACACACCATATTCCGACGCATTATTATTTTGCACACCACGTATTGACACACAACACCTTGTTCTGGACATATCATGTTATGACACACCATATTCCGACGCATTATGTTATGGCACACCACGTTATGACACACAACACCTTGTTCTTGACATATCAAGTTATGGCACACCATATTCCGACGCACTATGTTATGGAAAACCACGTTTTGTCGCACAATCTTATGGCACGCCAAGTCAGACCATATTCAAGCACACCTTGTTTTGGACATATCATGTTATGGCACACCATATTCCAACACACTATGTTATGGCACACCGCGTTCTGACATACAACACCTTGTTCTGGACATATCATTTTATGGCACACTATATTCTGACGCACTGTGTTATAGGACACCACGTTCTGACACACAACACCTCGTTCTGGACAAATCATGTTATGGAACACCATATTCCGACGCATTATGTTATGTCACACCACGTTCTTACACACAACACCTTGTTCTGGACATATCAAGTTATGGCACACCATATTCCGACGCACTATGTTATTTCACTCCACGTTCTGTCGCACAATCTTATGTCACGCCAAGTAACATCATATTCAAGCACACCTTGTGCCGGACATATCATGTTATGGAACACCATATTCCGACGTACTATGTTACGGCACACCACATTCTGACACACGACACCTAGTTATGGACATATCATGTTATGGCACACCATATTCCGACGCATTATGTTATGTCACACCACGTTCTGACACACAACACCTTGTTCTGGACATATCAAGTTATGGCACACCATATTCCGACGCACTATGTTATGGCACACCACGTTCTGTCGCACAATATTATGTCACGCCAAGTCACACCATATTCAACACACCTTGTTCTGGACATATCATGTTATGGAACACCATATTCCGACGTACTATGTTACGACACACTACATTTTGACACACAACACATGGTTTTGGACATATCATGTTATGGCACACCATATTCTGACGCACAATCTTATGGCACACCAAGTCACACCATATTCAAGCACACCTTGTTCTGGACATATCATGTTATGGAACACCATATTCCAACGCACTATGTTATGGAAGACCACGTACTGACAGACAACACCTTGTTCTGGACGTATCATGTTATGGCACATCATATTCCGACGCATTATGTTATGGCACACCGCGTTCTGACACACAACACCTTGTTCTGGACATATCAAGTTATGGCATACCATATTCCGATGCACTATGTTATGGTACACCACGTTCTGTCGCACAATCTTATGGCACGCCAAGTCAGCAAAATATTCAAGCACACCTTGTTCTGGACATATCATATTATGGCACACCATATTCCGACGCAGTATGTTACGGCACACCATATTCTGACACACAACACCTGGTTTCGGACATATCATGTTATGGTACACCATATTCTGACGCACAATATTATGGCACACCAAGTCACACCTTGTTCTGGACATATCATGTTATGGCACACCATATTCCGACGCACTATGTTATGGCACACCACGTTCTGTCGCACAATCTTATGTCACGCCAAGTCACACCATATTCAAGCACACCTTGTTCTGGACATATCATGTTATGGAACACCATATTCCGACGTACTATCTTATGTCACACCAAGTCACACCATATTCAAGCACACCTTGTTCTGGACATATCATGTTATGGAGTACCATATTCCGACGTACTATCTTATGTCACACCTAGTCACACCATATTCAACACACCTTGTTCTGGACATATCATGTTATGGCACACCATATTCCGACGTACTATGTTACGGCACACCACATTCTGAGACACAACACCTAGTTTTGGACATATCATGTTATGGCACACCATATTCTGACGCACAATCTTATGACACACCAAGTCACAGCATATTAAAGCATACATTGTTCAGGACATATCATGTTACGGCACACCATATTCCAACGCACTATGTTATGGCACACCATGTTCTGACACACAAGACCTTGTTCTTGACAAATCAAGTTATGGCACACCATATTCCGATGCACTATGTTATGGCACACCACGTTTTGTCGCACAATATTATGGCACGCCAAGTTAGACCATATTCAAGCACACCTTGTTTTGGACATATCATGTTATGGCACACCATAGTCCAACACACTATGTTATGGCACACCACGTTCTGACACACAACACCTTGTTCTGGACATATCATTTTATGGCACACCATATTCTGACGCACTTTATTATAGGACACCATGTTCTGACACACAACACCACGTTCTGGATATATCATGCTATGACAAACCATATTCCGACGCATTATGTTATGTCACACCACGTTCTGACACACAACACCTTGTTCTTGACAAATCAAGTTATGGCACACCATATTCCGATGCACTATGTTATGGCACACCACGTTTTGTCGCACAATCTTATGTCACGCCAAGTCACACCATATTCAAGCACACCTTGTTCTGGACATATCATGTTATGGAACACCATATTCCGACGTACTATGTTACGACACACCACATTTTGACACACAACACCTGGTTTTGGACATATCAAGTTATGGCACACCATATTCTGACGCACAATCTTATGGCACACCAAGTCACACCATATTCAAGCACACCTTGTTCTGGACATATCATGTTATGGAACACCATATTCCAACGCACTATGTTATGGAAGACCACATTCTGACACAAAACACCTTGTTCTGGACATATCATGTTATGGCACACCATATTCCGACGCACTATGTTATGGCGCACCAAGCCACAACATATTCTATCACACCTTGTTCTGGACATATCATGTTATGGAACACCTCATTCTGACGCACTATGTTATGGCACACCACGTATTGACACACAACACCTTATTCTTCACATATCATGTTATGGCACACCATATTCCGACGCATTATGTTATGGCACACCACGTTCTGACATACAACACTTTGTTCTTGACATATCAAGTTATGTCACACCATATTCTGACAAACTATGTTATGGCTTACCACGTTCTGTCGCACAATCTTATGGCACGCCAATTCAGACAATATTCAAGCACACCTTGTTCTGGACATATCATGTTATGGCACACTGTATTTTGACGCACTATGTTATGGCACACCACGTATTGACACACAACACCTTATTCTGCACATATCATGTTATGTCACACCATATTCCGACGCATTATGTTATGGGACACCACATTCTGACAAACTATGTTATGGCTTACCACGTTCTGTCGCACAATCTTATGGCACGCCAATTCAGACCATATTCAAGCACACCTTGTTCTGGACATATCATGTTATGGCACACTGTATTTTGACGCACTATGTTATGGCACACCACGTATTGACACACAACACCTTATTCTGCACATATCATGTTATGTCACACCATATTCCGACGCATTATGTTATGGGACACCACATTCTGACACACAACACATGGTTTTGGACATATCATGTTATGGCACACCATATTCCAACGCACTATGATATGACACACCACGTTCTGACACACAACACCTTGTTCTGGACATATCATTTTATGGCACACCATATTCTGACGCACTGTGTTATGGCACAACACGTTCTGACACACAACACCTTGTTCTGGACATATCATGTTATGGCACACCATATTCCTACGCATTATGATATGGCACACCACGTACTGACACACAACACTTTTTTCTTGACATATCATGTTATGGCACACCATATTCCGACGCACTATGTTATGGCACACCACGTTCTGACACACAACACCTTGTTCTTGACATATCAAGTTATGACACACCATATTCCGACGCACTATGTTACGACACACCACATTCTGACACACAACACCTTGTTCTTGACATATCAAGTTATGGCACACCATATTCGGACGCACTATGTTATGGCACACCACATTCTGACACAAAACACCTGGTTTTAGACAAATCATGTTATGGCACACCACGTTCTGACACACAACACCTTTTTCTGGACATATCATTTTACGACACACCATATTCTGACACACAACACCTTGTTCTGGATATATCATGTTATGGCACACCATATTCCGACGCATTATGTTATGGCACACCACTTTCTGACACACAACACTTTGTTCTTGACATATTAAGTTATTGCACACCATATTCTGACACACTATGTTATGGCTTACCACGTTCTGTCGCACAATCTTATGACACGCCAATTCAGACCATATTCAAGCACACCTTGTTCTGGACATATCATGTTATGGCACACCGTATTTTGACTCACTATGTTATGGCACACCACGTATTGACACACAACACCTTATTCTGCACATATCATGTTATGTCCCACCATATTCAGACGCATTATGTTATGGCACACAACATTCTGACACATAACACATGGTTTTGGACATATCATGTTAAGGCACACCATATTCTGACGCACTATGATATGACACACGACGTTCTGACACACAACACCTTGTTCTGGACATATCATTTTATGGCACACCATAGTCTGTCACACTGTGTTATGGCACAACACGTTCTGAGACACAACACCTTGTTCTGGACATATCATGTTATGGCACACCATATTCCTACGCATTATGATATGGCACACCACGTACTGACACACAACACTTTGTTCTTGACATATCATGTTATGGCACACCATATTCCGACGCACTATGTTATGGCACACCACGTTCTGACCCACAACACCTTGTTCTTGACATATCAAGTTATGACACACCATATTCTGACGCACTATGTTACGACACACCACATTCTGACACACAACACCTTGTTCTTGAAATATCAAGTTATGACACACCATATTCCGACGCACTATGTTATGGCACACCATATTCTGACACAAAACACCTGGTTTTAGACATATCATGTTATGGCACACCACGTACTGACACACAACACCTTTTTCTGGACATATCATTTTATGGCACACCATATTCTGGCGCACTGTGTTATGGCACACCACGTTCTGACACACAATACCTTGTTCTGGATATATCATGTTATGGCACACCATATTCCGACGCATTATGATATGGCACACCACGTACTGACATACAACACCTTGTTCTAGACATATCATGTTATGGCACACCTTATTCCGACGCATTATGTAATGGCACACCACGTTCTGACACACAAGACCTTGTTCTTGACATATCAAGTTATGGCACACCATATTCCGACGCACTATGTTATGGCACACCAAGTTTTTTCACACAATCTTATGGCACGCTAAGTCAGACCATATTCAAGCACACCTTGTCCTGGACATATCATTTTATGGCACACCATATTCTAATACACTATGTTATTGCACACCACGTTCTGACACACAACACCTTGTTCTGGACATATCGTTTTATGGAACACCATATTCTGATGCACTGTGTTATAGCACACCACTTTCTGACACACAACACCTTGTTTTGGACATATCATGTTATGACACACCATATTCCGACGCATTATGTTACGGTACACCACGTTCTGACACACAAAACCTTGTTCTTGACATGTCAAGCTATGTCACACCATATTCCGACGCATTATTTTATGGCATACCACGTTCTGTTGCACAATCTTTTGGCACGCCAAGTCAGACCATATTCAAGCACACCTTTTTCTGGACATATCATGTTATGGCACACCATATTCTGACGCACTATGTTATGGCACACCACGTACTGACAGACAACACCTTGTTCTGGACGTATCATGTTATGGCACATCATATTCCGACGCATTATGTTATGTCACACCGCGTTCAGACACACAACACCTTTTTCTGGACATATCAAGTTATGACATACCATATTCCTATGCACTATGTTATGGTACACCACGTTCTGTCGCACAATCTTATGGTACGCCAAGTCAGCAAAATATTCAAGCAAACCTTGTTCTGGACATATCATGTTATGGCACACCATATTCCGACGCAGTATGTTACGGCACACCATATTCTGACACACAACACCTGGTTTCGGACATATCATGTTATGGCACACCATATTCTGACGCACAATCTTATGGCACACCAAGTCACACCTTGTTCTGGACATATCATGTTATGTCACACCATATTCCAACGCATTATGTTATGGCACACCACGTTATGACACACAACACCTTGTTCTGGACATATCATGTTATGGCACACCTCATTCTGACGCACTATGTCATGGCACACCACGTATTGACACACAACACCTTATTCTTCACATATCATGTTATGGCACACCATATTCCGACGCATTATGTTATGGCACACCACGTTCTGACATACAACACTTTGTTCTTGACATATCAAGTTATGGCACACCATATTCTGACAAACTATGTTATGGCTTACCACGTTCTGTCGCAAAATATTATGGCACGCCAATTCAGACCATATTCAAGCACACCTTGTTCTGGACATATCATGTTATGGCACACTGTATTTTGACGCACTATGTTATGGCAGACCACGTATTGACACACAACACCTTATTCTGCATATATCATGTTATGTCACACCATATTCCGACGCATTATGTTATGGCACACCACATTCTGACACACAACACATGGTTTTTGATATATCATGTTATGGCACACCATATTCTGACGCACTATGATATGACACACGACGTTCTGACACACAACACCTTGTTCTGGAAATATCATTTTATGGCACACCATATTCTGACGCACTGTGTTATGGCACAACACGTTCTGACACACAACACCTTGTTCTGGACATATCATGTTATGGCACACCATATTCATACGCATTATGATATGGCACACCACGTACTGACACACAACACTTTGTTCTTGACATATCATGTTATGGCACACCATATTCCGACGCACTATGTTATGGCACACCACGTTCTGACACACAACACCTTGTTCTTGACATATCAAGTTATGACACACCATATTCCGACGCACTATGTTACGGCACACCACATTCTGACACACAACACCTTGTTCTTGAAATATCAAGTTATGACACACCATATTCCGACGCACTATGTTATGGCACACCATATTCTGACACAAGACACCTGGTTTTAGACATATCATGTTATGGCACACCACGTTCTGACACACAACACCTATTTCTGGACATATCATTTTATGGCACACCATATTCGGGCGCACTGTGTTATGACACACCACGTTCTGACACACAATACCTTGTTCTGGATATATCATGTTATGGAACACCATATTCCGACGTATTATGATATGGCACACCACGTACTGACACACAACACCTTGTTCTAAACATATCATGTTATGGCACACCTTATTCCGACGCATTATGTAATGGCACACCACGTTCTGACACACAAGACCTTGTTCTTGACATATCAAGTTATGGCACACCATATTCCGACGCACTATGTTATGGCACACCAAGTTTTATCACACAATCTTATGGCACGCCAAGTCAGACCATATTCAAGCACACCTTGTCCTGGACATATCATTTTATGGCACACCATATTCTAATACACTATGTTATTGCACACCACGTTCTGACACACAACACCTTGTTCTGGACATATCATTTTATGGCACACCATATTCTGACGCACTGTGTTATAACACACCACTTTCTGACACACAACACCTTGTTTTGGACATATCATGTTATGACACACCATATTCCGACGCATTATGATATGTCACACCACGTACTGACACTCAAAACCTTGTTCTAGAATATCATGTTATGGCACACCATATTCCGACGCATTATGTTATGGCACACCACGTTCTGACACAGAACACTTTTTTCTTGACATATTAAGTTATGACACACCATATTCTGACACACTATGTTATGGCTTACCACGTTCTGTCGCACAATCTTATGACACGCCATTTCAGACCATATTCAAGCACACCTTGTTCTGGACATATCATGTTATGTCACACCGTATTTTGACGCACTATGTTATGGCACACCACGTATTGACACACAACACCTTATTCTGCACATATCATGTTATGTCACACCATATTCCGACGCATTATGTTATGGCACACCACATTCTGACACATAACACATGGTTTTGGACATATCATGTTATGGCACACCATATTCTGACGCACTATGATATGACACACGACGTTCTGACACACAACACCTTGTTCTGGACATATCATTTTATGGCACACCATATTCTGACACACTGTGTTATGGCACAACACGTTCTGACACACAACACCTTGTGCTGGACATATCATGTTATGGCACACCATATTCCTACGCATTATGATATGGCACGCCACGTACAATACACACAACACTTTATTCTTGACATATCATGTTATGGCACACCATATTCCGACGCACTATGTTATGGCACACCACGTTCTGACACACAACACCTTGTTCTTGACAT
The DNA here is from genome assembly GCF_003573695.1 of Papaver somniferum. Classification (NCBI taxonomy): domain Eukaryota; kingdom Viridiplantae; phylum Streptophyta; class Magnoliopsida; order Ranunculales; family Papaveraceae; genus Papaver; species Papaver somniferum. The sequence continues at coordinate 105,270,587 of NC_039367.1, read as the reverse complement.
ATCAAGTTATGACACACCATATTCCGACGCACTATGTTACGGCACACCACATTCTGACACACAACAACTTGTTCTTGAAATATCAAGTTATGACACACCATATTCCGACGCACTATGTTATGGCACACCATATTCTGACACAAAACACCTGGTTTTAGACATATCATGTTATGGCACACCACGTTCTGACACACAACACCTATTTCTGGACATATCATTTTATGGCACACCATATTCTGGCGCACTGTGTTATGGCACACCACGTTCTGACACACAATACCTTGTTCTGGATATATCATGGTATGACACACCATATTCCAACGCATTATGATATGGCACACCACGTACTGACACACAACACCTTGTTCTAGACATATCATGTTATGGCACACCTTATTCCGACGCATTATGTAATGGCACACCACCTTCTGACACACAAGACCTTGTTCTTGACATATAAAGTTATGGCACACCATATTCCGACGCACTATGTTATGGCACACCAAGTTTTATCACACAATATTATGGCACGCCAAGTCAGACCATATTCAAGCACACCGTGTCCTGAACATATCATTTTATGGCACACCATATTCTAATACACTATGTTATTGCACACCACGTTCTGACACACAACACCTTGTTCTGGACATATCATTTTATGGCACACCATATTCTGACGCACTGTGTTATAGCACACCACTTTCTGACACACAACACCTTGTTTTGGACATATCATGTTATGACACACCATATTTCGACGCATTATGTTACGGTACACCACGTTCTGACACACAAAACCTTGTTCTTGACATGTCAAGCTATGTCACACCATATGCCGATGCACTATTTTATGGCATACCACGTTCTGTTGCACAATCTTTTGGCACGCTAAGTCAGACCATATTCAAGCACACCTTGTTCTGGACATATCATGTTATGGCACACCATATTCTGACGCACTATGTTATGGCACACCACGTACTGACAGACAACACCTTGTTCTGGACGTATCATATTATGGCACATCATATTCCGACGCATTATGTTATGGCACAACGCGTTCTGACACATAACACCTTGTTCTGGACATATCAAGTTATGGCATACCATATTCCGATGCACTATGTTATGGTACACCACGTTCTGTCGCACAATCTTATGGCACGCCAAGTCAGCAAAATATTCAAGCACACCATGTTCTGGACATATCATGTTATGGCACACCATATTCCGACGCAGTATGTTACGGCACACCATATTCTTACACAAAACACCTGGTTTCGGACATATCATGTTATGGCACACCATATTCTGACGCACAATCTTATGGCACACCAAGTCACACCTTGTTCTGGACATATCATGTTATGTCACACCATATTCCAACGCATTATGTTATGGCACACCACGTTATGACACACAACACCTTGTTCTGGACATATCATTTTATGACACACCATATTCTGACGCACTGTGTTATGGCACACCACTTACTGACACACAACATCTTGTTCTGGACGTATCATGTTATGGAACATCATATTCCGACGTATTATGTTATGGCACACCATGTTCTGACACACAACACCTTGTTCTTGACATATCAAGTTATGGCACACCATATTCCGATACACTATGTTATGGTATACCATGTTCTGTCGCACAATCTTATGGCACGCCAAGTCAGACAATATTCAAGCACACCTTGTTCTGGACATATCTTGTTATGGCACACCATATTCCGACGCAGTATGTTACGGCACACCACATTCTGACACACAATACCTGGTTTCGGACATATCATGTTATGGTACACCATATTCCAACGCACTATGTTATGGAACACCACGTTCTGACACACAACACTTTGTTTTGGACATATCATTTTATGGCACACCATATTCTGACGCACTGTGTTATGGCACACCACGTTATGACACACAACACCTTGTTCTGGACATATCATGTTATGACACACCATATTCCGACGCATTATTATTTGTCACACCACGTATTGACACACAACACCTTGTTTTGGACATATCATGTTATGACACACCATACTCCGACGCATTATGTTATGGCATACCACGTTCTGACACACAAAACCTTGTTCTTGACATATCAAGTTATGGCACACCATATTCGACACACTATGTTATGGCACACCACGTTTTGTCGCACAATCTTATGGCACGTCAAGTCAGACCATATTCAAGCACACCTTGTTTTGGACATATCATGTTATGGCACACCATATTCCAACACACTATGTTATGGCACACCACGTTCTGACATACAACACCTTGTTTTGGACATATCATGTTATGGCACACCATAGTCCAACACACTATGTTATGGGACACCACGTTCTGACAAAGAACACCTTGTTCTGGACATATCAAGTTATGACACACCATATGCCGACGCACTATGTTACGGAACACCACATTCTGACACACAACACCTTGTTCTTGACATATCAAGTTATGGCACACCATATTCGGACGCACTATGTTATGGCACACCACATTCTGACACAGAACACCTGGTTTTAGACATATCATGTTATGGCACACCACGTTCTGACACACAACACCTTTTTCTGGAAATATCATTTTATGGCACACCATATTCTGACGCACCACGTTCTGACACACCACGTTCTGACACACAACACCTTGTTCTGGATATATCATGTTATGGCTCACCATATTCCGACGCATTATGATATGGCACACCACGTACTGACACTCAATACCTTGTTCTAGAATATCATGTTATGGCACACCATATTCCGACGCATTATGTTATGGCACACCACGTTCTGACACACAACACTTTGTTCTTGACATATTAAGTTATGGCACACCATATTTTGACACACTATGTTATGGCTTTCCACATTCTGTCGCACAATCTTATGACACGCCAATTCAGACCATATTCAAGCACACCTTGTTCTGGACATATCATGTTATGGCACACCGTATTTTGACGCACTATGTTATGGCACACCACGTATTGACACACAACACCTTATTCTGCACATATCATGTTATGGCACACCACATTCCGACGCATTATGTTATGGCACACCACATTCTGACACATAAGACACGGTTTTGGTCATATCATGTTATTGCACACCATATTCTGACGCACTATGATATGACACACGACGTTCTGACACACAAAACCTTGTTCTGGACATATCATTTTATGGCACACCATATTCTGACACACTGTGTTATGGCACAACACGTTCTAACACACAACACCTTGTTCTGGACATATCATGTTATGGCACACCATATTCCTACGCATTATGATATGGCACACCACGTACTGACACACAACACTTTTTTCTTGACATATCATGTTATGGCAACCATATTCCGACGCACTATGTTATGGCACACCACGTTCTGACACACAACACCTTGTTCTTGACATATCAAGTTATGACACACCATATTCCGACGCACTATGTTACGGCACACCACATTCTGACACACAACACCTTGTTCTTGAAATATCAAGTTATGACACACCAAATTCTGACGCACTATGTTATGGCACACCATATTCTGACACAAAACACCTGGTTTTAGACATATCATGTTATGGCACACCATGTTCTGACACACAACACCTTTTTCTGGACATATCATTTTATGGCACACCATATTCTGACGCACCACGTTCTGACACACCACGTTCTGACACACAACACCTTGTTCTGGATATATCATGTTATGGAACACCATATTCCGACGCATTATGATATGGCACACCACGTACTGACACTCAATACCTTGTTCTAGAATATCATGTTATGGCACACCATATTCCGACGCATTATGTTATGGCACACCACGTTCTGACACACAACACTTTGTTCTTGACATATTAAGTTATGGCACACCATATTCTGACACACTATTTTATGGATTACCACATTCTGTCGCACAATCTTATGACACGCCAATTCAGACCATATTCAAGCACACCTTGTCCTGGACATATCATGTTATGGCACACCGTATTTTGACGCACTATGTTATGGCACACCACGTATTGACACACAACACCTTATTCTGCACATATCATGTTATGGCGCACCATATTCCGACGCATTATGTTATGGCACACCACATTCTGACACATAACACACGGTTTTGGTCATGTCATGTTATTGCACACCATATTATGACGCACTATGATATGACACACGACGTTATGACACACAACACCTTGTTCTGGACATATCATTTTATGGCACACCATATTCTGACACACTGTGTTATGGCACAACACGTTCTGACACACAACACCTTGTTCTGGACATATCATGTTATGGCACACCATATTCCTACGCATTATGATATGGCACACCACGTACTGACACACAACACCTTGTTCTTGACATATCATGTTATGGCACACCATATTCCGACGCACTATGTTATGGCACACCACGTTCTGACACACAACACCTTGTTCTTGACATATCAAGTTATGACACACCATATTCCGACGCACTATGTTACGGCACACCACATTCTGACACACAACACCTTGTTCTTGAAATATCAAGTTATGACACACCATATTCCGACGCACTATGTTATGTCACACCATATTCTGACACAAAACACCTGGTTTTAGACATATCATGTTATGGCACACCACGTTCTGACACACAACACCTTTTTCTGGACATATCATTTTATGGCACACCATATTCTGACGCACCACGTTCTGACACACCACGTTCTGACACACAACACCTTGTTCTGGATATATCATGTTATGGAACACCATATTCCGACGCATTATGATATGGCACACCACGTACTGACACTCAATACCTTGTTCTAGAATATCATGTTATGGCACACCATATTCCAACGCATTATGTTATGGCACACCACGTTCTGACACACAACACTTTGTTCTTGACATATTAAGTTATGGCACACCATATTCTGACACACTATTTTATGGCTTACCACATTCTGTCGCACAATCTTATGACACGCCAATTCAGACCATATTCAAGCACACCTTGTCCTGGACATATCATGTTATGGCACACCGTATTTTGACGCACTATGTTATGGCACACCACGTATTGACACACAACACCTTATTCTGCACATATCATGTTATGGCGCACCATATTCCGACGCATTATGTTATGGCACACCACATTCTGACACATAACACACGGTTTTGGTCATGTCATGTTATTGCACACCATATTCTGACGCACTATGATATGACACACGACGTTATGACACACAACACCTTGTTCTGGACATATCCTTTTATGGCACACCATATTCTGACACATTGTGTTATGGCACAACACGTTCTGACACACAACACCTTGTTCTGGACATATCATGTTATGGCACACCATATTCCTACGCATTATGATATGGCACACCACGTACTGACACACAACACTTTGTTCTTGACATATCATGTTATGGCACACCATATTCCGACGCACTATGTTATGGAACACCACGTTCTGACACACAACACCTTGTTCTTGACATATCAAGTTATGACACACCATATTCCGACGCACTATGTTACGGCACACCACATTCTGACACACAACACCTTGTTCTTGAAATATCAAGTTATGACACACTAAATTCCGACGCACTATGTTATGGCACACCATATTCTGACACAAAACACCTGGTTTTAGACATATCATGTTATGGCACACCATGTTCTGACACACAACACCTTTTTCTGGACATATCATTTTATGGCACACCATATTCTGACGCACCACGTTCTGACACACAACACCTTGTTCTGGATATATCATGTTATGGAACACCATATTCCGACGCATTATGATAGGGCACACCACGTACTGACACTCAATACCTTGTTCTAGAATATCATGTTATGGCACACCATATTCCGACGCATTATGTTATGGCACACCACGTTCTGACACACAACACTTTGTTCTTGACATATTAAGTTATGGCACACCATATTCTGACACACTATTTTATGGCTTACCACATTCTGTCGCACAATCTTATGACACGCCAATTCAGACCATATTCAAGCACACCTTGTCCTGGACATATCATGTTATGGCACACCGTATTTTGACGCACTATGTTATGGCACACCACGTATTGACACACAACACCTTATTCTGCACATATCATGTTATGGCGCACCATATTCCGACGCATTATGTTATGGCACACCACATTCTGACACATAACACACGGTTTTGGTCATGTCATGTTATTGCACACCATATTCTGACGCACTATGATATGACACACGACGTTATGACACACAACACCTTGTTCTGGACATATCATTTTATGGCACACCATATTCTGACACACTGTGTTATGGCACAACACGTTCTGACACACAACACCTTGTTCTGGACATATCATGTTATGGCACACCATATTCCTACGCATTATGATATGGCACACCACGTACTGACACACAACACTTTGTTCTTGACATATCATGTTATGGCACACCATATTCCGACGCACTATGTTATGGAACACCACGTTCTGACACACAACACCTTGTTCTTGACATATCAAGTTATGACACACCATATTCCGACGCACTATGTTACGGCACACCACATTCTGACACACAACACCTTGTTCTTGAAATATCAAGTTATGACACACCATATTCCGACGCACTATGTTATGTCACACCATATTCTGACACAAAACACCTGGTTTTAGACATATCATGTTATGGCACACCACGTTCTGACACACAACACCTTTTTCTGGACATATCATTTTATGGCACACCATATTCTGACGCACCACGTTCTGACACACCACGTTCTGACACACAACACCTTGTTCTGGATATATCATGTTATGGAACACCATATTCCGACGCATTATGATATGGCACACCACGTACTGACACTCAATACCTTGTTCTAGAATATCATGTTATGGCACACCATATTCCAACGCATTATGTTATGGCACACCACGTTCTGACACACAACACTTTGTTCTTGACATATTAAGTTATGGCACACCATATTCTGACACACTATTTTATGGCTTACCACATTCTGTCGCACAATCTTATGACACGCCAATTCAGACCATATTCAAGCACACCTTGTCCTGGACATATCATGTTATGGCACACCGTATTTTGACGCACTATGTTATGGCACACCACGTATTGACACACAACACCTTATTCTGCACATATCATGTTATGGCGCACCATATTCCGACGCATTATGTTATGGCACACCACATTCTGACACATAACACACGGTTTTGGTCATGTCATGTTATTGCACACCATATTCTGACGCACTATGATATGACACACGACGTTATGACACACAACACCTTGTTCTGGACATATCCTTTTATGGCACACCATATTCTGACACATTGTGTTATGGCACAACACGTTCTGACACACAACACCTTGTTCTGGACATATCATGTTATGGCACACCATATTCCTACGCATTATGATATGGCACACCACGTACTGACACACAACACTTTGTTCTTGACATATCATGTTATGGCACACCATATTCCGACGCACTATGTTATGGAACACCACGTTCTGACACACAACACCTTGTTCTTGACATATCAAGTTATGACACACCATATTCCGACGCACTATGTTACGGCACACCACATTCTGACACACAACACCTTGTTCTTGAAATATCAAGTTATGACACACTAAATTCCGACGCACTATGTTATGGCACACCATATTCTGACACAAAACACCTGGTTTTAGACATATCATGTTATGGCACACCATGTTCTGACACACAACACCTTTTCTGGACATATCATTTTATGGCACACCATATTCTGACGCACCACGTTCTGACACACAACACCTTGTTCTGGATATATCATGTTATGGAACACCATATTCCGACGCATTATGATAGGGCACACCACGTACTGACACTCAATACCTTGTTCTAGAATATCATGTTATGGCACACCATATTCCGACGCATTATGTTAGGCACACCACGTTCTGACACCAACACTTTGTTCTTGACATATTAAGTTATGGCACACCATATTCTGACACACTATTTTATGGCTTACCACATTCTGTCGCACAATCTTATGACACGCCAATTCAGACCATATTCAAGCACACCTTGTCCTGGACATATCATGTTATGGCACACCGTATTTTGACGCACTATGTTATGGCACACCACGTATTGACACACAAACACCTTATTCTGCACATATCATGTTATGGCGCACCATATTCCGACGCATTATGTTATGGCACACCACATTCTGACACATAACACACGGTTTTGGTCATGTCATGTTATTGCACACCATATTCTGACGCACTATGATATGACACACGACGTTATGACACACAACACCTTGTTCTGGACATATCATTTTATGGCACACCATATTCTGACACACTGTGTTATGGCACAACACTTCTGACACACAACACCTTGTTCTGGACATATCATGTTATGGCACACCATATTCCTACGCATTATGATATGGCACACCACGTACACACACAACACTTTGTTCTTGACATATCATGTTATGGCACACCATATTCCGACGCACTATGTTATGGACACCACGTTCTGACACACACACCTTGTTCTTGACATATCAAGTTATGAACACCATATTCCGACGCACTATGTTACGGCACACCACATTCTGACACACAACACCTTGTTCTTGAAATATCAAGTTATGACACACCATATTCCGACGCACTATGTTATGTCACACCATATTCTGACACAAAACACCTGGTTTTAGACATATCATGTTATGGCACACCACGTTCTGACATACAACACCTTTTTCTGGACATGTCATTTTATGGCACAACATATTCTGGCGCACTGTGTTATGGCACACCACGTTCTGACACACAATACCTTATTCTGGATATATCATGTTATGGCACACCATATTCCGACGCATTATGATATGGCACACCACGTACTGACACACAACACCTTGTTCTAGACATATCATGTTATGGCACACCTTATTCCGACGCATTATGTAATGGCACACCACTTTCTGACACACAAGACCTTGTTCTTGACATATCAAGTTATGGCACACCATATTCCGACGCACTATGTTATGGCACACCAAGTCTTATCACACAATCTTATGGCACGCCAAGTCAGACCATATTCAAGCACACCTTGTCCTGGACATATCATTTTATGGAACACCATATTCTAATACACTATGTTATTGAACACCACGTTCTGACATACAACACCTTGTTCTGGACATATCATTTTATGGCACACCATATTCTGACGCACTGTGTTATAGCACACCACTTTCTGACACAGAACACCTTGTTTTGGACATATCATGTTATGACACACCATATTTCGACGCATTATGTTACGGTACACCACGTTATGACACATAAAACCTTGTTCTTGACATGTCAAGCTATGTCACACCATATTCCGACGCACTATTTTATGGCATACCACGTTCTGTTGCACAATCTTTTGGCACGCCAAGTCAGACCATATTCAAGCACACCTTGTTCTGGAATATCATGTTATGGCACACCATATTCTGACGCACTATGTTATGGCACACCACGTACTGACAGACAACACCTTGTTCTGCACGTATCATGTTATAGCACATCATATTCCGATGCATTATGTTATGGCACACCGCGTTCTGACACACAACACCTTGTTCTGGACATATCAAGTTATGGCATACCATATTCCGATGCACTATGTTATGGTACACCACGTTCTGTCGCACAATCTTATGGCACGCCAAGTCAGCAAAATATTCAAGCACACCTTGTTCTGGACATATTATGTTATGGCACACCATATTCCGACGCAGTATGTTACGGCACACCATATTCTGACACACAACACCTGGTTTCGGACATATCATGTTATGGCACACCATATTCTGACGCACAATCTTATGGCACACCAAGTCACACCTTGTTCTGGACATATCATGTTATGTCACACCATATTCCAATGCATTATGTTATGGCACACCACGTTATGACACACAACACCTTGTTCTGGACATATCATTTTATGAAACCATATTCTGACGCACTGTGTTATGGCACACCACTTACTGACACACAACATCTTGTTCTGGACGTATCATGTTATGGAACATCATATTCCGACGCATTATGTTATGGCACACCATGTTCTGACACACAACACCTTGTTCTTGACATATCAAGTTATGGCACACCATATTCCGATACACTATGTTATGGTACACCACGTTCTGTCGCACAATCTTATGGCACGCCAAGTCAGACAATATTGAAGCACACCTTGTTCTGGACATATCTTGTTATGGCACACCATATTCCGACGCAGTATGTTACGGCACACCACATTCTGACACACAACACCTGGTTTCAGACATACCATGTTATGGTACACCATATTCCAACGCACTATGTTATGGAACACCACGTTCTGACACACAACACTTTGTTTTGGACATATCATTTTATGGCACACCATATTCTGAAGCACTGTGTTATGGCACACCGCGTTATGACACACAACACCTTGTTCTGGACATATCATGTTATGACACACCATATTCCGACGCATTATTATTTGGCACACCACGTATTAAAACACAACACCTTGTTCTGGACATATCATGTTATGACACACCATATTCCGAAACATTATGTTATGGCATACCACGTTCTGACACACAAAACCTTGTTCTTGACATATCAATTTATGGCACAACATATTCGACGCACTATGTTATGGCACACCACGTTTTGTCGCACAATCTTATGGCACGCCAAGTCAGGCCATATTCAAGCACACCTTGTTTTAGACATATCATGTTATGGAACACCATATTCCAACACACTATGTTATGGCACATCACGTTCTGACATACAACACCTTGTTCTGGACATATCATTTTATGACACACCATATTCTGACGCACTGTGTTATAGGACACCACGTTCTGACACACAACACCTCGTTATGGAAATATCATGTTATGGCACACCATATTCCGACGCATTATGTTATGGCACACCACGTTCTGACACACAACACCTTGTTCTTGACATATCAAGTTATGGTACACCATATTCCGATGCACTATGTTATAGCACACCACAATTTGTCGCACAATATTATGGCACGCCAAGTCAGACCATATTCAAGCACACCTTGTTTTGGACATATCATGTTATGGCACACCATAGTCCAACACACTATGTTATGGCACACCACGTTCTGTCGCACAATATTATGTCACGCCAAGTCACACCATATTCAAGCACACCTTGTTCTGGACATATCATGTTATGGCACACCATATTCCGACGTACTATGTTACGGCACACCACATTTTGACACACAACACCTGGTTTTGGACATATCATATTATGGCACACCATATTATGACGCACAATCTTATGGCACACCAAGTTACACCATATTCAAGCACACCTTGTTCTGGACATATCAAGTTATGGAACACCATATTCCAACGCACTATGTTATGGAAGACCACGTTCTGACAAAAAATACCTTGTTCTGGACATATCATGTTATGGCACACCATATTCCGACGCACTATGTTTTGGCGCACCAAGCCACACCATATTCAAGCACACCTTGTTCTGGAAATATCATGTTATGGCACACCGCATTCTGACGCACTATGTTATGACACACCACGTATTGACACACAACACCTTATTCTTCACATATCATGTTATGGAACACCATATTCCGACGCATTATGTTATGGCACACCACGTTCTGACACACAACACTTTTTTCTTGACATAAAGTGTTATGGCACACCATATTCTGACAAACTATGTTATGGCTTACCACGTTCTGTCGCACAATCTTATGGCTCGCCAATTCAGACCATATTCAAGCATACCTTGTTCTGGACATATCATGTTATGGCACACCGTATTTTGACGCACTATGTTATGGCTCACCACGTATTGACACACAACACCTTATTCTGCACATATCATGTTATGTCACATCATATTCCGACGCATTATGTTATGGCACACCACATCCCGACACACACCACATGGTTTTGGACATATCATGTTATGGCACACCATATTCCAACGCACTATGATATGACAAACCACGTTCTGACACACAACACCTTGTTCTGGACATATCATTTTATGGCACACCATATTCTGACGCACTGTGTTATGGCAAAACACGTTCTGACACACAACACCTTGTTCTAGACATATCATGTTATGACACACCATATTCCTACGCATTATGATATGGCACACCACGTACTGACAGACAACACTTTGTTCTTGATATATCATGTTATGGCACACCACGTTCTGACACACAACACCTTGTTTTGGACATATCATTTTATGGCACACCATATTCTGACGCACTGTGTTATAGGACACCACGTTATGACACACAACACCTCGTTCTGGACATATCATGTTATGGCACACAATATTCCGACGCATTATGTTATGTCACACCACATTCTGACACACAACACCTTGTTTTGGACATATCAAGTTATGACACACCATATTCCGACGCACTATGTTATGGCACACCACGTTCTGTCGCACAATCTTATGTCACACCAAGTCACACCATATTCAAGCACACCTTGTTCTAGACATATCATGTTATGGCACACCATATTCCGACGTACTATGTTACGGCACACCACATTCTGACACACAACACCTAGTTTTGGACATATCATGTTATGGCACACCAAATTACGACGCATTATGTTATGTCACACCACCTTATGACACACAACACCTTGTCCTGGACATATCAAGTTATGGCACACCATATTCCGACGCACTATGTTATGGCACACCACGTTCTGTCGCACAATCTTATGTCACGCCAAGTCACACCATATTCAAGCACACCTTGTTCTGGACATATCATGTTATGGCACACCATATTCCGACGTACTATGTTACGGCACACCACATTTTGACACACAACACCTGGTTTTGGAAATATCATATTATGGCACACCATATTCTGACGCACAATCTTATGGCACACCAAGTCACACCATATTCAAGCACACCTTGTTCTTGACATATCAAGTTATGGAACACCATATTCCAACGCACTATGTTATGGAAGACCACGTTCTGACACAAAATACCTTATTCTGGACATATCATGTTATGGCACACCATATTCCGACGCACTATGTTTTGGCGCACCAAGCCACACCATATTCAAGCACACCTTGTTTTGGACATATCATGTTATGGCACACCGCATTCTGACGCACTATGTTATGACACACCACGTATTGACACACAACACCTTATTCTTCACATATCATGTTATGGCACACCATATTCCGACGCATTATGTTATGGCACACCACGTTCTGACACACAACACTTTGTTCTTGACATATCAAGTTATAGCACACCATATTCTGACAAACTATGTTATGGCTTACCACGTTCTGTCGCACAATCTTATGGCTCGCCAATTCAGACCATATTCAAGCATACCTTGTTCTGTACAAATCATGTTATGGCACACCGTATTTTGACGCACTATGTTATGGCTCACCACGTATTGACACACAACACCTTATTCTGCACATATCATGTTATGTCACATCATATTCCGACGCATTATGTTATGGCACACAACATTCTGACACACACCACATGGTTTTGGACATATCATGTTATGGCACACCATATTCCAACGCACTATGATATGACAAACCACGTTCTGACACACAACACCTTGTTCTGGACATATCATTTTATGGCACACCATATTCTGAAGCACTGTATCATGTTATGGCACACCATATTCCTACGCATTATGATATGGCACACCACGTACTGACAGAAAACACTTTGTTCTTGACATATCATGTTATGGCACACCATATTCCGACGCACTATGTTATGGCACACCACTTTCTGACACACAACATCTTGTTCTTGACATATCAAGTTATGGCACACCATATTCCGACGCACTATGTTATGGCACACCAAGTTTTATCACACAATCTTATGGCACGCCAAATCAGACTATATTCAAGCACACCTTGTCCTAGACATATCATTTTATGGCACACCATATTCTAATACACTATGTTATATCACACCACGTTCTGAAACACAACACCTTGTTCTGGACATATCATTTTATGGCACACCATATTCTAACGCAATATGTTATAGCACACCACGTTCTGACACAAAACACCTTGTTTTGGACATATCATGTTATGATACACCATATTCCGACGCATTATGTTACGGTACACCACGTTCTGACACACAAAACCTTGTTCTTGACATGTCAAGCTATGTCACACCATATTCTGACGCACTATTTTATGGCATACCACGTTCTGTCGCACAATATTTTGGCACGCCAAGTCAGACCATATTCAAGCACACCTTGTTCTGGAATATCATGTTATGGCACACCATATTCTGACGCACTATGTTATGGCACACCACGTACTGACACACAACACCTTGTTCTGGACGTATCATATTATGGCACATCATATTCCGACACATTATGTTATGGCACACCGCGTTCTGACACACAACACCTTGTTTTGGATATATCAAGTTATGGCATACCATATTCCGATGCACTATGTAATGGTACACCACGTTCTGTCGCACAATCTTATGGCACGCCAAGTCAGACAATATTCAAGCACACCTTGTTCTGGACATATCATGTTATGGCACACCATATTCCGACGCAGTATGTTACGGCACACCATATTATGACACACAACACCTGGTTTCGGACATATCATGTTATGGCACACCATATTCTGACGCACAATCTTATGGCACACCAAGTCACACCTTGTTCTGGACATATCATGTTATGGCACACCATATTCCAACGCATTATGTTATGGCACACCACGTTATGACACGCAACACCTTGTTATGGACATATCATTTTATGACACACCATATTCTGACGCACTGTGTTATGGCACACCACTTACTGACACACAACACCTTGTTCTGGACGTATCATGTTATGGAACATCATATTCCGACGCATTATGTTATGGCACACCATGTTCTGACACACAACACCTTGTTCTTGACATATCAAGTTATGGCACACCATATTCCGATACACTATGTTATGGTACACCACGTTCTGTCGCACAATCTTATGGCACGCCAAGTCAGACAATATTCAAGCACACCTTGTTCTGGACATATCTTGTTATGGCACACCATATTCCGACGAAGTATGTTACGGCACACCACATTCTGACACACAACACATGGTTTCGGACATATCATGTTATGGCACACCATATTCTGACGCGCAATCTTATGGCACACCAAGTCACACCTTTTTCTGGACATATCATGTTATGGCACACCATATTCCGACGCACTATGTTACGACACACCACATTCTGACACACAACACCTGGTTTTGGATATATCATGTTATGGCACACTATATTCCAACGCACTATATTATGGCACACCACGTTCTGACACACAACACCTTGTTCTGGACATATCATTTTGTGGCACACCATATTCTGACGCACTGTGTTATGGCACACCACGTTCTAACACACAACACCTTGTTTTGGATATATCATGTTATGGCACACCATATTCCGATGCACTATGATATGGCACACCACGTACTGACACACAACACCTTATCCTGGACATATCATGTTATGGCACACCTTATTCCGATGCATTATGTTATGGCACACCACGTTCTTACACACAACACCTTGTTCTTGACATATCAAGTTATGGCACACCATATTCCGACGCACTATGTTATGGCACACCACGTTTTATCGCACCATATTATGGCACGCCAAATCAGACCACATTCAAGCACACCTTGTTCTAGACATATCATGTTATGGCACACTACGTACTGACACACAACACCTTGTTCTGGACGTATCATGTTATGACACATCATATTCCGACGCATTATGTTATGGCACACCACGTTCTGACCCACTCAACACCTTGTTCTGGACATATCAAGTTATGGTACACCATATTCCGATGCACTATGTTATGGTACACCACGTTCTGTCGCACAATCTTATGGCACGCCAATTAAGACAATATTCAAGCACACCTTGTTCTGGACATATCATGTTATGGCACACCATATTCCGACGTACTATGTTATGGCACACCATGTTCTGACACACAACACCTTGTTCTGGACATATCAAGTTATGGCACACCATATTCCGATGCACTATGTTATGTTACACCACGTTCTGTCGCACAATCTTAAGGTACGCCAAGTCAGATAATTTTCAAGCAAACCCTGTTCTGGACATATCATGTTATGGCACACCATATTTCGACGCACTATGTTACGGCACACCACATTCTGACAAACCATACCTGTTTTTGGACATATCATGTTATGGCACACCATATTCCAACGCACTATGTTATGGCACACCACGTTCTGACCCACAACACCTTGTTCTGTACATATCATTTTATGGCACACCATATTCTGACGCACTGTGTTATGGAACAACACGTTCTGACACACAACACGTTGTTCTGGACATATCATGTTATGGCACACCATATTCTGACGCATTATAATATGGCACACCTCGTACTGATACACAACACTTTGTTCTTGACATTTCATGTTATGGCACACCAAATTCCGACGCATTATGATATAGCACACCACGTACTGACACACAACACCTTGTTCTGGACATATCATGTTATGGCACACCATATTCCGACGCATTACGTTATGGCACACCATATTCTGACACACAACACCTTGTTCTTGACATATCAAGTTATGACACACCATATTTCGACGTACTATGTTATGGCACACCACGTTTTGTCGCACAATCTTATGGCACGGAAAGTCAGACTATACTCAAGCACACCTTGTTCTGGACATATCAGGTTATGGCACACCATATTCCGACGCACTATGTTACGGCACACCATATTCTGACACACACAACACCTGGTTTTGGACATATCATGTTATGGCTCACTATATTCCAACGCACCATGTTCTGACACACCGCGTTCTGACACACAACACCTTGTTATGGACATATCATTTTATGGCACACCATATTCTGACGCACTGTGTTATGGCACAACACGTTCTGACACACAATACCTTGTTCTGGACATATCATGTTATGGCACACCATATTCCGACGCATTATGATATGGCACACCACGTACTGACACAGAACACTTTGTTCTTGACATATCCTGTTATGGCACACCATATTCCGACGCATTATGATATAGCACACCACGTACTGACACACAACACCTTGTTCTGGACATATCATGTTATGGCACACCATATTCCGACGCATTATGTTATCACACACCACATTCTGACACACAACACCTTGTTCTTCACATATCAAGTTATGACACACCATATTTCGACGTACTATGTAATGGCACACCACGTTTTGTCGCACAATCTTATGGAACGGAAAGTCAGACCATACTCAAGCACACCTTGTTCTGGACATATCAGGTTATGGCACACCATATTCCGACGCACTATGTTATGGCACACCACGTTCTGACCC
This sequence comes from Papaver somniferum, assembly GCF_003573695.1. NCBI lineage: Eukaryota > Viridiplantae > Streptophyta > Magnoliopsida > Ranunculales > Papaveraceae > Papaver > Papaver somniferum. The sequence continues at coordinate 105,252,843 of NC_039367.1, read as the reverse complement.
ACAACACCTTGTTCTGTACATATCATTTTATGGCACACCATATTCTGACGCACTGTGTTATGGAACAACACGTTCTGACACACAACACGTTGTTCTGGACATATCATGTTATGGCACACCATATTCTGACGCATTATAATATGGCACACCTCGTACTGATTTACAACACTTTGTTCTTGACATTTCATGTTATGGCACACCAAATTCCGACGCATTATGATATAGCACACCACGTACTGACACACAACACCTTGTTCTGGACATATCATGTTATGGCACACCATATTCCGACGCATTACGTTATGGCACACCATATTCTGACACACAACACCTTGTTCTTGACATATCAAGTTATGACACACCATATTTCGACGTATTATGTTATGGCACACCACGTTTTGTCGCACAATCTTATGGCACGGAAAGTCAGACTATACTCAAGCACACCTTGTTCTGGACATATCAGGTTATGGCACACCATATTCCGAAGCACTATGTTACGGCACACCACATTCTGACACACACAACACCTGGTTTTGGACATATCATGTTATGGCTCACTATATTCCAACGCACCACGTTCTGACACACCACGTTCTGACACACAACACCTTGTTATGGACATATCATTTTATGGCACACCATATTCTGACGCATTGTGTTATGGCACAACACGTTCTGACACACAATACCTTGTTCTGGACATATCATGTTATGGCACACCATATTCCGACGCATTATGATATGGCACACCACGTACTGACACAGAACACTTTGTTCTTGACATATCATGTTATGGCACACCATATTCCGACGCATTATGATATAGCACACCACGTACTGACACACAACACCTTGTTCTGGACATATCATGTTATGGCACACCATATTCCGACGCATTATGTTATCACACACCACATTCTGACACACAACACCTTGTTCTTCACATATCAAGTTATGACACACCATATTTCGACGTACTATGTAATGGCACACCACATTTTGTCGCACAATCTTATGGAACGGAAAGTCAGACCATACTCAAGCACACCTTGTTCTGGACATATCAGGTTATGGCACACCATATTCCGACGCACTATGTTACCGCACACCACATTCTGACACACAACACCTGGTTTTGGACATATCATGTTATGGCACACTATATTCCAACGCACTATGTTATGACACACCACGTTCTGATACACAACACCTTGTTCTGGACATATATTTTTATGGCACACCATATTCCGACGCATTATGATATGGCACACCACGTACTGACACACAACACCTTATTCTGGACATGTCATGTTATGGCACACCTTATTCCGACGCATTATGTTATGGCAAACCACGTTCTGACACACAACACCTTGTTCTTGACATATCAAGTTATGGCACACCATATTCTGACGCACTATGTTATGGCACACCAAGTTTTATCGCACAATCTTATGTCACGCCAAGTCAGACCATATTCAAGCACACCTTGTCCTGGACATATCATTTTATGGCACACCATATTCGAACATACTATGTTATGGCACACCACGTTCTGACACACAACACCTTGTTCTGGACATATCATTTTATGGCACACCATATTCTGACGCACTGTGTTATATCACGCCACGTTCTGACACACAACACCTTGTTTTGGACATATCATGTTATGACACACCATATTCCGACGCATTATGTTATGGCACACCACGTTCTGACACACAAAACCTTGTTCTTGATATATCAAGCTATGTCACACCATATTCCGACGCACTATTTTATGGCATACCACGTTTTGTCGCACAATCTTATGGCACGCCAAGTCAGACCATATTCAGGCACAGATTGTTCTGGACATATCATGTTATGGCACACCATATTCTGACGCACTATGTTATGGCACACCACTTACTGACACACAACACCTTGTTCTGGACGTATCATGTTATGGCACATCATATTCCGACGCATTATGTTATGGCACACCACGTTTTGACACACAACACCTTGTTCTGAACATATCAAGTTATGGCACACCATATTCCGATGCAATATGTTATGGTACACCACGTTCTGTTGCACAATCTTATGGCACGCCAAGTGAGATAATATTCAAGCACACCTTGTTCTGGACATATCATGTTATGGCACACCATATTACGACGCAGTATTTTACGACACACCTCATTTTGACATAGAACACCTGGTTTCGGACATATTATGTTATAGAACACCATATTCTGACGCACAATCCTATGGCACACCAAGTCAAACCTTGTTCTGTACATATCATGTTATGGCACTCCATATTCCAGCGCACTATGTTATGGCACACCACGTTCTGACACACAACACCTTGTTCGGGACATATCATTTTACGGCACACCATATTCTGACGCACTGTGTTATGGCACACCACGTTCTGACACACAACACCTTGTTCTGGACGTATCGTGTTATGGCATATCATATTCCGTCGCATTATGTTATGGCACACCACGTTCTGACACACAACACCTTGTTCTGGACATATCAAGTTATGGCACACCATATTCCGATGCATTATGTTATGGTATACCACGTTCTGTCACACAATCTTATGGCACGCAAAGTCATATAATATTCAAGCACACCTTGTTCTGGACATATCATGTTATGGCACACCATATTCCGATGCACTATGTTATGGCACACCACTTACTGACACACAACACCTGGTTTCGGACATATCATGTTATGGCACACCATATTCTGACGCACAATCTTATGGCACACAAAGTCACACATTGTTCTGGACATATCATGTTATGGCACACCATATTCCGACGCACTATGTTACGACACACCACATTCTGACACACAACACCTGGTTTTGGACATATCATGTTATGGCACACTATATTCCAACGCACTATGTTATCGCACACCACGTTATGACACACAACACCTTGTTCTGGACATATCATTTTATGGCACACCATATTCTGACGCACTGTATTATGGCACACCATATTCCGACTCATTATGAAATGGCACACCACGTACTGACACACAACACCTTGTTCTGGACATATCATGTTATAGCACACCTTATTCCGACGCATTATGTTATGGCACACCACGTTCTGACACACAACACCTTGTTCTTGACATATCAAGTTACGACACACCATATTCCGACGCACTATGTTATGGCAATCCAAGTTTTATCGCACAATCTTATGGCTCGTCAAGTCAGACCATATTCAAGCACACCTTGTCGTGGACATATCATTTTATGGCACACCATATTCCAACACACTATGTTATGGCACACCATGTTCTGATACACAACACCTTGTTATGCACATATCATTTTATGGAACACCATATTTATGGAACACCACGTTCTGACACACAACATCTTGTTCTGGACGTATCATGTTATGGAACATCATATTCCGACGCATTATGTTATGGCACACCCTTTCTGAAACACAACACCTTGTTCTGGACGTATCATGTTATGGCACATCATATTCCGACGAATTATGTTATGGCACACCATGTTCTGACACACAACACCTTGTTCTGGACATATCAAGTTATGACACACCATATTCCGATGCACTATGTTATGGTACACCACGTTCTGTCGCACAATCTTATGGCACGACAAGTCAGACAATCTTCAAGCACACCTTGTTCTGGACATATCTTGTTATGGCACACCATATTCCGACGCAGTATGTTACGGCACACCACATTCTGATACACAACACCTGGTTTCAGACATATCATGCTATGGCACACCATATTCTGACTCACAATCTTATGGCACACCAAGTCACACCTTGTTCTGGACATATCATGTTATGGCACACCATATTGCGACGCACTATGTTACGACACACCACATTCTGACATACAACACCTGGTTTTGGACATATCATGTTATGACACACTATATTCCAACGCACTATGTTATGGCACACCACGTTCTGACACACAACACCTTGTTCTGGACATATCATTTTATGGCACACCATATATTCTGACGCACTGTGTTATGGCACACCACGTTCTGACACACAATACCTTGTTCTGGACATATCATGTGATGGCACACCATATTCCGACGCATTATGATATGGCACACCACGTACTGACACACAACACCTTGTTCTGGACATATCATGTTATGGCACACCTTATTCCGACGCACTGTGTTATGGCACACCACGTTCTGACACACAACACCTTGTTCTTGACATATCAAGTTATGGCACACCATATTCCGACGCACTATGTTATGGCGCACCACGTTTTATCGCACAATATTATGGAACGCCAAGTCAGACCATATTCAAGCACAGCTTGTCCTGGACATATCATTTTATGACACACCATATTCCAACACACTATGTTTTGGCACACCACGTTCTGACACACAACACCTTGTTCTGGACATATCATGTTATGGCACACCATATTCTGACGCACTATGTTATGGAACACCACGTACTGACACACAACACCTTGTTCTGGACGTATCATGTTATGGCACATCATATTCCGACGCATTATGTTATGGCACACCAAGTTCTTACACACAACACCTTGTTATGGACATATCAAGTTATGACACACCATATTCCGATGCACTATGTTATGGTACATCACGTTCTGTCGCACAATCTTATGGAACGCCAAGTCAGACAATATTCAAGCACACCTTGTTCTGGACATATCATGTTATGGCACACCATATTCCGACGCAGTATGTTATGACACACCACATTCTGACACACAACACCTGGTTTCGGACATATCATGTTATGGAACACCATATTCTGACGCACAATCTTATGGCACACGAAGTCACACCTTGTTCTGTACATATCATGTTATGGCACACCATATTCCAACGCACTGTTTTATGGCACACCCCGTTCTGACACACAACACCTTGTTCTGGATATATCATTTTATGGCACACCATATTCTGACGGGACTGCGTTATGGCACACCACGTTCTGAAACACAACACCTTGTTCTGGACGTATCGTGTTATGACACATCATATTCCGACGCATTATGTTATGGAATACCACGTTCTGACACACAAAACCTTGTTCTGGACATATCAAATTATGGCACACCATATTCCGATGCACTATGTTATGGTACACCACGTTCTGTCGCACAATCTTATGGCTCGCCAAGTCAGACAATATTAAAGCACACCTTGTTCTGGACATATCTTGTTATGGAACACCATATTCCGACGCAGTATGTTACGACACACCACATTGTGACACACAACACCTGGTTTCAGACATATCATGCTATGGCACACCATATTCTGACGCACAATCTTATAGCACACCAAGTCACACCTTGTTCTGGACATATCATGTTTTGGCACACCATATTCCGACGCATTATGTTACGACACACCACATTCTGACACACAACACCTGGATTTGGACATATCATGTTATGGCACACTATATTCCAACGCACTATGTTATGGCACACCACGTTCTGATACACAAAACCTTGTTCTGGATATATCATTGTATGTCACACCATATATTCTGACGCACTGTGTTATGGCACACCACGTTCTGACACACAACACCTTGTTCTGGATATATCATGTTATGGCACACCATATTCCAACGAATTATGATATGGCACACCACGTACTGACACACAACACCTTGTTCTGGACATATCATGTTATGGCACACCTTGTTCCGACGCACTGTGTTATGGCACACCCCGTTCTGACACACAACACCTTGTTCTTGACATATCAAGTTATGGCACACCATATTCCGACGCACTATGTTATGGCACACCACGTTTTATCGCACAATATTATGGCACGCCACGTCAGACCATATTCAAGCACACCTTGTCCTGGACATATCATTTTATAACACACCATATTCCAACACACTATGTTATGGCACACCACGTTCTGACACACAACACCTTGTTCTTGACATATCATGTTATGCACACCATATTCTGACTCACCGTGTTATGGCACACCACGTTCTGACACACAACACCTTGTTCTTGACATATCAAGTTATGACACACCATATTCCGATGCACTATGTTATGGTACATCACGTTCTGTCGCACAATCTTATGGAACGCCAAGTCAGACAATATTCAAGCACACCTTGTTCTGGACATATCATGTTATGGCACACCATATTCCGACGCAGTATGTTACGACACACCACATTCTGACACACAACACCTGGTTTCGGACATATCATGGTATGGAACACCATATTATGACGCACAATCTTATGGCACACGAAGTCACACCTTGTTCTGTACATATCATGTTATGGCACACCATATTCCAACGCACTGTTTTATGGCACACCCCGTTCTGACACACAACACCTTGTTCTGGATATATCATTTTATGGCACACCATATTCTGACGCACTGCGTTATGGCACACCACGTTCTGAAACACAACACCTTGTTCTGGACGTATCATGTTATGACACATCATATTCCGACGCATTATGTTATGGAATACCACGTTCTGACACACAACACCTTGTTCTGGACATATCAAATTATGGCACACCATATTCCGATGCACTATGTTATGGTACACCACGTTCTGTCGCACAATCTTATGGCTCGCCAAGTCAGACAATATTAAAGCACACCTTGTTCTGGACATATCTTGTTATGGAACACCATATTCCGACGCAGTATGTTACGACACACCACATTCTGACACACAACACCTGGTTTCAGACATATCATGCTATGGCACACCATATTCTGACGCACAATCTTATGGCGCACCAAGTCACACCTTGTTCTGGACATATCATGTTATGGCACACCATATTCCGACGCACTATGTTACGATACACCACATTCTGACACACAACACCTGGATTTGGACATATCATGTTATGGCACACTATATTCCAACGCACTATGTTATGGCACACCATGTTCTGATACACAAAACCTTGTTCTGGATATATCATTGTATGGCACACCATATATTCTGACGCACTGTGTTATGGCACACCACGTTCTGACACACAACACCTTGTTCTGGATATATCATGTTATGGCACACCATATTCCAACACATTATGATATGGCACACCACGTACTGACACACAACACCTTGTACTGGACATATCATGTTATGGCACACCTTGTTCCGACGCACTGTGTTATGGCACACCCCGTTCTGACACACAACACCTTGTTCTTGACATATAAAGTTATGGCACACCATATTCCGACGCACTATGTTATGGCACACCACGTTTTATCGCACAATATTATGGCACGCCAAGTCAGACCATATTCAAGCACACCTTGTCCTGGACATATCATTTTATAACACACCATATTCCAACACACTATGTTATGGCACACCACGTTCTGACACACAACACCTTGTTCTTGACATATCATGTTATGGCACACCATATTCTGACGCACTGTGTTATGGCACACCACGTTCTGACACACAACACCTTGTTCTTGACATATCAAGTTATGGCACACCATATTCCGACGCACTATGTTATGGCACACCACGTTTTATCGCACAATATTATGGCACGCCAAGTCAGACCATATTCAAGCACACCTTGTCCTGGACATATCATTTTATGACACACCATATTCCAACACACTATGTTATGGCACCACGTTCTGGCACACAACACCTTGTTCTGGACATATCATTTTATGGCACACCTTATTCTGACGCACTGTATTATAGCACACCACGTTCTGACACACAACACCTTGTTTTGGACATATCATGTTATGACACACCATATTCCGACGCATTATGTTATGGCACACCACGTTCTGACACACAACACCTTGTTCTTGACATATCAAGCTATGTCACACCATATTCCGACGCATTATTTTATAGTATACCACGTTCTGTCGCACAATCTTATGGCACGCCAAGTCAGACCATATTCAAGCACACCTTGTTCGGGACATATCATGTTATGGCACACCATATTCTGATGCATTATGTTATGGCACACCACGTACTGACACACAACATCTTGTTCTGGACGTATCATGTTATGGCACGTCATATTCCGACGCATTATGTTATGGCACCCCACGTTATGACACACAACACTTTGTTCTGGACATATCAGGTTATGGCACACCATATTCCGATGCACTATGTTATGACACACCACGTTCTGTCGCACAATCTTATGGCACGCCAAGTCAGACAATATTCAAGCACACCTTGTTCTGGACATATCATGTTATGGCACACCATATTCCGACGTATTATGTTATGGCACACCATATTCCGATGCATTATGTTATGGCACCCCACGTTATGACACACAACACCTTGTTCTGTACATATCATTTTATGGCATACCATTTTTTGACGCATTGTGTTATGGCACACGACGTTCTGACACACAAAACCTTGTTCTGGACTATCATGTTATGGCACATCATATTCCTACGCTTTATGTTATGGCACACCACGTTCTGACACACAACACCTTGTTCTGTACATATCAAGTTATGGCACACCATATTCCGATGCACTATGTTATGGTATACCACGTTCTGTCGCACAATCTTATGGCACGCCAAGTTAGACAATATTAAAGCACACCTTGTTCTGGACGTATCTTGTTATGGCACACCATATTCCGACGCAGTATGTTACGACACACCACATTCTGACACACAACACCTGGTTTCGGACATATCATGTTATGGCACACCAAGTCGCACATTGTTCTGGACATATCATGTTATGGCACACCATATTACAACGCACTATGTTATGGCACAACATGTTCTGACACACAACACCTTGTTCTGGACATATCATTTTATGGCACACCATATTCTGACGCACTGTGTTATGACACACCACGTTCTGACACAGAACACCTTGTTCTGGACATATCATGTTATGGATGACCATATTCCGACGCATTATGTTATGGCACACCACGTTCTGACACACAACACCTTGTTCTAGACATATCAAGTTAGGGCACACTATATTCCGACGCACTATGTTATGCCACACCACGTTCTGTCGCACAATATTAAGGCACGCCAAGTCAAACCATATTCAAGCGCACCCTTTTCTGGACATATCATTTTATGGCACAACATATTCCGATGCAGTATGTTACGACACACCACATTCTGACACACAACACCTGGTTTTGGACATATCATGTTATGTCACATCATATTCCAACGCACTATGTTATGGCACACCATGTTCTGACACACAACACCTTGTTCTGTACATATCATGTTATGGCACACCATATTTCGACGCACTATGTTATGGCACACCAAGCCACACCATAGTCAAGCACACATTGTTCTGTACATATCAAGTTATGGCACAACATATTCTGACGCACTATGTTATAGCACACCACGTACTGACACATAACACCTAGTTCTGGACATATCATTTTATGGTACACCATATTCCGACACATTATGTTATGGCGCACCACGTTCTGACACACAACACCTTGTTCTTGACATATCAAGTTATGACACACCATATTCCGACGCGCTATGTTATGGCACACCACGTTCTGTCGCACAATCTTATGGCACACCAACTCAGACCATATTCAATCACACCTTCTTCTGGACATATCATGTTATGGCACACCATATTCCGACGCACTATGTTACGGCACACCTCATTCTGACACACAACACCTGGTTTCGGACATATCATGTTATGGCACACCAAGTCGCACATTGTTCTGGACATATCATGTTATGGCACACCATATTACAACACACTATGTTATGGCACAACATGTTCTGACACACAACACCTTGTTCTGGACATATCATTTTATGGCACACCATATTCTGACGCACTGTGTTATGACACACCACGTTCTGACACAGAACACCTTGTTCTGGACATATCATATTATGGCACACCATATTCCGAAGCACAATGTTATGGCACACACGTTTTGACATACAACACCTTGTTTTGGACATATAAAGTTATGGTACACCATATTTCGACGCACTATGTTATGGAACACCACAATCTGTCGCACAATATTTTGGCACGCCAAGTCACGCCATATTCAAGCACACCTTGTTCTGGACATACCATGTTATGGCACACTATATTCCGACGCACTATGTTATGGCACACCACGTTCTGTCGCACAATCTTATGACACGCCAAGTCAGACCATATTCAAGCACACCCTTTTCTGGACATATCATGTTATGGCACACCATATTCCGATGCACTATGTTACGGAAAACCACATTCTGACACACAACACCTGGTTTTGGACATATCATGTTATGTCACATCATATTCCAACGCACTATGTTATGGCACACCACGTTCTGACACACAACACCACGTTCTGGACATATCATGTTATGGCACACCATATTCCGACGCACTATGTTATGGCACACCAAGCCACACCATATTCAAGAACACATTGTTCTGTCATATCATGTTATGGCAAAACATATTTTGGCGCACTATGTAATGGCACACCACGTACTGACACATAACACCTTGTTCTGGACATAGCATGTTATGGCACACCATATTCCGACGCATTATGTTATGGCGCACCACTTTCTGACACACAACACCTTGTTCTTGACATATCAAGTTATGAAACACCATATTCCGACGCGCTATGTTATGGCGCACCACGTTCTGTCGCACAATCCTATGGCACGCGAAGTCAAACCATATTCAAGCACACCTTTTTCTGGACATATCATGTTATGGCATACCATATTCTGACGCAATATGTTACGGCACACCATATTTTGACACACAACACCTGGTTTTGGACATATCATGTTATGGCACACCATATTCTGACGCACAATCTTATGGCACATCAAGTCACACCATATTCAAGAACACCTTGTTCAGGACATATCATGTTATGGCACACCATATTCCAACGCACTATGTTATGACACACCACGTTCTGACACACAACACCATGTTCTGCACATATCATTTTATGGCACACCATATTCTGACGCACTGTGTTATGGCACACCACGTTCTGACACACAACACCTTGTTCTGGACGTATCATGTTATGGCACTTCATATTCCGACGCATTATGTTATGACACACCACGTTCTGACACACAACACCTTGTTCTGGACATATCAAGTTATGGCACACCATATTCAGATGCACTATGTTATGGTACACCACGTTCAGTCGCACAATCTTATGGCACGCCAAGTCAGACAATATTCAAGCACACCTTCTTCTGAACATATATTGTTATGGCACACCATATTACGACGCAGTATGTTATGGCACACCACATTCTGACACACAACACCGGGTTTCAGACATATCATGCTATAGCACACCATATTCTGACGCACAATCATTTGGCACACAAAGTCACACGTTGTTCTGGACATATCATGTTATGGAACACCATATTATGACGCACTATGTTACGACACACCACATTCTGACACACAACACCTGGTTTTGGACATATCATGTTATTGAACACTATATTCCAACGCACTATGTTATGGCACACCACGTACTGACACATAACACCTTGTTCTGGACATATCATGTTATAGCACACCATATTCCGACGCATTATGTTATGGCGCACCACGTTCTGACACGCAACACCTTGTTATTGACATATCAAGATATGGCACACCATATTCCGACGCGCTATGTTATGGCACACCATGTTCTGTCGCACAATCTTATGGCACGCGAAGTCATACCATATTCAAGCACACCTTTTTGTGGACATATCATGTTATGGCATACCATATTCCGACGCACTATGTTACGGCACACCACATTTTGACACACAACACCTGGTTTTGGCCATATCATGTTATGGCACACCATACTCTGACGCACAATCTTATGGAACATCAAGTCACACAATATTACAACACACTTTGTTCTGGACATATCATGTTATCGAACACCGTATTCCAACGCACTATGTTATGTAACACCACGTTCTGACACACAACACCTTGTTCTGGACGTATCATGTTATGGCACATCATATTGTATGTTATGGTACACCACGTTCTGTCGCACAATCTTATGGCACGCCAAGTCAGACAATATTGAAGCACACCTTGTTCTGAACATATCTTGTTATGGAACACCATATTCCGACGCAGTATGTTATGGCACACCACATTCTGACACACAACACCGGGTTTCAGACATATCATGCTATGGCACACCATATTCTGACGCACAATCTTATGGCACACCAAGTCACACCTTGTTCTGGACATATCATGTTATGGCACAACATATTCCGACGCACTGTATTATAGAACACCACGTTCTGACACACAACACCTTGTTTTGGACATATCATGTTATGAAACACCATATTCCGACGCATTATATTATGGCACACCACGTTTTGACACACAACACCTTATTCTTGACATACCAAGCTATGTCACACCATATTTCGACGCACTATTTTATAGTATACCACGTTCTGTCGCACAATCTTATGGCACGCCAAGTCAGACCATATTCAAGCACGCCTTGTTCTCGACATAACATGTTATGGCACACCATATTCTGACGCACTATGTTATGGCACACCACGTACTGACACACAACATCTTGTTCTAGACGTATCATGTTATGGCACATCACATTCCGACGCATTATGTTATGGAACACCACGTTCTGACACACAACACCTTGTTCTGGACATATCAGGTTATGACACACCATATTCCGATGCACTATGTTACGGAACACCACGTTCTGTCGCACAATCTTATGGCACGCCAAGTTAGACAATATTCAAGCACACCTTGTTCTGGACATATCATGTTATGGCACACCATATTCCGACGTATTATGTTATGGCACACCACTTTCTGACACACAACACCTTGTTCTGGACATATCATTTTATGGCACACCATATTCTGACGCATTGTGTTATGGCGCACCACGTTCTGACACAAAAAACCTTGTTCTGGACTATCTTGTTATGGCACATCATATTCCGACGCATTATGTTATGGCACAACACATTCTGACACACAACACCTTGTTCTGGACATATCAAGTTATGACACACCATATTTCGATGCACTATGTTATGGTACACCACGTTCTGTCACAGAATCTTATGGCACGCCAAGTCAGACAATATTCAAGCACACCTTGTTCTGGACATATCTTGTTATGGCACACCATATTCCGACGCAGTATGTTATCGCACACCATATTCTGACACACAACACCTGTTTTCATACATATCATGCTATGGAACACCATATTCTGACGCACAATCTTATGTCACACCAAGTCACACCTTTTTCTGGACATATCACGTTATGGCACACCATATTCAGACGCACTATGTTACGACACACCACATTCTGACACACAACACCTGGTTTTGGACATATCATGTTATGGCACACTATCTTCCAACGCACTATGTTATGGCACATTACGTTCTGACACACAATACCTTGTTCTGGACATATCATTTTATGGCACACCATATATTCTGACGGACTATGTTATGGCACACCACGTTCTGACACACAACACCTTGTTCTGGATATATCATGTTATGGCACACCATGTTCCGACGCACTATGTTATGGCACACCACATTTTATCGCACAGTCTTATGGCACGCCAAGTATGACCATATTCAAGCACACCTTGTCCTGGACATATCATTTTATGGCACACTATATTCCAACACACTATGTTATGGCACAACACGTTCTGACACACAACACCTTGTTCTGGACATATCATTTTATGGCACACCATATACTGACACACTGTATTATAGCACACCACGTTATGCAACACAACACCTTGTTTTGGACATATCATGTTATGACACACCATATTCCGACGCATTATGTTATGGCACACCATGTTCTGACACACAACACCTTGTTCTTGACATATCAAGCTATGTCACACCATATTCCGACACACTATTTTATAGTATACCACGTTCTGTCGCACAATCTTATAGCACGCCAAGTCAGAACATATTCAAGCACACCTTGTTCTGGACATATCATGTTATGGCACACCATATTCTGACGCACTATGTTATGACACACCACGTACTGACACACAACATATTTTTCTGGACGTATCATGTTATGGAACATCATATTCCAACGCATTATGTTATGGCACACCACGTTCTGACACACAACACCTTTTTATGGACATATCAGGTTATGACACATCATATTCTGATGCACTATGTTATGGCACACCACGTTCTGTCGCACAATCTTATGGCACGCCAAGTCAGACAATATTCAAGCACACCTTGTTCTGGACATATCATGTTATGGCACATAATATACCGACGTATTATGTTATGGCACACCACGTTCTGACACACAACACCTTGTTCTGGACATATCATTTTATGGCACACCATATTCTGTCACACAAAACCTTGTTCTGGACTATCATGTTATGGAACATTCATATTCCGACCCGTTATGTTATGGCACATAACGTTCTGACACACGACACCTTGTACTGGACATATCAAATTATGGAACACCATATTCCGATGCACTATGTTATGGTACACCACGTTCTGTCGCACAATCTTATGACACGCCAAGTCAGAAAATATTCAAGCACACCTTGTTCTGGACGTATCTTGTTATGGCGCACCATATTCCGACGCAGTATGTTACGGAACACCACATTCTGACACACAACACCTGGTTTCGGACATATCATGTTATGGCACACCAAGTCACACCTTGTTCTGGACATATCATGTTATGGCACACCATATTTCAATGCACTATGTTATGGCAGAACACGTTCTGACACACAACACCTTGTTCTGGACATACCATTTTATGGCACACCATATTCTGACGCACTGTGCTATGACACACCACGTTCTGACACACAACACCTTGTTCTGGACATATCATGTTATGTCACACCATATTCCGACGCATTATGTTATGTCCCACCACGTTATGACACACAACACCTTGTTCTGGACATATCAAGTTACGACACACCATATTCCGACGCACTATGTTATGGCACACCACGTTTTATCGCATAATCTTATGGCACTCCAAGTCAGACCATATTCAAGCACACCTTGTCCTGGACATATCATTTTATGGCACACCATTTTCCAACACACTATGTTATGGCACACCACGTTCTAACACACAAAACCTTGTTCTGGACATATCATTTTATGGCACACCATATTCGGACGCACTGTATTATAGCACACCACGTACTGATACACAACATCTTCTTATGGACATATCATTTTATGACACACCATATTCTGACGCATTGTGTTATGGCTCACCACGTTCTGACACACAACACCTTGTTCTGGACATATAATTTTATGGCACACCATATTCTGACACACTGTATTATAAAACACCACGTTCTGACACACAACACCTTGTTCCGGACATATCATTTTATGGTACAGCATATTATGACGCACTGTATTATAGCACACCACGTACTGACACACAACACCTTGTTCTTGACATATCAAGCTATGTCACACCATATTCCGACGCACTATTTTATAGTATACCACGTTCTGTCGCACAATCTTATGGCACGCTAAGTCAGACCATATTCAAGCACGCCTTGTTATGGACATATCATGTTATGGCACACCATATTCTGACGCACTATGTTATGGCACACCACGTACTGACACACAACATCTTGTCCTGGACGTATCATGTTATGGCACATCATATTCCGACGCATTATGTTATTGCACACCACGTTCTGACACACAACACCTTGTTCTGGACATATCATGTTATGGCACACCATATTCCGACGCACTATGTTATGGCACACCACGTTTTATCGCACAATCTTATGGCACGCCAAGTCAGACCATATTCAAGCACACCTTGTCCTGGACATATAATTTTATGGCACACCATATTCCAACACACTATGTTATGGCACACCACGTTCTGACACACAACACCTTGTTCTTGACATATCATGTTATGCCACACCATATTCTGACGCACTGTGTTATGGCACACCACGTTCTGACACACAACACCTTGTTCTTGACATATCAAGTTATGGCACACCATATTCCGACGCACTATGTTATGGCACACCACGTTTTATCGCACAATATTATGGCACGCCAAGTCAGACCATATTCAAGCACACCTTGTCCTGGACATATCATTTTATGACACACCATATTCCAACACACTATGTTATGGCACACCACGTTCTGACACACAACACCTTGTTCTGGACATATCATTTTACGGCACACCATATTCTGACACACTGTATTATAGCACACCACGTTCTGACACACAACACCTTGTTATGGACATATCATTTTATAGCACACCATATTCTGACGCACTGTATTATAGCACACCACGTACTGACACACAACACCTTGTTCTTGACATATAAAGCTATGTCACACCATATTCCGACGCACTATTTTATAGTATACCACGTTCTGTCGCACAATCTTATGGCACGCCAAGTCAGACCATATTCAAGCATGCCTTGTTCTGGACATATCATGTTATGGCACACCATATTCTGACGCACTATGTTATGGCACACCATGTACTGACACACAACATCTTTTTCTGGACGTATCATGTTATGGCACATCATATTCCAACGCATTATGTTATTGCACATCACGTTCTGACACACAACACCTTGTTGTGGACCTATAAGGTTATGACACACCATATTCCGATGCACTATGTTACGAAACACCACGTTCTGTCGCACAATCTTATGGCACGCCAAGTCAGACAATATTCAAGCATACCTTGTTCTGGACATATCATGTTATGGCACACCATATTCCGACGTATTATGTTATGGCACACCACGTTCTGACACATAACACCTTGTTCTGGACATATCATTTTATGGCACACCATATTCTGATGCATTGTGTTATGGAACACCACGTTCTGACACACAAAACCTTGTTCTGGACTATCATGTTATGACACATCATATTCCGACGCATTATGTCATGGCACACCACGTTCTGACACACAACACCTTGTTCTGGACATATCAAGTTATGAAACACCATATTCCGATGCACTATGTTATGGTACACCACGTTCTGTCACAGAATATTATGGCACGCCATATTCCAACACACTATGTTATGGCACAACAAGTTCTGACACACAACACCTTGTTCTGGACATATCATTTTATGGCACACCATATTCTGACGCACTGTATTATAGCACACCACGTTCTCCTACACAACACCTTGTTTTGGACATATCATGTTATGACACACCATATTCTGACGCATTATGTTATGGCATACCATGTTCTGACACACAACACCTTGTTCTTGACATATCAAGCTATGTCACACCATATTCCGACGCACTATTTTATAGTATACCACGTTCTGTCGCACAATCTTATGGCACGCCAAGTCAGACCATATTCAAGCACACCTTGTTCTGGACATATCATGTTATGGCACACCATATTCTGACGCACTATGTTATGACACACCACGTACTGACACATAACATCTTGTTCTGGACGTATCATGTTATGGCACATCATATTCCGACGCATTAGGTTATGGCACACCACGTTCTGACACACAATACCTTGTACTGGACATATCAGGTTATGACACACCATATTCTGATGCACTATGTTATGGCACACCACGTTCTGTCGCACAATCTTATGGCACGCAAAGTCAGACAATATTCAAGCACACCTTGTTCTGGACATATCATGTTATGGCACACAATATACCGACGTATTATGTTATGGCACACCACGTTCTGACACACAACACCTTGTTCTGGACATATCATTTATGGCACACCATATTCTGACGCATTGTGTTATGGCACACCACGTTCTGACACACAAAACCTTGTTCTGGACTATCATGTTATGGCACATCATATTCCGACGCGTTATGTTATGGCACACGACACCTTGTTCTGGACATATCAAGTTATGGCACACCATATTCCGATGCACTATGTTATGGTACACCACGTTCTATCGCACAATCTTATGACACCCCAAGTCTGACAATACTCAAGCACACCTTGTTCTGGACGTATCTTGTTATGACACACCATATTCCGACGCAGTAAGTTACGGCACACCACATTCTGACACACAACACCTGGTTTCGGACATATTATGTTATGGCACACCAAGCCACACCTTGTTCTGGACATATCATGTTATGGCGCACCATATTTCAATGCACTATGTTATGGCACAACACGTTCTGACACACAACACCTTGTTCTGGACATACCATTTTATGGCACACCATATTCTGACGCACTGTGTTATGACACACCACGTTCTGACACACAACACCTTGTTCTGGACATATCATGTTTTGGCACACCATATTCCGACGCATTATGTTATGTCACACCACGTTCTGACACACAACACCTTGTTCTAGACATATCAAGTTATGGCACACTATATTCCGACGCACTATGTTATGCCACACCACGTTCTGTCCCACAATCTTATGGCACGCCAAGTCAGACCATATTCAAGCACACCCTTTTCTGGACATATCATGTTATGGCACACCATATTCCGATGCACTATGTTACGACACACCACATTATGACACATAACACCTGGTTTTGGACATATCATGTTATGTCACATCATATTCCAACGCACTATGTTAAGGCACACCACGTTCTGACACACAACACCTTGTTCTGGACATATCATGTTATGGCGCACCATATTCTGACGCACTATGTTATGGCACACCAAGACACACCATATTCAAGCACACATTGTTCTGGACATATCATGTTATGGCACAACATATTCTGACGCACTATGTTATGGCACACCACGTACTGACACATAACACCTTGTTCTGGACATATCATGTTATGGCACACCATATTCCGACACATTATGTTATGGCGCACCACGTTCTGACACACAACACCTTGTTCTTGACATAACAAGTTATGGCACACCATATTCCGACGCACTATGTTATGGAACACCATGTTCTGTCGCACAATCTTATGGCACGCGAAGTCATACCATATTCAAGCACACCTTTTTCTGGACATATCATGTTATGGCATACCATATTCCGACGCACTATGTTACGGCACACCACATTTTGACACACAACACGTGGTTTTGGCCATATCATGTTATGGCACACCATATTCTGTCGCACAATCTTATGGAACGCGAAGTCAGACCATATTGAAGCACACCTTATTCTGGACATATCATTTTATGGCACACCATATTCCAACGCACTATGTTATGGCACACCATGTTCTCACACACAACACCTTGTTCTGGACATATTATTTTATGGCACACCATATTCTGTCGCACTGTGTTATGGCACACCACGTTCTGACACACAACACCTTGTTCTGGAAATATCATGTTTTGGCACACCATATTCCGACGCATTATGTTATGGCACACCATTTTCTGACACACAACTCCTTATTCTGGACATATCAAGTTATGACACACCATATTCCGACGGACTATGTTATGGCATACCACTTTCTGTCGCACAATCTTATGGCACGCCAACTCTGACCATATTCAAGCACACCTTGTTCTGGACATATCATGTTATGGCACACCATATTCCGACGCACTATGTTACGGCACACCACATTCTTACACACAACACCTGGTTCTGGACATATCATGTTATTGCACACCATATTCCGACGCACTATGTTATGGCACACCACATTCTGACACATAACACCTGGTTCTGGAGATATCATGTTATGGCACACCATATTCTGACGTAGAATCTGATGGCACACCAAGTCACACCATATATTCAAGCACACCTTGTTCTGGACATATCATGTTATGGCACACCATGTTCCGACACACTATGTTATAGCATACCACGTTCTGTCGCACAATCTTATGGCACGTAAACTCAAACCATATTCAAGCACACCTTGTTCTGGACATATCATGTTATGTCACACCATATTCCGACGCTCTATGTTATGGCACACCACGTTCTATGGAACAATCTTATGGCACGCCAAGTCAAGTCAGACCATATTCAAGCACACCCTTTTCTGGACATATCATGTTATGGAACACCATATTCCGATGCACTATGTTACGGAAAACCAAATTCTGACACACAACACCTGGTTTTGGACATATCATGTTATGTCACATTATATTCCAACGCACTATGTTATGGCACACCAGGTTCTGACACACAACACCACGTTCTGGACATATCATGTTATGGCACACCATATTCCGACGCACTATGTTATGGCACACCAATCCAAACCATATTCAAGCACACATTTTTCTGGACATATCATCTTATGGCACAACATATTCTGACGCACTATGTTATGGCACACCACGTACTGACACATAACACCGTGTTCTGGACATATCATGTTATGGCACACCATATTCCGACGCATTATGTTATGGCACACCACGTTCTGACACACAACTCCTTATTCTGGACATATCAAGTTATGGCACACCATATTCCGACGCACTATGTTATGGCATACCACGTTCTGTCGCACAATCTTATGGCACGCCAACTCAGACCATATTCAAGCACACCTTGTTCTGGACATATCATGTTATGGCACACCATATTCCGACGCACTATGTTACGGCACACCACATTCTTACACACAACACCTGGTTCTGGACATATCATGTTATGGCACACCATATTCCGACGCACTATGTTATGGAACACCACATTCTGACACATAACACCTGGTTCGGGAGATATCATGTTATGGTTCACCATATTCTGACGCAGAATCTGATGGCACACCAAGTCACACCATATATTCAAGAACACCTTGTTCTGGACATATCATGTTATGGCACACCATGTTCCGACGCACTATGTTATGGCACACACTATGTTCCGACATACTATGTTATGGCATACCACGTTCTGTCGCACAATCTTATGGCACGTAGACTCAGACCATTTTCAAGCACACCTTGTTCTGGACATATCATGTTATGGCACACCATATTCCGACGCACTATGTTACGGCACACCACATTCTGACACACAACACCTGGTTCTGGACATATCATGTTATGGCACACCATATTCCGACGCTCTATGTTATGGCACACCACGTTCTGTCTCACAATCTTATGGCACGCCAAGTCAGACCATATTCAAGCACACCCTTTTCTGGAAATATCATGTTATGGCACACCATATTTCGATGCACTATGTTACGGAAAACCACATTCTGACACACAACACCTGGTTTTGGACATATCATGTTATGTCACATTATATTCCAACGCACTATGTTATGGCACACCACGTTCTGACACACAACACCACGTTCTGGACATATCATGTTATGGTACACCATATTCCGACGCACTATATTATGGCACACCAAGCCACACCATATTCAAGCACACATTGTTCTGGACATATCATGTTATGGCACAACATATTCTGACGCACTATGTTATGGCACACCACGTACTGACACATAACACCTTGTTCAGGACATATCATGTTATGGCACACCATATTCCGACGCATTATGTTATGGCGCACCACGTTCTGACACACAACACATTGTTCTTGACATATCAAGTTATGGTACACCATATTCCGACGCACTTTGTTATGGCACACCACGTTCTGTCGCACAATATTATGGCACGCGAAGCCATACCATATTCAAGCACACCTTTTTATAGACATATCATGTTATGGCATACCATATTCCGACGCACTATGTTATGGAACACCACATTTTGACACACAACACCTGGTTTCGGCCATATCATGTTATTGCCATATTCTGACGCACAATTTTATGGCACACCAAGTCACACCATATTCAAGCAAACCTTGTTCTGGACATATCGTGGTATGGCACACCATATTCCAACGCACTATGTTATGGCACACCACGTTCTGACACACAACACCATGTTCTGGACATATCATTTTATGGCACACCATATTTAGACGCACTGTGTTATGGCACACCATGTTCTGACGCACAACACCTTGTTCTGGAAATATCATGTTATGGCACACCATATTCCGACGCATTATGTTATGGTACACCACATTCTGACACACAACTCCTTATTCTGGACATATCAAGTTATGGCACACCATATTCCGACGAACTATGTTATGGCATACCACGTTCTGTCGCACAATCTTATGGAACGCCAACTCAGACCATATTCAAGCACACCTTGTTCTGGACATATCATGTTATGGCACACCATATTCCGACGCACTATGTTACGGCACACCACATTCTCACACAGAACACCTGGTTTTGGCCATATCATGTTATGGCACACAATATTCTGACGCACAATCTTATGGCACACCAAGTCACACCATATTCAAGCACACCTTGTTCTGCACATATCATGTTATGGCACACCATATTCCAACGAATTATGTTATGGCGCATCACGCTCTGACACACAACACCTTGTTCTTGACATATCAAGTTATGGCACACCATATTCCGACGCACTATGTTATGGCACACCAGTTCGTTCGCACAATCTTATGGAACGCGAAGTCAGACCATATTGAAGCACACCTTATTCTGGACATATCATGTTATGGCACACCATATTCCAAGCACTATGTTATGGCACACCATGTTCTCACACACAACACCTTGTTCTGGACATATTATTTTATGGCACACCATATTCTGTCGCACAGTGTTATGGAACACCACGTTCTGACACACAACACCTTGTTCTGGAAATATCATGTTATGGCACACCATATACCGACGCACTATTTTATGGCACACCACATTCTGACACACAGCACCTGGTTCTGGAGATATCATGTTATGGCATACCATATTCTGACGCAGAATCTGATGGCACACCAAGTCACACCATTTATTCAAGCACACCTTGTTCTGGACATATCATATAATGGCACACCATATTCCGACACATTATGTTATGTCACACCACGTTCTGACACACAACTCCTTATTTTGGACATATCAAGTTATGGCAGACCATATTCAAGCACACCTTGTTCTAGACATATCATGTTATGGCACACCTTATTCCGACGCTGTATGTTACGGCACACCACATTCTGACACACAACACCTGGTTCTTGACATATCATATTATGGCACACCATATTCCGACGCACTATGTTATGGCACACAACATTCTGACACATAACACCTGGTTCTGGAGATATCATGTTATGACACACCATTTTCTGACGCAGAATCTGATGGCACACCAAGTCACACCATATATTCAAGCACACCTTGTTCTGGACATATCATGTTATGGCACACCATGTTCCGACGCACTATGTTATGGCACACACACGTTTTGACACACAACACCTTGATCTGGAATATCAAGTTATTGCACACCATATTCCGACACACTATGTTATGCCATACCATGTTCTGTCGCACAATATTATGGCCAGCCAAGTCACACCATATTAAAGCATACTTTGTTCTGGATATATCATGTTATGGCACACCATATTCAACACACTATTTTATGGCACACCACATTCTGACACACAACACCTGGTTCTGGAGATATCATGTTATGGCATACCATATTCTGACGCAGAATCTGATGGCACACCAAGTCACACCATATATTCAACCACACCTTGTTCTGGACATATCATATTATGGCACACCATATTCCGAAGCACAATGTTATGGCACACACGTTTTGACATACAAAACCTTGTTCTGGACATATCAAGTTATGGCACACCATATTTTGACGCACTATGTTATGGCACACCACGTTCTGTCGCACAATATTATGGCACGCCAAGTCACGCCATATTCAAGCACACCTTGTTTTGGACATATCATGTTATGGCACACCATATTCCGATGCACTATGTTATGGCACACCAAGTTCTGACACACAACACCTTGTTTTGGACATATCATGTTATGACACACCATATTCCGATACACTATGTTATGGCACACCACGTTCTGACACACAACACCTTGTTTTGGACATATCATTTTATGGCACACCATATTAAGACGCACTGTGTTATGGCACACCACGTTCTGACGCACAACACCTTGTTCTGGAAATATCATGTTATGGCACACCATATTCCGACGCATTATGTTATGGTACACCACATTCTGACACACAACTCATTATTCTGGACATATCAAGTTATGGCACACCATATTCCGACGAACTATGTTATGGCATACCACGTTCTGTCGCACAATCTTATGGAACGCCAACTCAGACCATATTCAAGCACACCTTGATCTGGACATATCATGTTATGGCACACCATATTCCGACGCACTATGTTACGGCACACCACATTCTCACACAGAACACCTGGTTTTGGCCATATCATGTTATGGCACACAATATTCTGACGCACAATCTTATGGCACACCAAGTCACACCATATTCAAGCACACCTTGTTCTGCACATATCATGTTATGGCACACCATATTCCAACGAATTATGTTATGGCGCATCACGCTCTGACACACAACACCTTGTTCTTGACATATCAAGTTATGGCACACCATATTCCGACGCACTATGTTATGGCACACCAGTTCTGTCGCACAATCTTATGAAACGCGAAGTCAGACCATATTGAAGCACACCTTATTCTGGACATATCATGTTATGGCACACCATATTCCAGCGCACTATGTTGTGGCACACCATGTTCTCACACACTACACCTTGTTCTGGACATATTATTTTATGGCACACCATATTCTGTCTCACAGTGTTATGGCACACCACGTTCTGACACACAACACCTTGTTCTGGAAATATCATGTTATGGCACACCATATTCCGACGCACTATTTTATGGCACACCACATTCTGACAGACAACACCTGGTTCTGGAGATATCATGTTATGGCATACCATATTCTGACGCAGAATCTGATGGCACACCAAGTCACACCATTTATTCAAGCACACCTTGTTCTGGACATATCATATTATGGCACACCATATTCCGACACATTCTGTTATGTCACACCACGTTCTGACACACAACTCCTTATTTTGGACATATCAAGTTATGGCAGACCATATTCAAGCACACCTTGTTTTGGACGTATCATGTTATGGCACACCATATTCCGACGCTGTATGTTACGGGACACCACATTCTGACACACAACACCTGGTTCTTGACATATCATGTTATGGCACACCATATTCCGACGCACTATGTTATGGCACACAACATTCTGACACATAACACCTGGTTCTGGAGATATCATGTTATGGCACACCATATTCTGAAGAAGAATATGATGGCACACCAAGTCACACCATATATTCAAGCACACCTTGTTCTGGACATATAATGT
Source organism: Papaver somniferum (assembly GCF_003573695.1). NCBI lineage: Eukaryota > Viridiplantae > Streptophyta > Magnoliopsida > Ranunculales > Papaveraceae > Papaver > Papaver somniferum. Next base: position 105,227,278 of record NC_039367.1, on the reverse strand, counting down.
TATGGCACACCATGTTCCGACGCACTATGTTATGGCACACACAATGTTCCGACGCACTATGTTATGGCATACCACGTTCGGTCGCACAATCTTATGGCACGCCAACTCAGACCATATTCAAGCACACCTTGTTATGGACATATCATGTTATGGCACACCATATTCCGACGCACTATGTTATGACACACCAAATTCTGACGCACAACACCTGGTTCTGGACATATCATGTTATGGCACACCATATTCCGATGCACTATGTTATGGCACACCACATTCTGACACATAACACCTGGTTCTGGAGATATCATGTTATGACACACCATTTTCTTACGCAGAATCTGATGGCACACCAAGTCACACCATATATTCAAGCACACCTTGTTCTGGACATATCATGTTATGGCACACCATGTTCCGACGCACTATGATATGGCACACACACGTTTTGACACACAACACCTTGATCTGGAATATCAAGTAATTGCACACCATATTCCGACACACTATGTTATGCCATACGATGTTCTGTCGCAAAATATTATGGCACGCCAAGTCACACCATATTAAAGCACACTTTGTTCTGGATATATCATGTTATGTCACACCATATTCAACACACTATTTTATGGCACACCACATTCTGACACACAACACCTGGTTCTGGAGATATCATGTTATGGCATACCATATTCTGACGCAGAATCTGATGGCACACCAAGTCACACCATATATTCAAGCACACCTTGTTCTGGACATATCATATTATGGCACACCATATTCCGAAGCACTATGTTACGTCACACCACATTCTCACACAGAACACCTGGTTTTGGCCATATCATGTTATGGCACACAATATTCTGACGCACAATCTTATGGCACACCAAGTCACACCATATTCAAGCACACCTTCTTCTGCACATATCATGTTATGGCACACCATATTCCAACGAATTATGTTATGGCGCACCACGTTCTGACACAAAACACCTTGTTCTTAACATATCAAGTTATGGCACACCATATTCCGACGCACTATGTTATGGCACACCAGTTCTGTCGCACAATCTTATGGAACGCGAAGTCATACCATATTGAAGCACACCTTATTCTGGACATATCATGTTATGGCACACCATATTCCAACGCACTATGTTATGGAACACCATGTTCTCACACACAACACCTTTTCTGGACATATTATTTTATGGCACACCATATTCTGTCGCACAGTGTTATGGCACACCACGTTCTGACACACAACACCTTGTTCTGGAAATATCATGTTATGGCACACCATATTCCGACGCACTATTTTATGGCACACCACATTCTGACACACAGCACCTGGTTCTGGAGATATCATGTTATGGCATACCATATTCTGAAGCAGAATCTGATGGCACACCAAGTCACACCATTTATTCAAGCACACCTTGTTCTGGACATATCATGTTATGGCACACCATATTCCGACGCTGTATGTTACGGCACACCACATTCTGACACACAACACCTGGTTCTTGACATATCATGTTATGGTACACCATATTCCGACGCACTATGTTATGGCACACAACATTCTGACACATAACACCTGGTTCTGGAGATATCATGTTATGGCATACCATATTCTGACGCAGAATCTGATGGCACACCAAGTCACACCATATATTCAAGCACACCTTGTTCTGGACATATCATATTATGGCACACCATATTCCGAAGCACAATGTTATGGCACACACGTTTTGACAGACAAAACCTTGTCTGGACATATCAAGTTATGGCACACCATATTTTGACGCACTATGTTATGGCACACCACGTTCTGTCGCACAATATTATGGCATGCCAAGTCATGCCATATTCAAGCACACCTTGTTTTTGACATATCATGTTATGGCACACCATATTCCGATGCACTATGTTATGGCACACCACGTTCTGACACACAACACCTTGTTCTGGAAATATCAAGTTATGGGACACCACGTTCTGACACACAACACCTTGTTTTGGACATATCATGTTATGACACACCATATTCCGATACACTATGTTATGGCACACCACGTTCTGACACACAACACCTTGTTCTGGACATATCATTTTATGGCACACCATATTAAGACGCACTGTGTTATGGAACACCACGTTCTGACGCACAACACCTTGTTCTGGAAATATCATATTATGGCACACCATATTCCGACGCATTATGTTATGGTACACCACATTCTGACACACAACTCCTTATTCTGGACATATCAAGTTATGGCACACCATATTCCGACGAACTATGTTATGGCATACCACGTTCTGTCGCACAATCTTATGGAACGCCAACTCAGACCATATTCAAGCACACCTTGTTCTGGACATATCATGTTATGGAACACCATATTCCGACGCACTATGTTACGGCACACCACATTCTCACACAGAACACCTGGTTTTGGCCATATCATGTTATGGCACACAATATTCTGACGCACAATCTTATGGCACACCAAGTCACACCATATTCAAGCACACCTTCTTCTGCACATATCATGTTATGGCACACCATATTCCAACGAATTATGTTATGGCGCACCACGTTCTGACACACAACACCTTGTTCTTAACATATCAAGTTATGGCACACCATATTCCGTCGCACTATGTTATGGCACACCAGTTCTGTCGCACAATCTTATGGAACGCGAAGTCATACCATATTGAAGCACACCTTATTCTGGACATATCATGTTATGGCACACCATATTCCAACGCACTATGTTATGGAACACCATGTTCTCACACACAACACCTTGTTCTGGACATATTATTTTATGGCACACCATATTCTGTCGCACAGTGTTATGGCACACCATATTCCGACACATTATGTTATGTCACACCACGTTCTGACACACAACTCCTTATTTTGGACATATCAAGTTATGGCAGACCATATTCAAGCACACCTTGTTCTGGACATATCATGTTATGGCACACCATATTCCGACGCTGTATGTTACGGCACACCACATTCTGACACACAACACCTGGTTCTTGACATATCATGTTATGGTACACCATATTCCGACGCACTATGTTATGTCACACAACATTCTGACACATAACACCTGGTTCTGGAGATATCATGTTATGGCACACCATATTCTGAAGCAGAATCTGATGGCACACCAAGTCACACCATATATTCAAGCACACCTTGTTCTTGACATATAATGTTATGGCACACACTATGTTCCGACGCACTATGTTATGGCATACCACGTTCGGTCGCACAATCTTATGGCACGTCAACTCAGACCATATTCAAGCACACCTTGTTCTGGACATATCATGTTATGGCACACCATATTCCGACGCACTATGTTACGACACACCAAATTCTGACGCACAACACCTGGTTCTGGACATATCATGTTATGGCACACCATATTCCGACGCACTATGTTATGGCACACCACATTCTGACACATAACACCTGGTTCTGGAGATATCATGTTATGACACACCATTTTCTGACGCAGAATCTGATGGCACACCAAGTCACACCATATATTCAAGCACACCTTGTTCTGGACATATCATGTTATGGCACACCATGTTCCGACGCACTATGTTATGGCACACACACGTTTTGAAACACAACACCTTGTTCTGGACATATAATGTTATGGCATACAAAATTCCAACGCACTATGTTATGGTACACCACATTCTGACACACAACACCTGGTTCTGGACATATCATGTTATGGCACACCATATTCTAACGCACAGTCTGATGGCACACCAAGTTACGCCATATTCACGCACACTTTTTTCTTGACATATCATGTTATGGCACACCATATTCCGACAAACTATGTTATGTCACACCACGTTCTGACACACAACACCTTCTTCTGGAGATATCATGTTATGGCACACCATATTCCGAAACACTATGTTATGGCGTACCACATTCTGACACACAACACCTTGTTCTGGACATATCAAGTTATGGCACTCCATATTCCGACGCACTATGTTATGGCACACCATGTTCTGTTGCACAATCTTATGGCACAAAGTCACTCCATAATCAAGCAATGCTTGTTCTGGACATATCATGTTATGGTACAACATCTTCCGACGTACTATGTTACGGCACACCACATTCTGACACACAACACCTGGTTCTTGACATATCATGTTATGGCACGCCTTATTCTGACGCAGAATCTGATGGCACACTAAGTCACACCATATATTCTAGCACACCTTGTTCTGGACATATCATGTTATGGCACACCATATTCCGACGCACAATGTTATGGCACAAACGTTTTGACACACAATACCTTGTTCTGGACATATCAAATTATGGCACACCATATGCCGACGCACTATGTTATGGCACATCACGTTCTGTCGCACAATCTTATGGCACGCCCAGTCACGCCATATTCAAGCACACCTTGTTCTGGACATATCATTTTATGGTACACCATATTCCGACGCAATATGTTATGGCACACCACGTTCAGACACACAACACCTTGTTTTGGACATATCATGTTATGGCACACCATATTCCGACGCACTATGTTATGGCACACCACGTTTTAACACACAATACTTGTTCTGGACATATCAAGTTATGGCACACAATATTCCGACGCACTATGTTATGGCACACCACATTCTGTCGCACAATCTTATGGCACGCCAAGTGACACCATATTCAAGCACACCTTGTTCTGGACATATCATGTTATGGCACACCATATTCCGACGCAATATGTTATGGTACACCACATTCTGACACACAACACCTGGTTCCGGACATATCATGTTATGGCACACCATATTATGATGCACAGTCTGATGGCACCCCAAGTTACACCATATTCAAGTACACACTGTTCTGGACATATCATGTTATGGCATACCATATTCCGACGTACTATGTTATGGCACACCACGGTCTAACACACAACACCTTCTTATGGAGATATCATGTTATGTCACACCATATTCCGATGCACTATGTTTTGGCGTACCAAATTCTGACACACAACACCTTGTTCTGGACATATCAAGTTATGGCACACCATATTCCGACGCACTATGTTATGGAGCACCGCGTTCTGTTGCACAATCTTATGGCACGCCAAGTCACGCCATATTCAAGCACACCTTGTTCTGGACATATCATGTTATGACACACCATATTCTGACGCACTATGTTATGGTACACCACGTTCTGACACACAACACCTTGTTCTGGACATATCATCTAATGGAACACCATACTCTGACGCAGAATCTGATGGCATGCCAAGTCACACCATATATTCAAGCACACCTTGTTCTGGACATATCATGTTATGGCACACCATATTTCGATGCACAATGTTGTGGCACACACGTCTTGACACACAACACCTTCTTATGGACATATCAAGTTATGGCACACCATATTCCGACGCACTATGTTATGGCACACCACGTTCTGTCGCACAATCTTATGGCACGCCAAGTCACGCAATATTCAAGCACACCTTATTCCGACACGCAACACCTTGTTTTGGATATATCATGTTATGGAACACCATATTCTGACGCTCTATGTTATGGCACACCACGTTCTGACACACAACACCTTCTTCTGGACATATCTAGTTATGGTACACCATATTCCGACGCACTATGTTATAGCACACCACGTTCTGACACACAACACCTTGTTTTGGACATATCATGTTATGGAACACCAAATTCCGACACACTATGTTATGGCACACCACGTTATGACACACAAAACCTTCTTCTGGACATATCAAGTTATGGCACACCATATTCCGACGCACTATGTTATGGCAGACCACGTTCTGTCGCACAATCTTATGGCACGACAAGTGACACCATATTCAATCACACCTTGTTCTAGACATATCATGTTATGGCATACTACATTCCGACGCACTATGTTATGGTACACTACATTCTGAAACAAAACACCTGGTTCTGTACATATCATGTTATGGCACACCATATTCTGATGCACAATCTGATGGCACACCAAGTGACACCATATTCAAGCACACTTTGTTCTCGACATATCATGTTATGGCACACCATATTCCGACGCACTATGTTATGGCACACCACGTTCTGATACACAACACCTACTTCTGGAGATATCATGTTATGGCACACCATATTCCGACGCACTATGTTATGGTGTACAACATTCTGACACACAACACCTTGTTCTGGACATATCAAGTTATGGCACACCATATTCCGACGCACTATGATATAGCACACCATATTCTGTTGCACAATCTTATGGCACACCAAGTCACGCCATATTCAAGCACACCTGGTTCTCGACATATCATGTTATGGCACACCATATTCCGATGTACTATGTTACAACACACCACATTCTGACACACAACACCTGGTTCTTGACATATCATGTTATGGCACACCATATTCTGACGCAAAATCTTATGGCACCCCAAGTCACACCATATTCAAGCACACCTTTTTCTGGATATATCAAGTTATGGCACAACATATTCCGACGCACTATGTTATGGCACACCATGTTCTGACACACAACACCTTGTTCTGGACATGTCATGTTATGGCACACTATATTCTGACGCACTGTGTTATGGCACACCACGCACTGACACACAACACCTTGTTATCGACATATCATATTATGGCACACCATATTCCATCGCATTATGTTATGGCACACCACAATCTGACACACAACACCTTGTTCTGGACATATCATCTAATGGAACACCATACTCTGACGCAGAATCTGATGGCATGCCAAGTCACACCATATATTCAAGCACACCTTGTTCTGGACATATCATGTTATGGCACACCATATTTCGATGCACAATGTTATGGCACACACGTCTTGACACACAACACCTTGTTATGGACATATCAAGTTATGGCACACCATATTCCGACGCACTATGTTATGGCACACCACGTTCTGTCGCACAATCTTATGGCACGCCAAGTCACGCAATATTCAAGCACACCTTATTCCGACACGCAACACCTTGTTTTGGATATATCATGTTATGGAACACCATATTCTGACGCTCTATGTTATGGCACACCACGTTCTGACACACAACACCTTCTTCTGGACATATTGGCACACCATATTCCGACGCACTATGATATAGCACACCATATTCTGTTGCACAATCTTATGGCACACCAAGTCACGCCATATTCAAGCACACCTGGTTCTCGACATATCATGTTATGGCACACCATATTCCGATGTACTATGTTACAACACACCACATTCTGACACACAACACCTGGTTCTTGACATATCATGTTATGGCACACCATATTCTGACGCAAAATCTTATGGCACCCCAAGTCACACCATATTCAAGCACACCTTTTTCTGGATATATCAAGTTATGGCACAACATATTCCGACGCACTATGTTATGGCACACCATGTTCTGACACACAACACCTTGTTCTGGACATGTCATGTTATGGCACACTATATTCTGACGCACTGTGTTATGGCACACCACGCACTGACACACAACACCTTGTTATCGACATATCATATTATGGCACACCATATTCCATCGCATTATGTTATGGCACACCACAATCTGACACACAACACCTTGTTCTGGACATATCATCTAATGGAACACCATACTCTGACGCAGAATCTGATGGCATGCCAAGTCACACCATATATTCAAGCACACCTTGTTCTGGACATATCATGTTATGGCACACCATATTTCGATGCACAATGTTATGGCACACACGTCTTGACACACAACACCTTGTTATGGACATATCAAGTTATGGCACACCATATTCCGACGCACTATATTATGGCACACCACGTTCTGTCGCACAATCTTATGGCACGCCAAGTCACGCAATATTCAAGCACACCTTATTCCGACACGCAACACCTTGTTTTGGATATATCATGTTATGGAACACCATATTCTGACGCTCTATGTTATGGCACACCACGTTCTGACACACAACACCTTCTTCTGGACATATCAAGTTATGGCACACCATATTCCGACGCACTATGTTATAGCACACCACGTTCTGACACAGAACACCTTGTTTTGGACATATCATGTTATGGAACACCAAATTCCGACACACTATGTTATGGCACACCACGTTATGACACAAAAAACCTTCTTCTGGACATATCAAGTTATGGCACACCATATTCCGACGCACTATGTTATGGCAGACCACGTTCTGTCGCACAATCTTATGGCACGCCAAGTGACACCATATTCAATCACACCTTGTTCTAGACATATCATGTTATGGCATACTACATTCCGACGCACTATGTTATGGTACATTACATTCTGAAACAAAACACCTGGTTCTGGACATATCATGTTATGGCACACCATATTCTGATGCACAATATGATGGCACACCAAGTGACACCATATTCGAGCACACTTTGTTCTCGACATATCATGTTATGGCACACCATATTCCGACGCACTATGTTATGGCACACCACGTTCTGATAAACAACACCTACTTCTGGAGATATCATGTTATGGCACACCATATTCCGATGCACTATGTTATGGTGTACAACATTCTGACACACAACACCTTGTTCTGGACATATCATGTTATGGCACACCATATTCCGACGCACTATGATATAGCACACCATATTCTGTTGCACAATCTTATGGCACACCAAGTCACGCCATATTCAAGCACACCTGGTTCTCGACATATCATGTTATGGCACACCATATTCCGATGTACTATGTTACGACACACCACATTCTGACACACAGCACCTGGTTCTTGACATATCATGTTATGGCACACCATATTCTGACGCAAAATCTTATGGCACCCCAAGTCACACCATATTCAAGCACACCTTTTTCTGGACATATCATGTTATGGCACAACATATTCCGACGCACTATGTTATGGCACACCATGTTCTGACACACAACACCTTGTTCTGGACATGTCATGTTATGTCACACTATATTCTGATGCATTGTGTTATGGCACACCACGTACTGACACACAACACCTTGTTATCGACATATCATATTATGGCACACCATATTCCATCGCATTATGTTATGGCACACCACAATCTGACACACAACACCTAGTTCTGGACATATCATGTTATGGCACACCATATTCTGACACAAAATCTTAAGTCACACCAAGTCACACCATATATTCAAGCACACCTTGTTCTGGACATATCATGTTATGGCACACCATATTTCGATGCACAATGTTATGGCACACACGTCTTGACACACAACACCTTGTTATGGACATATCAAGTTATGGCACACCATATTCCGACGCACTATGTTATGGCACACCACGTTCTGTCGCACAATCTTATGGCACGCCAAGTCACGCAATATTCAAGCACACCTTATTCCGACACGCAACACCTTGTTTTGGATATATCATGTTATGGAACACCATATTCTGACGCTCTATGTTATGGCACACCACGTTATGACACACAAAACCTTCTTCTGGACATATCAAGTTATGGCACACCATATTCCGACGCACTATGTTATGGCAGACCACGTTCTGTCGCACAATCTTATGGCACGCCAAGTGACACCATATTCAATCACACCTTGTTCTAGACATATCATGTTATGGCATACTACATTCCGACGCACTATGTTATGGTACACTACATTCTGAAACAAAACACCTGGTTCTGGACATATCATGTTATGGCACACCATATATTGATGCACAATCTGATGGCACACCAAGTGACACCATATTCAAGCACACTTTGTTCTCGACATATCATGTTATGGCACACCATATTCCGACGCACTATGTTATGGCACACCACGTTCTGATACACAACACCTACTTCTGGAGATATCATGTTATGGCACACCATATTCCGACGCACTATGTTATGGCGTACAACATTCTGACACACAACACCTTGTTCTGTACATATCAAGTTATGGCACACCATATTCCGACGCACTATGATATAGCACACCATATTCTGTTGCACAATCTTATGGCACACCAAGTCACGCCATATTCAAGCACACCTGGTTCTCGACATATCATGTTATGGCACACCATATTCCGATGTACTATGTTACGACACACCATATTCTGACACACAACACCTGGTTCTTGACATATCATGTTATGGCACACCATATTCTGACGCAAAATTTTATGGCACCCCAAGTCACACCATATTCAAGCACACCTTTTTCTGGACATATCATGTTATGGCACAACATATTCCGACGCACTATGTTATGGCACACCATGTTCTGACACACAAAACCTTGTTCTGGACATGTCATGTTATGGCACACTATATTCTGACGCACTGTGTTATGGCACACCACGTACTAACACACAACACCTTGTTATGGACATATCATATTATGGCACACCATATTCCATCGCATTATGTTATGGCACACCACAATCTGACACACAACACCTGGTTCTGTATATAGCATGTTATGGAACACCATATTCTGACGCACTATATTATGGCACACACGTTTTGATACACAACACCTTGTTATGGACATATCAAGTTATGGAAAACCATATTCCGACGCACTATGTTATGCCACACTACGTTCTGTCGCTCAATCTTATGGCACGCCAAGTCACACCATATTCAAGCACACCTTGTTCTAGAAATATAATGTTATGGAACACCATATTCCGACGCACTATGTTACGACACACTACATTCTGATACACAACACCAGGTTCTGGACATATCATGTTATGGCACACCATATTCTGACGCACAATCTAATGGCACACCAAGTCACACCATATTCAAGCACAGCTTGTTCTGGACATATCATGTTATGGTACACCATATTCTGACGCACTATTTTATGACCACCACGTTCTGACACACAACACCTTGTTCTGGACATATCATGTTATGGCACACCATATTCCGACGTACTATGTTATGGAACACCGCGTTCTGACACACAATCTTATGGAACACCAAGTCACACCATATTCAAGCACACCTTGTTCTAGACATATCATGTTATAGCACACCATATTCCGACGCACTATGTTACGACACACCACGTTTTTGACACCCAACACCTTGTTCTGGACATATCATGTTCAAGCAGACCATATTCTGACGTACAATCTTATAGAACACCAAGTCACACCATATTCAAGCAGACCTTGTTCCAGACATATCATGTTATGGCACACCATATTCCGACTCACTTTGTTATGGCACACCACATTCTGTCGTACAATATTATGGCACGCCAAGTCACACCATATTCAAGCACACGTTGTTCTAGACATATCATGTTATGCAAACCATATTCTGACGCAATGTGTTATGGCACACCACGTACTGACACACAACACCTTGTTATGGACATATCATATTATGGCACACCATATTCCATCGCATTATGTTATGGCACACCACAATGTGACACACAACACATGGTTCTGGATATAGCATGTTATGGCACACCATATTCCGACGCACTATATTATGGCACACACGTTTGATACACAACACCTTGCTATGGACATATCAAGTTATGGCAAACCATATTCCGACGCACTATGTTATGCCACACCACGTTCTGTCGCACAATCTTATGGCACGCCAAGTCACACCATATTCAAGTACACCTTGTTCTGTAAATATAATGTTATGGAACACCATATTCCGACGCACTATGTTACGACACACTACATTCTGACACACAACACCTGGTTCTGGACATATCATGTTATGGCACACCATATTCTGACGCACAATCTAATGGCACACCAAGTCACACCATATTCAAGCACACCTTGTTCTGGACATATCATGTTATGGTACACCATACTCTGACGCACTATTTTATGACCACCACGTTCTGACACACAACACCTTGTTCTGTACATATCATGTTATGGCACACCATATTCCGACGTACTATGTTATGGAACACCGCGTTCTGACACACAATCTTATGGAACACCAGGTCACACCATATTCAAGCACACCTTGTTCTAGACATATCATGTTATAGCACACCATATTCCAAAGCACTATGTTACGATACACCACGTTTTTGACACCCAACACCTTGTTCTGGACATATCATGTTCAAGCAGACCATATTCTGACGTACAATCTTATAGAACACCAAGTCACACCATATTCAAGCAGACCTTGTTCCAGACATATCATGTAATGGCACACCATATTCCGACGCACTATGTTATGTCACACCACGTTCTGACATACAACACCTTGTTCTGGACATATCATGTTTTGGTACATCATATTCCGACGCATTATGTTATGGCACACCACTTTCTGAGGAAAAATATTATAGCACGCCAAGTCACACCATATTCAAGCGCACCTTGTTCTGGACATATCGTGTTATGGCACACCATATTCCGACGCACTATTTTACGGAAAACCACGTTCTGACACACAATATTATGGCACGCCAAGTCATACCATATTCCGACGTACTATGTCATGGCACACCACGTTCTGACACACAATCTTATGGCACACAAAGTCACACCAGATTCAAGCTCACCTTGTTCTAGACATATCAAGTTATGGAAAACCATATTCTGACGCACTATGTTACGGCACACCACGTTCTGACACACAACACCTTGTTCTGGATATATCATGTTATGATACACCATATTCCGACGTACTATGCTATGGCACACCACGTTCTGACATACAATCTGATGACACACCAAGTCACACCATATTCAAGCACACCTTGTTCTAGACATATTATGTTATGGCAAACCATATTCCGACGCACTATGTTACGACACACCACGTTCTGACGAACAACAACTTGTTCTGGACATATCATGTTATGAAACACCATATTCCGACGCACTATGTTATGGCACACCACGTTCTGACACACAATACCTTGTTCTGGACATATCAAGCTATGGCACACCATATTCCGACGCACTATGTTATGGCAGACCACGTTCTGTCGCACAATCTTATGGCACGCCAAGTGACACCATATTCAATCACACCTTGTTCTAGACATATCATGTCATGGCATACTACATTCCGACGCACTATGTTATGGTACACTACATTCTGAAACAAAACACCTGGTTCTGGACATATCATGTTATGGCACACCATATATTGATGCACAATCTGATGGAACACCAAGTCACACCATATTCAAGCACACCTTGTTATGGACATATCATGTTATGGCACAACATATTCCGACGCACAATGTTATGGCACACTACGTTCTAACACACAACACCTTGTTCTGGACATATCATGTTATGGCACACCATATTCGGACGCGCTATATTATGGCACACCACTAGCACAATATTATGGCACGCCAAGTCACACCATATTCAAGCACACCTTGTTCTAGATATATCATGTTATGGCATACCATATTCCGACGCACTATGTTTTGGCACACCACGTTCTGACACACAACACCTTGTTCTGGACATATCATGTTATGGCGCACCATATTCTGACGCACAATCTTATGGCACATCAAGTCACACCATATTCAAGCACACCTTGTTCTGGAAATATCTTGTGTGTCCGACGCATTATGTTATGGCACACCACTTTCTGACGCAAAACATTATGGATTGCCAAGTCACACCATATTCAAGCACATCTTGTTCTGGACATATCATGTTATGGCACACCATATTCCGACATACTATTTTACGACACACCACGTTCTGACATACAACACCTTGTTCTGGACATATCATGTTATGGCATACCATATTTCGTCGTACTTTGTTATGGAACATCGCGTTCTGACACACAATCTTATGGAACACCAAGTCACACCGTATTCAAGCACACCTTGTTCTAGACATATCATGTTATGTCAAACCATATTCCGACGCACTATGTTACGACACACCACGTTCTGACACAAAACAACTTGTTCTGGACATATTATGTTATGGCACAACATATTCCGACGCACTATGATATGGCACACCACGTTTTGACACACAACACCTTGTTCTGGACATATCAAGTTATGGCACACCAAATTCCGTCGCACTATTTTATGGCACACTACGTTCTGTCGCACAATCTTATGGCACGCCAAGTCACGACATATTCAAGCACACCTTGTTCTGGACATATCATGTTATGGCACACCATATTCCGATGCACTATGTTATGGCACACCATGTTCTGAATCACAACACCTCATTCTGGACATATGAAGTTATAACACACCATATTCCGATGCACTATGTTATGGCACACCACGTTTCGTCGGAAAATCTTATGGCACGCCAAGTCATGCCATATTCAAGCACACCTTGCTCTGGACATATCATGTTATGGAACACCATATTTCGACGTACTATGTTAGGGTACACTACATTCTGACACACAACACATTGTTCTGGACATATCATGTTATGGCACACCATATTCCGACGTACTATTTTACGGCACACCACATTCTGACACACAACACCTGGTTCTGGACATATCATGTTATGGTATATCATATATTCTGACGCAAAATCTTATGGCACACCAAGTCACACCATATTCAAGTACACCTTGTTCTGGACATATCATGTTATGGCACAAAATATTCTGACACACTATGTTATGGAACACCACGTTCTGAGACACAACACCTTGTTCTTGACATATTATGTTATGGCACACCATATTCCAATGCGCTATGTTATGGCACACCACTCGCACAATCTTATGGCACGCCAAGTCACACCATATTCAAGCACACCTTGTTCTGGACATATCATGTTATGGCACACCATATTCCGACGCACTATGTTTTGGCACACCACGTTGTAACACACAACACCTTGTTCTAGACGTATCATGTTATGGCACACCATATTCTGACGCACAATCTTATGGCACATCAAGTCACACCATATTCAAGCACACCTTGTTCTGTACATATCATGTGTGTCCGATGCACTATGTTATGGCACACCACTTTCTGACGCAAAACATTATGGCTTGCCAAGTCAAACCATATTCAAGCACATCTTGTTCTGGGCATATCATGTTATGGCACACCATATTCCGACACACTATTTTACGAGAAACCACGTTCTGACACATAAAACCTTGTTCTTGAGATATCATGTTATGGCACACCATATTCCGACGTACTTTTTTATGGAACACCGCGTTCTGACACACAATCTTATGGAACACCAAGTCACACCGTATTCAAGCACACCTTGTTCTAGACTTATCATGTTATGCATACCATATTCCGACGCACTATGTTACGGCACAACACTTTCTGACACACAACAACTTGTTCTGGATATATCATATTATGGCACACTATATTTCGACGCACTATGTTATGGAAACCCACGTTCTGACACACAACACCTTGTTCTGGACATATCAAGTTATGGCACACCATATTCCGACACACTATGTTAAGGCACAACACGTTCTATCGCACAATATTATGGCACGCCAAGTCACGCCATATTCAATCACACCTTGTTCTGGACATATCCTGTTATGGCACACCATATTCCGACGTACTATGTTACGACACACCACATTCTTACATACAACACCTGGTTCTGGACATATCATGTTATGGAACACCATATTCTGACACACTATGTTATGGCACACTACGTTCTGACTCACAACACCTTGTTCTGGACATATCAAGTTATGACACACCATATTCCGACGCACTATGTTATGGCACACCACGTTTTGTCGCACAATCTTATGGCACGCCAAGTCACGCCATATTCAAGCACACCTTGTTCTGGACATATCATGTTATGGCACACCATATTCCGACGTACTATGTTACGACACACCACATTCTGACACACAACACCTAGTTCTGGACATATCATGTTATGGCACACCATATTCTGACGCAAAATCTTAAGGCACACCAAGTCACACCATATTCAAGCACACCGTTTTCTAGACATATCATGTTATGGCACAACATATTCCGATGCACAATGTTATGGCACACTACGTTCTGACACACAACACCTTGTTCTAGACATATCATGTTATGGCACACCATATTCCGACGTAATATGTTACGGCACACCACATTCGGAGACACAACACCTGGTTCTGAACATATCATGTTATGGCATACCATATTCTGATGCAAAATCTTATGGCACACCAAGTCACACCATATTCAAGCACACCTTGTTCTGGACATATCATATATTGAGAAGATTAGAAGTCGTTAGACACTCTTCTCATTTGATTTCATTTCAAATCTGATTTCAGGTTTCATTGCAGACTCTAGACACCGGACAAGAGTATTTAAACTAAAAGAAAAGATAACTTGATACAACAGGTAACTAACGTACAACGTACTGTCAGGCGACGGTAAACACACACATTACACACAAGTGCATCCACACACTTGATTCACACAGATACAAAACCAATTCCTAACCCCCCACCCCCGCCCCGCAAGTTCAGTATCCACAGACACTGAGCTTGAATCTCAAAGTGGAAAAACGAGCAGTAGACAAGGCTTTAGTGAATATATCAGCTAGCTGATCCTGTGTAGACAGAAATCGCACATCCAGAGCTTTAGCAGCAACAAGTTCTCTCACATAATGAAATGCAATTTCTATATGTTTCATTCTATTGTGAAAAATTGGATTTTCTTTCAGGAAGGTTGCACCCATGTTGTCACACCATAAAACTAGAGCTCTTGGAATAGAAAAATGAAGTTCATCAAGTAAAGATTGAACCCAAACCAATTATGATGTAGCATCAGCCAATGCTCTATACTCTGCCTCTGTACTAGATCTGGAGACAGTTTTCTGCTTCCCAGAACACCATGAGATTAAATTGGGGCCAAGAAAAATTGTCATGCCACTAGTTGACCTTCTGTCAGATATATCACCTGCCCAATCAACATCTGAATATGCCTGCAATTGGAGAACTGAAGCTCTTTTAAAATGCAAACCAAAAGAAACAGTACCTTGTAAATATCTCAATATTCTTTTGACTGATATCCAGTCTGCATTTGTTGGAAGCTTCATATGTTGACAGGCCTTGTTGACAGCAAATGCAATGTCAAGTCTGGTTACTGTGGCATATTGGAGTGCACCAACTGTACTTCTATAGAGAACTGGATCCTTAAAAGGAGTGGAATCAACATTTGAATGCTAAGACAATATAGGAGTTGAAGTTGATTTGGCATCATGCATCTTAGTCTTGATAAGAAGATTTGTAACATATTGAGCCTGAGATAAATGAATGCCTGTTGAATTGGTGATTGCCTGAATGCCCAAGAAAAAATGTAGAGAACCCAAATCCTTGATAGAAAACTCTCTACCCAAAGCAGCAATAAGACCATCAATATCAGAATTGGAACTACCAGTAACCAAGATGTCATCTACATAGATGAGAATATAAAGAGCAGACTGAGAAGTTATTCTATAAAATAGAGAGGTATCTTTTTTAGAGGGTAAGAATCCATTAGCACTGGGAAATTTTCTTAACCTGTCAAACCAAGCTCTTGGAGCTTGCTTCAACCCATACATGGATTTCTGTAGCTTACACACATGAGCAGGAAAACATTTATCTGAATAACCTGGTGGTTGTGTCATAAATACCTTTTCAGATAAATTGCCATGTAAGAATGCATTCTTCAAATCTAGTTGTTTAATCTGCCAATTCTTATAGAGAGAAATATAAAGAACAATTCTTACAGTGGTTGGCTTGACAACTAGACTGAATGTGTCTTGATAATCAATGCCTCCCACTTGATTGTAGCCTTTTTCTACCAATCTTGCTTTAAATCTTTCTATAGAACCATCAGCTCTCCTCTTAATTCGAAAAATCCATTTGCATCCTATGACATTTTGATCAGCAGCAGCAAGAACTAATTTCCATGTTCCATTCTGCAGTAATGCAGTGATTTCTTCATCCATGGCAGCTCTCCATCTGGGATCCTTACAAGCTTTTGTATAACAAGTAGGTATAGTAATATCCTCACACACAGACTATACTTCACAAGTAAAGATTATAGGTTTAGGCCTTGAAATACCCATTTTACCTCTGGTATTCATTGGATGAGCATTAACAACAACTGGAGTGACAATATTAGGAGTTGCAGAAGACTTTGAAGTAGGTGTAGATACTGAAGAAGTAATTGGAGGAGCAGAGGAGATGTCAACCTCATTAGATACAGTGGTAGGTACAGAAGGAGATGTAGTTTTAGATGCAGGAACTATAGATGGTGTAAGAGAGGCAGTTGTTATTTTTGTGAAGAAGCAAATAAGGTAGCATAAGGAAAATTGCTCTCATCAAAGATGACATCCCTTGAAATGATGATTTTGTTAGTTTGAGGATTAAAGCACCTATAACCCTTGTGCATATGACTGTATCCAAGAAAAATACATTGAACTGATCTTGGTTCTAGTTTATGATTGTTGAATTTTCGTAAGCATGGATAACTAGCACAACCAAAAGTGTGTAAGAACAAATAATCAGGTTTAAGATTGAATAGACATTCAAGAGGGGACAACTTATCTAGATTTGGTGTGGGTAATCTGTTGATTAGAAAAGTGGTTGTTTCAAAGGCATAAGACCAAAAATATAAAGGTAATGAAGCATGATGCAACAAGGCCAAACCTTTTTCCACAATATGTCTATGTTTTCACTCAGCAGTGCCATTCTGAGCATGAGCATGAGGACAATAGACTCTGTTTCCAATAACACATGAATCTAAATAAGATGATACATTTTTGTATTCTCCTCCCCAATCTGATTGAATAAACTTGATACTTCTATTAAGTTGGTTCTCAACAAGAGATTTAAATTTAACAAATGTAGGAAGAACTTAAGATTTATAAGATAAGGGATACAACCATGTGAACCTACTAAATGAATCAATAAAGAAACATAGTATTTATATCCATTAATGGAATACAAGGGTGAGACCCATACATCTGAGAATATCAAATCTAAAGGACCAGAGACATTATTAGTGCTGGAGCCAGTTGGATAAGGCAAAGCATGGCTTTTGGCTAATTGACAAGAAGAACAAATTGTAGAATATAAATGAGAATCAATACCTCATCCACAGAAGACAGAATGTGTTTGAGAGTCTGATATGCTGGATGACCAAGTTTGGCATGCCATTGTGCTGATGTAGAAACTCCAGAGGATAAAGCTTGCTTCAGTTGACTGGTGGTGAACTCCATGTGATATAAACCATTTCTAACAGGACCGTGAAGTAGAACCTTGTGTGTAACCAAGTCCTTTATGAGAAATATATCAGAATAAAATTCAACATAACAGTTATTCTCTTTGGTGAATTGAAGTACTGATATTAAATTCTTTGTAATAGAAGGAACATGAAGGAAATTGGAGATGGTAAATTTAGTAGAATCACTATGTAATGTAGAAGAGCCAGTACGAGTAATAAGCAAACCTGAACCATTTCCAACTCTGACTTGATCAGTGCCTTGATATTCAGAGTGTAAATTGAGGTTGGACAGATCAGAGGTGATGTGATGTGTAGCTCCTGAGTCAGGGATCCAACCAGAAGAAGCAGAATGAGCAGGATCTTCATTGTAGACTGCAAAGGCTTCAGGCTAAGGGCACCAGTAATCTTCATAGTCATCACCATAATAGTCATTGGAGTCATAGTAAGCTTGCATAGAATTATCATTAATTACATATATATATCTGCATTCAGGAGCTAAGTGACCTGGTTTCTTACACAGTTGGCATTTGACATAATAGTTATATCTTGGTGGATAAAAAGTTGATGAATTATCCTGTCTACCACTTCTACCACCAAAATTATGTCTTCCACCTCTAAAGTCTCCTTTGAAGTTACCACCATTTCTTTGTACTCTGAAATTAGAGTTTGGAGATCTCCCAAAATTTCCTCTAGGTGGAGAAGGTGACCAATATTGATTACCAGCAAATGAAGGACCGGAGTAATGTGGATAATCATTAGGGGGATAAGGATTGTGTGGATAACCATTAGAGCTAGCATGTTGGTGATCAAAATGATTTGGTCCTGATGATGATTTTTGTTGTTGAGTAATATTAGCAGAGGTAGTGTTAATATCTAATTTAGAATCTGCATTTACTCTAGTTTCCTCAGATAAGAGAAATCCTAGTAATTCAGATGAAGTAATGAGGTTTTCATTCTTCAATTTTTGAGTACAAATTGAAGTTTTGAACGCATTGAACTCAAAAGGTAAGCCATGAAGGATATGAATTACTAAATCTTCATCAGATACAAGTCTATCAATTTGAGCTAGTTGATGTGAAATTTAACGAGCCTTATTGAAATAGACTAACATTGAATCTGAACTTTTGTTTAATCCTATCAGATCGGTTTTAAGTTGTAACAAACGAGACTTAGGTGTAGAATTATAATTTTGCTCTAATCTATTCCAGATCTCATGAGAAAAAGTGCAATCTATAACCTGAGAATGAATTTATTCAGTGCAAGATGAAAATAACCAGGATAAGAGAGCAGAATCTTGATTTACCCAATAATTGTACGTTGGATTCGGAACAAATTCATTATCAGGATCAGTATCTATAAGTTCAGGATCGACGATAATAGAAGCACCAGCAGTTGAAGTTCGTCGTAGATATTTGACAGGACAGTGAAAAGAGCCATTAACAAATCGAAGTAAATCATATCTGCGTAAGAGATGAGCTATTTGAGATTTCCATAGAGGATAATTTGTTGCAGAAAGTTTTGTTGGTGGTTTGAAAGTTAATGGAATGTGTTTGTTGGAATTTGATTTTGTCATTTGTTTTTAGAGATTGAAGAACAGAGAAAGAAGGTTTTGAATTAATTAGGGTTTGAATGAATATCTGATACCATATTGAGAAGATAAGAAGTCGTTAGACACTCTTCTCATTTGATTTCATTTCAAATCTGATTTCAGGTTTCATTGCAGACTCTAGACACAAGACAAGAGTATTTAAACTGAAAGAAAAGATAACCTGATACAATAGGTAACTAACGTATAACTGACTGTCAGGTGCCGATAAACACACACACACATTACACAAAAGTGCATTCACACAGATACAAAACCAATACCTAACATCATGTTATGGCACAACATATTCCGACGCACTATGTTATGGCACACCACGTTCTGACACACAACACCTTGTTCTGGACATATCATGTTATGACACACCATATTCCGACGCACTATGTTATGGCACACCACGCTCTGTCGCACAATCTTATGGCACGCCAAGTCACACCATATTCAAGCACACCTTGTTCGGGACATACCATGTTATGGCACACCATATTCCAACGCACTATGTTTTGGCACACCACGTTCTGATACACAACACCTTGTTCTGGACATATCATGTTATGGCACACCATATTCTGAAGCACAATCATATGGCACATCAAGTCACACCATATTCAAGCACACCTTGTTTTGGACATATCTTGTGTGTCCGATGTACTATGTTATGGCACACCACTTTCTGACGTAAAATATTATGGCTTGCCAAGTCACACCACATTCAAGCACATCTTGTTCTGGACATATCATGTTATGCCATACCATATTCTGATGTACTTTGTTATGGAACACCGCGTTCTGACACACAATCTTATGGAACACCAAGTAACAACATATTCAAGCACACCTTGTTCTAGACATATCATGTTATGGCAAACCATATTCCGACGCACTATGTTACGGCACACCATGTTCTGACACACAACAACTTGTTCTGGATCATGTAATGACACACCATATTCTGATGCACTACGTTATGGCACACCACGTTCTGACACACAATACCTTGTTCTGGACATATCAAGTTATGGCACACCATATTCCGACGCACTATGTTATGGCAAACCAGGTTATGTCGTACAATCTTATGGCACGCCAAGTCACTCCATATTCGTGCACACCTTGTTCTGGACATATCATGTTATGACACACGAAATTTCGACGCATTATGTTATGGCACACCACGTTCTGACATACATCACCTTGTTCTGGACATATCAAGTTATGACACACCATATTCCGACGCACTATGTAATGTCACAACACGTTTTATCGCACAATCTTATAGCACGCCAAGTCACGCCATATTCAAGCACACCTTGCTTTGGACATATCATGTTATGGCACACCAGATTCCGACGTATTATGTTACGGCACACCACATTCTGACACACAACACCTGGTTCTGGACATATCATGTTATGCCACACCATATTCTGATGTACTTTTTTATGGAACACCGCGTTCTGACACACAATCTTATGGAACACCAAGTAACAACATATTCAAGCACACCTTGTTCTAGACATATCATGTTATGGCAAACCATATTCCGACGCACTATGTTACGGCACACCATGTTCTGACACACAACAACTTGTTCTGGACATATCATGTAATGATACACCATATTCCGATGCACTACGTTATGGCACACCACGTTATGACACACAATACCTTGTTCTGGACATATCAAGTTATGGCACACCATATTCCGACGCACTATGTTATGGCACACCACGTTCTGTTGCACAATCTTATGGCACGCCAAGTCACAACATATTCAAGCACACCTTGTTCTGGACATATCATGTTATTACACACCATATTCCGATGAACTATGTTATGGCACACCACATTCTGACACACAACGCCTGATTTTAGACATATCATGTTATGGTACACCATATTCTGACGCACAATCTTATGGCACACCAAATCATACCATATTCAAGCACACCTTGTGATGGACATATCATGTTATAGCATACCATATTCCAACGCACTATGTTATGGCACACCATGTTCTGACACACGACACCTTGTTCTGGACATATCATGTTATGGCTCACCACGTTCTGACACACAACACCTTGTTCTTGACATATCAAGTTATGGCACACCATATTCCGACACACTATGTTATGGCACACCACATTCTGTCGCACAATCTTATGGCACGCCAAGTCAGACCATATTCAAGCACACCTTGTGATGGACATATCATGTTATAGCACACCAGATTCCAACGCACTATGTTATGGCACACCATGTTCTGACACACGACACCTTGTTCTGGACATATCATGTTATGGCACACTATATTCTGACGCATTATGTTATGGCTCACCACGTTCTGATACACAACACCTTGTTCTTGACATATCAAGTTATGGCACACCATATTCCGACGCACTATGTTATGGCACACCACATTCTGTCGCACAATCTTATGGCACGCCAAGTCACACCATATTCAACCACACCTTGTTCTGGACATATCATCTTATGACACACCATATTCCTATGCACTATGTTATGGCACACCACATTCTGACACACAACACCTGATTTTAGACATATCATGTTATGGTACACCATATTCTGACGCACAATCTTATGGCACACCAAATCATACCATATTCAAGCACACCTTGTGATGGACATATCATGTTATAGCATACCATATTCCAACGCACTATGTTATGGCACACCATGTTCTGACACACGACACCTTGTTCTGGACATATCATGTTATGGCTCACCACGTTCTGACACACAACACCTTGTTCTTGACATATCAAGTTATGGCACACCATATTCCGACACACTATGTTATGGCACACCACATTCTGTCGCACAATCTTATGGCACGCCAAGTCACACCATATTCAACCACACCTTGTTCTGGACATATCATGTTATGGCACACCATATTCCAACGTACTATGTTACGACACACCACATTCTGACACACAAAACCTGGTTTTGGATATATCATGTTATGGCACATCATATTCTGACGCAAAATATTATGGCACACCAAGTCACACCATATTCAAGCACACCTTGTTCTGGACATATCATGTTATGGCACACCATATTCCAACGCACTATGTTATGGAACACCACGGCTGACACACAGCACCTTGTTCTGGACATATCAATTTATGGCACACCATATTCTGACTCACTGTGTTATGGCACACCATAGTCTTACACACAACACCTTGTTCTGGACACATCAAGTTATGACACACCATATTCCGACGCACTATGTTACGACACACCACATTCTGTCGCACAATCTTATGGCACGCCAAGTCACGCCATATTCAAGCATACCTTGTTCTGGACATATCATGTTATGGCACACCATATTCCGACGCACTATGTTACGGAACACCATATTCTGACACACAACACCTGGTTTTGAACATATCATGTTATGGCACACCATATTCTGACGCACAATATTATGGCACACAAAGTCAGACCATATTCAAGCACACCTTGTTCTGGACATATCATTTTATGTCACACCATATTCTGACGCACTGTGTTAGGGAACACCACGTTCTGACAAACAACACCTTGTTCTGGACATATCATGTTATGGCACACCATATTCCGACGCATTATGTTATCGCACACCACGTTCTGACACACAACTCCTTGTTCTGGACATATCAAGTTATGACACACCATATTCCGACGCACTATGTTATGGCACACCACGTTCTGTCGCACAATCTTATGGCACGCCAAGTCTAACCATATTCAAGCACACCTTGTTCTGGACATATCATGTTATGACACACCATATTCCGATGCACTATGTTATGGCACACCACATTCAGACACACAACACCTGATTTTAGACATATCATGTTATGGTACACCATATTCTGACGCACAATCTTATGGAACACCAAGTCACACCATATTCAAGCACACTTTGTGATGGACATATCATGTTATAGCACACCATATTCCAACGCACTATGTTATGGCACACCATGTTCTGACACACGACACCTTGTTCTGGACATATCATGTTATGACGCATTATGTTATGGCTCACTACGTTCTGACACACAACACCTTGTTCTTCACATATCAAGTTATGGCACACCATATTCCGACGCACTATGTTATGGCACACCACATTCTGTCGCACAATCTTATGGCACGCCATGTCACACCATATTCAAGAACACCTTGTTCTGGACATATCATGTTATGGCACACCATATTCCAACTTACTATGTTACAGTACACCACATTCTGACACACAACACCTGGTTTTGGATATATCATATTATGGCACATCATATTCTGACGCAAAATCTTATGGCACACCAAGTCACACCATATTCAAGCACACCTTGTTCTGGACATATCATGTTATGGCACACCATATTCCTACGCACTATGTTATGGAACACCACGGTCTGACACACAACACCTTGTTCTGGACATATCAAGTTATGGCACACCATATTCTGACGCACTGTGTTATGGCACACCACAGTCTGACACACAACACCTTGTTCTGGACATATCAAGTTATGACACACCATATTCCGACGCACTATGTTATGGCACACCACATTCTGTCGCACAATCTTATGGCACGCCAAGCCACACCATATTCAAGCACACCTTGTTCTGGACATATCATGTTATGGCACACCATATTCCGACGCACTATGTTACGGAACACCATATTCTGACACACAACACCTTGTTCTGGACATATCAAGTTCTGGCACACCATATTCCAACGCACTATGTTATGTCACACCACGTTATGACACACAACACCTTGTTCTGGACATATCATTTTATGGCACACCATATTCTGACGCACTGTGTTATGGCACACCACGTTCGGACACACAAAACCTTGTTCTGGACATATCATGTTATGGTACACCATATTCCGACGCACTATGTTACGGCACACCACATTCTGACACACAACACCTGGTTTTGGACATATCATGTTATGGCAAACTATATTTTGACGCACAATCTTATGGAACACCAGGTCACACCATGTTCTGGACATATCATGTTATGGCACACCATATTGCAATGCACTATGTTATGGCACACCACGTTCTGACACACAACACCTTGTTCTGTACATATCATTTTATTGCACACCATATTCTGATGCACTGTGTTATGGCACACCAGGTTCTGACACACAAAACCTTGTTCTGGACATATCATGTTATGACACACCATATTCCGACGTATTATTTTATGGAACACCACGTTCTGACATACAACACCTTGTTCTGGACATATCAAGTTATGGCACACCATATTCCGACGCACTATGTTATGGTACACCACGTTCTGTGGCACAATCTTATGGCACGCCAAGTCACACCATATTCAAGCACACCTTGTTCTGGACATATCATGTTATGGCACACCATATTCCAACGCACTATGTTACGGCACACCACATTCTGACACACAACACCTGGTTTTGGACATATCATGTTATGGAACACCATATTCTGACGCACAATCTTATGGCACACCAAGTCACACCTTGTTATGGACATATCATGTTATAGCACACCATATTCCGACGCATTATGTTATGGCACACCACGTTCTGACATACAACACCTTGTTCTGGACATATAAAGTTATGGCACACCATATTCCGACGCACTATGTTATGCCACACCACGTTCTGTCGCACAATATTGTGGCACGCAAAGTCACACCATATTCAAGCACACCTTGTTCTGGAAATATCATGTTATGGTACACCATATTCCGACGTACTATGTTACGGCACACCATATTCTGACACACAATACCTGGTTTTGGACTTATCATGTTATGGCACACTATATTCGGATGCACAATCTTATGGCACACCAAGTCACACCATGTTCAAGCACACCTTGTTGTGGACATATCATGTTATCACACACCATATTCCAACTCACTATGTGACGACACACCACGTTATGACACACTACACCTTGTTCTGGACATATCATTTTATGGCACACCATATTCTGACGCACTTTGTTATGGAACACCACATTCTGACACATAACACCTTGTTCTGGACATATCATGTTATGTCACACCATATTCCGACGTACTATGTTACGGCACACCACATTCTGACACACAATATCTGGTTTTGGACATATCATGTTATGGCACACCATATTCTGAAGCACAATCTTATGGCACACCAAGTCACACCTTGTTCTGGACATATCATGTTATGGCACACCATATTCCAATGCACTATGTTATGGCACACCACTTTCTGACACACAACACCTTGTTCTGGACATATCATTTTATGGAACACCATATTCCGACGCATTATGTTATGGAACACCACGTTCTGACATTCAACACCTTGTTCTGAACGTATCAAGTTATGGCACACCATATTTCGACGTACTAAGTTATGGCACACCACGTTCTGTCGCACAATCTTATGGCACGCCAAGTCACACCATATTCAAGCACACCTTGTTCTGGACATATCATGTTATGGCACACCATATTTCGACGTAGTATGTTACGGCACACCACATTCTGACACACAACACCTGGTTTTGGACATATCATGTTATGGCACACCATATTCTGACGCACAATCTTATGGCACACCAAGTCACACCATATTCAAGCACACCTTGTTCTGGATATATCATTTTATGGCACACCATATTCCAATGCACTATGTTATGGAACACCACGTTCTGACACACAACACCTTGTTCTGGACATATCATTTTATGGCACATCATATTCTGATGCACTGTGTTATGGCACACCATGTTCTGACACACAACACCTTGTTCTGGACATATCATGTGATGGCACACCATATTCCAACGTATTATGTTATGGCACACCACGTTCTGACACACAACACCTTGTTCTTGATATATCAAGTTATGGCACACCATATTCTGACGCCTATGTTATGGAACACCACGTTCTGTCGCACAATCTTATGGCACGCCAAGTCACACCATATTCAAGCACCCCTTTTCTGGACATATCATGTTATGGTACACCATATTCTAACGCACTATGTTATGGCACACCACGTTCTGACACACAACACCTTGTTCTGGACATATCATTTTATGACAAACCATATTCTGACGCATTGTGTTATGGCACACCTTGTTCTGACAAACAACACCTTGTTCTGGACATATCATGTTATGGCACACCATATTCCAACGTATTATGTTATGGCACACCACGTTCTGACACACAACACCTTGTTCTGGACATATCAAGTTATAGCACACCATATTCCGACGAATTATGTTATGGCACACCACGTTCTGTCGCACAATCTTATTGCACGCCAAGTCATACCATATTCAAGAACACCTTGTTCTGGACATATCATGTTATGGCACACTATATTCCGACGCACTATGTTATGACACACCACATTTTGACACACAACACCTGGTTTTGGACATATCATGTTATGGCAAACTATATTCTGACGCACAATCTCATGGCACACCAAGTCACACCTTGTTCTGGACATATCATGTTATGGCACACCATATTCCAACGCATTATGTTATGGCACACCACGTTCTGACACACCACACCTTGTTCTGGACATATCATTTTATGACACACCATATTCTGACGCACTGTGTGTTATGACACACCACGTTATGAAACACAACACCTTGTTCTGGACATATCATGTTATGGAACACCATATTCCGACGAATTATGTCATGGCACACCACGTTCTGACATACAACACCTTGTTCTGGACATATCAAGTTATGGCACACCATATTCCGGCACACTATGTTATGCCACACCACGTTCGGTCGCACAATCTTATGGCACACCATATTCAAGCACACCTTGTTCTGGACATATCATGTTATGGCACACCATATTCCGACGTTCTATGTTACGATACACCACATTCTGACACACAACACCTGGTGTGGATGGGGAAAAACGATTTGCTGGTTTTTAAGAAATTGAGGAGACGACTGTACGGAGGAGATTCCTCGAACCGAGCGAAATGTTAAACCTCACACAGATGCACCGCTGCAAAGGGGATGCTTTAGATTCGAGAGATCAATCTGTAGTAATCCTGCCTAAATCAAGACAATGATCGTTCCAGAGTAAATTCAGTCACAAGATAGGATGGGTTGATCTGTAGGAGGAAAACTGAGAAATGCGTGGAATCATTGGTAATCAAAGATTGTGGGTGTGTGAATTCTGAATATGATAAGCTCTAAATGATTGAAATTGGTCAATTGAGAGTAGTTGCTCAATTGATGGGTTGATGATCTCGTGTTGTCAGTTTGACGTGAGATTGATGATACTGTTGATGCTTCAATCATGATTCAGAGACTTATTTATATTGCTGGAATTTTAGACACCATGATCCCATGAAGTGTGACAGTTGATGGAATCAAGGAGTGGGAAAGTGGATATCGTGTTTGAAACCAGTTGCTCAACATGTGGAGACTTGGTCAATTTTCCACCCACTACCTCGTGAATTCCTTCAAATGACTGCACGACTTGCTCACATTCCATCGTGTGTTTGAACACACGTGCCGTAGACCGCCAGACCAAAACCCTAAGTGATATCCCCCCAAGTGACACGATTGACGTCTCGTGGTTTGTCTGTCAATTGATGACTTCGTGGTTTGATGGGACGATGATTCCATGTAGTTGCTGAGTGTCGAACATGATGTTCTGAAACTCATGAATTGAACATGTCATGAGACAAAGGTATAATTCTTACGATGAAGTGAGCAAGTATTTCTCATTCGATGGATCATTGAATATTGATTGTTGAACCAATATTCCTTGGTTTGAGAAAATATTTATCATCTGAGCAAGTGTTGCTCATGTTATGAATTGTTGAATATTTGATCGTCTGAGCATGTGTTGCTCATCTTATGGATTATTGGAAGCGCACCAAAAATAATAATTAGAATACTGGTCATTGAACCGAGCATAATTAATAAAATTAATGACCACGAGGCCGTCGTAAAATTATTAAGGTTGGAATCTGGAATGATGATCCTTGGATTCAGAAACCCTAATTTGATCAATTGATGATCAATTCATGGTTCGTCAAAAGTTTAACCATAGGACGAAAGAGGGAGCGACTATATGGGACCGTGGATCAACCATGTAGTGTCCATATGCTCACGTGAGAAAATACGAAGAACTCTTGAAGAGTTGACGATTTGTTGGTGGAAGAATGATTAAATGGTGGCTTAATCATTTATTCCAAAATGCTCGTCTGAGCCTTAGGTGAAAAAACCTAATTAATTATGACGAGGCGAGGGAACGACCATGGAGTCATGAAACCGGCCCTGGGTTGTCACGTGACCGCCTGATGATCACTTCATGAAAATCCAAAGTGTTTGGAAGAGTTTTGGACCAAATACGAGCAATTGTGCAAATTAGGTCAAAATTATGAAAATTGATGGGACCGGCTTCCGTGAGCCAAAGAGCCAATCTTGGTCGGTCAAGATAGCGTTCTCGTGTCCCCAAGGCGTCCGCGTCTCAGTCCTGAGAATTTTGATATTTTCTGGCGGGCAATTGAGCATCCGTTCGAGAAAATATGCCAAAATTAGGGTTTCGACGAAACTGAGGAAAACACCATGAGATGATGAAAAATAATTATAAAATAAGGAATGAGGAGGCATGGGACCGCCGTGGTCAAGGCATGGTCGTCCGATCTTGACCACGGTCCCGTGGTGCCTTTTCCTTAATTTTATAATATTTTGATGATTTTATGAAAAATTCATGAATTTGAGAAATTTGATGAATTTAGGGAGTTTCCATGAATTGAAGGAGTTTTCATGAGTTCATGGAAGCAAAATATTAAAATAATAAAAACACGGGGTGTGTGGGACCATGGAGGCATGGCCGGCCGGCTATGGCCCGGTCCCACGAGTTTTTCATAATTTTTTAATATTTTTAGGTATTTCTGATGATTTGAAGGAATTTTTCCTAATTTGAGAGAAATACCATAAAATCAAGGAATTTGATGAATTCAAGGAAAAATAGGAAAAATAATAATAAAATAATAAAGCAATAAAAGAAAAGGACGTGTGGGACCGGCTAGGGCATGGCCGGCCGGCTAGTGGCCCGGTCCCACAATTTTTCATTATTTTATTTTATTTTATTATTATATGATGATTTGTGCAAAAAATACCATGAAATCAAGGAGTTTTTTCATGAAATTAGAGAAATAATAATAATAATAATAAAATAATAAGGAACCGTGGGGTGTGGGGCTGGCTGGGACCAAGGCATGGACGGTTGGACAATGGTCACGCCCCATACTCCTTTCCTTAATTTTATATTATTTGTTATGGATTTATGGAAGTACCATGAAACCGAGGAGCTTCCTCGAGACGAAGGAGATTTGATCAGATGAGAGATTTTTCATCAAATCATGGAAAATAATAAAAATGTATTAAAAATATAAAACTGGTGTGGAACTGACCATGGCACGGTCGGTAGGTCGTGTGTCCGTGTTCCTAGCACCTTGGTCAATATTTTTAATTATTTATTATTTTCTTCCTTATTTTGCATAGGTTCATCGTTTCGTTGTATTTTGAAATACTCGTTCGTGCGGTGATTGTTAGTGTATCGTCGTTGAATACACTTTCACCATTTGAATCGGGGCTTACTTAAAGGTAGCTCAGACGCCCGGTTGTTGATTATTTATTACTAATTGTGGAATTCAGTAGAGAATAATTCACAAAACTGAGTAATAAGATGTTTATTATTAATTCATAGGATCAACTGAGGATTCGACTACGAATTCAGAATAATAAAGTGAGCATTACCATTCCATGGGTTCGTAGATTCGACTATAGAATCGGAGTAATTAAGATTTATTTATTACCATTTATGAAACCAGTTGTGGATTCGATCATGAAATAGAAGTAATGAGATAATATAGTTATTGCTATTCTATGAGATCAAGTCGTGGATTCGATCATCGAATCAGGACAATTGTTTATTGCCATTCCGTGGGACCAGTCGCAGACTCGACCATGGAATAAGAGCAATTGTTATTGCCATTCCATGGGACCAGTCGTGGATTCGACCATGGAATAGGATCAATTATTATTGCCATTCCATGGGACCAGTCGTGGATTCGACCATGGAATAGGAGCAATTGTTATTTCCATTCCATGGGACCAGTCGTGGATTCGACCATGGAATAATAACAATTGTAATTAGGAATAATTAACTTTGTGGCTCTATACTAGCAGAGCAAGCTGTCTAGGAGCATTAATTATCCTGATATGAGCTTGTCGGTAAGTCATATCCTTTATATAGTCATGGTAAACTCGTTGTTTGTTCCTGAAGACGTTATCGCTCTATACTAGCAGAGCAAGCTGTCTAGGAGCCGTCCATCTCGTGATACTATACATAATAATCATTGAAAGTTTAAGTATTCATGAGATATGTCGTTGTCCAGTCGTGAGACTTCATATATACATGTACTCTGAGAGAAAGTACTCTCCGTTGAGAATTCGATGAGAGACCCGTGTCTCGATACTCACGTCTGATTACTGGATCAGAGCTTCGTATAATTATGAGTTTACGATTTTAGCCCTTGTCGAAAATCCACCATCTACATTAAGTCCCCTGCTTACTGAGGAAAGCTGGGTTCCTCAGTCAGCATTAAATGGTGATTTTCCGGCCATAAATAATAATACCAATAATTGAACTTAGTCGTAAGTTGAGACGTTACCGGATTTTGATAGTACTTAGAAAATTAGGATTCGCGGGCCGGACCCAATAAGGAAATCCTTAGAAAATTAGGTTTTGGAAATAAAAATTGTATAAAAGGGATTAATCCTTTTTTTTTCACGTCCAGCTTCCATCACCTCTTCATCTTCACGTTCCAGCAACAGGACAAGACCTCCGGGATCCAGCGCCGCCGGCCAAATTCCGGCCGACCAGGTACGTGTATTTTTTTTTGATGTTGATGTTTATGATCCTCATGAGTTGTTCATGCTTTAACCATGATGAAGTTATATACATGTGTGTATATTAGTGTGAGTTTTATGAAAAAACCCTCATTTTTGAAAACGTATGTTCGTTCGATCGTTAGTTTTGAAAACTAACTATAATCCCTGATTTTCGAGAGGGAATTTTATTTTATTTTTTAAATATGAACCTAGGTCCAGTAATAAAACTTAGTGTATGAGCTTTCATGTATATCAAGGTTTCATCATAAAAGAAGGGAATTTTCATGAAATCGGAATAATCCTTCGTTCTAAAGACAAATAACGACGACACGAAGGAAAATATGTATGATGAACTTGTGTTCATTGATTAAATTTTGCTTATGAGCTTTCATGTAAATACAAAACTTTATCATACGTATGAGATGTGAGCTTTCACAATATTTTTGAAATAAACCTTCGTTTTAAAGACAAATAACGACGATACGAAGGAAAATAATTTTATATATATATATATGCAGCCGTGACATATATTGTGTAAAATATGATGGTATATTTTATTTGCATGAATTTGTTTTCATTAGATAAAATTCTTGAGAGTTTATGTAAGCAATGTTGCATTAATTGTTTTTTTTTCGAAAAATCAGAAACGTGGGTTTTGAGGAACCTTCAAAGATAGACAATATATTTATGATAGAATATTGTATTGTTATGAACTTCATAGGTCCGTTGTGTGAATGTTCACATTATGAAAATTGCGTCCGTGATTTTATGAAAAATCAGTTTCGGAAATTAAATAAAGTTTCGTTTGTTTTGCAGTTTTCGAAGAGATGAACGATTTTGAGGTGTTAACTCTTACGGTTTGACTACTACCATTAGTATAATTGTAAAGAGTTAAAAGTTCAGAGTTACCTTTTTTGCTGATGTTGGTTTGTTTACATAGTAGTAATCTTTGATCTTCCGGTTCCAGAAAATGTTGACCAACAACAACAACAATTACGATTACTGGTATTCCTCTTCTTCCTCTGGCTCTTCTGATGAGGATTCCAATGCTCCTGTAGAGAAATCAAAGGCTAGGGTTCCCCATGAAGGTGCGAAGCCTAATGTTCCCTTGGGTGAGCGAAGAGTCTCTTTTGCTGAACTCAAGAAAAGAGGAGCTGAAGACAAAAAGGAGGATGCCCGTCAACGTGAGAAAGATCGCACCCGGCATAAGAGACAGAGGGTTGAGGACAAGCGTTGATTCTTGGATGGATTTCCTTCTGATTCTGATGCTGATGCTTCTGAAGAAGATATCACATGGGAACCATCCGAGCGTAATATTAAGCCTGATCGATATGAAAGAGAGCATCAGAGGATGATGAAGAAAATTGAAGCTGAAGCTGCGGCAGAAGATTACTTGGATTCAGATGATGATGATATTATCTTCTGTCCACCGGACTTCACCAATGATTCTGACAGTGACTCTGAAGAAGATGATTCCGAGAAGGATAGTGATGATGAATCTGACAATTCGGATGAGTCCGACGAGTAGTTTTACTTCCATCTTCTTTAAACGTTAGAGCATTCCCTTTTAGTCTTCATAGTGGATATCTTTCTTTTGACTGTTTAAATGACTTTACTTCAATTAGAATTTTCTTCTGAATGATGAACATTTTGTTAACGTCGATTTCTTCTAATCCATGACATGGACCAATGTCCATACATCTAAATTCATCATGACTTGTCGATTTTCATGAGAAGTAACATAACGCACGGCTGAGAATTCATGACGTGTACAAGGCCGTGTGGCCTATCCTATGACCCGTGATGTTCAGTCCCCAGTGCGTTATTTTCCTCCGCGTCTTCAGTATCGATCTTTGAAGCTTAGGGTTTCAGTGAAACTCGTAACTGAGTTGACTATTCACGAGTGATGACTATCGCCTGATATATATATCTTCAAGACTCCAAATCTATGATCCACGCAAATATTTCTTCCATTCCTGAGTCAGTTTTATCATGCAGAGAAGTTTTGATCCTACCTCCTTGCCGTCATGTCGAGCAATAGCATTTCTTCTCAAGAAGATCTTCAGTCGAAGCGTGAAATAGCAACGTCTATCTCAGTAAGTTGTACACTTCTTCTCCTTTCTTGTCTCTATTCGATCGATATTGTTGATCACAAGAGAATGATTTGTCGTAGGACTGTAAGAAGAATGCTACTCCTCACAATGCAAGGCCTAAGCGGACTGTTAGATCTCCTGCCCGGTATGGATCGGCTCGTGCTGAAGCTGGATCGTCTGTAAGTAAACCTATAACTCTTGAGATTGTACTGAGTCCCGGGATTAACACTCTTTCATTTCATCATAGGCGGATGTCCGTGTCGTCGTCGACGCTAGACGAAGAAAGGTGTAAAGTCCGTGATCGTGGTTGAGGTTGAGGAAAGCAGCAACCAGGCATGTGAAGATTCTGCAGGATCCGTGAAGACTGGAGACAGTGTCCATGCTCGTGAATACCCAACCGCTGGACTTTTATTCGAAGCCCCATTGATTAATACCTTCCCAGACAATGAAATGGTTGGCGGATTCGTTATTCCCAAATGTTATGCGTCTCTGTACACCAAGATCTGGAAGAAGTATGGTCACATTGCTACCACAGAAGTGTGGAAAGGTTTTCTTCCAACCCTTTTAACCACGGTATTGGGGCTATTGCCGATCATCGAGGAAATGAATCAGATGCACTTGCGAGACGTCAAAAACCATGAACTGCACAAATGGGATGAAATGATCTCGAATTGTGAGATATTGCGATTCAATGTAAGATGGCTCCGTCGTCGTCTTGAGATAATCAAGGTTCATAAGGCGGCATAGGCTGCTGATGCAATTTCCATGAATGCGGCTTTACTGGATGAGGAGAGGGTACTGGCTCTGGAGTCAGCAAGGGTTGAGAAAGCGGTGGAAGACTTGAAGGCAAAGACCAAGATTTTTCATAAGAAGCTTGACGAGGCTTCTTACGGGGACTATCCGTTGCTGGATGGTTTGCTCTGAGTGAGCATTTTTGGTTGTTGTTTTTGAATAAATCTGAATTTCTAGTTAGGTGAAACAATTTATCATGGTGTGAACGAATTTTGCTCATTTATGAAATGTTTAATGAACAAAGGAGCATTCGCATTCTCTTTGGAGGAATGAAATTACATTTTGAAAATGCTTGAAATGATGAAGAGGTAGTGTGTTTCATGGATTAGGCATAATAAGCTTTGAGCCATTTGCCATTGATGATGTTTCCTTCCTTTCCTCCATTGATTGCTAACATTTTGTAGTATCCGCTAGACACTGCTTTGATAATAACATATGGCCCTTCCCATTTAGGAGAGAACTTAGGAGCAGACAAGTCTTGTTGAATGTGCTTTGTCGTCTTTAATACCAAATCTCCTACTTGAAATGTTCAAGGTCTTACCATTTTGTTGTAGGCTCTGGAGATCCTCTGTTTGTAATCTTCCACATATTTTTCCACCTTGGCTCTCTTTGATTCAAGCATATCCAATTCAGCGATTCTTGATTTGGAGATCTCAGCCTCATCCCATTGTACGCCACTGGATGCTGCAATCCTGACTGAGGGAATTTTGATTTCTGCTGGAAGTATGGCGTCAGCTCCATAGACGAGGGAATATGGTGAAGTACCGATCGATCTCCTTGGTGCAGTTCTGTAAGCCCACAGAGCCATGGGTAATTGATCATGCCACGATCGAGGATGGTCGTGAATTGTCCGACTGATAATCCTGATCAAAGTCTTGTTGGTACTTTCTGCTTGACCATTTCCTTGTGGATAGTAAGGCGTAGAGAAGATTTGTTTGATCCCATACTTATTGAGAAGCTTCTCAACATCTTGATTGGCAAAAGGAGTTCCGTTATCTGTGATGATGTGCTTAGGAACACCGAATCTGCATATTATGTGCTCTTTGATGAAGGCAACAATCGTAACTCCAGAGGTGCTTCAAAGAGGAATAACTTCGACCCACTTTGTGAAGTACTTTGCTGCAGTGATGATGTATTCATGTTGTTTTGAAGATGCTGGATTGATCTTCCTAATGATATCTAGTCCCCAGCTGTAGAAAGGCCACAGACTATTCACTGAATTCAACGGGAGACAAGGAGTGTGGATGAGATTACCATGGGTTTGGCATTGGTGACACCTCTGAACGCGTGCGGCTGCATCATCTTCCATGGTCGGCCAATAATAATTCTCATGAATTTGAAGAAATATTTTCCTCTTTCCTTGATATTCTCCATCATGTACTTCCTTCAGGATTGTAGGGATTTCATGTTCGGCTAAGCACCTCAGTAAATTTCCACCAAAGCTTTTGTGGTATAATATCCCATCGAGATAGACGAATCTCTTAGATTTCTGAATGAGTTTGACTGCTTGCTTCTTTTCCAGTGGTAGTTCGTTGTCCCGGAGGTATTTGATGTAAGGCTCCCTACAGTCCCCAGTGTGGTGGACCGTCAAAACCTCCAAGTGATGAGGAGGTGTTTGGCAATCAGCACAATATCCTTGTAAAGCTCTTGACTGAGTCTCCATGGATGGCCAGTAGTACCCCATTCTTTGAAGCTTTCTGTAAAGTGTTACCACTAACGTTTGCCCGCAGACTTCTTCATGTATGCGCTTGAGATGTTCTTCCGCTTCGTCGCTCCCAAGATATCGTGATAGAGATCCATCAGGGTTTCGATAGTATAGCCCTCCATGAAGCAAGAAGTAGTTCTTCAATTCCTTGAGGCTGACTTGGCCTTCTGAAATAGAGCTGCTCAACTCATGAATGATGGGTGCTCGCCAATCGTTCGCTGGAATGTCTTCGATCTGAGTGAGCCAAGTTGAAGATACTGTACGCCTCTGTACAGTGATCGTTTTATTTGTTCCTTCGAATTGCATCTTGGAGGCAAGAGTTTCTAGGCAATCAACATGCCTATTGTTAGTCCGTCCAGTATGGACGACCGTTGCGTCAGCAAAATAGGTCAACAGTCGCTAAGCTTCGGTTCTGAATGGAGCAAGTGTGATTTCTTTGAGAGAATACGTTCCATTCATCTGGTTGACCAATAATTTTGAATCTCCCCTTATCTCGAGGTGTGTTGCTCCTCTTGTTTGGCCAAAGATAATCCTAATAGGAAGGATTCATATTCCGCGGAGTTGTTAGTGCAGTGGAAATCCAACTTGAACGAATGTAAGAAAACTTCACCAGATGGAGACACCGGCACTATCCCCGCTCCTCCGGTGTCACTACTAGGGGTGGAATATCCATCAAAGTATAGAAGCCATGTTTCTTCCTTGATGACCAAGATATATAGGAATTCGCCGGGCACTTTTTCATGTAGGGGTTGTTGTATCTTCTCCTGGAAAAGCAGCGAGCAAGTCTGCGACCGCTTGACCTTTGATGGCTTTAGGCGACGTGCAAGCTATGTCAAATTCTGACATCTGGAGTAACCACTTTTCCGGTATCCCTATCAAGGCTGGCTTTGATAGCAAGAACTTTATGGGATCGGCTTTGGAGATGAGTACGACCCTGTTAGATAGCAAGTAATGTCTGAAGTTCTGGATTGCATGTACCAAGGCCAGGCATGCCCTTTCGGCCTTGGGATATTGGAGTTGAGAATCCCTCATTGTGCGGGTGAAGTAGTAAATTGGTCGTTCGACGCCTTCGTCGTCTTCCTGAGCGAGGAGTGCGCCGATGGTGACGTCACTGGAGGCTATGTAGAGAATCAGAGGTCGTCCCTGCACTGGAGACCTCATGACAGCCGGTGACAATAATATATGTTGTATTTTATGGAAAGCTTCTTGTTGAACAGCTGTCCAGGTGAAACTTGCTCCTTTCTTCAGCAGAGGTGTGAATGAAGCAATGAGTTGAGCTAATCCAGGAATGAAGTGTCGAATATAATTTACCTTGCCCATAAAGCTTTGTAGTTATTTCACAGTACGTGGAGGAGGCATGGTGGTAATAGCTTTTGCCTTGTCCGGGTCGACTTTGATCCCTTCAGCCGTGACCAGGAATCCTAAGAATTTTCCGGAAGAAACTCTGAATGCGCACTTCAAAGGATTCATTTTTAATTTGTATTCCCTGCATCTTTCAAACACTTGCCTTAGAACTTCGAGATGAGATGCCCGAGTCTTCGATTTTACCACCGCATCATCAACATAGTCTTCTACTTGATTGTGCATCATGTCGTGGAATATGGCAGTCATGGCTCGTTGATAGGTGGCACCAGCATTTTTTAATCCAAAGGGAATCACAAGGTAGTGAAAATTCCCAATGGGAGTACGGAACGCAGTCTTGTTGGCGTCATGTTCATACATCTTGATCTGGTTGTATCCACTATATACTGTCCATGAATGAGAACATACCGTGACCACTGGTTGCATCGACGAGCATGTCAATGTTGGGTAGAGTAAAATCATCCTTTGGGAAACATTTATTCAAGTTCCTGAAGTCGACAAAACATCTGATTTGACCGTTTTTCTTCTTAACGGGTACCACATTTGCTAGCCACGTTGGATGAAGGATAGGTTTGATGAACCCCGCTGCCAACAGTTTCTGGATTTCGACTTTGATTTTCTCCTCCACTTCGTGTCTAAATTGTCTGGGTGGTTGTTTGACAGCTTTGGAACCAGGGACGATGTGCAGGTGATGGGTGACGAGTTTGTCATCCAAACCCGGCATTTCTTCGTACGTCCAGGCGAAGACATCTTGATATTCTCTCAATAATTTCATCAGCTCGGTCCGCTCCTCTGTTGATAGTGCTGAACTGATCAGGATTGGCCTCAGATCGTCTTCAGTCCCAATGTTGATTGTTTCAAGATCGTCAGTGGTAGAGTCAGTGCCGTCTTGTAGTTGTCGTGGGGCGTCCTGGACTTCTTCTTCAAGTAATAGTTCACTCTGAAATGATTCTTCATGGTGGGGAGACTTTTCATCGTTCTCCCCGATTAATTGCTAATCTTTCCGTCGGCGATAAATGGCTTTCCCTTCTGTATCTCGCTCAGTCGTGAAGTTTGACCCTGTAGTTGAGACCTGATTATTATGGCGTTTAGTCGGTGTAGTAGGTGACTTGATCATTTTAGCAGAGGATGATAGATCGTTATCATCCTTCTCGATAGTCTTCCAGCTTGGAAGGGGAATACTACGAATCTGCTTTGGAGGTTCCGGGATGCTTTTTTGAGATTCAAGGAACTCAGTATCATAGACAGGAGCATAAGGAGATGACGAATCCGGAATGCAAACGATCTTGTTGTCGAGCAGGGCCTTCATGCATTTATGGTATGTTGAAGGAACCACTTTGTTATCATGGAGCCATGGGCGTCCCAGTATTATGTGGTAGTCAGTTTCTTGCTCGATCACATGAAACTTTGCTTTCGATCGAATCGTCCCCACCCTCAAATCTATGTATGCATATCCATATGTATGGATTTCACTTCCTTCAAATCCTGTCATTAGGATGGGATGACGAACGATTTTACCTTGTGGGAATCTGGCCATCCTGAGAGTTTTCATAGTGACAATGTTGGTAGAAGCACCAGTGTCGACAAGAGCTCTTTTAAATTCGGTGCCTTTGATGAAACCAGTGACATACAAAGCTCGGTTGTGTCCTTCATCCGTCATGCGATCTTCTTCTCTAAAAGAGATGTTGTCGGTCGAGTGCTCAGACACTAGGGAGACTTCTGCAACTGATGGTGTTGGTGGCGTTATTTGCGCGCTAGATGATATCTGGTTGAGTGCAGAAAATGTGTCCATGCATTGGTCCCTGGAGAAGTGTAGTGGTTTACATAGACTTTCGATCAAATGTGTGACCTCTTGTTCCACCGGCTTCTCGTATGTGGTGAAGCTGTTGATTTGAGGATCAGGTGACGATTCAATCCCGGTGTTGAGACTTCTGGAGCGGAGGTACCGCCTAACTCGGATGTTAATTTTATGAGAAAGTCGAGGATGTGGTTCACCATATTCTTCATCAGGTCCATGTTCCTGGTATGGACCTCTAGAATTTGAGCCAATTCTGCCAAGGTTGGGATTCTTCTGTCTTTTGTACCGCCAAGTGTAGTATGAGGAACGCCATTTGAAAGAGTTTGATCTGGATTAGTTGAATTAGTCCTAAGACCAACCATCTTGTGAAATTGTGAGATTGCAACCGAGAGAATGATCTCCCACTGTGGTCTCCAATCTGTGGATGGGGAAAAACGATTTGCTGGTTTTTAAGGAATTAAGGAGACTACCGTACGGAGGAGACTCCTCGAACCGAGAGAAATGTTAAACCTCACACAGATGCACCGCTGCAAAGGGGGTGCTTTAGATTCGAGAGATCAATATGTAATACTCCGTCCTAAATCAAGACAATGACCGTTCCAGAGTAAATTCGGTCACAAGGGAGGATGGGTTGATCTGTAGGAGGGAAGCTAAGAAATGCGTGGAATCATTGGTAATCAAAGACTGTGGGTGTGTGAATTCTGAATATGATAAGCTCTGTATGATTGAAATTGCTCAATTGAGAGTAGTTGCTCAATTGATGAGTTGATGATCTCGTGTTGTCAGTTTGACGTGAGATTGATGATACTGTTGATGCTTCAATCATGATTCAGAGACTTATTTATATTGCTGGAATTTTAGACACCATGATCCCATGAAGTGTGACAGTTGATGGAATCAAGGAGTAGGAAAGTGGAGATCGTGTTTGAAACCAGTTGCTCAACATGTGGAAACTTGGTCGATTTTCCACCCACTACCTCGTGAATTCCTTCAACTGACTGCACCACTTTCTCACATTCCATTGTGTGTTTGAACACACGTGCCGTAAACCGCCAGACCAAAACCTTAAGTGATATCCCCCCAAGTGACACGATTGACGTCTCGTGGTTTGTTAGTCAATTGATGACTTTGTGGTTTGATGGGACGATGAGTCCATGTAGTTGCTGAGTGTCGAACATGATGTTCTGAAACTCATGAATTGAACATGTCATGAGACAGAGGTATAATTCTTACGATGAAGTGAGAAAGTATTGCTCATTCGATGGATCGTTGAATATTGATTGTTGAACCAATATTCCTTGGTTTGAGCAAATATTTATCATCTGAGCAAGTGTTGCTCATTTGATGAATTGTTGAATATTTGATCGTCTGAGCATGTGTTGCTCATCTGATGGATTATTGGCAGCGCACCAAAAATATTAATTAAAATACTGGTCGTTGAACCGAGCATAATTAATAAAATTAATGACCACGAGGCCGTCGTAAAATTATTAAGGTTGGAATCTGGAATGATGATCCTTGGATTCAGAA
The DNA here is from genome assembly GCF_003573695.1 of Papaver somniferum. NCBI lineage: Eukaryota > Viridiplantae > Streptophyta > Magnoliopsida > Ranunculales > Papaveraceae > Papaver > Papaver somniferum. The sequence continues at coordinate 105,185,008 of NC_039367.1, read as the reverse complement.
ACCCTAATTTGATCAATTGATGATCAATTCATGGTTCGTCAAAAGTTTAACCATAGGACGAAAGAGGGAGCGACTATATGGGACCGTGGATCAACCATGTAGTGTCCATATGCTCACGTGAGAAAATACGAAGAACTCCTGAAGAGTTGACGATTTGTTGGTGGAAGAATGATTAAATGGTGGCTTAATCATTTATTCCAAAATGCTCGTCTGAGCCTTAGGTGAGAAAACCTAATTAATTATGACGAGGCGAGGGACCGACCATGGAGTCATGAAACCGGCCCTGGGTTGTCACGTGACCGCCTGACGATCACTTCATGAAAATCCAAAGTGTTTGGAAGAGTTTTGGATCTAATACGAGCAATTGTGCAAATTAGGTCAAAACTGTGAAAATTGATGGGACCGGCTTCCGTGATCCAAAGAGCCAATCTTGGTCAGTCAAGATAGCGTGTTCGTGTCCCCAAATCATCCGCGTCTCAGTCCTGAGAATTTTGATATTTTTTGGCGTGCAATTGAGCATCCATTCGAGAAAATATGCCAAAATTAGGGTTTCGACGAAACTGAGGAAAACACCATGAGATGTTGAAAAATAATTATAAAATAAGGAATGAGGAGGCGTGGGACCGCCGTGGTCATGGCATGGTCGTCCGGTCGTGACCACAGTCCCGTGGTGCCTTTTCCTTAATTTTATAATATTTTGATGATTTTATGAAAAATTCATGAATTTTGAGAAATTTGATGAATTTAGGGAGTTTCCATGAATTGAAGGAGTTTTCATGAGTTCATGGAAGCAAAATATTAAAATAATAAAAACACGGGTGTATGGGACCATAGAGGCATGGTCGGTCGGCTATGGACCGGTCCCACGAGTTTTTCATAATTTTTTAATATTTTTAGGTATTTTTGATGATTTGACGGAATTTTTCCTAATTTGAGAGAAATACCATAAAATCAAGGAATTTGATGAATTCAAGGAAAAATAGGATAAATAATAATAAAATAATAAAGCAAAGGGCGTGTGGGACCGGCTAGGGCATGGCCGGCCGTCTAGTGTCCCGGTCCCACAAGTTTTCATAATTTTATTTTATTTTATTATTATATGATGATTTATTGCCATTCCATGGGACCAGTCGTGGATTCGACCATGGAATAGAAGCAATTGTAATTAGGAATAATTAACTTTGTGGCTCTATACTAGCAGAGCAAGCTGTCTAGGAGAATTAATTATCCCGATATGAGCTTGTCGGTAAGTCATATCCTTTATATAGTTAGGGTAAACTCGTTGTTTGTTCTTGAAGACGTTATCGCTCGATACTAGCAGAGCAAGCTGTCTAGGAGCCGTCCATCTCGTGATACTATATAGAAATAATCACTGAAAGTATTCAGTATTCATGAGATATGCCGTTGTCCAGTCGTGAGATTACATATCTACATGTACTCTGAGAGAAAGTACTCTCTGTTGAGAATTCGATGAGAGACCCGTGTCTCGATACTCACGTCTGATTGCTAGATTAGAGCCTCGTATAATTATGAGTTTACGATTTTAGACCTTGTCGAAAATCCACCATCTAATACTGGTTTTGGACATATCATGTTATGGCACACCATATTCTGACGCACCATCTTATAGCACACCAAGTCACACCATATTCAAGCACACCTTGTTCTGTACATATTATGTTATGGCACACCATATTCCAACGCACTATGTTATGGCACACCACGTTCTGACACACAACACCTTGTTCTGGACATATCATTTTATGGAACAGCATATTCTGACGCACTGTGTTATGGCACACCACGTACAGACACACAAGACCTTTTTATGGACATATCATATTATGGCACACCATATTCCGACGCACTATGTTACGGCACACCACATTCTGACACACAACACCTGGGTTTGGACATATCATGTTATGGCACACCATATTCTGACGCACAATCTTATGGCACACCAAGTCACACCTTGTTCTGGACATATCATGTTATGGCACACCATATTCCAACGCACTATGTTATGGCACACCACGTTATGACACAGAACACCTTGTTCTGGATATATCATATTATGGCACACCATATTCCGACGCACTGTGTTACGGCACACCACATTCTGACACACAAAACCTGGGTTTGGACATACCATGTTATGGCACACCATATTATGACGCACAATCTTATGGCACACCAAGTCACACCTTGTTCTGGACATATCATGTTATGGCACACCATATTCCAACGCACTATGTTATGGCACACCACGTTCTGAACACAACACTTTGTTCTGGACATATCATTTTATGGCACATCATATTCTGACGCACTGTGTTATGGCACACCACGTTCTGACACACCACACCTTGTTCTGGACATATCATGTTATGACATACCATATTCCGACGCATTATGTTATGGCACACCACGTTATGACATACAACGCCTTGTTCTAGACATATCAAGGTACGGCACACCATATTTCGACGCACTATGTTATGACACACCACGTTTTGTCGCACAATCTTATGGCACGCCAAGTCGCATCATATTCAAGCACACCTTGTTCTGGACATATCATGTTATGCCACACCATATTCCGACGTACTATGTTGCGACACACCACATTCTGACACACAACACCTGGTTCTGGATATATCATGTTATGGAACACCATATTCTGACAAACGATCTTATGGCATACCAAGTAACACCATATTCAAGCACACCTTGTTCTGAACATATCATGCTATGACATACCATATTCCAACGGACGATGTTATGGCACACCACGTTCTGTCGTACAATCTTATGGCACGGCAAGGCGCACCATATTCAAGCACACCTTGCTCTGGACATATCATGTTATGGCACACCATATTCCGACGCACTACATTATGGCACACCACATTCTGACACACAACACCTGGTTCTGGAGATATCATGTTATGGCACACCATATTCTAACGCAGAATCTGATGGCACACCAAGTCACACCATATATTCAAGCACAATGTTATGGCACACCATATTCCAACGCACTATGTTATGTCACACCACGTTCTTACACACAACACCTTGTTCTGGACATAACATTTTATGGAACACCATATTCTGACGCACTGTGTTATGGCACACCACGTACAGACACACAAGACCTTGTTATGGACATATCATATTATGGCACACCATATTCCGACGCACTATGTTACGGCACACCACATTCTGACACACAACACCTGGGTTTGGACATATCATGTTATGGCACACTATATTCTGACGCACAATCTTATGGCACACCAAGTCACACCTTGTTCTGGACATATCATGTTATGTCACACCATATTCCAACGCACTATGTTATGGCACACCACGTTATGACACAGAACACCTTGTTCTGGATATATCATATTATGGCACACCATATTCCGACGCACTGTGTTACGGCACACCACATTCTGACACACAAAACCTGGGTTTGGACATACCATGTTATGGCACACCATATTATACGCACAATCTTATGGCACACCAAGTCACACCTTGTTATGGACATATCATGTTATGGCACAACATATTCTGACGCACTATGTTACGACACACTACATTCAGACACACAACACCTGGTTCTGAATATATCATGTTATGGCACACCATATTCTGACGCACTGTGTTATGTCACACCACGTTATGACACACAACACCTTGTTATGGACATATCATGTTATGACACACCATATTCCGACGCATTATGTTATGGCACACCACGTTATGACATACAACGCCTTTTTCTAGACATATCAAGGTACGACAAACCATATTTCGACGCACTATGTTATGGCACACCACGTTTGTCGCACAATATTATGGCACGCCAATTCACACCATATTAAGGCGCACCTTGTTCTGGACATATCATGTTATGCCACACCATATTCCGACGTACTTGTTACGACACACCACATTCTGACACACAACACATGGTTCTGGATATATCATGTTATGGCACACCATATTCTGACGCACAATCTTATGGCATACCAAGTCACACCATATTCAAGCACACTTTGTTCTGAACATATCATGCTATGACACACAATATTCCGATGGACTATGTTATGGCACACCACGTTCTGTCGTACAATCTTATGGCACGGAAAGTCACACCATATTCAAGCACACCTTGCTCTGGACATATCATGTTATGGAACACCATATTACGACGCACTACATTATGGAACACCACATTCTGACACACAACACCTGGTTCTGGAGATATCATGATATGACACACCATATTCTGACGCAAAATCTGATGGCACACCAAGTCACACTATATATTCAAGCACAACTTGTTCTGGAGATATCATGTTATGGGACACCATATTCCGACGCACAATGTTGTGGCACACACGTTTTGACACACAACACCTTCTTCTGGACATATTAAGTTATGGCACACCATATTCCGACGCACTATGTTATGGCACACCACGTTCTGTCACACAATCTTATGGCACGCCAAGTCACACCATATACAAGAACACCTTGTTCTTGACATATCATGTTATGGAACAACATATTCCGACGCACTATGTTACGACACACCACATTCAGACACAAAACACCTAGTTTTGGATATATCATGTTATGGCACACTATATTCTGACGCACAATCTTATGGCATACCAAGTCACACCATATTCAAGCACACCTTGTTCTGGACATATCATGTTATGACACACCATATTCCGACGCACTATGTTATGGCACACCACGTTCTTACAAAGAATACCTTGTTCTAGACATATCATGTTATAGCACACCATATTCTGACGCACTGTGTTATGGCACACCACGTACAGACACACAAGACCTTGTTATGGACATATCATATTATGGCACACCATATTTCAACGCATTATGTTATGGCACACCACGTTTTGACACACAACACCTTGTTCTGTACATATCAAGTTATGGCACACCATATTCCGACGCACTATGTTATAGCACACCACGTTCTGTCGCACAATCTTATGGAACGCCAAGTCACACCATACACAATCACACCTTGTTATGGACATATCATGTTGTGGCACAACATATTCTGACGCACTATGTTACGACACACCACATTCGGACACACAACACCTGGTTCTGAATATATCATGTTATGGCACACTATATTCTGACGCACAATCTTATGGCACCCCAAGTCACACCATATTCAAGCACACCTTGTTCTTCACATATCATGTTATGGCACAACATATTCCGGCGCGCTATGTTATGGCACACCACGTTCTTACACACAAAACCTGGTTCTGGAGATATCATGTTATGGCACACCATATTCTAACGCAGAATCTGATGGCACACCAAGTCACACCATATATTCAAGCACAACTTGTTCTGGAGATATCATGTTATGGCACGCCATATTCCGACGCACAATGTTGTGGCACACACGTTTTGACACACAACACCTTGCTCTGGACATATCAAGTTATGGCACACCATATTCCGACGCACTATGTTATGGCACACCACGTTCTGTCGCACAATCTTATGGCACGCAAAGTCACGCCATATTCAAGCATACCTTGTTCTGGACATATCATGTTATGGCACACCATATTACGACACACTATGTTATGGCACACCACGTTCTGACACACAACACCTTGTTTTGGACATATCATGTTATGGAACATCATATTCCGACGCACTATGTTATGGCACACCACGTTCTTACACAGAACACCTTGTTCTGTACATATCATGTTATAGCACACCATATTCTGACGCACTGTGTTATGGCACACCACGTACAGACACACAAGACCTTGTTATGGAAATATCATATTATGGCACACCATATTTCGACGAATTATGTTATGGCACACCACGTTCTGACACACAACACCTTGTTCTGGACATATCAAGTTATGGCACACCATATTCCGATGCATTATGTTATAGCACACCACGTTCTGTCGCACAATCTTATGGAACGCCAAGTCACACCATATACAAGCACACCTTGTTATGGACATATCATATTATGGCACACCATATTTCGACGCATTATGTTATGGAACACCACGTTCTGACACACAACACCTTGTTCTGGACATATCAAGTTATGGCACACCATATTCCGACGCATTATGTTATAGCACACTACGTTATGTCGCACAATCTTATGGAACGCCAAGTCACACCATATACAAGCACACCTTGTTATGGACATATCATGTTATGGCACAACATATTCTGACGCACTATGTTACGACACAGCACATTCGGACACACAACACCTGGTTCTGAATATATCATGTTATGGCACACCGTATTCTGACGCACTGTGTTATGTCACACCACATTCTGACACACAACACCTTGTTCTGGACATATCATGTTATGACACACCATATTCCGACGCATTATGTTATGGCACACCACGTTATGACATACAACGCCTTGTTCTAGACATATCAAGGTACGACACACCATATTTCGACGCACTATGTTATGGCACACCACGTTTTGTCGCACAATATTATGGCACGCCAAGTCACACCATATTAAGGCACACCTTTTTCTGGACATATCATGTTATGCCACACCATATTCCGACGTACTATGTTACGACACACCACATTCTGACACACAACACCTGGTTCTGGATATATCATGTTATGGCACACCATATTCTGATGCACAATCTTATGGCATACCAAGTCACACCATATTCAAGCACACTTTGTTCTGAACATATCATGCTATGACACACCATATTCCGATGGACTATGTTATGGCACACCACGTTCTGTCGTACAATCTTATGGCACGGCAAGTCACACCATATTCAAGCACACCTTTCTCTGGACATATCATGTTATGGAACACCATATTACGAAGCACTACATTATGGCACACCACATTCTGACACACAATACCTGGTTCTGGAGATATCATGTTATGGCACACCATATTCTGACACAGAATCTGATGGCACACCAAGTAACACTATATATTCAAGCACAACTTGTTCTGGAGATATCATGTTATGGGACACCATATTCCGACGCACAATGTTGTGGCACACACGTTTTGACACACAACACCTTGTTCTGGACATATTAAGTTATGGCACACCATATTCCTACGCACTATGTTATGGCACACCACGTTCTGTCGCACAATCTTATGGCACGCAAAGTCACGCCATATTCAACCGTACCTTGTTCTGGACATATCATTTTATGGCACACCATATTACGACACACTATGTTATAACACACCACGTTCTGACACACAACACCTTGTTTTGGACATATCATGTTATGGAACATCATATTCCGACGCACTATGTTATGGCATACCACGTTCTGACACACAACACCTTGTTATGGACATATCAAGTTATGGCACACCATATTCCGACGCACTATGTTATAACACACCACGTTCTGTCGCACAATCTTATGGCATGCCAATTCACACCATATACAAGCACACCTTGTTCTGGACATATCATGTTAGGGAACAACATATTCCGACGCACTATGTTACGACACACCACATTCAGACACACAACACCTAGTTTTGGATATATCATGTTATGGCACACTATATCCTGACGCACAATCTTATGGCATACCAAGTCACACCATATTCAAGCACACCTTGTTCTAGACATATCATGTTATGACACACCATATTCCGACGCACTTTTTTATGGCACACCACGTTCTTACAAAGAACACCTTGTTCTAGACATATCATGTTATAGCACACCATATTCTGACGCACTGTGTTATGGCACACCACGTACAGACCCACAAGACCTTTTTATGGACATATCATATTAAGGCACACCATATTTCGACGCATTATGTTATGGCACACCACGTTCTGACACACAACACCTTGTTCTGTACATATCAAGTTATGACACACCATATTCCGACGCACTATGTTATAGCACACCACGTTCTGTCGCACAATCTTATGGAACGCCAAGTCACACCATATACAAGCACACCTTGTTATGGACATATCATGTTGTGGCACAACATATTCTGACGCACTATGTTACGACACACCACATTCGGACACACAACACCTGGTTCTGAATATATCATGTTATGGCACACCTATTCTGACGCACAATCTTATGGCACCCCAAGTCACACCATATTCAAGCACACCTTGTTCTTGACATATCATGTTATGGCACAACATATTCCGGCGCACTATGTTATGGCACACCACGTTCTTACACACAACATCTTGTTCTGGACATATCATGTTATGGCACACCATATTCTGACGCACTGTGTTATGGAACACCACGTACTGACACACAAGACCTTGTTATGGACATATCATTATGGCACACCATATTTCGACGCATTATGCTATGGAGCACCACGTTCTGACACACAACACCTTGTTCTGGACATATCAAGCTATGCCACACCATATTCTGACGCACAATCTTATGGCATACCAAGTCACACCATATTCAAGCACACCTTGTTCTGGACATATCATGTTATGACACACCATATTCCGACGCACTATATTATGGCACACCACATTATGTCGCACAATCTTATGGCACGCCAAGTCACACCATATTCAAGCACACCTTGTTCTGGATATATCATGTTATGGCACACCATATTCCGACGCATTATCTTATGGAAAACCACATTCTAACACACAACACCTGGTTCTGGAGATATCATGTTATGGCACACCATATTCTGACGCAGGATCTGATGGCACACCAAGTCACACCATATATTCAAGCACACCTTGTTCTGGACATATCATGTTATGGCACACCATATTCCGACGCACAATGTTATGGCACACACGTTTTGACACACAACACCTTGTTCTGGACATATCAAGTTATGGCACACCATATTCCGACGCACTATGTTATGGCACACCATGTTATGTCGCACAATCTTATGGCACGCCAAGTCACCCCATATTCAAGCACACCTTGTTCTGGACATATCATGTTATGGCACACCATATTCCGACGCATTATGTTATAGCACACTACGTTATGTCGCACAATCTTATGGAACGCCAAGTCACACCATATACAAGCACACCTTGTTATGGACATATCATGTTATGGCACAACATATTCTGACGCACTATGTTACGACACAGCACATTCGGACACACAACACCTGGTTCTGAATATATCATGTTATGCACACCGTATTCTGACGCACTGTGTTATGTCACACCACATTCTGACACAACACCTTTTCTGGACATATCATGTTATGACACACCATATTCCGACGCATTATGTTATGGCACACCACGATGACATACAACGCCTTGTTCTAGACATATCAAGGTACGACACACCATATTTCGACGCACTATGTTATGGCACACCACGTTTTGTCGCACAATATTATGGCACGCCAAGTCACACCATATTAAGGCACACCTTTTTCTGGACATATCATGTTATGCCACACCATATTCCGACGTACTAGTTACGACACACCACTTCTGACACACAACACCTGGTTCTGGATATCATGTTATGGCACACCATATTCTGATGCACAATCTTATGGCATACCAAGTCACACCATATTCAAGCACACTTGTTCTGAACATATCATGCTATGACACACCATATTCCGATGGACTATGTTATGGCACACCACGTTCTGTCGTACAATCTTATGGCACGGCAAGTCACACCATATTCAAGCACACCTTTCTCTGGACATATCATGTTATGGAACACCATATACGAAGCACTACATTATGGCACACCACATTCTGACACACAAGACCTGGTTCTGGAGATATCATGTTATGGCACACCATATTCTGACACAGAATCTGATGGCAACACCAAGTCACACTATATATTCAAGCAGCAACTTGTTCTGGAGATATCATGTTATGGGACACCATATTCCGACGCACAATGTTGTGGCACACACGTTTTGACACACAACACCTTGTTCTGGACATATTAAGTTATGGCACACCATATTCCTACGCACTATGTTATGGCACACCACGTTCTGTCGCACAATCTTATGGCACGCAAAGTCACGCCATATTCAACCGTACCTTGTTCTGGACATATCATTTTATGGCACACCATATTACGACACACTATGTTATAACACACCACGTTCTGACACACAACAACTTGTGTTTGGGACATATCATGTTATGGAACATCATTTCCGACGCACTATGTTATGGCATACCACGTTCTGACACACAACACCTTGTTATGGACATATCAAGTTATGGCACACCATATTCCGACGCACTATGTTATAACACACCACGTTCTGTCGCACAATCTTATGGCATGCCAATTCACACCATATACAAGCACACCTTGTTCTGGACATATCATGTTAGGGAACAACATATTCCGACGCACTATGTTACGACACACCACATTCAGACACACAACACCTAGTTTTGGATATATCATGTTATGGCACACTATATCCTGACGCACAATCTTATGGCATACCAAGTCACACCATATTCAAGCACACCTTGTTCTAGACATATCATGTTATGACACACCATATTCCGACGCACTTTTTTATGGCACACCACGTTCTTACAAAGAACACCTTGTTCTAGACATATCATGTTATAGCACACCATATTCTGACGCACTGTGTTATGGCACACCACGTACAGACCCACAAGACCTTTTTATGGACATATCATATTAAGGCACACCATATTTCGACGCATTATGTTATGGCACACCACGTTCTGACACACAACACCTTGTTCTGTACATATCAAGTTATGACACACCATATTCCGACGCACTATGTTATAGCACACCACGTTCTGTCGCACAATCTTATGGAACGCCAAGTCACACCATATACAAGCACACCTTGTTATGGACATATCATGTTGTGGCACAACATATTCTGACGCACTATGTTACGACACACCACATTCGGACACACAACACCTGGTTCTGAATATATCATGTTATGGCACACCATATTCTGACGCACAATCTTATGGCACCCCAAGTCACACCATATTCAAGCACACCTTGTTCTTGACATATCATGTTATGGCACAACATATTCCGGCGCACTATGTTATGGCACACCACGTTCTTACACACAACATCTTGTTCTGGACATATCATGTTATGGCACACCATATTCTGACGCACTGTGTTATGGCACACCACGTACTGACACACAAGACCTTGTTATGGACATATCATATTATGGCACACCATATTTCGACGCATTATGCTATGGAGCACCACGTTCTGACACACAACACCTTGTTCTGGACATATCAAGTTATGCCACACCATATTCTGACGCACAATCTTATGGCATACCAAGTCACACCATATTCAAGCACACCTTGTTCTGGACATATCATGTTATGACACACCATATTCCGACGCACTATATTATGGCACACCTTGTTATGTCGCACAATCTTATGGCACGCCAAGTCACACCATATTCAAGCACACCTTGTTCTGGATATATCATGTTTTGGCACACCATATTCCGACCCATTATCTTATGGAAAACCACATTCTAACACACAACACCTGGTTCTGGAGATATCATGTTACGGCACACCATATTCTGACGCAGGATCTGATGGCACACCAAGTCACACCATATATTCAAGCACACCTTGTTCTGGACATATCATGTTATGGCACACCATATTCCGACGCACAATGTTATGGCACACACGTTTTGACACACAACACCTTGTTCTGGACATATCAAGTTATGGCACACCATATTCCGACGCACTATGTTATGGCACACCATGTTATGTCGCACAATCTTATGGCACGCCAAGTCACCCCATATTCAAGCACACCTTGTTCTGGACATATCATGTTATGGCACACCATATTCCGACGCATTATGTTATAGCACACTACGTTATGTCGCACAATCTTATGGAACGCCAAGTCACACCATATACAAGCACACCTTGTTATGGATATATCATGTTATGGCACAACATATTCTGACGCACTATGTTACGACACAGCACATTCGGACACACAACACCTGGTTCTGAATATATCATGTTATGGCACACCGTATTCTGACGCACTGTGTTATGTCACACCACATTCTGACACACAACACCTTGTTCTGGACATATCATGTTATGACACACCATATTCCGACGCATTATGTTATGGCACACCACGTTATGACATACAACGCCTTGTTCTAGACATATCAAGGTACGACACACCATATTTCGACGCACTATGTTATGGCACACCACGTTTTGTCGCACAATATTATGGCACGCCAAGTCACACCATATTAAGGCACACCTTTTTCTGGACATATCATGTTATGCCACACCATATTCCGACGTACTATGTTACGACACACCACATTCTGACACACAACACCTGGTTCTGGATATATCATGTTATGGCACACCATATTCTGATGCACAATCTTATGGCATACCAAGTCACACCATATTCAAGCACACTTTGTTCTGAACATATCATGCTATGACACACCATATTCCGATGGACTATGTTATGGCACACCACGTTCTGTCGTACAATCTTATGGCACGGCAAGTCACACCATATTCAAGCACACCTTTCTCTGGACATATCATGTTATGGAACACCATATTACGAAGCACTACATTATGGCACACCACATTCTGACACACAACACCTGGTTCTGGAGATATCATGTTATGGCACACCATATTCTGACACAGAATCTGATGGCACACCAAGTAACACTATATATTCAAGCACAACTTGTTCTGGAGATATCATGTTATGGGACACCATATTCCGACGCACAATGTTGTGGCACACACGTTTTGACACACAACACCTTGTTCTGGACATATTAAGTTATGGCACACCATATTCCTACGCACTATGTTATGGCACACCACGTTCTGTCGCACAATCTTATGGCACGCAAAGTCACGCCATATTCAACCGTACCTTGTTCTGGACATATCATTTTATGGCACACCATATTACGACACACTATGTTATAACACACCACGTTCTGACACACAACACCTTGTTTTGGACATATCATGTTATGGAACATCATTTTCCGACGCACTATGTTATGGCATACCACGTTCTGACACACAACACCTTGTTATGGACATATCAAGTTATGGCACACCATATTCCGACGCACTATGTTATAACACACCACGTTCTGTCGCACAATCTTATGGCATGCCAATTCACACCATATACAAGCACACCTTGTTCTGGACATATCATGTTAGGGAACAACATATTCCGACGCACTATGTTACGACACACCACATTCAGACACACAACACCTAGTTTTGGATATATCATGTTATGGCACACTATATCCTGACGCACAATCTTATGGCATACCAAGTCACACCATATTCAAGCACACCTTGTTCTAGACATATCATGTTATGACACACCATATTCCGACGCACTTTTTTATGGCACACCACGTTCTTACAAAGAACACCTTGTTCTAGACATATCATGTTATAGCACACCATATTCTGACGCACTGTGTTATGGCACACCACGTACAGACCCACAAGACCTTTTTATGGACATATCATATTAAGGCACACCATATTTCGACGCATTATGTTATGGCACACCACGTTCTGACACACAACACCTTGTTCTGTACATATCAAGTTATGACACACCATATTCCGACGCACTATGTTATAGCACACCACGTTCTGTCGCACAATCTTATGGAACGCCAAGTCACACCATATACAAGCACACCTTGTTATGGACATATCATGTTGTGGCACAACATATTCTGACGCACTATGTTACGACACACCACATTCGGACACACAACACCTGGTTCTGAATATATCATGTTATGGCACACCATATTCTGACGCACAATCTTATGGCACCCCAAGTCACACCATATTCAAGCACACCTTGTTCTTGACATATCATGTTATGGCACAACATATTCCGGCGCACTATGTTATGGCACACCACGTTCTTACACACAACATCTTGTTCTGGACATATCATGTTATGGCACACCATATTCTGACGCACTGTGTTATGGAACACCACGTACTGACACACAAGACCTTGTTATGGACATATCATATTATGGCACACCATATTTCGACGCATTATGCTATGGAGCACCACGTTCTGACACACAACACCTTGTTCTGGACATATCAAGCTATGCCACACCATATTCTGACGCACAATCTTATGGCATACCAAGTCACACCATATTCAAGCACACCTTGTTCTGGACATATCATGTTATGACACACCATATTCCGACGCACTATATTATGGCACACCACATTATGTCGCACAATCTTATGGCACGCCAAGTCACACCATATTCAAGCACACCTTGTTCTGGATATATCATGTTATGGCACACCATATTCCGACGCATTATCTTATGGAAAACCACATTCTAACACACAACACCTGGTTCTGGAGATATCATGTTATGGCACACCATATTCTGACGCAGGATCTGATGGCACACCAAGTCACACCATATATTCAAGCACACCTTGTTCTGGACATATCATGTTATGGCACACCATATTCCGACGCACAATGTTATGGCACACACGTTTTGACACACAACACCTTGTTCTGGACATATCAAGTTATGGCACACCATATTCCGACGCACTATGTTATGGCACACCATGTTATGTCGCACAATCTTATGGCACGCCAAGTCACCCCATATTCAAGCACACCTTGTTCTGGACATATCATGTTATGGCACACCATATTCCGACACACTATGTTGTGGAACACCACGTTCTGACACACAACACCTTGTTTCGGACATATCATGTTATGGCACACCATATTCCGACGCACTATGTTATGGTACACCACGTTCTGACACACAATACCTTGTTCTGGACATATCAAGTTATGGGACACCATATTCCGACGCACTATGTTATGGCACACCACGTTTTGTCACACAATCTTATGGCACGCCAAGTGACGCCATATTCAAGCACACCTTGTTCTGGACATATCATGTTATGGCTCACAAATTTCCGACGCACTATGTTATGGTACACCACATTCTGACACACAACACATGGTTCTGGACATATCATGTTATGGCACACCATATTCTGATGCACAGTTTGATGGCACACCAAGTTACACCATATTCAAGCACACTTTGTTCTGGACATATCATGTTATGGAACACCATATTCCGACGCACTATGTTATGGCACACCACGTTCTGACACACAACACCTTCTTTTGGAGATATCATGTTATGGCACACCATATTCGACGCACTATGTTATGGCACACCACGTTTTGTCGCACAATATTATGGCACGCCAAGTCACACCATATTAAGGCACAACTTTTTCTGGACATATCATGTTATGCCACACCATATTCCGACGTACTATGTTACGACACACCACATTCTGACACACAACACCTGGTTCTGGATATATCATGTTATGGCACACCATATTCTGACGCACAATCTTATGGCATACCAAGTCACACCATATTCAAGCACACTTTGTTCTGAACATATCATGCTATGACACACCATATTCCGATGGACTATGTTATGGCACACCATGTTCTGTCGTATAATCTTATGGCACGGCAAGTCACACCATATTCAAGCACACCTTGCTCTGGACATATCATGTTATGGATCACCATATTACGACGCACTACATTATGGCACACCACATTCTGACACACAACACCTGGTTCTGGAGATATCATGTTATGGCACACCATATTCTGACACAGAATCTGATGGCACACCAAGTCACACTATATATTCAAGCACAACTTGTTCTGGAGATATCATGTTATGGGACACCATATTCCGACGCACAATGTTGTGGCACACACGTTTTGACACACAACACCTTGTTCTGGACATATTAAGTTATGGCACACCATATTCCGACGCACTATGTTATGGCACACCACGTTCTGTCGCACAATCTTATGGCACGCAAAGTCACGCCATATTCAACCGTACCTTGTTCTGGACATATCATTTTATGGCACACCATATTACGACACACTATGTTATAACACACCACGTTCTGACACACAACACCTTGTTTTGGACATACCATGTTATGGAACATCATATTCCGACGCACTATGTTATGGCATACCACGTTCTGACACACAACACCTTGTTATGGACATATCAAGTTATGGCACACCATATTCCGACGCACTATGTTATAACACACCACGTTCTGTCGCACAATCTTATGGCACGCCAAGTCACACCATATACAAGAACACCTTGTTCTGGACATATCATGTTAGGGAACAACATATTCCGACGCACTATGTTACGACACACCACATTCAGACACACAACACCTAGTTTTGGATATATCATGTTATGGCACACTATATCCTGACGCACAATCTTATGGCATACCAAGTCACACCATATTCAAGCACACCTTGTTCTGGACATATCATGTTATGACACACCATATTCCGACGCACTATGTTATGGCACACCACGTTATTACAAAGAACACCTTGTTCTAGACATATCATGTTATAGCACACCATATTCTGACGCACTGTGTTATGGCACACCACGTACAGACCCACAAGACCTTGTTATGGACATATCATATTAAGGCACACCATATTTCGACGCATTATGTTATGGCACACCACGTTCTGACACACAACACCTTGTTCTGTACATATCAAGTTATGGCACACCATATTCCGACGCACTATGTTATAGCACACCACGTTCTGTCGCACAATCTTATGGAACGCCAAGTCACACCATATACAAGCACACCTTGTTATGGACATACCATGTTGTGGCACAACATATTCTGACGCACTATGTTACGACACACCACATTCGGACACACAACACCTGGTTCTGAATATATCATGTTATGGCACACCATATTCTGACGCACAATCTTATGGCACCCCAAGTCACACCATATTCAAGCACACCTTGTTCTTGACATATCATGTTATGGCACAACATATTCCGGCGCACTATGTTATGGCACACCACGTTCTTACACACAACATCTTGTTCTGGACATATCATGTTATGGCACACCATATTCTGACGCACTGTGTTATGGCACACCACGTACTGACACACAAGACCTTGTTATGGACATATCATATTATGGCACACCATATTTCGACGCATTATGCTATGGAGCACCACGTTCTGACACACAACACCTTGTTCTGGACATATCAAGTTATGCCACACCATATTCTGACGCACAATCTTATGGCATACCAAGTCACACCATATTCAAGCACACCTTGTTCTGGACATATCATGTTATGACACACCATATTCCGACGCACTATATTATGGCACACCTTGTTATGTCGCACAATCTTATGGCACGCCAAGTCACACCATATTCAAGCACACCTTGTTCTGGATATATCATGTTTTGGCACACCATATTCCGACCCATTATCTTATGGAAAACCACATTCTAACACACAACACCTGGTTCTGGAGATATCATGTTACGGCACACCATATTCTGACGCAGGATCTGATGGCACACCAAGTCACACCATATATTCAAGCACACCTTGTTCTGGACATATCATGTTATGGCACACCATATTCCGACGCACAATGTTATGGCACACACGTTTTGACACACAACACCTTGTTCTGGACATATCAAGTTATGGCACACCATATTCCGACGCACTATGTTATGGCACACCATGTTATGTCGCACAATCTTATGGCACGCCAAGTCACCCCATATTCAAGCACACCTTGTTCTGGACATATCATGTTATGGAACACCATATTCCGACACACTATGTTGTGGAACACCACGTTCTGACACACAACACCTTGTTTTGGACATATCATGTTATGGGACACCATATTCTGACGCACTATGTTATGGTACACCACGTTCTGACACACAATACCTTGTTTTGGACATATCAAGTTATGGGACACCATATTCCGACGCACTATGTTATGGCACACCACGTTTTGTCGCACAATCTTATGGCACGCCAAGTGACGCCATATTCAAGCACACCTTGTTCTGGACATATCATGTTATGGCTCACAAATTTCCGACGCACTATGTTATGGTACACCACAATCTGACACACAACACATGGTTCTGGACATATCATGTTATGGCACACCATATTCTGATGCACAGTTTGATGGCACACCAAGTTACACCATATTCAAGCACACTTTGTTCTGGACATATCATGTTATGGCACACCATATTCCGACGCACTATGTTATGGCACACCACGTTCTGACACACAAAACTTTCTTCTGGAGATATCATGTTATGGCACACCATATTCCGACGCACTATGTTATGGCGCACCACATTCTGACACACGACACCTTGTTCTGGACATATCAAGTGATGGCACACCATATTCAGATGCACTATGTTGTGGCACACCACGTTCTGTTGCACAATCTTATGGCACGCCAAGTCATGCCATATTCAAGCACACCTTGTTCTGGACATATCATGTTATGGTACACCATATTTCGACGTACTATGTTACGGCACACCACATTCTGACACACAACACCTGGTTCTGGACATATCATGTTATGGCACACCATATTCTGACGAAAAATCTTATGGCACCCCAAGTCACACCATATTCAAGCACACCTTGTTCTGGACATATCATGTTATGTCACACCGTATTCCGACGCACTATGTTATGGCACACCACGTTTTGACACATAACACCTTGTTATGGACATATCAAGTTATGGAACACCATATTTCGACGCACCATGTTATGCCACACCACGTTCTGTCGCACAATCTTATGGCACAACAAGTCACACCATATTCAAGCACACCTCGTTCTGGACATATCATGTTATGGAAAACCATATACCGACGCACTATGTTACAACACACTACATTCTGACACACAACACCTGGTTCTGGACATATCATGTTATGAAAAATCATATTCTGACGCATAATCTGATGGCACACCAAGTCACACCATATTCAAGCACACCTTTTTCTAGACATATCATATTATGGAACATTATATTCCGACGCACTATGTTATGGCACACCACGTTCTGACACACAACACCTTGTTTTGGACATATCATGTTATAGCACACCATATTCCGACGCACTATGTTATGGCACACCACGTTCTGACTCACAACACTTTCTTATGGAGATATCATGTTATGGCACACCATATTCTGACGTACTATGTTATGGCACACCACATTCTGACACACGACACCTTGTTCTGGACATATCAAGTGATGACACACCATATTCAGACGCACTATGTTATGGCACACCACGTTCTGTTGCACAATCTTATGGCACGCCAAGTCATGCCATATTCAAGCACACCTTGTTCTGGACATATCATGTTATGGCACACCATATTCTGACGAAAAATCTTATGGCACCCCAAGTCACACCATATTCAAGCACACCTTGTTCTGGACATATCATGTTTTGGCACAACATATTCCGACGCACTATGTTATGGCACAACAAGTTACACCATATTCATGCACACCTTGTTCTGGACATATCATGTTATGGCACACCATATTCTGACGCACTGTGTTATGGCACACTACGTACTGACATACAACACCTTGTTATGGACATATCATATTATGGCACACCATATTCCGACGCATTATGTTATGGCACACCACGTTCTGACACACAACACCTTGTTATGGAGATATCATGTTATGGCAACCATATTCCGACACACTATGTTATGGCACACCACGTTCTGTCTCACAATCTTATGGCACACACAGTCACACCATATTCAAGCACACCTTGTTCTGGACATATCATGATATGGCACACCATATCCGACGAACTATGTTACGACACACCACATTCGGACACACAACACCTGGTTCATGATATATCATGTTATGGCACACCATATTCTGACGCACAATCTTATGGCACACTAAGTCACACCATATTCAAGCACATCTTGTTCTGGACATATCATGTTATGACACACCATATTCAGACGCACTATGTTTTGACACACCACGTTCTGACATACAACACCTTGTTCTGGACATATCATGTTATGGCACACCATATTCCGACGCACTCTATTATGGCACACCACGTTCTGTTGCACAATCTTATGGCACGCCAAGTCGCACCATATTCAAGAACACCTGTTCTGGACATATCATGTTATAGTACACCATATTCCGACGCAATATGTTATGGCACACCACGTTCTGACACACAACACTTTCTTATGGAGATATCATGTTATGGCACACCATATTCCGACGCATTATGCTATGGAGCACCACGTTCTGACACACAACACATTGTTCTGGACATATCAAGTTATGCCACACCATATTCTGACACACAATCTTATGGCATACCAAGTCACACCATATTCAAGCACACCTTGTTCTGGACATATCATGTTATGACACACCATATTCTGACGCACTATATTATGGCACACCACGTTATGTCGCACAATCTTATGGCACGCCAAGTCACACCATATTCAAGCACACCTTGTTATGGATATATCATGTTATGGCACACCATATTCCGACGCATTATCTTATGTAAAACCACATTCTAACACACAACACCTGGTTCTGGAGATATCATGTTACGGCACACCATATTCTGAAGCAGGATCTGATGGCACACCAAGTCACACCATATATTCAAGCAAACCTTGTTCTGGACATATCATGTTATGGCACACCATATTCCGACGCACAATGTTATGGCACACACGATTTGACACACAACACCTTGTTCTGGACATATCAAGTTATGGCACACCATATTCCGACGCACTATGTTATGGCACACCATGTTATGTCGCACAATCTTATGGCACGCCAAGTCACCCCATATTCAAGCACACCTTGTTCTGGACATATCATGTTATGGCACACAATATTTCGACACACTATGTTGTGGAACACCACGTTCTGACACACAACACCTTGTTTTGGACATATCATGTTATGGCACACCATATTCCGACGCACTATGTTATGGTACACCACGTTCTGACACACAATACCTTGTTCTGGACATATCAAGTTATGGGACACCATATTCCGACGCACTATCTTATGGCACACCACGTTTTGTCGCACAATCTTATGGCACGCCAAGTGACGCCATATTCAAGCACACCTTGTTCTGGACATATCATGTTATGGCTCACAAATTTCCGACGCACTATGTTATGGTACACAACATTCTGACACACAACACATGGTTCTGGACATATCATGTTATGGAACACCATATTCTGATGCACAGTTTGATGGCACACCAAGTTACACCATATTCAAGCACACTTTGTTCTGGACATATCATGTTATGGCACACAATATTCCGACGCACTATGTTATGGCACACCACGTTCTAACACACAACACCTTCTTTTGGAGATATCATGTTATGGCACACCATATTCGACGCACTATGTTATGGCGTACCACATTTTGACACACAATACCTTATTCATGACAAATCAATTTATGGCACACCATATTCCGACGCACTACGTTCTGTCGCACAATCTTATGCCACGCCAAGTCAATCCATATTCAAGCACACCTTGTTCTGGACATATCATGTTATGGCACACCATATTCCGACACACTATGTTATGGCACCATATTCCGAAGCACTATGTTATGGCACACACATTTTGACACAAAACACCTTGTTCTGGACATATCAAGTTATGGCACACCATATTCCGACGCCTATGTTATGCCACACCACGTTCTGTCGCACAATCTTAAGGCACGCCAAGTCACACCATATTAATGCAAACTTTTTTCTGGACATATCTTGTTATGGCACACCATATTCCGACGTACTATGTTACGGCACACCACATTCTGACACACAACACCTGGTTCTGGACATATTATGTTATGGCACACCATATTCCGACGCAATATGTTATGGCACACCACGTACTGACACACAACACCTTGTTATGGACATATCATATTATGGCATGCCATATTCCAACGCATTATGTTATGGCACACCACATTCTAACACACAACACCTGGTTCTGGATATATCTTTTTATGTCACACCATACTCCGACGCACTATGTTATGGCACACACGCTTTGAAACACATCACCTTGTTCAGGACATATCAAGTTATGGAACACCATATTCCGATGCACCATGTTATTCCACACCACGTTCTGTCGCACAATCTTATGGCACACCAAGTCACACCATATTCAAGCACACCTCGTTCTGGACATATCATGTTATGGAACACCATATACCGACGCACTATGTTATAGCACACTACATTCTGACACACAACACCTGGTTCTGGACATATCATGTTATGACACATCATATTCTGACGCATAATCTGATGGCACACCAAGTCACACCATATTCAAGCACACCTTTTTCTGGACATATCATATTATGGCACATTATATTCCGACGCACTATGTTATGGCACACCACGTTCTGACACACAACACCTTGTTTTGGACATATCATGTTATAGCACACCATATTCCGACGCACTATGTTATCGCACACCACGTTCTGACACACAACACTTTCTTCTGGAGATATCATGTTATGGCACACCATATTCCGACGCACTATGTTATGGCGCACCACATTCTGACAAACGACACCTTGTTCTGGACATATCAAGTGATGGCACACCATATTCAGACACACTATGTTGTGGCACACCACGTTCTGTTGCAAAATCTTATGGCACGCCAAGTCATGCCATATTCAAGCACACCTTGTTCTGGATATATCATGTTATGGTACACCATATTCCGACGTACTATGTTACGGCACACCACATTCTGACACACAACACCTGGTTCTGGACATATCATGTTATGGCACACCATATTCTGACGAAAAATCTTATGGCACCCCAAGTCACACCATATTCAAGCACACCTTGTTCTGGACATATCATGTTATGTCACACCGTATTCCGACGCACTATGTTATGGCACACACGTTTTGACACATAACACCTTGTTATGGACATATCAAGTTATGGAACACCATATTTCGACGCACCATGTTATGCCACACCACGTTCTGTCGCACAATCTTATGGCACAAAAAGTCACACCATATTCAAGCACACCTCGTTCTGGACATATCATGTTATGGAACACCATATACCGACGCACTATGTTACAACACACTACATTCTGACACACAACACCTGGTTCTGGACATATCATGTTATGACACATCATATTCTGACGCATAATCTGATGGAACACCAAGTCACACCATATTCAAGCACACCTTTTTCTGGACATATCATATTATGGCACATTATATTCCGATGCACTATGTTATGGCACACCACGTTCTGACACACAAAACCTTGTTTTGGAAATATCATGTTATGGCACACCATATTCCGACGCACTATGTTATGGCACACCACGTTCTGACACACAACACTTTCTTATGGAGATATCATGTTATGGCACACCATATTCCGACGCACTATGTTATGGCGCACCACATTCTGACACACGACACCTTGTTCTGGACATATCAAGTGATGGCACACCATATCCAGACGCACTATGTTATGGCACACCACGTTCTGTTGCACAATCTTACGACACGCCAAGTCATGCCATATTCAAGCACACCTTGTTCTGGACATATCATGTTATGGCACACCATATTCCGACGTACTATGTTACGGCACACCACATTCTGACACACAACACCTGGTTCTGGACATATCATGTTATGGCACACCATATTCTGACGAAAAATCTTATGGCACCCCAAGTCACACCATATTCAAGCACACCTTGTTCTGGACATATCATGTTATGTCACACCGTATTCCGACGCACTATGTTATGGCACACACGTTTTGACACATAACACCTTGTTATGGACATATCAAGTTATGTAACACCATATTTCGACGCACCATGTTATGCCATACCACATTCTGACACACACCTGGTTCTGGACATATCATGTTATGGCACACCATATTCTGACGAAAAATCTTATGGCACCCCAAGTCCACCATATTCAAGCACACCTTGTTCTGGACATATCATGTTATGTCACACCGTATTCCGACGCACTATGTTATGGCACACACGTTTTGACACATAACACCTTGTTATGGACTATCAAGTTATGGAACACCATATTCGACGACCATGTTTACACCACGTTCTTCGCAAATCTTATGGCACAAAAGTCACACCATATTCAAGCACACCTCGTTCTGGACATATCATGTTATGGAACACCATATACCGACGCACTATGTTACAAACACACTACATTCTGACACACAACACTGGTTCTGGACATATCATGTTATGACCACATCATATTCTGACGCATATCTGATGGAACACCAAGTCACACCATATTCAAGACACCTTTTTCTGGACATATCATATTATGGCACATTATATTCCGATGCACTATGTTATGGCACACCACGTCTGACCACAAAACCTTGTTTGGAAATCATGTTATGGCACACCATATTCCGACGCACTATGTTATGGCACACCACGTTCTGACACACAACACTTTCTTATGGAGATATCATTTATGGCACACCATATTCCGACGCACTATGTTATGGCGCACACACATTCTGACACACGACACCTTGTTCTGGACATATAGCAAGTGATGGCACACCATATCCAGAGCGCACTATGTTATGGCACACCACGTTCTGTTGCACATCTTACGACACGCCAAGCATGCCATATTCAAGCACACAACCTTGTTCTGGACATATATGTTTATGGCACACCATATTCCGACGTACTATGTTACGGCACACCACATTCTGACAACAACACCTGGTTCTGGACATATCATGTTATGCACACCATATTCTGACGAAAAATCTTATGGCACCCCAAGTCACACCATATTCATCACACCTTGTTCTGGACATATCATGTTTTGGCACAACATATTCCGACGCACTAGTTATGGCACACCAAGTTACACCATATTCATGCACACCTTGTTCTGGACATATCATGTTATGGCACACCATATTCTGACGTACTATGTTACGGCACCACACTTCTGACATACCACACCTGGTTCTGGACATATCATGTTATGGCACCACCATATTCTGACGAAAATCTTATGGCACCCCAAGTCAACATATTCAAGCACACCTTGTTCTGGGACATAATGTTATGTCACACCGTATCGCCGCACTATGTTATGGCACACACGTTTTGACACATAACAACACCTTGTTATGGACATATCAAGTTATGGACACAATATTTCGACGCACCATGTTATGCACACACCACGTTCTGTCGCACAATCTTATGGCACAAAAAGTCACACCATATATTCAGCACACCTCGTTCTGGACATATCATGTTATGGAACACCATATACCGACCACTATGTTACAGCACACTACATTCTGACACAAACACCTGGTTCTGGACATATCATGTTATGACACATCATATTCTGACGCATAATCTGATGGAACACCAAGTCACACCATATTCAAGCACACCTTTTTCTGGACAATCATCATATGGCACATTATATTCCGATGCACTATGGTTATGGCACACCCCACGTCTGAACACACAAAACCTTGTTTTGGAAAATCATGTTATAGCACACCATATTCCGACGCACTACGTTGTATGGCACACACGTTCTGACACACAACACTTTCTTATGGAGATATCATGTTTATGCCACACCATATTCCGACGCACTATGTTATGGCGCACCACATTCTGACACACGACACCTTGTTCTGGACATATCAGTGATGGCACACCATATCCAGACGCACTATGTTATGGCACACCACGTTCTGTTGCACAATCTTATGGCACGCCAAGCCATGCCATTCAAGCACACCTTGTTCTGACATATCATGTTTATGGCACACCATATTCCGACGTACTATGTTACGGCACACCACATTTGACACACAACACCTGTTCTGGACATATCATGTTATGCACACATATCTGACGAAAAAATCTTATGGCACCCCAAGTCACACCATTTCAAGCACACCTTGTTCTGGACATATCATGTTGGCACAACATATCCGACGCACTATGTATGGCACACCAAGTTACACCATATTCATGCACCTTGTTCTGCACATATCATGTTATGGCACACCATATTCTGACGTACTATGTTACGGCACACCACATTCTGACACCAACACCTGGTTCTGGACATATCATGTTATGGCACACCATATTCCGACGAAAAATCTTATGGCACCCCAAGTCACACCATATTCAAGCACACCTTGTTCTGGACATAATCATGTTATGTCACACGACTATTCCGACGCACTATGTTATGGCACACACGTTTTGACACATAACACCTTGTTATGGACATATCAAGTTATGGAACACCATATTTCGACGCACCAGTTATGCACACCACGTTCTGTCGCACAATCTTATGGCACAAAAAGTCACACCATATTCAAGCACACCTCGTTCTGGACATATCATGTTATGGAACACCATATACCGACGCACTATGTTACAGCACACTACATTCTGACACACAACACCTGGTTCTGGACATATCATGTTATGACACATCATATTCTGACGCATAATCTGATGGCACACCAAGTCACACCATATTCAAGCACACCTTTTTCTGGACATATCATATTATGGCACATTATATTCCGATGCACTGTTATGGCACACCACGTTCTGACACACAAAACCTTGTTTTGGAAATATCATGTTATAGCACACCATATTCCGACGCACTATGTTAGGCCACACCACGTTCTGACACACAACACTTTCTTATGGAGATATCATGTTATGGCACACCATATTCCGACGCACTATGTTATGGCGCACCACATTCTGACACACGACACCTTGTTTTGAACATACAAGTGATGGCACACATATCCAGACGCACTATGTTATGGCACACCACGTTCTGTTGCACATCTTATGGCACGCCAAGTCATGCCATATTCAAGCACACCTTGTCTGGACATATCATGTTATGGCACACCATATTCCGACGTACTATGTTACGGCACACCACATTCTGACACACAACACCTGGTTCTGGACATATCATGTTATGGCACACCATATTCTGACGAAAAATCTTATGGCACCCCAAGTCACACCATATTCAAGCACACCTTGTTCTGGACATATCATGTTTTGGCACAACATATTCCGACGCACTATGTTATGGCACACCAAGTTACACCATATTCATGCACACCTTGTTCTGGACATATCATGTTATGGCACACCATATTCTGACGCACTGTGTTATGGCACACTACGTACTGACATACAACACCTTGTTATGGACATATCATATTATGGCACACCATATTCCGACGCATTATGTTATGACACACCACGTTCTGACACACAACACCTGTTATGGACATATACAGTTATGGCACACCATATTCCGACACACTATGTTATGGCACACCACGTTCTGTCTCACAATCTTATGGCACACACAGTCACACCATATTCAAGCACACCTTGTTCTGGACATATCATGATATGGCACACATATTCCGACGAACTATGTTACGACACACCACATTCGGACACACAACACCTGGTTCATGATATATCATGTTATGGCACACCATATTCTGACGCACAATCTTATGGCACACTAAGTCACACCATATTCACGCACATCTTGTTCTGGACATATCATGTTATGACAACACACCAATTCAGAAGCACTATTTATGACACACCACGTTCTGACATACACACACCATGTTCTGGACATATCATGTTATGGCACACCATATTTTACGACGCCTATATATGGCACACCACGTTCTGTTGCACAATCTTATGGCACGCCAAGTCGCACCATATTCAAGAACACCTGTTCTGGACATATCATGTTATGGCACACCATATTCCGACGCACTATGTTATGCGACACCCCACATTCTGACACACAAAACCTGGTTCTGGAAATATCATGTGATTGCACACCATATTCTGACGCAGAATCTAATGGCACACCAAGTCACACCATATATTCAAGCATACCTTGTTCTGGACATATCATGTTATGGCACACCATATTCCGACGCACTATGTTTTGGCACACAGGTGTTGACACACAACACCTTTTTCTGAACATATCAAGTTATGGCATACCATATTCCGACGCACTATGTTATGGCACACCACATTCTATCGCACAATCTTATGGCACGCCAAGTCACGCCATATTCAAGCACACCTTGTTCGGGACATATCATGTTATGGTACACCATATTCCGACACACTATGTTATGGCACACCACGTTCTGTCGTACAATCTTATGGCACGCCAAGTCACACCATATTCAAGCACACCTTGTTCTGGACATATCATGTTATGGCACACCATATTCCAACACACTATGTTATGGCACACCACATTCTGACACACAACACCTAGTTCTGTAGATATCATGTTATGGCACACAATATTCTGACGTAGAATCTAATGGCACACCAAGTCACACCATATATTCATGCACACCTTGTTCTGGAAATATCATATAATGGAACACCATATTCCGACGCACTATGTTATGGCACACACGTTTTGACACACAACACCTTGTTCTGGACATATCAAGTTATGGAACACCATATTCCGACGCACTATGTTATGGCACACCACGTTCTGTCGCACAATCTTATGGCACGCCAAGTAACGCCATATTCCAGCACACCTTGTTCTGGAAAAATCATGTTATGGCAAACCATATTCTGAAACACTGTGTTATGGAACACCACGTACTAACACACAATACCTTGTTATGGACATATCATATTATGGCACACCATATTTCGACGCATTATGTTATGGCACACCGCGTTCTGACACACAACACCTTGTTCTGGACATATCAAGTTATGGCACACCATATTCCGACGCACTATGTTATGGCACACCACGTTCTAACACACAACACCTTGTTGTGGACATATCAAGTTATGGCACACCATATTCCGACGCATTATATTATGGCACACCACGTTCTGACACACAACACCTTGTTCTGGATATATCATGTTATGACACACCATATTCTGATGTCCTATGTTATGGCTCACCACGTTTTGTCGCACAATCTTATGGCACGCCAAGTCACACCATATTAAAGAACACATTGTTCTTGACATATCATGTTATGGTACACCATATTCCGACGCACTATGTTATGGCACACCACATTCGGACACATAACACCTGGTTCTGGAGATATCATGTTATGGCACACCATATTTTGATGCAGAATCTGATGGCACACCAAGTCACACCATATATTCAAGCACACCTTGTTCTGGACATATCATGTTGTGGCACACCATATTTCGATGCACTATGTTATGGCACACACTCTTTGACACACAACACCTTGTTCTTGACATATCAAGTTATGGCACACCATATTCCGCTGCACTATGTTATGGCACACCACGTTCCGTCGCACAATATTATAGCACGCCAACTCACGCCATCTTCAAGCCCACCTTGTTCTGGACATATCATGTTATGGCACATTATATTCCGACGCACTATGTTACAACACACCACATTCTGAAACAAAAGACCTGGTTCTGGACATATCATGTTATGGCACACCATATTCTGACGCACAATCTTATGGCACACCAAGTGACACCATATTCAAGCACACCTTGTTCTGGACATATCATGTTATGGAAAACCATATTCCGACGCACTATGTTATGGCACACACGTTTTGACACAAAACACTTTGTTCCGGCCATATCAAGTTATGGGACACCATATTCCGACGCACTATGTTATGGAACACCACGTTATGTCGCACAATCTTATGGCACGCCAAGTCACTCCATATTCAAGCACACCTTGTTATGGATATATCATATTATGGCACACCATATTCCGACGCACTATGTTACGGAACGCCACATTCTGACACCCAACACCTGGTTCTGGAAATATCATGTTATGGCACACCATATTCTGACGCACGATCTTATGGCACACCAAGTCACATCATATTATAGCACACCTTGTTCTGGACATATCATGTTATGGCACATTATATTCCGACACACTATGTTATGGCACACCACGTTCTGACACACAACACCTTGTTCTGGACATATGATGTTATGGCACACCATATTCCGACGCAATATGTTATGGCAACACCACGTTCTGTCGCACAATCTTATGGCATGCCAAGTCATACCATATTCAAGAAAACCTTGTTCTGGACATATCATGTTATGGCACACCATATCCCGAAGCACTATGTTTTGGCACACCACGTTCTGACATACAACACCTTTTTCTGGAAATATCATGTTATGGCACAACATATTCTGACGCAGAATCTGATGGCACACCAAGTCACACCATATATTCAAGCACACTTTTTCTGG
The DNA here is from genome assembly GCF_003573695.1 of Papaver somniferum. Classification (NCBI taxonomy): domain Eukaryota; kingdom Viridiplantae; phylum Streptophyta; class Magnoliopsida; order Ranunculales; family Papaveraceae; genus Papaver; species Papaver somniferum. The sequence goes on along the minus strand of NC_039367.1, from coordinate 105,154,341 downwards.
ACATATCATGTTGTGGCACACCATATTCCGACGCACTATGTTATGGCACACACGTTTTGACACACAACACCTTGTTCCGGACATATCAAGTTATGGCACACCATATTCCGATGCATTATGTTATGGCACACCACGTTCTGTCGCACAATCTTATGGCACGCCAAGTCACGCCATATCCAAGCACACCTTGTTCTGGACATATCATGTTATGGCACACCATATTCCGACGCACTATGTTATTGCACACACGTTTTGACACAAAACACCTTGTTCTGGACATATCAAGTTATGGCACACCATATTCCGATGCACTATGTTATGGCACACCACGTTCTGTCGCACAATCTTATGGCACGCCAACTCACGCCATATCCAAGCACACCTTGTTCTGGACATATCATGTTATGGCACACTATATTCCGACGCACTATGTTACATCACACCACATTCTGACACACAACACCTGGTTCTGGACATATCATGTTATGACACATCATATTCTGACGCATAATCTGATGGCACACCAAGTCACACCATATTCAAGCACACTTTTTTCTGGACATATCATATTATGGCACATTATATTCCGATGCATTATGTTATGGCACACCACGTTCTGTCGCACAATCTTATGGCACGCCAAGTCACGCCATATCCAAGCACACCTTGTTCTGGACATATCATGTTATGGCACACCATATTCCGACGCACTATGTTATTGCACACACGTTTTGACACACAACACCTTGTTCTGTACATATCAAGTTATGGCACACCATATTCCGATGCACTATGTTATGGCACACCACGTTCTGTCGCACAATCTTATGGCACGCCAACTCACGCCATATTCAAGCACACCTTGTTCTGGACATATCATGTTATGGAACACCATATACCGACGCACTATGTTACAGCACACTACATTCTGACACACAACACCTGGTTCTGGACATATCATGTTATGACACATCATATTCTGACTCATAATCTGATGGCACACCAAGTCACACCATATTCAACCACACTTTTTTCTGGACATATCATATTATGGCACATTATATTCCGATGCATTATGTTATGGCACACCACGTTCTGACACACAAAACCTTGTTTTGGAAATATCATGTTATAGCACACCATATTCCGACGCACTATGTTATGGCACACCACGTTCTGACACACAACACTTTCTTATGGAGATATCATGTTATGGCACACCATATTCCGACGCACTATGTTATGACGCACCACATTCTCACACACGACACCTTGTTCTGGACATATCAAGTAATGGCATACCATATCCAGACGCACTATGTTATGGCACACCACGTTCTGTTGCATAATCTTATGGCACGCCAAGTAATGCCATATTCAAGCACACCTTGTTCTGGACATATCATGTTATGGCACACCATATTCCGACGTACTATGTTACGGCACACCACATTCTGACACACAACACCTGGTTCTGGACATATCATGTTATGGCACACCATATTCTGACGAAAAATCTTATGGCACCCCAAGTCACACCATATTCAAGCACACCTTGTTCTGGACATATCATGTTTTGGCACAACATATTCCGACGCACTATGTTATGGCACACCAAGTTACACCTTATTCATGCACACCTTGTTCAGGACATATCATGTTATGGCACACCATATTCTGACGTACTATGTTACGGCACACCACATTCTGACACACAACACCTGGTTCTGGACATATCATGTTATGGCACACCATATTCTGACGAAAAATCTTATGGCACCCCAAGTCACACCATATTCAAGCACACCTTGTTCTGGACATATCATGTTATGTCACACCGTATTCCGACGCACTATGTTATGGCACACACGTTTTGACACATAACACCTTGTTATGGACATATCAAGTTATGGAACACCATATTTCGACGCACCATGTTATGCCACACCACGTTCTGTCGCACAATCTTATGGCACAAAAAGTCACACCATATTCAAGCACACCTCGTTCTGGACATATCATGTTATGGAACACCATATACCGACGCACTATGTTACAACACACTACATTCTGACACACAACACCTGGTTCAGGACATATCATGTTATGACACATCATATTCTGACGCATAATCTGATGGAACACCAAGTCACACCATATTCAAGCACACCTTTTTCTGGACATATCATATTATGGCACAATATTCCGATGCACTATGTTATGGCACACCACGTTCTGACACACAAAACCTTGTTTTGGAAATATCATGTTATGGCACACCATATTCCGACGCACTATGTTATGGCACACCACGTTCTGACACACAACACTTTCTTATGGAGATATCATGTTATGGAACACCATATTCCGACGCACTATGTTATGGCGCACCACATTCTGACACACGACACCTTGTTCTGGACATATCAAGTGATGGCACACCATATCCAGACGCACTATGTTATGGCACACCACGTTCTGTTGCACAATCTTACGACACGCCAAGTCATGCCATATTCAAGCACACCTTGTTCTGGACATATCATGTTATGGCACACCATATTCCGACGTACTATGTTACGGCACACCACATTCTGACACACAACACCTGGTTCTGGACATATCATGTTATGGCACACCATATTCTGACGAAAAATCTTATGGCACCCCAAGTCACACCATATTCAAGCACACCTTGTTCTGGACATATCATGTTTTGGCACAACATATTCCGACGCACTATGTTATGGCACACCAAGTTACACCATATTCATGCACACCTTGTTCTGGACATATCATGTTATGGCACACCATATTCTGACGTACTATGTTACGGCACATCACATTCTGACACACAACACTTGGTTCTGGACATATCATGTTATGGCACACCATATTCTGACGAAAAATCTTATGGCACCCCAAGTCACACCATATTCAAGCACACCTTGTTCTGGACATATCATGTTATGTCACACCGTATTCCGACGCACTATGTTATGGCACACACGTTTTGACACATAACACCTTGTTATGGACATATCAAGTTATGGAACACCATATTTCGACGCACCATGTTATGCCACACCACGTTCTGTAGCACAATCTTATGGCACAAAAAGTCACACCATATTCAAGCACACCTCGTTCTGGACATATCATGTTATGGAACACCATATACCGACGCACTATGTTACAGCACACTACATTCTGACACACAACACCTGGTTCTGGACATATCATGTTATGACACATCATATTCTGACGCATAATCTGATGGAACACCAAGTCACACCATATTCAAGCACACCTTTTTCTGGACATATCATATTATGGCACATTATATTCCGATGCACTATGTTATGGCACACCACGTTCTGACACACAAAACCTTGTTTTGGAAATATCATGTTATAGCACACCATATTCCGACGCACTATGTTATGGCACACCACGTTCTGACACACAACACTTTCTTATGGAGATATCATGTTATGCCACACCATATTCCGACGCACTATGTTATGGCGCACCACATTCTGACACACGACACCTTGTTCTGGACATATCAAGTGATGGCACACCATATCTAGACGCACTATGTTATGGCACACCACGTTCTGTTGCACAATCTTATGGCACGCCAAGCCATGCCATATTCAAGCACACCTTGTTCTGGACATATCATGTTATGGCACACCATATTCCGACGTACTATGTTACGGCACACCACATTCTGACACACAACACCTGGTTCTGGACATATCATGTTATGGCACACCATATTCTGACGAAAAATCTTATGGCACCCCAAGTCACACCATATTCAAGCACACCTTGTTCTGGACATATCATGTTTTGGCACAACATATTCCGACGCACTATGTTATGGCACACCAAGTTACACCATATTCATGCACACCTTGTTCTGGACATATCATGTTATGGCACACCATATTCCGACGTACTATGTTACGGCACACCACATTCTGACACACAACACCTGGTTCTGGACATATCATGTTATGGCACACCATATTCTGACGAAAAATCTTATGGCACCCCAAGTCACACCATATTCAAGCACACCTTGTTCTGGACATATCATGTTATGTCACACCGTATTCCGACGCACTATGTTATGGCACACACGTTTTGACACATAACACCTTGTTATGGACATATCAAGTTATGGAACACCATATTTCGACGCACCATGTTATGCCACACCACGTTCTGTCGCACAATCTTATGGCACAAAAAGTCACACCATATTCAAGCACACCTCGTTCTGGACATATCATGTTATGGAACACCATATACCGACGCACTATGTTACAGCACACTACATTCTGACACACAACACCTGGTTCTGGACATATCATGTTATGACACATCATATTCTGACGCATAATCTGATGGCACACCAAGTCACACCATATTCAAGCACACCTTTTTCTGGACATATCATATTATGGCACATTATATTCCGATGCACTATGTTATGGCACACCACGTTCTGACACACAAAACCTTGTTTTGGAAATATCATGTTATAGCACACCATATTCCGACGCACTATGTTAGGGCACACCACGTTCTGACACACAACACTTTCTTATGGAGATATCATGTTATGGCACACCATATTCCGACGCACTATGTTATGGCGCACCACATTCTCACACACGACACCTTGTTCTGGACATATCAAGTGATGGCACACCATATCCAGACGCACTATGTTATGGCACACCACGTTCTGTTGCACAATCTTATGGCACGCCAAATCATGCCATATTCAAGCACACCTTGTTCTGGACATATCATGTTATGGCACACCATATTCCGACGTACTATGTTACGGCACACCACATTCTGACACACAACACCTGGTTCTGGACATATCATGTTATGACACACCATATTCTGACGAAAAATCTTATGGCACCCCAAGTCACACCATATTCAAGCACACCTTGTTCTGGACATATCATGTTTTGGCACAACATATTCCGACGCACTATGTTATGGCACACCAAGTTACACCATATTCATGCACACCTTGTTCTGGACATATCATGTTATGGCACACCATATTCTGACGTACTATGTTACGGCACACCACATTCTGACACACAACACCTGGTTCTGGACATATCATGTTATGGCACACCATATTCTGACGAAAAATCTTATGGCACCCCAAGTCACACCATATTCAAGCACACCTTGTTCTGGACATATCATGTTATGTCACACCGTATTCCGACGCACTATGTTATGGCACACACGTTTTGACACATAACACCTTGTTATGGACATATCAAGTTATGGAACACCATATTTCGACGCACCATGTTATGCCACACCACGTTCTGTCGCACAATCTTATGGCACAAAAAGTCACACCATATTCAAGCACACCTCGTTCTGGACATATCATGTTATGGAACACCATATACCGACGCACTATGTTACAGCACACTACATTCTGACACACAACACCTGGTTCTGGACATATCATGTTATGACACATCATATTCTGACGCATAATCTGATGGCACACCAAGTCACACCATATTCAAGCACACCTTTTTCTGGACATATCATATTATGGCACATTATATTCCGATGCACTATGTTATGGCACACCACGTTCTGACACACAAAACCTTGTTTTGGAAATATCATGTTATAGCACACCATATTCCGACGCACTATGTTAGGGCACACCACGTTCTGACACACAACACTTTCTTATGGAGATATCATGTTATGGCACACCATATTCCGACGCACTATGTTATGGCGCACCACATTCTGACACACGACACCTTGTTCTGGACATATCAAGTGATGGCACACCATATCCAGACGCACTATGTTATGGCACACCACGTTCTGTTGCACAATCTTATGGCACGCCAAATCATGCCATATTCAAGCACACCTTGTTCTGGACATATCATGTTATGGCACACCATATTCCGACGTACTATGTTACGGCACACCACATTCTGACACACAACACCTGGTTCTGGACATATCATGTTATGACACACCATATTCTGACGAAAAATCTTATGGCACCCCAAGTCACACCATATTCAAGCACACCTTGTTCTGGACATATCATGTTTTGGCACAACATATTCCGACGCACTATGTTATGGCACACCAAGTTACACCATATTCATGCACACCTTGTTCTGGACATATCATGTTATGGCACACCATATTCTGACGTACTATGTTACGGCACACCACATTCTGACACACAACACCTGGTTCTGGACATATCATGTTATGGCACACCATATTCTGACGAAAAATCTTATGGCACCCCAAGTCACACCATATTCAAGCACACCTTGTTCTGGACATATCATGTTATGTCACACCGTATTCCGACGCACTATGTTATGGCACACACGTTTTGACACATAACACCTTGTTATGGACATATCAAGTTATGGAACACCATATTTCGACGCACCATGTTATGCCACACCACGTTCTGTCGCACAATCTTATGGCACAAAAAGTCACACCATATTCAAGCACACCTCGTTCTGGACATATCATGTTATGGAACACCATATACCGACGCACTATGTTACAGCACACTACATTCTGACACACAACACCTGGTTCTGGACATATCATGTTATGACACATCATATTCTGACGCATAATCTGATGGAACACCAAGTCACACCATATTCAAGCACACCTTTTTCTGGACATATCATATTATGGCACATTATATTCCGATGCACTATGTTATGGCACACCACGTTCTGACACACAAAACCTTGTTTTGGAAATATCATGTTATAGCACACCATATTCCGACGCACTACGTTATGGCACACCACGTTCTGACACACAACACTTTCTTATGGAGATATCATGTTATGCCACACCATATTCCGACGCACTATGTTATGGCGCACCACATTCTGACACACGACACCTTGTTCTGGACATATCAAGTGATGGCACACCATATCCAGACGCACTATGTTATGGCACACCACGTTCTGTTGCACAATCTTATGGCACGCCAAGCCATGCCATATTCAAGCACACCTTGTTCTGGACATATCATGTTATGGCACACCATATTCCGACGTACTATGTTACGGCACACCACATTCTGACACACAACACCTGGTTCTGGACATATCATGTTATGGCACACCATATTCTGACGAAAAATCTTATGGCACCCCAAGTCACACCATATTCAAGCACACCTTGTTCTGGACATATCATGTTATGTCACACCGTATTCCGACGCACTATGTTATGGCACACACGTTTTGACACATAACACCTTGTTATGGACATATCAAGTTATGGAACACCATATTTCGACGCACCATGTTATGCCACACCACGTTCTGTCGCACAATCTTATGGCACAAAAAGTCACACCATATTCAAGCACACCTCGTTCTGGACATATCATGTTATGGAACACCATATACCGACGCACTATGTTACAACACACTACATTCTGACACACAACACCTGGTTCTGGACATATCATGTTATGACACATCATATTCTGACGCATAATCTGATGGAACACCAAGTCACACCATATTCAAGCACACCTTTTTCTGGACATATCATATTATGGCACATTATATTCCGATGCACTATGTTATGGCACACCACGTTCTGACACACAAAACCTTGTTTTGGAAATATCATGTTATGGCACACCATATTCCGACGCACTATGTTATGGCACACCACGTTCTGACACACAACACTTTCTTATGGAGATATCATGTTATGGCACACCATATTCCGACGCACTATGTTATGGCGCACCACATTCTGACACACGACACCTTGTTCTGGACATATCAAGTGATGGCACACCATATCCAGACGCACTATGTTATGGCACACCACGTTCTGTTGCACAATCTTACGACACGCCAAGTCATGCCATATTCAAGCACACCTTGTTCTGGACATATCATGTTATGGCACACCATATTCCGACGTACTATGTTACGGCACACCACATTCTGACACACAACACCTGGTTCTGGACATATCATGTTATGGCACACCATATTCTGACGAAAAATCTTATGGCACCCCAAGTCACACCATATTCAAGCACACCTTGTTCTGGACATATCATGTTTTGGCACAACATATTCCGACGCACTATGTTATGGCACACCAAGTTACACCATATTCATGCACACCTTGTTCTGGACATATCATGTTATGGCACACCATATTCTGACGTACTATGTTACGGCACACCACATTCTGACACACAACACCTGGTTCTGGACATATCATGTTATGGCACACCATATTCTGACGAAAAATCTTATGGCACCCCAAGTCACACCATATTCAAGCACACCTTGTTCTGGACATATCATGTTATGTCACACCGTATTCCGACGCACTATGTTATGGCACACACGTTTTGACACATAACACCTTGTTATGGACATATCAAGTTATGGAACACCATATTTCGACGCACCATGTTATGCCACACCACGTTCTGTCGCACAATCTTATGGCACAAAAAGTCACACCATATTCAAGCACACCTCGTTCTGGACATATCATGTTATGGAACACCATATACCGACGCACTATGTTACAGCACACTACATTCTGACACACAACACCTGGTTCTGGACATATCATGTTATGACACATCATATTCTGACGCATAATCTGATGGAACACCAAGTCACACCATATTCAAGCACACCTTTTTCTGGACATATCATATTATGGCACATTATATTCCGATGCACTATGTTATGGCACACCACGTTCTGACACACAAAACCTTGTTTTGGAAATATCATGTTATAGCACACCATATTCCGACGCACTACGTTATGGCACACCACGTTCTGACACACAACACTTTCTTATGGAGATATCATGTTATGCCACACCATATTCCGACGCACTATGTTATGGCGCACCACATTCTGACACACGACACCTTGTTCTGGACATATCAAGTGATGGCACACCATATCCAGACGCACTATGTTATGGCACACCACGTTCTGTTGCACAATCTTATGGCACGCCAAGCCATGCCATATTCAAGCACACCTTGTTCTGGACATATCATGTTATGGCACACCATATTCCGACGTACTATGTTACGGCACACCACATTCTGACACACAACACCTGGTTCTGGACATATCATGTTATGGCACACCATATTCTGACGAAAAATCTTATGGCACCCCAAGTCACACCATATTCAAGCACACCTTGTTCTGGACATATCATGTTTTGGCACAACATATTCCGACGCACTATGTTATGGCACACCAAGTTACACCATATTCATGCACACCTTGTTCTGGACATATCATGTTATGGCACACCATATTCTGACGTACTATGTTACGGCACACCACATTCTGACACACAACACCTGGTTCTGGACATATCATGTTATGGCACACCATATTCTGACGAAAAATCTTATGGCACCCCAAGTCACACCATATTCAAGCACACCTTGTTCTGGACATATCATGTTATGTCACACCGTATTCCGACGCACTATGTTATGGCACACACGTTTTGACACATAACACCTTGTTATGGACATATCAAGTTATGGAACACCATATTTCGACGCACCATGTTATGCCACACCACGTTCTGTCGCACAATCTTATGGCACAAAAAGTCACACCATATTCAAGCACACCTCGTTCTGGACATATCATGTTATGGAACACCATATACCGACGCACTATGTTACAACACACTACATTCTGACACACAACACCTGGTTCTGGACATATCATGTTATGACACATCATATTCTGACGCATAATCTGATGGAACACCAAGTCACACCATATTCAAGCACACCTTTTTCTGGACATATCATATTATGGCACATTATATTCCGATGCACTATGTTATGGCACACCACGTTCTGACACACAAAACCTTGTTTTGGAAATATCATGTTATGGCACACCATATTCCGACGCACTATGTTATGGCACACCACGTTCTGACACACAACACTTTCTTATGGAGATATCATGTTATGGCACACCATATTCCGACGCACTATGTTATGGCGCACCACATTCTGACACACGACACCTTGTTCTGGACATATCAAGTGATGGCACACCATATCCAGACGCACTATGTTATGGCACACCACGTTCTGTTGCACAATCTTATGGCACGCCAAATCATGCCATATTCAAGCACACCTTGTTCTTGACATATCATGTTATGGCACACCATATTCCGACGTACTATGTTACGGCACACCACATTCTGACACACAACACCTGGTTCTGGACATATCATGTTATGACACACCATATTCTGACGAAAAATCTTATGGCACCCCAAGTCACACCATATTCAAGCACACCTTGTTCTGGACATATCATGTTTTGGCACAACATATTCCGACGCACTATGTTATGGCACACCAAGTTACACCATATTCATGCACACCTTGTTCTGCACATATCATGTTATGGCACACCATATTCTGACGTACTATGTTACGGCACACCACATTCTGACACACAACACCTGGTTCTGGACATATCATGTTATGGCACACCATATTCCGACGAAAAATCTTATGGCACCCCAAGTCACACCATATTCAAGCACACCTTGTTCTGGACATATCATGTTATGTCACACCGTATTCCGACGCACTATGTTATGGCACACACGTTTTGACACATAACACCTTGTTATGGACATATCAAGTTATGGAACACCATATTTCGACGCACCATGTTATGCCACACCACGTTCTGTCGCACAATCTTATGGCACAAAAAGTCACACCATATTCAAGCACACCTCGTTCTGGACATATCATGTTATGGAACACCATATACCGACGCACTATGTTACAGCACACTACATTCTGACACACAACACCTGGTTCTGGACATATCATGTTATGACACATCATATTCTGACGCATAATCTGATGGCACACCAAGTCACACCATATTCAAGCACACCTTTTTCTGGACATATCATATTATGGCACATTATATTCCGATGCACTATGTTATGGCACACCACGTTCTGACACACAAAACCTTGTTTTGGAAATATCATGTTATAGCACACCATATTCCGACGCACTATGTTAGGCCACACCACGTTCTGACACACAACACTTTCTTATGGAGATATCATGTTATGGCACACCATATTCCGACGCACTATGTTATGGCGCACCACATTCTGACACACGACACCTTGTTTTGAACATATCAAGTGATGGCACACCATATCCAGACGCACTATGTTATGGCACACCACGTTCTGTTGCACAATCTTATGGCACGCCAAGCCATGCCATATTCAAGCACACCTTGTTCTGGACATATCATGTTATGGCACACCATATTCCGACGTACTATGTTACGGCACACCACATTCTGACACACAACACCTGGTTCTGGACATATCATGTTATGGCACACCATATTCTGACGAAAAATCTTATGGCACCCCAAGTCACACCATATTCAAGCACACCTTGTTCTGGACATATCATGTTATGTCACACCGTATTCCGACGCACTATGTTATGGCACACACGTTTTGACACATAACACCTTGTTATGGACATATCAAGTTATGGAACACCATATTTCGACGCACCATGTTATGCCACACCACGTTCTGTCGCACAATCTTATGGCACAAAAAGTCACACCATATTCAAGCACACCTCGTTCTGGACATATCATGTTATGGAACACCATATACCGACGCACTATGTTACAGCACACTACATTCTGACACACAACACCTGGTTCTGGACATATCATGTTATGACACATCATATTCTGACGCATAATCTGATGGCACACCAAGTCACACCATATTCAAGCACACCTTTTTCTGGACATATCATATTATGGCACATTATATTCCGATGCACTATGTTATGGCACACCACGTTCTGACACACAAAACCTTGTTTTGGAAATATCATGTTATAGCACACCATATTCCGACGCACTATGTTAGGGCACACCACGTTCTGACACACAACACTTTCTTATGGAGATATCATGTTATGGCACACCATATTCCGACGCACTATGTTATGGCGCACCACATTCTGACACACGACACCTTGTTCTGGACATATCAAGTGATGGCACACCATATCCAGACGCACTATGTTATGGCACACCACGTTCTGTTGCACAATCTTATGGCACGCCAAATCATGCCATATTCAAGCACACCTTGTTCTTGACATATCATGTTATGGCACACCATATTCCGACGTACTATGTTACGGCACACCACATTCTGACACACAACACCTGGTTCTGGACATATCATGTTATGACACACCATATTCTGACGAAAAATCTTATGGCACCCCAAGTCACACCATATTCAAGCACACCTTGTTCTGGACATATCATGTTTTGGCACAACATATTCCGACGCACTATGTTATGGCACACCAAGTTACACCATATTCATGCACACCTTGTTCTGGACATATCATGTTATGGCACACCATATTCTGACGTACTATGTTACGGCACACCACATTCTGACACACAACACCTGGTTCTGGACATATCATGTTATGGCACACCATATTCTGACGAAAAATCTTATGGCACCCCAAGTCACACCATATTCAAGCACACCTTGTTCTGAACATATCATGTTATGTCACACCGTATTCCGACGCACTATGTTATGGCACACACGTTTTGACACATAACACCTTGTTATGGACATATCAAGTTATGGAACACCATATTTCGACGCACCATGTTATGCCACACCACGTTCTGTCGCACAATCTTATGGCACAAAAAGTCACACCATATTCAAGCACACCTCGTTCTGGACATATCATGTTATGGAACACCATATACCGACGCACTATGTTACAGCACACTACATTTTGACACACAACACCTGGTTCTGGACATATCATGTTATGACACATCATATTCTGACGCATAATCTGATGGCACACCAAGTCACACCATATTAAAGCACACCTTTTTCTGGACATATCATATTTTGGCACATTATATTCCGATGCACTATGTTATGGCACACCACGTTCTGACACACAAAACCTTGTTTTGGAAATATCATGTTATAGCACACCATATTCCGACGCACTATGTTAGGGCACACCACGTTCTGACACACAACACTTTCTTATGGAGATATCATGTTATGGCGCACCACATTCTGACACACGACACCTTGTTCTGGACATATCAAGTGATGGCACACCACGTTCTGTTGCACAATCTTATGGCACGCCAAGTCATGCCATATTCAAGCACACCTTGTTCTGGACATATCATGTTATGGCACACCATATTCCGACGTACTATGTTACGACACACCACATTCTGACACACAACACCTGGTTCTGGACATATCATGTTATGTCACACCATATTCTGACGAAAAATCTTATGGAACCCCAAGTCACACCATATTATAGCACACCTTGTTCTGGACATATCATGTTTTGGCACAATATATTCCGACGCACTATGTTATGGCACACCAAGTTACAGCATATTCATGCACACCTTGTTCTGGACATATCATGTTATGGCACACCATATTCTGACGACTGTGTTATGGCACACTACGTACTGACATACAACACCTTGTTATGGACATATCATATTATGGCACACCATATTCCGACGCATTATGTTATGGCACACCACGTTCTGACACACAACACCTTGTTATGGACATATACAGTTATGGCACACCATATTCCGACACACTATGTTATGGCACACCACGTTCTGTCTCACAATCTTATGGCACACACAGTCACACCATATTCAAGCACACCTTGTTCTGGACATATCATGATATGGCACACCATATTCCGACGAACTATGTTACGACACACCACATTCGGACACACAACACCTGGTTCATGATATATCATGTTATGGCACACCATATTCTGACGCACAATCTTATGGCACACTAAGTCACACCATATTCACGCACATCTTGTTCTGGACATATCATGTTATGACACACCATATTCAGACGCACTATGTTATGACACACCACGTTCTGACATACAACACCATGTTCTGGACATATCATGTTATGGCACACCATATTTTACGACGCACTATATTATGGCACACCACGTTCTGTTGCACAATCTTATGGCACGCCAAGTCGCACCATATTCAAGAACACCTGTTCTGGACATATCATGTTATGGCACACCATATTCCGACGCACTATGTTATGCGACACCACATTCTGACACACAAAACCTGGTTCTGGAAATATCATGTGATTGCACACCATATTCTGACGCAGAATCTAATGGCACACCAAGTCACACCATATATTCAAGCATACCTTGTTCTGGACATATCATGTTATGGCACACCATATTCCGACGCACTATGTTTTGGCACACAGGTGTTGACACACAACACCTTCTTCTGGACATATCAAGTTATGGCATACCATATTCCGACGCACTATGTTATGGAACACCACATTCTATCGCACAATCTTATGGCACGCCAAGTCACGCCATATTCAAGCACACCTTGTTCGGGACATATCATGTTATGGTACACCATATTCCGACACACTATGTTATGGCACACCACGTTCTGTCGTACAATCTTATGGCACGCCAAGTCACACCATATTCAAGCACACCTTGTTCTGGACATATCATGTTATGGCACACCATATTCCAACACACTATGTTATGGCACACCACATTCTGACACACAACACCTAGTTCTGTAGATATCATGTTATGGCACACAATATTCTGACGTAGAATCTAATGGCACACCAAGTCACACCATATATTCATGCACACCTTGTTCTGGAAATATCATGTAATGGAACACCATATTCCGACGCACTATGTTATGGCACACACGTTTTGACACACAACACCTTGTTCTGGACATATCAAGTTATGGAACACCATATTCCGACGCACTATGTTATGGCACACCACGTTCTGTCGCACAATCTTATGGCACGCCAAGTAACGCCATATTCCAGCACACCTTGTTCTGGAAAAATCATGTTATGGCAAACCATATTCTGAAACACTGTGTTATGGAACACCACGTACTAACACACAATACCTTGTTATGGACATATCATATTATGGCACACCGCGTTCTGACACACAACACCTTGTTCTGGACATATCAAGTTATGGCACACCATATTCCGACGCACTATGTTATGGCACACCACGTTCTAACACACAACACCTTGTTGTGGACATATCAAGTTATGGCACACCATATTCCGACGCATTATATTATGGCACACCACGTTCTGACACACAACACCTTGTTCTGGATATATCATGTTATGACACACCATATTCTGATGTCCTATGTTATGGCTCACCACGTTTTGTCGCACTGTCTTATGGCACGCCAAGTCACACCATATTAAAGAACACATTGTTCTTGACATATCATGTTATGGTACACCATATTCCGACGCACTATGTTATGGCACACCACATTCGGACACATAACACCTGGTTCTGGAGATATCATGTTATGGCACACCATATTTTGATGCAGAATCTGATGGCACACCAAGTCACACCATATATTCAAGCACACCTTGTTCTGGACATATCATGTTGTGGCACACCATATTTCGATGCACTATGTTATGGCACACACTCTTTGACACACAACACCTTGTTCTTGACATATCAAGTTATGGCACACCATATTCCGCTGCACTATGTTATGGCACACCACGTTCCGTCGCACAATATTATAGCACGCCAACTCACGCCATCTTCAAGCCCACCTTGTTCTGGACATATCATGTTATGGCACATTATATTCCGACGCACTATGTTACAGCACACCACATTCTGAAACAAAAGACCTGTTTCTGGACATATCATGTTGTGGCACACCATATTCTGACGCACAATCTTATGGCACACCAAGTGACACCATATTCAAGCACACCTTGTTCTGGACATATCATGTTATGGAAAACCATATTCCGACGCACTATGTTATGGCACACACGTTTTGACACAAAACACTTTGTTCTGGCCATATCAAGTTATGGGACACCATATTCCGACGCACTATGTTATGGAACACCACGTTATGTCGCACAATCTTATGGCACGCCAAGTCACTCCATATTCAAGCACACCTTGTTATGGATATATCATATTATGGCACACCATATTCCGACGCACTATGTTACGGAACGCCACATTCTGACACCCAACACCTGGTTCTGGAAATATCATGTTATGGCACACCATATTCTGACGCACGATCTTATGGCACACCAAGTCACATCATATTATAGCACACCTTGTTCTGGACATATCATGTTATGGCACATTATATTCCGACACACTATGTTATGGCACACCACGTTCTGACACACAACACCTTGTTCTGGACATATGATGTTATGGCACACCATATTCCGACGCAATATGTTATGGCAACACCACGTTCTGTCGCACAATCTTATGGCATGCCAAGTCATACCATATTCAAGAAAACCTTGTTCTGGACATATCATGTTATGGCACACCATATCCCGAAGCACTATGTTTTGGCACACCACGTTCTGACATACAACACCTTTTTCTGGAAATATCATGTTATGGCACAACATATTCTGACGCAGAATCTGATGGCACACCAAGTCACACCATAAATTCAAGCACACTTTTTCTGGACATATCATGTTGTGGCACACCATATTCCGACGCACTATGTTATGGCACACACGTTTTGACACACAACACCTTGTTCCGGACATATCAAGTTATGGCACACCATATTCCGATGCATTATGTTATGGCACACCACGTTCTGTCGCACAATCTTATGGCACGCCAAGTCACGCCATATCCAAGCACACCTTGTTCTGGACATATCATGTTATGGCACACCATATTCCGACGCACTATGTTATTGCACACACGTTTTGACACACAACACCTTGTTCTGGACATATCAAGTTATGGCACACCATATTCCGATGCACTATGTTATGGCACACCACGTTCTGTCGCACAATCTTATGGCACGCCAACTCACGCCATATCCAAGCACACCTTGTTCTGGACATATCATGTTATGGCACACTATATTCCGACGCACTATGTTACATCACACCACATTCTGAAACACAACACCTGGTTCTAGACATATCATGTTATGACACACCATATTATGACGCACAATCTTATGGCACACCAAGTGACACCATATCCAAGCACACCTTGTTCTGGACATATCATGTTATGGCACACCATATTCCGACGCACTATGTTATTGCACACACGTTTTGACACACAACACCTTGTTCTGGACATATCAAGTTATGGCACACCATATTCCGATGCACTATGTTATGGCACACCACGTTCTGTCGCACAATCTTATGGCACGCCAACTCACGCCATATCCAAGCACACCTTGTTCTGGACATATCATTTTATGGCACACTATATTCCGACGCACTATGTTACAGCACACCACATTCTGAAAAACAACACTTGGTTCTAGACATATCATGTTATGACACACCATATTCTGACGCACAATCTTATGGCACACCAAGTGACACCATATTCAAGCACACCTTGTTCTGGACATATCATGTTATGGAAAACCATATTCCGACGCACTATGTTATGGCACCACGTTATGTCGCACAATCTTATGGCACTCCAAGTCACGCCATATTCAAGCACACCTTGTTCTGTACATATCATGTTATGGCACACCATATTCCGACGCACTATGTTTTGGCACACCACGTTCTGACACATAACACCTTTTTCTGGACATATCATGTTATGGCACACCATATTCTGACGCAGAATCTGATGGCACACCAAGTCACACCATATATTCAAGCACACATTTTCTGGACATATCTTGTTGTGGCACACCATATTCCGACGCACTATGTTATGACACACACGTTTTGACACACAACACCTTGTTCCGGACATATCAAGTTATGGCACACCATATTCCGATGCACTATGTTATGGCACACCACGTTCTGTCGCACAATCTTATGGCACGCCAAGTCACGCCATATCCAATCACACCTTGTTCTGGACATATCATGTTATGGCACACCATATTCCGACGCACTATGTTACGGCACACCACATTCTGACACACAACACCTGGTTCTGGACATATCATGTTATGACACACCATATTCTGACGCACATTCTTATGGCGCACCAAGTCACACCATATTCAAGCACACCTTGTTCTGGACATATCATGTTATGGCCCATTATATTCCGACGCACTATGTTATGGCACACCACGTTCTGACACACAACACCTTGTTCTAGACATATCATGTTTTGGCACACCATATTCCGACACAGTATGTTATGGCACACCACATTCTGACACACAACACCTGGTTTTGGAGATATCATGTTATAGTACACCATATTCCGACGCACAACCTTATGGCACACTAAGTCACACCATATTCAAGAACACCTTGTTCTGGACATATCATGTTATGGCCCATTATATTCCGACGCACTATGTTATGGCACACCACGTTCTGACACACAACACCTTGTTCTAGACATATCATGTTTTGGCACACCATATTCCGACACAGTATGTTATGGCACACCACATTCTGACACACAACACCTGGTTTTGGAGATATCATGTTATAGTACACCATATTCCGACGCACAACCTTATGGCACACTAAGTCACACCATATTCAAGAACACCTTGTTCTGGACATATCATGTTATGGCCCATTATATTCCGACGCACTATGTTATGGCACACCACGTTCTGACACACAACACCTTGTTCTAGACATATCATGTTTTGGCACACCATATTCCGACACAGTATGTTATGGCACACCACATTCTGACACACAACACCTAGTTTTGGAGATATCATGTTATAGTACACCATATTACGACGCACAATCTTATGGCACACTAAGTCACACCATATTCAAGCACACCTTGTTCTGGACATATCATGTTATGATACACCATATTCTGACGCACTATGTTATGGAACACCACGTTCTTACACACAATACTTTGTTCTGGACATATCATGTTATGACACACCATATTCCGACGCACTATGTTATGGTACACCACGTTCTGTCGCACAATCTTATGGCACGCCAAGTCATACCATATTCAAGCACACCTTGTTCTGGACATATCATCTTATGGTACAACATATTCCGACGCACTATATTATGGCACACCATATTCTGATGCAGAATCTGATGGCACACCAAGTCCCACCATATATTCAAGCACACCTTGTTCTGGACAAATCATGTTGTGGCACACCATATTTCGACGCACTATGTTATGGAACACACGTTTTGACACACAACACCTTGTTCAGGACATATCAAGTTATGAAACACCATATTCCGACGCACTATGTTATGGCACACCACGTTCTGTCGCACAATCTTATGGCATGCCAACTCACGCCATCTTCAAGCACACCTTGTTCTGGACATATCATATTATGGCACACCATTTTCCGACGCACTATGTTACAGCACACCACATTCTGACACACAAGACCTGGTTCATAACATATCATGTTATGGCACACCAAATTCTGACGCACAATCTTATAGCACACCAAGTGACATCATATTCAAGCACACTATGTTATGGACATATCATGTTATGGCACACCATAGTCCGACGCGCTATGTTATGGCACTCACGTTTTGACACAAAACACCTTGTTCTGGACATATCAAGTTATGGCACACCATATTCCGACGCACTATGTTATGGCACACCACGTTATATCGCACAACCTTATGACACCCCAAGTCACGCCATTTCAAGCACATCTTGTTCTGGATATATCATGTTACGGCACGCCACATTCTGACACACAACACATGGTTCTGGACATATCATGTTATGACACACCATATTCTGACGCAGAATATGATGGCACACCAAGTCACACCATATATTCAAGCACACCTTTTCTGGACATATCATGTTGTGGCACACCATATTACGACGCACTATGTTATGGCACACACGTTTTGACACACAATACCTTGTTCCGGACATATCAAGTTATGGCACACCATATTCCGATGCACTATGTTGTGGCACACCACGTTCTGTCGCACAATCTTATGGCACGCCAAGTCACGCCATATCCAAGCACACCTTGTTCTTGACATATCATGTTATGGCACACCATATTCCGACGCACTATGTTACGGCACACCACATTCTGACACACAACACCTGGTTCTGGACATATCATGTTATGACAAACCACATTCTGACGCACATTCTTATGGCACAACAAGTCACACCATATTCAAGCACACCTTGTTATGGAATATCATGTTTTGGCCCATTATATTCCGACGTACTATGTTATGGCACACCACGTTCTGACACACAACACCTTTTTCTAGACATATCATGTTTTGGCACACCATATTCCGACACAGTATGTTATGGCACACCACATTCTGACACACAACACATGGTTTTGAAGATATCATGTTATGGTACACCATATTCCTACGCACAATCTTATGGCACACTAAGTCACACCATATTCAAGCACACCTTGTTCTGGACATATCATCTTATGATACACCATATTCTGACGCACTATGTTATGGCACACCACGTTCTTATACACAATACTTTGTTCTGGACATATCATGTTATGACACACCATATTCCGACGCACTATGTTATGGTACACCACGTTCTGTCGCACAATCTTATGGCACGCCAAATCACACCATATTCAAGTACACCTTGTTCTGGACATATCATCTTATGGTACAACATATTCCGACGCACTATGTTATGGCACACCATATTCTGATGCAGAATCTGATGGCACACCAAGTCCCACCATATATTCAAGCACACCTTGTCTGGACAAATCATGTTGTGGCACACCATATTTCGAAGCACTATGTTGTGGAACACACGTTTTGACACACAACACCTTGTTCAGGACATATCAAGTTATGGCACACCATATTCCGACGCACTATGTTATGGCACACCACGTTCTGTCGCACAATCTTATGGCACGCCAACTCACGCCATCTTCAAGCACACCTTGTTCTGGAATATCATGTTATGGCACACCATATTCTGACGCACTATGTTACAGCACACCACATTCTGACACACAAGACCTGGTTCATGACATATCATGTTACGGCACACTAAATTCTGACGCACAATCTTATGGCACACCAAGTGACATCATATTCAAGCTTACCTTGTTCTGGACATATCATGTTATGGCACACCATATTCCAACACACTATGTTATGGCACACACGTTTTGACACAAAACACCTTGTTCTGGACATATCAAGTTATGGCACACCATATTCCGACGCACTATGTTATGGCACACCACGTTATATCGCACAACCTTATGACACCCCAAGTCACGCCATTTCAAGCACATCTTGTTCTGGATATATCATGTTACGGCACGCCACATTCTGACACACAACACATGGTTCTGGACATATCATGTTATGACACACCATATTCTGACGCAGAATATGATGGCACACCAAGTCACACCATATATTCAAGCACACCTTTTCTGGACATATCATGTTGTGGCACACCATATTACGACGCACTATGTTATGGCACACACGTTTTGACACACAATACCTTGTTCCTGACATATCAAGTTATGGCACACCATATTCCGATGCACTATGTTATGGCACACCACGTTCTGTCGCACAATCTTATGGCACGCCAAGTCACGCCATATCCAAGCACACCTTGTTCTTGACATATCATGTTATGGCACACCATATTCCGACGCACTATGTTACGGCACACCACATTCTGACACACAACACCTGGTTCTGGACATATCATGTTATGACAAACCATATTCTGACGCACATTCTTATGGCACACCAAGTCACACCATATTCAAGCACACCTTGTTATGGACATATCATGTTTTTGCCCATTATATTCCGACGTACTATGTTATGGCACACCACGTTCTGACACACAACACCTTTTTCTAGACATATCATGTTTTGGCACACCATATTCCGACACAGTATGTTATGGCACACCACATTCTGACACAAAACACCTGGTTTTGAAGATATCATGTTATGGTACACCATATTCCTACGCACAATCTTATGGCACACTAAGTCACACCATATTCAAGCACACCTTGTTCTGGACATATCATCTTATGATACACCATATTCTGACGCACTATGTTATGGCACACCACGTTCTTATACACAATACTTTGTTCTGGACATATCATGTTATGACACACCATATTCCGACGCACTATGTTATGGTACACCACGTTCTGTCGCACAATCTTATGGCACGCCAAATCACACCATATTCAAGTACACCTTGTTCTGGACATATCATCTTATGGTACAACATATTCCGACGCACTATGTTATGGCACACCATATTCTGATGCAGAATCTGATGGCACACCAAGTCCCACCATATATTCAAGCACA
This sequence comes from Papaver somniferum, assembly GCF_003573695.1. Taxonomy (NCBI): domain Eukaryota; kingdom Viridiplantae; phylum Streptophyta; class Magnoliopsida; order Ranunculales; family Papaveraceae; genus Papaver; species Papaver somniferum. The sequence goes on along the minus strand of NC_039367.1, from coordinate 105,131,682 downwards.
CCTTTTCTGGACAAATCATGTTGTGGCACACCATATTTCGAAGCACTATGTTGTAGAACACACGTTTTGACACACAACACCTTGTTCAGGACATATCAAGTTATGGCACACCATATTCCGACGCACTATGTTATGGCACACCACGTTCTGTCGCACAATCTTATGGCACGCCAACTCACGCCATCTTCAAGCACACCTTGTTCTGGAATATCATGTTATGGCACACCATATTCTGACGCACTATGTTACAGCACACCACATTCTGACACACAAGACCTGGTTCATGACATATCATGTTACGGCACACTAAATTCTGACGCACAATCTTATGGCACACCAAGTGACATCATATTCAAGCACACCTTGTTCTGGACATATCATGTTATGGCACACCATATTCCAACACACTATGTTATGGCACACACGTTTTGACACAAAACACCTTGTTCTGGACATATCAAGTTATGGCACACCATATTCCGACGCACTATGTTATGGCACACCACGTTATATCGCACAATCTTATGGCACCCCAAGTCACGCCATTTCAAGCACATCTTGTTCTGGATATATCATGTTATGGCACACCATATTCCGACGCACTATGTTACGACACGCCACATTCTGACACACAACACATGGTTCTGGACATATCATGTTATGACACACCATATTCTGTCGCACATTCTTATGGCACACCAATTCACACCATATTCAAGCACACCTTGTTCTGGACATATCATATTATGGCACATTATATTCCGACGCACTATGTTATGGCACACCACGTTCTAACACACAACACCTTGTTCTGGACATATCAGGTTATGGCACACCATATTCCAACGCACTATGTTATGGCAACACTACATTCTGTCGCATAATCTTATGGCACGCCAAGACACGCCATAGACAAGCACACCTTGTTCTGGACATATCATGTTATGGCACACCATATTCCGACACACTATGTTTTGGCACACCACGTTCTGACACACAACAGCTTTTTCTAGACATATCATGTTATGGCACACCATATTCTGACGCAGAATCTGATGGCCCACCAAGTCACACCATATATTCAAGCACACCTTGTTCTGGACATATCATGTTGTGGCACACCATATTCCGACGCACTATGTTATGGCACACACGTTTTGACACACAACACCTTGTTCTGGACATATCAAGTTATGGCACACCATATTCCGACGCACTATGTTATGGCACACCACGTTATGTCGCACAATCTTATGGCACGCCAAGTCACGCCATATCCAAGCACACCTTGTTCTGGACATATCATGTTATGGCACACCATATTTCGACGCATTACGTTACTACACACCACATTCTGACACACAACACCTGGTTCTAGACATATCATGTTATGACACACCATATTCTGAGGCACATTCTTATGGCACACCAAGTCACACCATATTCAAGCACACCTTGTTCTTGACATATCATGTTATGGCCCATTATATTCTGACGCACTATGTTATGGCACACCACGTTCTGACACACAAAACCTTGTTCTAGACATTTCATGTTTTGGCACACCATATTCCGACACAATATGTTATGGCACACCACATTCTGACACACGGCACCTGGTTCCGGAGATATCATGTTATGGCACACCATATTCCGACGCACAATCTTATGGCACATCAAGTCACACCATATTCAAGAACACCTTGTTCTGGACATATATTGTGTGTCCGACTCACTATGTTATGGCACACCACTTTCTGACGCAAAATAATATGGCTTTCCAAGTCACACCATATTCAAGCACATCTTATTCTGGACATATCATGTTATGGCACACCATATTCCGACGCACTATTTTACGGCATACTACACTCTGACACACAACACCTTATTCTGGACATATCATGTTATGGCACACCATATTCCGATGTACTATGTTATGGAACACCGCGTTCTGACACACAATCTTATGGAACCCCAAGTCACACCATATTAAAGCACACCTTGTTCTAGACATATCATGTTATGGGACACCATATTTTGATGCACTATGTTATGCCACACCACGTTCTGACACACAAGACCTGGTTCTAGACATATCATGTAATGGCACACCATATTCTGACGCACAATTTTATGGCACACCAAGACACACCATATTCAAGCACACCTTGTTCTGGACATATCCTGTTATGGCACACCATATTCCGACGCACTATGTTATGGCACACACGTTTTGACACAAAAAACCTTGTTCTTGACATATCAAGTTATGGAACACCATATCCCGACGCACTATGTTATGGCACACACGTTTTGACACAAAACGCCTTGTTCTGGACATATCATGTTTTGGCACACCATATTCCGACGCACAATCTTATGGCACATCAAGTCACACCATATTCAAGAACACCTTGTTCTGGACATATATTGTGTGTCCGACTCACTATGTTATGGCACACCACTTTCTGACGCAAAATATTATGGCTTTCCAAGTCACACCATATTCAAGCACATCTTATTCTGGACATATCATGTTATGGCACACCATATTCCGACGCACTATTTTACGGCATACTACACTCTGACACACAACACCTTATTCTGGACATATCATGTTATGGCACACCATATTCCGATGTACTATGTTATGGAACACCGCGTTCTGACACACAATCTTATGGAACCCCAAGTCACACCATATTAAAGCACACCTTGTTCTAGACATATCATGTTATGGGACACCATATTTTGATGCACTATGTTATGCCACACCACGTTCTGACACACAACACCTTGTTCTGGACATATCAAGTTATGGCACACCATATTCCGACGCACTATGTTATGCCACACCACATTATGTCGCACAATCTTATGGCACGCCAAGTGACACCATATTCAAGCACACCTTATTCTGTACATATCTTGTTATGGCACACCATATTCTGACGCACTATGTTTTGGCACACCACGTTCTGACACACAACACCTCTTTCTAGACATATCATGTTATGGCACACCATATTCTGACGCAGAATATGATGGCACACCAAGTCACACCATATATTCAAGCACACCTTGTTCTGGACATATCATGTTGTGGCACACCATATTCCGACGCACTATGTTATGCCACACACGTTTTGACACACAACACCTTGTTCTGGACATATCAAGTTATGGCACAACATGTTCCGACGCACTATGTTATGGCACACCACGTTATGTCGCACAATCTTATGGCACGCCAAGTCACGCCATATCCAAGCACACCTTGTTCTGGACATATCATGTTATGGCACACCATATTTCGACGCATTACGTTACGACACACCACATTCTGACACACAACACCTGGTTCTAGACATATCATATTATGACACACCATATTATGACGCACATTTTATGGCACACCAAGTCACACCATATTCAAGCACACCTTGTTCTGGACATATCATGTTATGGCCCATTATATTCTGACGCACTATGTTATGGCACACCACGTTCTGACACACAACACCTTGTTCTGGACATTTCATGTTTTGGCACACCATATTCCGACACAATATGTTATGGCACACCACGTTCTGACACACGACACCTGGTTCCGGAGATATCATGTTATGGCACACCATATTCCGACGCACAATCTTATGGCACACTATGTCACACCATATTCAAGCAAACCTTGTTCTGGACATATCATGTTATGATACATCATATTCTGACGCACTATGTTATGGCACACAACGTTCTTACACACAATACCTTGTTCTGGACATATCATGTCATGACACACCATATTCCGACGCACTATGTTATGGTACACCACGTTTTGTCGCACAATCTTATAGCACACCCAGTCACACCATATTCAAGCACACCTTGTTCTTGACATATCATGTTATGGTATACCATATTCCGACGCACTATGTTATTCCACACCACATTCGGACACACAACACCTGGTTCTCGAGATATCATGTTATGGCACACCATATTCTGACGCAGAATCTGATAGCACACCAAGTCACACCATATATTCAAGCACACCTTGTTCTGGAAAAATCATGTTATGGCACACCATATTCCAACACACTATGTTATGGCAACACCACATTCTGTCGCACAATCTTATGACACCCCAAGACACACTATAGTCAAGCACACCTTGTTCTGGACATATCATGTTATGGTATACCATATTCCGACGCACTATGTTATGGCACACAACATTCGGACACACAACACCTTTTTCTCGACATATCATGTTATGGCACACCATATTCTGATGCAGAATCTGATGGCACACCAAGTCACACCATATATTCAAGCACACCTTGTTCTGGACATATCATGTTGTGGCACACCATATTCCGACGCACTATGTTATGGCACACACGTTTTTTCACACAAAACCTTGTTCTGGACATATCAAGTTATGGCACACCATATTCAGATGCACTATGTTATGGCACACCATATTCCGATGCACTATGTTATGGCACACCATATTCTGTCGCACAATCTTATGTCACGCCAAGTCACATCATATTCAAACACACCTTCTTCTGGACATATCATGTTATGGCACACCATATTCCGACGCACAATGTTACGGCACGCCACATTCTGACACACAACACCTAGTTCTGGACATATCATGTTATGGCACACCATATTATGACGCACATTCTTATGGCACACCAAGTCACACCATATTCAAGCACACCTTGTTCTGGACATATCATGTTATGGCACATTATATTCTGACGCACTATGTTGTGGCACTCCACGTTCTAACACACAACACCTTGTTCTGAATATATCATGTTATGACACACCATATTTAGACGCACTATGTTATGGCACACCACGTTCCGTCACACAATCTTATGGCACGCCAAGTTACACCATATTCAATCACACCTTATTCTGGACATATCATGTTATGGCACACCATATTCCGACACACTATGTTATGGCACACCACATTCTGACGCAGAATCTGACGGCACATCAAGTCACACTATATATTCAAGCACACCTTGTTCTGGACATATCATGTTGTGGCACACTATATTCCGACGCACTATGTTATGGCACACACGTTTTGACACACAACACCTTGTTCTGAACATATCAAGTTCTGGCACACCATATTCCGACGCACTATGTTATGGCACACCACGTTCTGTCGCACAATCTTATAGCACGCCAACTCACACCATCTTAGAGCACACCTTGTTCTGGACATATCATGTTATGGCACACCATATTCCGACGCACTATGTTACAGCACAACACATTCTGACACACAAGACCTGGTTCTAGACATATCATGTAATGGCACACCATATTCTGACGCACAATTTTATGGCACACCAAGACACACCATATTCAAGCACACCTTGTTCTGGACATATCCTGTTATGGCACACCATATTCCAACGCACTATGTTATGGCACACACGTTTTGACACAAAAAACCTTGTTCTTGACATATCAAGTTATGGAACACCATATCCCGACGCACTATGTTATGGCACACACGTTTTGACACAAAACGCCTTGTTCTGGACATATCAAGTTATGGCACACCATATTCTGACGCACAATCTTATGGCACATCAAGTCACACCATATTCAAGAACACCTTGTTCTGGACATATATTGTGTGTCCGACTCATTATGTTATGGCACACCACTTTCTGACGCAAAATATTATGGCTTTCCAAGTCACACCATATTCAAGCACATCTTATTCTGGACATATCATGTTATGGCACACCATATTCCGACGCACTATTTTACGGCATAATACACTCTGACACACAACACCTTATTCTGGACATATCATGTTATGGCACACCATATTCCGATGTACTATGTTATGGAACACCGCGTTCTGACACACAATCTTATGGAACCCCAAGTCACACCATATTAAAGCACACCTTGTTCTAGACATATCATGTTATGGGACACCATATTTTGATGCACTATGTTATGCCACACCACGTTCTGACACACAACACCTTGTTCTGGACATATCAAGTTATGGCACACCATATTCCGACGCACTATGTTATGCCACACCACATTATGTCGCACAGTCTTATGGCACGCCAAGTCACGCCATATTCAAGCACACCTTGTTTTGGACATATCATATTATGGTACACCATATTCCGACGCACTATGTTACGACACACCACATTCTGAGACATAACACCTGGTTCTGGACATGTCATGTTATGACACACCATATTCTGATGCACAATCTGATGACACACCAAGTTACACCATATTCTAGCACACCTTGTTCTGGACATATCATGTTATGGCACAACATATTCCGACGCACTATGTTATGGCACACCACATTCTTTCGCACAATCTTATGGCACGCCAAGTCACGCCATATTCAAGCACACCTTGTAATGGACATATCATGTTATGGCACACCATATTCCGACGCACTATGTTACGGCACACCACATTCTGAGACACAACACCTGGTTCTTGACATATCATGTTATGAAAAACCATATTCTGATGCACAATTTGATGGCACACCAAGTTACACCATATTCTAGCACACCTTGTTCTGGACATATCATGTTATGACACAACATATTCCGACGCACTATGTTATGGCACACCACGTTCTGGCACACAACACGTTCTTCTGGAGATATCATTTTATGGCACACCATATTCCGACGCACTATGTTATGGAACACCACGTTCTGACACACAACACCTTGTTCTGGACATATCAAGTTATGGCACACCATATTCCGACGCACTATGTTATGGCACACCACGTTCTTTCGCACAATCTTATGGCACGCCAAGTCACGCCATATTCAAGCATACCTTGTTCTGGACATATCATGTTATGGTACACCATATTCCGACGTACTATGTTACAACACTGTAGTTGCAGGAAATCCTACACTACACCACTCACAGGATTTCATTAACATTCAACTCATTTTCTGATTAACAATCTTAATTTTATTGATGAATCTTCGAATAATCTTACAAGAAAGATGAAGGAATCAAGAATAACCACCGCTCTAGATTTTCTCTCTCCTATTTACTTGCTTCTCACTCAGAAAAGATCTCCCTCTTTCCTTTACAAATGAACGACTATTTATAGGGAATTACATAGTGGATGACAGCTAATTTGTCCTTTATTTTCGGATATGACTTACGACATTCTCGCAACATTATAAATATCAATCTCGCAAACTTCCTTATTTTCGCAGGATCGTCAAACTTTTCTCATGATTTGGTTGATGTCGTTTATTATGTCGTTTCTGAAGCTTTTCTGCGACACTGTCGTGTTGTGTTGTTAATAATTTCGCTGAGGCATTATTGCTGCGAGATTCTGATCCTACATCTTGCCTCTTCTCATATCTTCTCTGCGAAGTAGAGAATTATGTGAGAAATGCCGCAGTTATCCATCACTTCATATTTTTCATTTATCACACGTATCATTTCTCCCATCTGTTTCTTGACACCTCTTTTGCAACTGCTGCTTTTTAACCGCTCAGTCTTTTCGCACTAATCTTGTTTATCTTCTGGAGAAAAAATTTCCTCTATATATACTCTTTCTTACTCTCTTTTTATCTCTTTTTACTCTCTTTTTATTTTCTCTGCAACTTCATCGTTCTTATGCAAATTCCGCCATTGCAACTTTTTCTTCTTTATTCTTCTTTCAATCTTTTTAATTTATTCTTCATCTCCATATTGTTCCCTCTGTAGATCTTCATCATTCGTAATTTTCTTCTTTTTTAATTTTTACGAATTAATCTTCCTGCTGGTGTTTTCCATGGATTCATCGAGGTTAGTTTTTTTTTATTTTTTTTATGGGTTTTGCTGAAATTGATCTTGTTTACTTCCTTATTTGATGTTGTTTATGTGATTCCCATACTGTTGTTATTTCAGCAAAAATGCCTCCAACACCAAATTTACGGTTCAGAACCCTAATATTTCCAAATCGCATACTATGTTATGGCACACCACATTCTGACACACAACACCTGGTTCTGGACATATCATGTTATGGCATAACATATTCTGACGCAAAATCTTATGGCACACCAAGTCACACCATATTCAAGTACACTTTGTTCTGGACATATCATGTTATGGCACAACATATTTCGACACACTATGTTATGGCACACCACGTTCTGACACACGACACCTTGTTCTGGACATATCATGTCATGGTACACCATATTCCGACGCACTATGTTATGGCACACCACGTTCTGTCGCACAATCTTATGGCACGCCAAGTCACACCATATTCAAGCAAACCTTGTTCGCGACATACCATGGTATGGCACACCATATTCCGACGCACTATGTTTTGATACACCACGTTCTGATACACAACACCTTATTCTGGACATATCTTGTTATGGTACACCATATTCTGACGCACAATCTTATGGTACATCAAGTCACACCATATTCAAGCACATGTTGTTCTAGACATATCATGTTATGGAACAACATATTCCGACGCACTATGTTATGGCACACTACGTTCTGACACAAAACACCTTGTTCTAGACATATCATGTTATGGCACACCATATTCCGACGTACTATGTTATGGCACACCACATTCTGACACACAACACCTGGTTCTGGACATATCATGTTATGGCATACCATATTCTGACGCAAAATTTTATGCACACCAAGTCACACCATATTCAAGCACACCTTGTTCTGGACATATCATGTTATGGCACAACATATTCCGACGCACTATGTTATGGCACACCACGTTCTGAGACACAACACCTTGTTCTGGACATATCATGTTATGGCACACCATATTCCGACGCACTATGTTATGGCACACCATGTTCTGTCGCATAATATTATGGCACGCCAAGTCATACCATATTCAAGCACACCTTGTTCGCGACATACCATGGTATGACACCCCATATTCCGACGCACTATGTTTTGGCACACCACGTTCTGATACACAACACCTTGTTCTGGACATATCATGTTATGGCACACCATATTCTGGCGCACAATCTTATGGCACATCAAGTCACACCATAATCAAGCACACCTTGTTCTGGACATATCTTGTGTGTCCGACGCACTATATTATGGCACACCACTTTCTGACATAAAATATTATGGCTTGCCAAGTCACACCATATTCAAGCACATCTTTTTCTGGACATATCATGTTATGCACACCATATTCCGACGCACTATTTTACGGCATACAACGTTCTGACACACAATACCTTGTTCTGGACATATCAAGTTATGGCACACCATATTCCGACGCACTATGTTATGTCTCACCACCTTCTGTCGCACAATATTATGGCACGCCAAGTCATGCCATATTCAAGCACACCTTGTTCTTGACATATCGTGTTTTTTTTTCCAAGGATACAAATTTATTAGAGAAAAATCTAGGAAAAAATCCCAATACAGAAGTTCTGGGAACTGAAAGCCCAGGGGAAATACTGAGAAATAAGATACAGATACAGCTGTCGTTAACCATTATATAAACCTATTTTCCAGTTTAATAGAATGTACCTGAAGCTTGTATAGCGGAACCAATCGTGTTGATCTCCCCAATTATAGATAATCTTCTTGATCTCTATGATGAACATCTTCTTGTCTCTGCCAATCTTTTTAGCCATTACCCTTCTATTTCTTTCCTTCCATAAAACCCATACAATGGAAAAAGGCAGGATGTACGAGATCTTCTTAGCTAGATTTTGCATCTGGAGACATTCCAGAATTTGAATTGATTTTCCATTCCATCTTGATGAGTCCAATCAGCCTCCAGGGGAAGAGAGAGATGTTGCCAAACAGAATTTGCAAATGGACAGGTTAACAATATGTGGTTGACATCTTCTTCCTCTGTGTTGCAGAAGCAACAAAGAGATTCTTGTATTTGACATCCTCTCTTATTTGAGTTGTCAACAGTTGGGATAGCGTTTTGTATTGCCAGCCACACAAGTAACTGTGACTTTGGAGGGACCTTTTTGTTCCAAATATATTTGAAGTTCTCTCCTCCTCCATGTTGCTTTTTCATGAGCCAGTCATATCCTTCTTTCACTGTGTAAGTAGAGGCTAAAGTGTCAGGTCAGTCTTCAAAAATTGGAGGCACACCAATCAGAGAGAGCATATCTTCAATCTCAGCTTTAGTATCCTCATCTGGCTCATGAGAGAGTTGCAGGCTCCATGTCCCATTGAGTACAAGATCATCTACTTTGGCATTCTTGTCAATAGCTGCTTTGAAAGCTTTATGTGGGTTGAGCTGAAGGGGATCTGAGTTTTCCAAGGGTCTAACCAGAATTTCAAACCCTTCCCATTACCAATTTTAATCTTGGAGTTCCACTGGAAGAATCCATTTTCTTTTTCAATGCCTTTCCAGTAGCCTCTCCCATGTGTGGATTTAAAGATTTTTGGAAATAAGTCATCTTTATCAGATTTGGTATTGTGCTGGATGAGCTTTCTCCATAGAGCATCCTTCTCCTGAGAGTATCTCCATCCCTATTTGGCAAGCATGGCTTTATTTGAAGCTCTGACATTTCTGATGCCTAATCCTCCATACTTCTTAGGTTTGCACACTCTCTACCATCCAATCCAACAAACCTTTCTTCTTTCTGCAGAAGCCCCCCATAGGAAATCTCTCATGTGCTTTATCATCTTTTTTTCTATTGAAACTGGCAAGGGGATGATATACATGAAGTAAACTGAGAGGCTTGCAAGGGCACTGTTGATGAGTTTTATTCTTCCAGCTTTTGACAGAAATCTTCTTCTCCAGAGAGCAAGCTTAGCTTTAAATTTGTCTAAGATCCCCTCCCAAATGCTGGTTTGCTTTGTGGTAGCTCCCAGCTGAATCCCTAAGTATTTAAAGGGGAGAATTTCCTTCTGACAACCAAGAATATTTGATAGATCATGTATTTTATGCTCAGCACCTATATTAATCACAGAACTTTCCTCCAAGTTAACTCTGAGCCCTGTGATAGCCTCATTAATCTGTAGAATCATGAGTAGGTTCTCCACTTCTTCTTCTTTAGCATCAAGAAAGATGAGAGTTTCATCTGCAAACTGTAGATGTGCGATCTTGTGCTCATTGAAGACTTTGAATCCTATGATCATCTTGAGTGTCTCTGCTCTTCTTAGAAGTCTTGTAAGAACTTCAGCAACCAGCAAGAAAAGAAATGAAGATAGTGAATCATCTTGTCTGAGGCCTTTTTGGTGCTTTAATTTGTTAGATGGATAGCCATTTACCAGAACTGAATACTGAGCTGAGGAGATACACCAATATAACCAATTTCGCCATTTCTCACCAAAACCAGCTGATTGCAAGATATGATCCAGGCAGTACCAATTAACATCATCAAAGGATTATTCAACTAGACATATCATGTTATGGCACACCATATTCCGACGTACTATGTTAAGGCACACCATATTCTAACACACAACACCTGGTTCTGGACATATCATGTTATGGCACACCATATTCTGACGCACAATCTTATGGCACACCAAGTCACACCATATTCAAGAACACCTTGTTATGGACATATCATCTTATGTCACAACATATTCCGACGCACTATGTTATGTCACACTACGTTCTGACACACAACACCTTGTTCTGGACATTTCATGTTATGACACACTATATTCCGACGCACTATGTTATGGCACACCACTCGCATAATCTTATGGCACGCCAAGTCACACCATATTCAAGCACACCTTGTTCTGGACATATCATGTTATGACACACCATATTCCGACGCACTATGTTTTGGCACACCACGTTCTGACACACAACACCTTGTTCTGGACATATCATGTTATGGCACACCATATTCTGACGCACAATCTTATGGCACATCAAGTCACACCATATTCAAGCACACCTTGTTCTAGACATATCTTGTGTGTCTGACACACTATGTTATGACACACCACTTTCTGACGCAAAACATTATGGCTTGCCAAGTCACACCATATTCAAGCACATCTTGTTCTGTACATATCACGTTATGGCACACCATATTCCGACACACTATTTTACGACATACCACGCTCTGACACACAACAACTTGTTCTGGACATATCATATTATGGCACACCATATTTCGACGTACTATGTTATGGAACATCGCGTTCGGACACACAATATTATGGAACACCAAGACACACCATATTCAAGCACATATTTTTCTAGACATATCATGTTATGGCAAACCATATTCCGACGCACTATATTACGGCACACCACGTTCTGACACACAACAACTTGTTCTGGACATATCATGTTATGGCACACCATATTCCGACGCACTATGTTATGGCACACCACGTTCTGACACACAACACCTTATTCTAGACATATCAAGTTCTGGCACACCATATTCCGACGCAGTATGTAATGGCACACCACGCAATGTCGCACAATATTATGGCACGCTAAGTCACGCCATATTCAAGCACATATTTTTATGGACATATCATGATATGGCACACCATATTCCGACACACTATGTTATGGCACACAACGTTCTGACACACAACACTTTGTTCTGAACATATCAAGTTATGACACACCATATTGCGACGCACTATGTAATGGCACACCACGTTTTGTCGCACAATCTTATGGCACGCCAAGTCACGCCATATTCAAGCACACCTTTTTCTGGACATATCAGGTTATGGCACACCATATTCCGACGTACTATGTTACGGCACACCACATTCTGACACACAACACCTGGTTCTGGACATATCATGTTATGGCACGCCATATTTTGACGCACAATCTTAAGGCACACCAAGTCACACCATATTAAAGAACACATTGTTCTAGACATATCATGTTATGGCACAACATATTTCGATGCACTATATTATGGAACACTATGTTCTGACACACAACACCTTGTTCTGGACATATCATGTTATGGCACACCATATTCCGACGCGCTATGTTATGGCATACCACGTTCTGTCGCACAATCTTATGGCACGCCAAGTCACACTATATTCAAGCACACCTTGTTCTTAACATATCATGTTATGGCACACCATATTCCGACGCACTATGTTTTAGCACACCACATTCTGACACACACCACATTGTCTTGGACATATCATGTTATGGCACACCATATTCTGACACACAATCTTATGGCACATCAAGTCACACCTTATTCAAGCACACCTTGTTCTGGACATATCTTGTGTGTCCGGTGCACTATGTTTTGGCACACCACGTTCTGACACACACCACATTGTCCTGAACATATCATGTTATGGCACACCATATTCTGACACACAATCTTATGGCACATCAAGTACACTATATTCAAGCACACCTTGTTCTGGACATATCTTGTGTGTCCGACGCACTATGTTATGGCACACCACTTTCTGACGCAAAATATTATGGCTTGCCAAGTCACACTATATTCAAGCACATCTTGTTCTGGACATATCATGTTATGGTACACCATATTCCGACGTACTATGTTATGGAACACCGCGTTTTGACACACCATCTTATGGACACCAAGTTACACCATATTCAACCACACCTTGTTCTACACATATCATGTTATGGCACACCATATTCTGACGCACTATGTTACGGCACACCACTTTCTGAAACCCAAGACCTTATTCTGGACATATGATGTTAAAGCAGACCATATTATGACGCACAATCTTCTGGCGCACTAAGTCACGCCATTTTCAAGCAGACCTTATTCTAGACATATCATGTTATGGCACACAATATTCCGACGCACTATGTTATGGCACACCACGTTCTGACACACAACACTTTGTTCTGGACATATCATTTTATGACACACCATATTCCGACACATTATGTTATGGCACACCACGTTCTGTCGCACAATATTATGGCACGCCAAGTCACACCATATTCAAGCACACCTTGTTCTAGACATATCATGTTATGGCACACCATATTCCGACGCACTATGTTATGGCACACCACGTTATGACTCACAACACCTTGTTTTGGACATATCATGTTCTGGTACACCATATTCTGACGCACTATGTTATAGCAGACCACTTTCTGACGCAAAATATTATGGTACGCCAAGTCACACTATATGCCGACGCACTATTTTACGGCACACCACGTTATGACATATAACACCTTGTTCTGGACACATAACGTGGTGTGCCGTAACATAGTGCATCGGAATATGATGTGCTATAAAAAGATATGTCTAGTACAATGTGTGCTTGAATATGGTGTGACTTGGCGTGCCATAAGATTGCGCGACAGAACGTGTGCCACAACATAGTGCGTCGGAATATGGTGTGTCATAACTTGATATGTCCAGAACAAGGTGTTGTGTGTTAGAACGTGGCGTGCCATAACATAATGCGTCGGAATATGGTGTGCCATAACATGATATGTCCAGAACAAGGTGTTGTGTGTCAGAACGTGATGTGCCATAACAAAGTGCGTCAGAATATGGTGTGCCATAACAATATATATCTAGAACAAGGTATGCTTGAATATGGTGTGACTTGGTGTGCCATAAGATTGTGCATCAGAATATGGTGTGCCATAACATGATATGTCCAAAACCAGGTGTTGTGTGTCAGAATGTGGTATGTCGTAATATAGTGCGTCGAAATTTGGTGTGCCATAATATGATATGTCCAGAACAAGGTGTGCTTGAATATGGTGTGACTTGGCATGCCATAAGATTTTGCGACGGAACGTGGTGTGCCATATCATAGTGCGTCGGAATATGGTGTGCCATAACTTGATATGTCCAAAAAAGTGATGTGTGTTTGAACGTGGTGTGCCATAACATAATGCGTCGGAATATGGTGTGCCATAACATGATATGTCCCGAACAAGGTATTGTGTGTCAGAACATGGTGTGCCATAACATAGTGCGTCAGTATACGGTGTGCCATAAAATGATATGTCAAGAACAACGTTTTGTGTGTCATAACGTGGTGTGCCATAACATAATGCGTTGGAATATGGTGTGCCATAACATGATATGTCAGAAACAAGGTGTGCTTGAATATGGTGTGACTTGCTGTGCCATAAGATTGTGCGTTAGAATATGGTGCGCCATAACATGATATGTCCAAAACCAGGTGTTGTGTGTTAGAATGTGGTGTGCCGTAACATACTGCGTCGGAATATGGTGTGCCATAACATTATATGTCCAAAACAAGGTGTGCTTGAATATGGCCTGACTTGGCGTGTCATAAGATTGTGCGACAGAATGTGGTGTGCCATAACATAGTGCGTCGGAATATGGTGTGCCATAACTTGATATGTCAAGAACAAGGTGTTGTGTATCAGAACGTGGTGTGCCATAACATAATACGCCAGAATATGGTGTGCCATAACATGATATGTCCAGGACAAGGTGTGCTTGAATATGGTGTGGCTTGGTGTGCCATAACATAGTGCGTCGGAATATGGTGTGTCATAATATGATATGTCCAGAACAAGGTGTTGTATGTCAGAACGTGGTGTTCCATAACATAGTGCGTTGGAATATGGTGTGCCATAACATGATATGTCCAGAAAAAGGTGTGCTTGAATATGGTGTGACTTGCTGTGCCATAAGATTGTGCGTCAGAATATGGTGTGCCGTAACATGATATGTCCCAAACCAGGTGTTGTGCGTCAGAATGTGGTGTGCCGTAACATAGTGCGTCGGAATATGGTGTGCCATAACATGATATGTCCAGTACAATGTGTGCTTGAATATGGTGTGACTTGGAGTTCCATAAGATTGTGCGACAGAACGTGGTGTGCCATAAAATTGTGCGTCGGAATATGGTGAGCCATAACATGATATGTCCAGAACAAGGAGTTGTGTGTTAGAACGTGGTGTGCCATAACATAATGCGTCGAAATATGGTGTGCCATAACATGATATTTCCAGAACAAGGTGTTGTGTGTCAGAACGTGGTGTGCCATAACAAAGTGCGTCAGAATATGGTGTGCCATAACATGATATGTTCAAAACCAGGTGTTGTGCGTCAGAATGTGGTGTGCTGTAATATAGTGCGTAGGAATATGGTGTGCCATAACATGATATGTCCAGAACAAGGTGTGCTTGAATTTGGTCTGACTTGGCGTGCCATAAGATTGTGCGACAGAACGTGGTGTGCCATAACATAGTGCGTCGAAATATGGTGTGCTATAACTTGATATGTCAAGAACAAGGGGTTGTGTATCAGAACGTGGTGTTCCATAACATGATATGTCCAGAACCAGGTGTTGAGTGTCAAAGTGTGTTATGCCATAACATAGCGCGTCGGAATATGGTGTGCCATAACAAGATATGTCTAGTACAAAGTGTGCTTGAATATGGTGTGACTTGGCGTGCCATAAGATTGTGCGACAGAACGTGGTGTGCCACAACATAGTGCGTCGTAATATGGTGTGACATAACTTGATATGTCCATAACAAGGTGTTATGTGTTAGAACGTGGTGTGAAATAACATAATGCGTCGGAATATGGTGTGCTATAACATGATATGTCTAGAACAAGGTGTTGTGTGTCAGAACGTGGTGTGCCATAAAAAAGTACGTCAGAATATGGTGTGCCATAACATGATATGTCCAGAACAAGGTGTTCTTGAATATGGTGTGACTTGGTGTGCCATAAGATTGTGCGTCAGAATATGGTGTGTCATAACATGATATGTCCAAAACCAGGTGTTATGTGTCAGAATGTGGTATGCCGTAACATAGTGCGTTGGAATATGGTGTGCCATAAAATGATATGTCCAGAACAAGGTGTGCTTAAATATGGTGTGACTTTGCGTGCCATAAGATTGTGCGATAGAACATGGTGTGCCATAACATAGTGTGTCGGAATATGGTGTGACATAACATGATATGTACGGAACACGGTGTGCTCTAATATGGTGCGACTTGGCGTGCCATAAGATTGAGCGACTGAACGTGGTATGCCATAACATAGTGCGTAGGAATATGGTGTGCCATAACTTGATATGTCCAGAACATCGTGTTGTGTATCAGAATGTGGTGTACCATAACATAGTGCGTCAGTATATGGTATGCCATAAAATGATATGTCCAGAACAAGGTGTTGTGTGTCAGAACGTGGTGTTCCATAACATAGTTCGTTGGAATATGGTGTGCCATAACATGATATGTCCAGAACAAGGTGTGCTTGAATATGGTGTGACATTGTGTGCCATAAGATTGTGCGTTAGAATATGGTGTGCCATAACATGATATGTCCAAAACCAGGTGTTGTGTCTCAGAATGTGGTGTGCCGTAACATACTGCGTCGGAATATGGTGTGCCATAACATGATATGTGCAGAACAAGGTGTTGTGTGTTAGAACGTGGTGTGACATAACATAATGTGTCGGAATATGGTGTGCCATAACATGATATGTCCAGAAAAAGGTGTGCTTGAATATGGTGTAACTTGCTGTGCCATAAGATTGTGCGTCAGAATATGGTGTGCCATAACATGATATGTCCAAAACCAGGTGTTGTGCGTCAGAATGTGGTGTGCCGTAACATAGTGCATCGGAATATGGTGTGCCATAATATGATATGTCCAGTACAATGTGTGCTTGAATATGGTGTGACATGGCGTTCCATAAGATTGTGCGACAGAACGTGGTGTGCCATAACATTGTGCGTCGGAATATGGTGAGCCATAACATGATATGTCCAGAACAAGGAGTTGCGTGTTAGAACGTGGTGTGCCATAACATAATGCGTCGGAATATGGTGTGCCATAACATGATATTTCCAGAACAAGGTGTTGTGTGTCAGAACGTGGTGTGCCATAACAAAGTGCGTCAGAATATGGTGTGCCATAACATGATATGTCCAAAACCAGGTGTTGTGCGTCAGAATGTGGTGTAATGTAATATAGTGCGTCGGAATATGGTGTGCCATAACATGATATGTACAGAACAAGGTGTTCTTGAATTTGGTCTGACTTGGCGTGCCATAAGATTGTGCGACAGAACGTTGTGTGCCATAACATAGTGCGTCGGAATATGGTGTGCTATAACTTGATATGTCAAGAACAAGGTGTTGTATATCAGAACATGGTGTTCCGTAACATGATATGTCCAGAACCAGGTGTTGAGTGTCAAAGTGTGGTATGCCATAAATAGCGCGTCGGAATATGGTGTGCCATAACAAGATATGTCTAGTACAATGTGTGCTTGAATATGGTGTGACTTGGCGTGCCATAAGATTGTGCGACAGAACGTGGTGTGCCACAACATAGTGCGTCGTAATATGGTGTGACATAACTTGATATGTCCAGAACAAGGTGTTATGTGTTAGAACGTGGTGTGACATAACATAATGCGTCGGAATATGGTGTGCCATAACATGATATGTCCAGAACAAGGTGTTGTGTGTCAGAACGTGGTGTGCTATAAAAAAGTACGTCAGAATATGGTGTGCCATAACATGAGATGTCCAGAACAAGGTGTTCTTGAATATGGTGTGACTTGGTGTGCCATAAGATTGTGCGTCAGAATATGGTGTGCCATAACATGATATGTCCAAAACCAGGTGTTATGTGTCAGAATGTGGTATGCCGTAACATAGTGCATTGGAATATGGTGAGACATAAAATAATATGTCCATAACAAGGTATGCTTAAATATGGTGTAACTTTGCGTGCCATAAGATTGTGCGATAGAACGTGGTGTGCCATAACATAGTGTGTCGGAATATGGTGTGCCATAACATGATATGTACGGAACACGGTGTGCTTGAATATGGTGCGACTTGGCGTGCCATAAGATTGTGCGACAGAATGTGGTATGCCATAACATAGTGCGTAGGAATATGGTGTGCCATAACTTGATATGTCCAGAACATCGTGTTGTGTATCAGAATGTGGTGTACCATAACATAGTGCGTCAGTATATGGTATGCCATAAAATGATATGTCCAGAACAAGGTGTTGTGTGTTAGAATGTGGTGTTCCATAACATAGTTCGTTGGAATATGGTGTGCCATAACATGATATGTCCAGAACAAGGTGTGCTTGAATATGGTGTGACATTGTGTGCCATAAGATTGTGCGTTAGAATATGGTGTGCCATAACATGATATGTCCAAAACCAGGTGTTGTGTCTCAGAATGTGGTGTGCCGTAACATACTGCGTCGGAATATGGTGTGCCATAACATGATATGTGCAGAACAAGGTGTTGTGTGTTAGAACGTGGTGTGACATAACATAATGTGTCGGAATATGGTGTGCCATAACATGATATGTCCAGAACAAGGTGTTGTGTGTCAGAACGTGGTGTGCCATAACAAAGTACGTCATAATATGGTGTGCCATAACATGATATGTCCAGAACAAGGTGTTTCTTGAATATGGTGTGATTTTTTCTGCCATAAGATTGTGCGTCAGAATATGGTGTGCCATAACATGATATGTGATGAGTGCTAAAAAGTGCATATTTCTATATATTTTTCTTGGCATTTAACTCATCTTTTGTGCGTTAATTCTACATTTTATCCCATATTCTGTATTTTCTTTGTTTTCAAGAATAAATATTTTTATTAATTAATTTTGCATTTTTAGGTGATAAATAAAAACTAGATGAGTTGCGGAGCGGAAAAGAGCAGAAAAGCGGTGAAAAGCCGGGAGGAATTACACAAGGAAGCCGCGAAGAATGTTGTGCACAAGACCAAAAGGCTAGAAGTGGGCTTGAAGAGGAAGAATTGTTCTTAAAGAAGATATGGGATTGGCATACCCAAGGCCCAAAACCCTCACCAAAATCCATTTCTTATATCCATACCTGTTTCCCTTTCTAGCCGTCAGATTGGATCATCTCAGCATCCTACGGTCGCAGCATCGTCAGTGCATCAAACTCTGAAGTTCCTGTCTAACACTACAGCACCTAACTCCATCTTGAGCCGTCAGTTTCGTTGTATCGGGCATCCAACGGTCGCTCCCCGCTTCCTTCCATCTCGCCGTTAGATCTATCCATCATCTTCGCATCCAACGTCTCATCCTCGTTGTGCATCAACAATTGCTAAACCCTCTCAACACCCAAGAACCCAAATCTATTAACCCAACCAAACGCACCTTTCTTCCCAAAACCATCGACTCCATCTTCTTCATTCCTCTACAGACGCCATACCACCACCATCTCCACCACCTGCTCCTCCACCTGCTCTCCCAACTGCTCCGCCATCACCACCATAATCACCACAACGTCAAACAATGATAACCCATCATTGTTCCCCTCTCCCTAGTCCATCTATTTTGCCTATTTCACACATTTCCTTCTCCGAAACCCTAGGTGTGAAGTGGGTAAATTAGGTCGAGCTAGAGTCAAATTGGCGGTATGGGAAGCAAGAGAGGACCAATTACAAGAATGGATCGAAGTTTGATTGGATTCAGAGATTAGGTAAAATTTTAATTTTAATTTTTAAAACCCTAATTTTTCTGACATTGGGGATTTTTTGGGGGAATCGATTACATGTTTAATTGAAGTATGGGTTAGTATATTAGGGTTGTTATCAGAGTTAGGTAGGATTTTTTTTATTTAATTTGTATTTTCACCAAACCCTAATTGGACTGTTGTGGTCCTGTTTTGGGGAAAGTTGGTTTGTGTATAAATAGGGATGATGGGTATGTGTTAGAAATCATGCCTGGACTAGCCAGTGCTTCATCCAAGAGGACTGGAATAGCCAGTGCCTCAAGGGTTAGTTTTTATTTTAAATGATGTTATGCATTTCAATTGTTTTTATCCTATCCATGCTTTGATCTTGTTGTGCTTGAATTTTCTCGGATTGAATATCCTTATAGGTTGTTAAAACACTAAGCAAACTTCTCTGCGGGTAGTTGCAGTGTGAGAGCCCCAACTATCACAAGGTTTAGAATTCATCTTAGTGCCTTTAGCCTCCTTTCTAGACCAACCCTTAGATGAACAGCCGGTTTTGAACCGCAACTGTCATCTAGTTATTCAGAAATCCTAGAAGCTGACTGATAACTAACAAGGGACAAGAACATGGTTGGAGGACCTGCCTTTGTTTCTTTATCACTGCCCTTGGCTAACAGCCTTAGTTTGTTTGTCTTTGGTTCACTGTTTCTTATTCATTGCCACTGATTTTTCTTGTTATCTGTCACTTGCTTCATTACTTCAATTCACACCCAAGTCTTTGTGGTTCGACCCTGCCTTGTACACTCACTATAACAGACCCTGTGCACTTGCAGGTATCATTTCTGTGACTCTTTTAGAGAGCTACCAAGTTTTTGGCGCCGCTGCCGGGGACTGGTGCTGTGTAGTTGAAAGAAAAAAAAATTGCTCTTGCTTTTCTGTTTTCAACCTGCTGTAACTTAGTGTAACTTAGCTGCTGTATAGTGTAACTTAGTTGTAACTTAGTGTAACTTAGTTGTAATTAGCATCATCACCTGCATCATCTGCATTTTAGCTGTAACTGTAGTTCTGCATCTCCTGCATCCATATCTGCATCATTTAGCATCTGCATCTTAGCTGTAAGCATTGCATCCATTGCATCCATATCTGCATACCTGCATCATCTCTAGTTTGCATATTATCATCATAACTTGCATCTGTCACTTGCATATCATTGCATGCCTGCATCTTCTCCATATATGCATCTTGCATTTGCATCTGTGTTTGCATCCTTGCTCTTAAGCTTTGCCCTTTGCCTGTAGCTTTGCCATGCCCTGTAAGCATGATGCTCTGCAGCCTTGCTTCATCTGCAGCATTTCCCTGTGGCCTAGCACCTATAGCATTGCCTTGTCTGAAACTTGCTGCCTGAGCATACTTGTTATTTTCTTGCTGTGTTGCTTGCCCTTTTTCCTCATTGCTTCTTGGCCTCACCCATTTGCTTCAAAGAGACTGATCTTCTCTTTTGAGCCAATAGGTGCTGCTACAGCTAGCCTCTGGTGCTGCTGCTGTTTTCTGTGTTGCTGATGTTGCTGTCTTGATGCCTCCTACTGCTGCTGCTTCTTCTTCTTGTTGCTGTTGCTGATGAGCCTCTGGTGCTCTTGCTGAAGTTGCTGTTGCTGTGAACCAAGCCCAACTGGGCTGTGCAACTAAAACAGAACAGCTGGGCTGTGCTACAAGAGTAAGCCTGAACTGTGGGCTTGACCCAAACAAAAGTTGACAACCATTTTCAAACCCAGTTGCACTTCTTTTGGGGCTGTGTAAATTCTAAAAGTGATTATGGGCTTGTGAATTGGACTGTGGACTTAGTTACATTTTGGGCCTCAAACTGAAATTTTTTTAAACTGTGGGCTCCAACCATTTGTGGGCTTAAACTCAACTGAACTTTAAACCACTACATTGTGAGCTTAGACCCATACCAAAAATTTGAAAACGTTTTAAAGTTTTAAAACCCAACTGAGCTCCCCTAATCAAATCGTAAGCCTAAACTAAAAGCCCAACTGGGCTGTGTAATTGTGTTTAATTTGTGGGCTTGCAATAGTTTTCTGTTTCTGAACTCTGGGTTGTAACCCAAGCTAAAATTTTCAAAACATCTTCAAGCCCAAGTGGGCTTAGTTTTTCAGCGAACTTTGGGCCTTAACCAACTGGGCCAGAACGAATTCAAACCTTCAAACACAACTGGGCTCCTGAACCCAGTTTGTGGGCTTGATTAATTTGTTTTTTTAGATTGTTTAAAATTGTTTTGGGCTTGTTTGAATTTACCGTGGGCCTGTAATTGTAACTCTGAAAACCAAAATCTAGGCCAACTTTTTAAACTGAACTTTGGGCCTCAAACAAACTGCAAACCCCCCCTTTTTCCCTAAAAAAACCAAAGTTTTCCAAATGTTTCCCTAAAAACCAAAATTGTTCTTTTTCCCATCAAAACCAAATGTCTCCCGACAAAACCAAATTTTTCCCAAAAAGTCCAATCCCATTAAAAACCAAATTTTCTTGTATAGAATCTAGTAGATAGTTTCTTAGTTAAATCTTTTGTTTCTTTTGTACATATTTTGCTAATCCAATGTGACTCTTAACTGAAATATGTTGGATTTTTGCCTTGAATAACGGAGTTCTAATTTTGCATTTGCCGTCAAATCGGGTATTCTCTTTCCTTTTTCTCTACTCAGTATAATCCTCTTCGTATGTTATAATTCTTATCATATTTTGAAACATTGAGGACAATGTTTAGTTTAGGTTTGGGGGTATGGTATAGATACCACGATCACATGCTATAATTGAAAACTGAACTCTTTCTTTTTGTAAAAAAAAAAAAAATGAAAAAAATGAAAAAAATCATAAAAATGGAGCTCATTTACCTTGAAATGTTGACTCTTGTGCATGTATGTAAACATAAGGATTCTTAGTCTAGATATTTAGGCACCCTGATTCTAGCAGAATTCACATGTGATAAGAAACCTGCACACGCACAATCTACCAATACATGTATAGCCTCGATCTTCAAGGTGTTTGATAGGAAGTTAGATTGCCAATCACTTTAGAATACTGAATGAGACTTGACTAGCTTGTTCTTTGGTTGGCTGGGATAGAAGTTGGAGGATACGTTAAGAAAAGCAACCATAGAATTTGACCGGATGCATTCGATAAGGGCCACCTCTTGCTAAGAGTCGTGTAATTATGTTTTTCTTTTTGTTCATGTATCAAAAGTGTCACTATGTTGTAAAGATCAAAGCTATTTCTTCGGAAAAAAAAAATCAAAAAATAAAATAAAATAAAATATCAAGTATTTATTTATTCCATGTTTTGTCATGTTAAAGACAATAGTTCTCTCTTGTTCCAAAAATAAAAGAGAGTAATCAATGTAAATAAGAGTCATGTAAAGAGTCATCTTTTTGTTGTAAAGAGTCATCTTTTTGTTGTAAATAGTCTTGTAATAAGCAAGGAGGGTGCAGCCATCGATGTATAACGCGGGTAAACTGAAATATCACCAACTCATTGGGTGAACATTCACAATTATCGTAAATCTGGACAGCTAGCTTGGCTTCGAATTCGGTTCTTAGCCTAAAAACTATCTCTTGGTGATTAGTAGTCATAACTTCAGGTCATTCTAGAAACATGTGTAGATACACTTTACACTCTTATCACATGTCTTTATTTGTTATCAGTGCTAGGATTGTGCTTTAGATAGCTAGATTGACATCTCTATTTTGCTGTGAGCTTCTACTGTCTTGCACATGTCACATTTCATGAAATCTGAGCTTATATTTTGTCCTAGAACTTTGTAGGTACGTTCTAAGCAAACCTTCACGAGACTTCAACTCGTGCACTAGGGACACTTAGTGGTTTAAAAGGCTTAGTGCATATGCTAAATGCATTCGAGAAACCAGTGACAGTGATATAGGTAGGATTTCCTTAGTTTTACTTGAGGACAAGTAAAATCCAGGTTTAGGGGTATTTGATGAGTGCTAAAAAGTGCATATTTCTATATATTTTTCTTGGCATTTAACTCATCTTTTGTGCGTTAATTCTACATTTTATCCCATATTCTGTATTTTCTTTGTTTTCAAGAATAAATATTTTTATTAATTACTTTTGCATTTTTAGGTGATAAATAAAGACTAGATGAGTTGCGGAGCGGAAAAGAGCAGAAAAGCGGTGAAAAGCCGGGAGGAATTACACAAGGAAGCCGCGAAGAATGTTGTGCACAAGACCAAAAGGCTAGAAGTGGCCTTGAAGAGGAAGAATTGTTCTTAAAGAAGATATGGGCTTGGCATACCCAAGGCCCAAAACCCTCACCCAAATCAATTTCATATATCCATACCCGTTTCCCTTTCTAGCCGTCAGATTGGATCATCTCAGCATCCTACGGTCGCAGCATCGTCAGTGCATCAAAATCTGAAGTTCCTGTCTAATACTACAGCACCTAACTCCATCTTGAGCTGTCAGTTTCGTTGTATCGGGCATCCAACGGTCGCTCCCCGCTTCCTTCCATCTCGCCGTTAGATCTATCCATCATCTTCGCATCCAACGTCTCATCCTCGCTGTGCATCAAAAATTGTTAAACCCGCTCAACACCCAAGAACCCAAATCTATTAACCCAACCAAACGCACCTTTCTTCCCAAAACCATCGACTCCATCTTCTCCATTCCTCTACAGACGCCATACCACCACCATCTCCACCACCTGCTCCTCCACCTGCTCTCCCAACTACTCCGCCATCACCACCATAATCACCACAGCGTCAAACAATGATAACCCATCATTGTTCCCCTCTCCCTAGTCCATCTATTTTGCCTATTTCACACATTTCCTTCTCCGAAACCCTAGGTGTGAAGTGGGTAAATTAGGTCGAGCTAGAGTCAAATTGGCGGTATGGGAAGCAAGAGAGGACCAATTACAAGCATGGATCGAAGTTTGATTGGATTCAGAGATTAGGTAAAATTTTAATTTCAATTTTTAAAACCCTAATTTTTCTGACATTGGAGATTTTTTGGGGGAATCGATTACATGTTTAATTGAAGTATGGGTTAGTACATTAGGGTTGTTATCAGAGTTAGGTAGGATTTTTTTGATTTAATTTGTATTTTCACCAAACCCTAATTGGACTGTTGTGGTCCTGTTTTGGGGAAAGTTGGCTTGTGTATAAATAGGGATGATGGGTATGTGTTAGAAATCATGCCTGGACTAGCCAGTGCTTCATCCAAGAGGACTGGAATAGCCAGTACCTCAAGGGTTAGTTTTTATTTTAAATGATGTTGTGCATTTCAATTGTTTTTATCCTATCCATGCTTTGATCTTGTTGTGCTTGAATTGTCTAGGATTGAATATCCTTATAGGTTGTTAAAATACTAAGCAAGCTTCTCTGCGGGTAGTTGCAGTGTGAGAGCCCCAACTATCACAAGGTTTAGAATTCATCTTAGTGCCTTTAGCCTCCTTTCTAGACCAACCCTTAGATGAACAGCCGGCTTTGAACCGCAATTGTCATCTAGTTATTCAGAAAGCCTAGAAGCTGACTGATAACTAACAATGGACAAGAACATAGTTGGAGGACCTGCCTTTGTTTCTTTATCACTGCACTTGCCTAACAGCCTTGGTTTGTTTGTCTTTGTTTCACTGTTTCTTATTCATTGCCACTGATTTTTCTTGTTATCTGTCACTTGCTTCATTACTTCAATTCACACCCAAGTCTCTGTGGTTCGACCCTGCCTTGCACACTCACTAGAACAGATCCTGTGCACTTGCAGGTATCATTTCTGTGATTCTTTTAGAGATCTACCAATATGTCCAAAACCAGGTGTTGTGTGTCAGAATGTGGTATGTCGTAACATAGTGCGTCGGAATATGGTGTGCCATAACATGATATGTCCAGAACAAGGTGTGCTTGAACATGGTGTGACTTTGCGTGCCATAAGATTGTGCGATAGAACGTGGTGTGCCATAACATAGTGTGTCGGAATATGGTGTGCCATAACATGATATGTCCGGAACAAGGTGTGCTTGAATATGGTGTGACTTGGCGTTCCATAAGATTGTGCGACAGAACGTGGTATTCCATAACATAGTGCGTAGGAATATGGTGTGCCATAACTTGATATGTCAAGAACAAGGTGTTGTGTGTCAGAATGTGGTGTACCATAACATAGTGCGTCAGTATATGGTATGCCATAAAATGATATGTCCAGAACAAGGTGTTGTGTGTCAGAACGTGGTGTTCCATAACATAGTGCGTTGGAATATGGTGTGCTATAACATGATATGTCCAGAACAAGGTGTGCTTGAATATGGTGTGACTTGGTATGCCATAAGATTGTGCGTTAGAATATGGTGTACCATAACATGATATGTCCAAAACCAGGTGTTGTGTCTCATAATGTGGTGTGCCGTAACATACTGCGTCGGAATATGGTGTTCCATAACAAGATATGTACAGAACAATGTGTGATTGAATATGGTCTGACTTTTCCATAAGATTGTGCGACAGATCGTGGTGTGCCGTAACATATCATGTTATGGCACACCATATTCTGACACACAATCTTATGGCACATCAAGTCACACCATATTCAAGCACACCTTGTTCTGGACATATCTTGTGTGTCCGGTGCACTATGTTTTGTCACACCACGTTCTGACACACACCACATTGTCCTGGACATATCATGTTATGGCACACCATATTCTGACACACAATCTTATGGCACATCAAGTCACAATATATTCAAGCACACCTTGTTCTGGACATATCTTGTGTGCCCGACGCACTATGTTATGGCACACCACTTTCTGACGCAAAATATTATGGCTTGCCAAGTCACACTATATTCAAGCACATCTTGTTCTGGACATATCATGTTATGGCACACCATATTCCGACGTACTGTGTTATGGAACACCGCGTTTTGACACACAATCTTATGGAACACCAAGTTACACCATATTCAACCACACCTTGTTCTACACATATCATGTTATGGCACACCATATTCTGACGCACTATGTTACGACACACCACGTTCTGACACCCAACACCTTGTTCTAGACATATGATGTTAAAGCAGACCATATTTTGACGCACAATCTTCTGGCGTACTAAGTCACACCATTTTCAAGCAGACCTTGTTCTAGACATATCATTTTATAGCACAGCATATTCCGACGCACTATGTTATGGCACACAACGTTCTGAGACACAACACTTTGTTCTGGACATATCATGTTATGGCACACCATATTCCGACACATTATGTTATGCACACCACGTTCTGTCGCACAATATTATGGCACGCCAAGTCACACCATATTCAAGCACACCTTGTTCTTGACATATCATGTTATGGAAAACCATATTCTAACGCACTATGTTATAGCACACCACGTTCTGACACACAACACCTTGTTCGGGACATATCTTGTTATGGCACACCATATTCCGACGCACTATTTTACGGCACACCACGTTCTGACACACAACACCTTGTTCTGGACATATCATGTTATTGCACACCATATTCCGACGTTCTATGCTATGGAAAACCACGTTCTGATACACAATCTTATGGCACAACAAGTCACATCATATTCAAGTACACTTTGTTCTAGACATATCATGTTATAGAAAACCATATTCCGACGCACTATGTTGCGGTACACCACGTTCTGACACACAAGACCTTGTTCTGGACATACCATTTTATGTCACACCATATTCTAATGCACAATATTATGGTACATCAAGTCACTGCATATTCAAGAACACCTTGTTCTGGACATATCTTTTGTGTCCGACGCACTATGTTCTGGCACACCACTTTCTGACGCAAAATATTATGGCTTGCCAAGTCACAACATATTCAAGCACATCTTGTTCTGGCCTATTATGTTATGGCACACCATATTCCGACGCAATATTTTACGGCACACCACGTTATGACACACAACACCTTGTTCTGGATATATCATGTTATAGCACACCATATTCCGACATACTATGTTATGGAACACCGCGTTCTGACACACAATCTTATGGAACACCAAGTCACACCATATTCAAGCACACCTTTTTCTAGACATATCATATTATGGAACACCATATCCCGACGCACTATGTTACGACACACCATGTTCTGACACCCAACACCTTGTTCTGGACATTCATGTTAAAGCATACCATGTTTTGACGCACAATTTTATGGCACACTAAGTTACACCATATTCAAACAGACCTTGTTCTAAACATATCATGTTATGGAACCCCATATTCCGACGCATTATGTTATGGCACACCACTTTTGGACACACAACACCTTGTTCTGGACATATCATGTTATGACACACCATATTCCGACGCATTAAGTTATGGCACACCACGTTCTATCGCACAATATTATGGCACGCAAAGTCACACCATATTCAAGCACACCTTGTTCTAGACATATCATGTTATGGCACACCATATTCCGACGCACTATGTTATGGCACACCACGTTATGACTCACAACACCTTATTTTGGACATATCATGTTCTGGTACACCATATTCTGACGCACTATGTTATAGCAGACCACTTTCTGACGCACAATATTATGGTACGCCAAGTCACACTATATGCCGATGCACTATTTTACGGCACACCACGTTGTGACACATAACACCTTGTTCTTGACATATCAAGTTATGGTGTGACGTAACAAAGTGCATCGGAATATGGTGTGCTATTACAAGATATGTCTAGTACAATGTGTGCTTGAATATGGTGTGACTTGGCGTGCCATAAGATTGTTTGACAGAACGTGGTGTGCCATAACATAGTGCGTCAAAATATGGTGTGTCATAACTTGATATGTCCAGAACAAGGTGTTGTGTGTTAGAACGTGGTGTTCCATAACAAAGTGCGTCAGAATATGGTGTGCCATAACAAGATATATCTAGAACAAGGTGTGCTTCATTATGGTGTGACTTGGAATGCCATAAGATTGTGCGTCAGAATATGGTGTGCCATAAAATGATATGTCCAAAACCAGGTGTTGTGTGTCAGAATGTGGTGTGTCGTAATATAGTGCGTCGGAATATGGTGTGCCATAATATGATATGTCAAGAACAAGGTGTGCTTGAATATGGTGTGACTTGGCATGCTATAAGATTGTGCGACGGAACGTGGTGTGCCATAACATAGTGCGTCGGAATATGGTGTGCCATAACTTGATATGTCCAAAAAGTGATGTGTGTCTGAACGTGGTGTGCCATAACATAATGCGTCGGAATATATGGTGTGCCATAACATGATATGTCCCGAACAAGGTATTGTGTGTCAGAACGTGGTGTGCCATAACATAGTGCATCAGTATATGGTGTGCCATAAAATGATATGTCAAGAACAACGTGTTGTGTGTCATAACGTGGTGTGCCATAACATAATGCGTTGGAATATGGTGTGCCATAACATGATATGTCAGAAACAAGGTGTGCTTGATTATGGTGTGACTTGGTGTGCCATAAGATTGTGCGTTAGAATATGGTGTGCCATAACATGATATATCCAAAACCAGGTGTTGTGTGTCAGAACGTGGTGTGCCATAACATAATACGCCAGAATATGGTGTGCCATTACATGATATGTCCAGGACAAGGTGTGCTTGAATATGGTGTGGCTTGGTGTGCCATAACATAGTGCGTCAGAATATGGTGTGTCATAATATGATATGTCCAGAACAAGGTGTTGTATGTCAGAACGTGGTGTTCCATAAAATAGTGCGTTGGAATATGGTGTGCCATAACATGATATGTCCAGAAAAAGGTGTGCTTGAATATGGTGTGACTTGGTGTGCCATAAGATTGTGCGTCAGAATATGGTGTGCCATAACATGATATGTCCAAAACCAGGTGTTGTGCGTCAGAATGTGGTGTCCCGTAACATAGTGCGTCGGAATATGGTGTGCCATAACATGATATGTCCAGTACAATGTGTGCTTGAATATGGTGTGACTTGGCGTGCCATAAGATTGTGCGACAGAACGTGGTGTGCCATAACATAGTGCGTCGGAATATGGTGAGCCATAACTTTATATGTCCAGAACAAGGAATTGTGTGTTAGAACGTGGTGTGCCATAACATAATGCGTCGGAATATGGTGTGCCATAACATGATATGTCTAGAACAAGGTGTTGTGTGTCAGAACGTGGTGTGCCATAACAAAGTGCGTAAGAATATGGTGTGCCATAACATGATATGTCCATAACAAGGTGTGCTTGAATTTGGTGTGACTTGGTGTGTCATAAGATTATGCATCAGAATATGGTGTGCCATAACATGATATGTCCAAAACCAGGTGTTGTGCATCAGAATGTGGTGTGATGTAATATAGTGCGTCGGAATATGGTGTGCCATAACATGATATGACCAGAACAAGGTGTGCTTGAATATGGTCTGACTTGGCGTGCCATAAGATTGTGCGACATAACGTGGTGTGCCATCACATAGTGCGTCGGAATATGGTGTGCTATAACTTGATATGTCAAGAACAAGCGGTTGTATGTCAGAACGTGGTGTTTCATAACATGATATGTCCCAAACTAGGTGTTGAGTGTCAAATTGTGGTATGCCATAACATAGCGCGTCGGAATATGGTGTGCCATAACAAGATATGTCCAGTACAATGTGTGCTTGAATATGGTATGACTTGGCGTGCCATAAGATTGTGCGACAGAACTTGGTGTGCCACCACATAGTGCGTCGGAATATGGTGTGCCATAACTTGATATGTCCAGAACAAGGTGTGGTGTGTTAGAACGTGGTGTGACATAACATAATGCGTCGGAATATGGTGTACCATAACATGATATGTCCAGAACAAGGTATTGTGTGTCAGAACGTGGTGTGCCATAAAAAAGTACGTCAGAATATGGTGTGCCATAACATGATATGTCCAGAACAAGGTGTTCTTGAATATGGTGTGACTTGGTGTGCCATAAGATCGTGCGTCAGAATATGGTGTGCCATAACATGATATGTCCAAAACCAGGTGTTATGTGTCAGAATGAGGTATGTCGTAACATAGTGGGTTGGAATATGGTGTGCCATAACATGATATATCCAGAACAAGGTGTGCTTGAATATGGTGTGACTTTGCGTGCCATAAGATTGTGCGATAGAACGTGGTGTGCCATAACATAGTGTGTCGGAATATGGTGTGCCATAACATGATATGTCTGGAACACGGTTTGCTTGAATATGGTGTGACTTGGCGTGCCATAAGATTGTGCGACAGAACGTGGTATGCCATAACATAGTGCGTAGGAATATGGTGTGCCATAACTTGATATGTCCATAACAACGTGTTGTTTACCAGAATGTGGTGTACCATAACATAGTGCGTCAGTATATGGTATGCCATAAAATGATATGTCCAGAACAAGGTGTTGTGTGTCAGAACGTTGTGTTCCATAACATAGTGCGTTGGAATATGGTGTGCCACAACATGATATGTCCATAACAAGGTGTGCTTGAAGATGGTGTGACTTGGTGTGCCATAAGATTGTGCGTTAGAATATGGTGTGCCATAACTTGATATGTCCAAAACCAGGTGTTGTGTCTCAGAATGTGGTGTGCCGTAACATACTGCGCCGGAATATGGTGTGCCATAACATGATATGTACAGAACAAGGTGTTGTGTGTTAGAACGTGGTGTGACATAACATAATGAGTCGGAATATGGTGTTCCATAACATGATATGTCCAGAACAAGGTGTTGTGTGTCAGAACGTGGTGTGCCATAACAAAATACGTCAGAATATGGTGTTCCATAACATGATATGTCCAGAACAAGGTGTTCTTGAATATGGTGTGATTTGGTGTGCCATAATATTGTGCATCAGAATATGGTGTGCCATAACATGATATGTCCAAAACAAGGTGTTGTGTGTCAGAATGTGGTATTCCGTAACATAGTGCGTCGGAATATGGTGTGCCATAACATGATATGTCTAGAACAAGGTGTGCTTGAACATGGTGTGACTTTGCGTGCCATAAGATTGTGCGATATAACGTGGTGTGCCATAACATAGTGTGTCGGAATATGGTGTGCCATAACATGATATGTCCGGAACAAGGTGTGCTTGAATATGGTGTGACTTGGCGTGCCATAAGATTGTGCGACAGAACGTGGTATGCCATAACATAGTGTGTAGGAATATAGTGTGCCATAACTTGATATCTCCAGAACAAGGTGTTGTGTGTCAGAATGTGGTGTACCATAACATAGTGCGTCAGTATATGTTATGCCATAAAATGATATGTCCAGAACAAGGTGTTGTGTGTAAGAACGTGGTGTTCCATAACATAGTGCGTTGGAATATGGTGTGCCATAACATGATATGTCCAGAACAAGGTGTGCTTGAATATGGTGTGACTTGGTATGACATAAGATTGTGCGTTAGAATATGGTGTGCCATAACATGATATGTCCAAAACCAGGTGTTGTGTCTCAGAATGTGGTGTGCCGTAACATACTGCGTCGGAATATGATGTTCCATAACAAGATATGTACAGAACAAGGTGTGATTGAATATGGTCTGACTTGGCCATAAGATTGTGCGACAAATCGTGGTGTGCAAAACATAGTGCTTCGGAATATGGTGTGCCATAACTTGATATGTCAAGAACAAGGTGTTGTGTATCAGAACGTGGTGTGCCATAACATAATGCGTCGGAATATGGTGTGCCATAACATGATATGTCCAGAACAAGGTGTGCTTGAATGTGGTGTGACTTTGCGTGCCATAAGATTGTGCGATAGAACGTGTTGTGCCATAACATAGTGTGTCGGAATATGGTGTGCCATAACATGATATGTCCGGAACAAGGTGTGCTTAAATATGGAGTGACTTGGCGTGCCATAAGATTGTGCGACAGAACGTGGTATGCCATAACATAGTGCGTAGGAATATGGTGTGCCATAACTTGATATGTCCATAACAAGGTGTTGTGTGTCAGAACGTGGTGTTCCATAACATAGTGCATTGGAATATGGTGTGCCATAACATGATATGTCCAGAACAAGGTGTGCTTGAATATGGTGTGCCATAACATGATATGTCCAAAACAAGGTGTTGTGTATCAGAATGTGGTGTGTCGTAACATACTGCGTCGGAATATGGTGTGCCATAACAAGATATGTACAGAACAAGGTGTGATTGAATATGGTCTGACTTGGCCATAAGATTGTGCGACAGATCGTGGTGTGCCAAAACATAGTGCGTCGGAATATGATGTTCCATAACTTGATATGTCAAGAACAAGATGTTATGTGTCAGAACGTGGTGTGCCATAACATAATGCGTCGGAATATGGTGTGCCATAACATGATATGTCCAGAACAAGGTGTGCTTGAATATGGTGTGGCTTGGTGTGCCATAACATAGTGCGTCTGGAATATGGTGTGCCATAACATGATATGTCCAGAACAAGGTGTTGTGTGTTAGAACATGGTGTTCCATAACATAATGCGTCGGAATATTGTGTGCCATAACATGATTTGTCCAAAACAAGGTGTTGTGTGTCAGAATTGGTGTGCCATAACAAAGTGCGTCAGAATATGGTGTTCCATAACATGATATGTCCAGAACAAGGTGTGATTGAATATGGTGTGACTTGGTGTGCCATAACTTGATATGTCAAGAACAAGGTGTTGTGCTTCAGAACGTGGTGTGCAATAACATAATGCGTCGGAATACTGTGTGCCATAACATGATATGTCCAGAACAAGGTGTGCTTGAATATGGTGTTGCTTGGTGTGCCATAACATATTGCGTCTAGAATATAGTGTGCCATAACATGATATGTCCAGAACAAGGTGTTGTGTGTCAGAACATGGTGTTCCATAACATAGTGCGTTGGAATATGGTGTGCCATAAAATGATATGTCCAAAACAAGGTGTGCTTGAATATGGTGTGATTTGGTGTGCCATAAGATTGTGCGTCAGAATATGGTGTGCCATAACATGATATGTCCAAAACCAGGTGTTGTGCATCAGAATGTGGTGTGCCGTAACATAATGCGTCATAATATAGTGTGCAATAACATGATACGTCCAGAACAAGGTGTTGTGTGTCAGAACGTGGTGTGCCATAACAAATTGCGTCAGAATATGGTGTGCCATAACATGATATGTCCAGAACAAGGTGTAACTTGGT
This sequence comes from Papaver somniferum, assembly GCF_003573695.1. Classification (NCBI taxonomy): domain Eukaryota; kingdom Viridiplantae; phylum Streptophyta; class Magnoliopsida; order Ranunculales; family Papaveraceae; genus Papaver; species Papaver somniferum. Next base: position 105,096,981 of record NC_039367.1, on the reverse strand, counting down.
GTACCATAAGATTGTGCGTCAGAATATGGTGTGCCATAACATGATATGTCCAAAACCATGTTTTGTGTGTCAGAATGTGTTGTGCCGTAACATAGTGCGTCGGAATGTGGTGTGCCGTAACATAGTGCCTCGGAATATGGTGTGCCATAACATGATATGTCCAGAACAAGATGTGCTTGAATATGATCTGACTTGGTGTGCCATAAGATTGTACGTCAGAATATGGTGTTCCATAACATGATATGTCCAAAAAACCGGTATTATGTGACAGAATGTGGTGTGTCGTAACATAGTACGTGGGAATATGGTGTTCCATAACATGATATGTCCAGAACAAGGTGTGCTTGAATATGGTTTGACTTGGCATGCCATAAGATTGTGCGACAGAACGTGGTGTGCCATAACATAGTGCGTCGGAATATGGTGTGCTATAACTTGATATTTCCAGAACAAGGTCTTGTGCGACAGAACATGGTGTGCAATAACATAGTGCGTCAAGATATGGTGTGCCATAACTTGATATGTCCAGAACAAGGTGTTGTGTGTTAGAACGTAGTGTGTCATAACATAATGCGTCGGAATATGGTGTGCCATAAAATGATACGTCCAGAAGAAGGTGTTGTGTGTCCGAACGTGGTGTGCCATAAAAAACTGCGTCAGAATATGGTGTGCCATAACACGATATGCCCATAAAAAGGTGTGCTTGAATATGGTGTGACTTGGTGCCATAAGATTGTGCGTCATAATATGGTGTGCCATAACATGATATGTCCAAAACCAGGTGTTGTGTGTCAGAATGTGGTGTGCCGTAACATACTGCATCGAAATATGGTGTGCCATAACATGATATGTCCAGAACAAGGTGTGGTTGAATATGGTCTGACTTGGCATGCCATAAGATTGTGCGACAGAACGTGGTGTTCCATAACATAGTGCGTCGGAATATGGTGTGCCATAACTTGATATGTCAAGAACAAGGTGTTGTGTGTCAAAACATGGTGTGCCATAACATAATGCATCAAAATATGGTGTTCCATAACATGATATGTCCATAACAAGGTGTTGTATGTCAGTACGTGGTGTGCCATAACATAGTGCGTCAGAATATGTTGTGCCATAACTTGATATGTCAAGAACAAGGTGGGCTTGAATATGGTGTGGCTTGGTGTCCCATAACATAGTGCGTCGGAATATGGTGTGCCATAACATGATATGTCCAGAACAAGGTGTTGTGGGTCAAAACGTGGTGTGCCATAACATAGTGCGTTGGAATATGGTGTGCCATAACATGATATGTCCAGAACAAGGTGTGCTTGAATATGGTGTGACTTGGTGTTCCATAAGATTGTGCGTCAGATTATGGTGTTCCATAACATGATATGTCAAAAACCAGGTGTTGTGCGTCAGATGTGGTGTCGGATTATGTTGTGCCATCACATGATATGTCCAGAACTAGGTGTGCTTGAATATGGTCTGACTTGGTGTGCCATAACTTGATATGTCAAGAACAAGGTGTTGTGTGTCAGAACATGGTGTGCATAACATAGTGCGTCAGAATAAGGTGTGCCATAACATGATATGTCCAGAACAAGGTGTGATTGAATATGGTGTGACTTGGTGTGCCATAAGATTGTGCGTCTGAATATGGTGTGTCATAACATGATATGTCCAAAACCAGGTGTTGTGCGTCAGAATATGGTGTGACGTAACATAGTGCGTCGGAATATGGTGTGCCATAACATGATATATCAAGAACCAGGTGTTGAGTGTAGAATGTGGTGTGCCGTAACATAGCACGTCAGAATATGGTGTGCCATAACATGATATGTCCAGTACAATGTGTGCTCGAATATGGTGCGACTTGGCGTGCCATAAGATTGTGCGACGGAACGTGGTATGTCATAACATAGTGCGTCGGAATATGGTGTGCCATAACTTGATATGTCCAGAACAAGGTGTTGTGTGTTAGAACATGGTGTGCCAAAACATAATGCGTCGGAATATGGTGTGCCATAACATGATATGTCCAGAACAAAGTGTTGTGTGTCAGAACGTGGTGTGCCATAACAAACTGCGTCATAATATGGTGTGTCATAACATGATATGTCCAAAACAAGGTGTTGTGCGTCAGAATGTGGTGTGTCGTAACATAGTGCGTCGGAATATGGTGTGCCATAATATGATATGTCCAGAACAAGGTGTGCTAAATATGGTCTGACTTGGTGTGCCATAAGATTGTGCGACAGAACGTGGTGTGCCATAACATAGTGCGTCAAAATATGGTGTGCCATAACTTGATATGTCAAGAACAAGGTGTTGTGCGTCAGAACGTGGTGTGCCATAACATGATATGTCCATAACCAGGTGTTGATTAACAAAATATGGTGTGCCGCAACATAGTGCGTTGGAATATGGTGTGCCATAACTTGATATGTACAGAACAAGGTGCTGTGTGTTAGAACGTGGTGTGCCACAACATAATGCGTCTAAATATGGTCTGTCATAACATGATACGTCCAGAACAAGGTGTTGTATGTCAGAACGTGGTGTGCGATAAAAAACTGTGTCACAGTATGGTGTGCCATAACATGATATGTCCATAACAAGGTGTGCTTGAATATGGTGTGACTTGGTGTGCCATAAGATTGTGCGTCAGAATATGGTGTGCCATAACATGACATGTCCAAAACCAGGTGTTGTGCGTCAAAATGTGGTGTGCCGTAACATAGTGCGTCGGAATATGGTGTGCCATAACATGATATGTTCAGAACAAGGTGTGCTTGAATATGGTCTGACTTGGTGTGCTATAAGATTGTGCGACAGAACGTGGTATGCCATAATATAGTGGGTCAGAATATGGTGTTCCATAACTTGATATGTCAAGAACAAGGTTTTGTGTGTAAGAACGTGGTGTGCCATAGCATGATATGTCCAGAACCAGGTGTTGAGTAACAAAATGTGGTGTGTGCGGTAATATAGTGCGTCGGAATATGGTATGCTATAACATGATATGTCTAGTACAATGTGTGCTTGAATATGGTGTGACTTGGCGTGCCATAAGATTGTGCGACAGAACGTGGTGTGCTATAACATAGTGCGTCGGAATATAGTGTGCCATAACTTGATTTGTCCAGAACAAGGTGTTGTGTGTCAGAACGTGGTGTGACATAACATAATGCGTCGGAATATGGTGTGCCGTAACATGATATGCCCAGAATAAGGTGTTGTGTGTCAGAACGTGGTGTGCCATAACACAGTGCGTCAGAATATGGTGTGCCATAAAATGATATGTACAGAACAAGGTGTTGTGTGTCAGAACGTGGTGTGCCATAAGATAATGCGTTGGAATATGGCGTGCCATAACATGATATGTCCAGAGCAAGGTGTGCTTGAATATGGTGTTACTTTGTGTGGCATAAGATTATGCGTCATAATATGGTGTGTTATAACATGATAAGTCCAAAACCAGGTGTTGTGTGTCAGTATGTGGTGTGTCTTAACATATTGCGTCGGAATATGGTGTGCCATAACATGATATGTCCAGAACAAGGTGTGCTTGAATATGGTCTCACTTGGCGTGCCATAAGATTGTGCGACAAAACGTGGTGTGCCATAACATAATGCGTCGGAATATGGTGTGCCATAACTTGATATGTCAAGAACAAGGTGTTGTGTGTCAGAACATGGTGTGCATAACATAGTGCGTCAGAATAAGGTGTGCCATAACATGATATGTCCAGAACAAGGTGTGATTGAATATGGTGTGACTTGGTGTGCCATAAGATTGTGCGTCTGAATATGGTGTGTCATAACATGATATGTCCAAAACCAGGTGTTGTGCGTCAGAATATGGTGTGACGTAACATAGTGCGTCGGAATATGGTGTGCCATAACATGATATGTCCAGAACAAGGTGTGCTTGAATATGATCTGACTTGGTGTGCCATAAGATTGTGCGTCAGAATATGGTGTGCCATAACATGATATGTCCAAAAACAGGTATTGTGTGACAGAATATGGTGTGCCGTAACATAGTACGTTGGAATATGGTGTTCCATAACATGATATGCCCAGAAGAAGGTGTGCTTGAATATGGTGTGACTTGGCATGCCATAAGATTGTGCGATAGAACGTGGTGTGCCATAACATAGTGCGTCGGAATATGGTGTGCTATAACTTGATATGTCCAGAACAAGGTTTTGTGCGACAGAACGTGGTGTGCAATAACATAGTGCGTCGGAATACGGTGTGCCATAACTTGATATGTCCAGAACAAGGTGTTGTGTGTTAGAACGTAGTGTACCATAATATAATGCGTCGAAATATGGTGTGCCATAACATGATACCTCCAGAACAAGGTGTTGTGTGTCAGAACGTTGTGTGCCATAAAAAACTGCGTCAGAATATGGTGTGCCATAACATGATATGTCCATAACAAGGTGTTCTTGAATATGGTGTGACTTGGTGTGCCATAAGATAATGCGTCAGAATGTGGTGTGCCATAACATGATATGTTCAAAACCAGGTGTTCTGTGTCAGAATGTGGTGTGCCGTAACATATTGCGTTGGAATATGGTGTGCCATAACATGATATGTCCAGAACAAGGTGTGCTTGAATATGGTCTGACTTGGCGTTCCATAAAAGGTGTGCTTGAAGGTGGTGTGCTATAACATAGTGCGTCGGAATATGGTATGCCATAACTTGATATGTCAAGAACAAGGTGTTGTGTGTCAAAACATGGAGTGCCATAACATAATGCATCGGAACATGGTGTGCCATAACATAATATGTCCATTACAAGGTGTTGTGTGTCAGTACGTGGTGTGCCATAACATAGTGCGTCAGAATATGGTGTGACATAACATGATATGTGCAGAACAAGGTGGGCTTGAATATGGTGTGGCTTGGTGTGCCATAACATAGTGCGTCGGAATATGGTGTTCCATAACATGAAATGTCCAAAACAAGGTGTTGTGTGTCAGAACGTGGTGTGCTATAACATAGTGCGTTCGAATATGGTGTGCCATAACATGATATGTCCAGAACAAGGTGTGCTTGAATATGGTGTGACTTGGTGTGCCGTAAGATTGTGCTTCAGAATATGGTGTTCCATAACATGATATGTCAAAAACAAGGTGTTGTGCGTCAGAATGTGGTGTCGGATTATGGTGTGCCATAACATGATATGTCCAGAACTAGGTGTGCTTGAATATGGTCTGACTTGGCGTGCCATAAGATTATGCGACAGAACGTGGTGTGCCATAACATAGTACGTCAGAATATGGTGTGACATAACTTGATATGTCAAGAACAAGGTGTTTGTGTGTCAGAACGTGGTGTGCCATAACATGATATGTCCAGAAACAGGTGTTGAGTGTAGAATGTGGTGTGTCGTAACATAGGGCGTCAGAATATGGTGTGCCATAACATGATATGTCCAGTACAATGTGTGCTCAAATATGGTGTGACTTGGCGTGCCATAAGATTGTGCGACAGAACGTGGTGTGTCATAACATAGTGCGTCGGAATATGGTGTGCCATAACTTGATATGTCCAGAACAAGGTGTTGTGTGTTAGAACGTGGTGTGCCATTACATAATGCATCGGAATATTGTGTGCCATAACATTATATGTCCAGAACAAGGTGTTGTGTGTCAGAACGTGGTGTGCCATAACAAAGTGCGTCAAAATATGGTGTGCCATAACATGATATGTCCAGAACAAGGTGTGATTGAATATGGTGTGACTTGGTGTGCCATAAGATTGTGCGTCAGAATATGGTGTGTCATAATATGATATGTTCAAAACCAGGTGTTGTGTGTTCCAGAACAAGGTGTGATTGAATATGGTGTGACTTGGTGTGCCATAAGATTGTGCGTCAGAATATGGTGTGCCATAATATGATATGTTCAAAACCAGGTGTTGTGCGTCAGAATATGGTGTGTCGTAACATAGTGCGTCGGAATATGGTGTGCCATAATATGATATGTCCAGAACAAGGTGTGCTTGAATATGGTCTGACTTGGTGTGGCATAAGATTGTGCGACAGAACGTGGTGTGCCATAACATAGTGGGTATGCATATGGTTTGCCATAACTTGATATGTCAAGAAAAAGGTTTTGTGTGTCAGAACATGGTGTGCCATAACATGATATGTCCAGAACCAGGTGTTGAGTAACAGAATGTGGTGTGTGCCGTAATATAGTGCGTCGGAATATGGTGTGCTATAACATGATATGTACAGAACAAGGTGTTGCGTGTCAGAGCGTGGTGTGCCATAACATAATGCGTCGGAATATGGTGTGCCATAACATGATATGCCCAGAATAAGGTGTTGTGTGTCAGAACGTGGTGTGCCATAACACAGTTCGTCAGAATATGGTGTGCAATAAAATGATATGTCCAGAACAAAGTGTTTTGTGTCAGATCGTGGTGTGCCATAAGATAGTGCGTTGGAATATGGCGTGCCATATCATGATATGTCCAGAGCAAGGTGTGCTTGAATATGGTTTGACTTGGTGTGCCATAAGATTATGCGTCACAATATGGTGTGTTATAACATGATATGTCCAAAACCAGGTGTTGTGTGTCAGTATGTGGTGTGCCGTAACATATTGCGTCGGAATATGGTGTGCCATACCATGATATGTCCAGAACAAGGTGTGCTTGAATATGGTTTGACTTGGCGTGCCATAAGATTGTGCGACAAAACGTGGTGTGCCATAACATAGCGCGTCGGAATATGGTGTGCCATAACTTGATATGTCAAGAACAAGGTGTTTTGTGTAAGAACGCGGTGTGCCATAACATAGTGCGTCAGAATATGGTGTGCCATAACATGATATGTCCAAAACAAGGTGTGCTTGAATATAGTGTGACTTGGTGTGCCATAAGATTCTGCGTCAGAATATGGTGTGCCATAACTTGATATGTCCGAAACCAGGTGTTGTGCGTAAGAATGTGGTGTCGGATTATAGTGTGCCATAACATGATATGTCCAGAACTAGGTGTGCTTGAATATGGTATGACCTGGCGTGCCATAAGATTGTGGGACAGAATGGGGTGTGCCATAACAGAGTAAGTTAGAATATGGTGTGCCATAACTTGGTATGTCAAGAACAAGGTTTTGTATGTCAGAACTTGGTGTGACATAACATGATATGTCCAAAATCAGGTGTTGAGTGTAGAATGTGGTGTACCGTAACATAGCGCGTCAGAATATGGTGTGCCATAACATGATATGTCCAGTACAATGTGTGCTCGAATATGGTTTGACTTGGCGTGCCATAAGATTGTGCGACAGAACGTGGTGTTCCATAACATAGTGCGTCGTACTATGGTGTGTCATAACTTGATATGTCCAGAACAAGGTGTTGTGTGTTAGAACGTGGTGTGTTATAACATAATGCGTCGGAATATGGTGTGTCATAACATGATATATCCAAAACAAGGTGTTGTGTGTCAGAACGTGGTGTGCCATAACAAAGTGCGTCAGAATATGGTGTGCCATTACATGATATGTCCAGAACAAGGTGTGACTGAATATGGTGTGACTTGGTGTGCCATAAGATTGTGTGTCAGAGTATGGTCTGCCATAACATGATATGTCCAAAACCAGGTGTTGTGCGTCAGAATGTGGTGTGCCGTAACATAGTGCGTCGGAATATGGTGCCATAACATGATATGTCCAGAACAAGGTGTGCTTGAATATGGTCTGACTTGGTGCGCCATAAGATTGTGCGACAGAACGTGGTGTGCCAAAACATAGTGCGTCAAAATATGGTGTGCCATAAAATGATATGTACAGAACAAGGTGTTGTGTGTCAGAACGTGGTGTGCCATAAGATAATGCGTTGGAATATGGCGTGCCATAACCTGATATGTCCAGAGCAAGGTGTGCTTGAATATGGTGTTACTTTGTGTCATAAGATTGTGCGTCAGAATATGGTGTGTTATAACATGATATGTCCAAAACCAGGTGTTGTGTGTCAGTATGTGGTGTGTCTTAACATATTGCGTCGGAATATGGTGTGCCATAACATGATATGTCCAGAACAAGGTGTGCTTGAATATGGTCTGACTTGGCGTGCCATAAGATTGTGCGACAAAACGTGGTGTGCCATAACATAATGCTTCGGAATATGGTGTGCCATAACTTGATATGTCAAGAACAAGGTGTTGTGTGTCAGAACATGGTGTGCATAACATAGTGCGTCAGAATATGGTGTGCCATAACATGATATGTCCAGAACAAGGTGTGATTGAATATGGTGTGACTTGGTGTGCCATAAGATTGTGCGTCAGAATATGGTGTGTCATAACATGATATGTCCAAAACCAGGCGTTGTGCGTCAGAATATGGTGTGCCGTAACATAGTGCATCGGAATATGGTGTGCCATAACATGATATGTCCAGAACAAGGTGTGCTTGAATATGATCTGACTTGGTGTGCCATAAGATTGTGCGTCAGAATATGGTGTGCCATAACATGATATGTCCAAAAACAGGTATTGTGTGACAGAATATGGTGTGCCGTAACATAGTACGTTGGAATATGGTGTTCCATAACATGATATGCCCAGAAGAAGGTGTGCTTGAATATGGTGTGACTTGGCATGCCATAAGATTGTGCGATAGGACGTGGTGTGCCATAACATAGTGCGTCGGAATATGGTGTGCTATAACTTGATATGTCCAGAACAAGGTTTTGTGCGACAGAACGTGGTGTGCAATAACATAGTGCGTCGGAATACGGTGTGCCATAACTTGATATGTCCAGAACAAGGTGTTGTGTGTTAGAACGTGGTGTACCATAACATAATGAGTCGAAATATGGTGTGCCATAACATGATACGTCCAGAATAAGGTGTTGTGTGTCAGAACGTGGTGTGCCATAAAAAACTGCGTCAGAATATAGTGTGCCATAACATGATATGTCCATAACAAGGTATTCTTGAATATGGTGTGACTTGGTGTGCCATAAGATAATGCGTCAGAATGTGGTGTGCCATAACATGATATGTTCAAAACCAGGTGTTCTGTGTCAGAATGTGGTGTGCCGTAACATATTGCGTCGGAATATGGTGTGCCATAACATGATATGTCCAGAACAAGGTGTGCTTGAATATGGTCTGACTTGGTGTTCCATAAAAGGTGTGCTTGAAGGTGGTGTGCTATAACATAGTGCTTCAGAATATGGTGTTCCATAACATGATATGTCAAAAACAAGGTGTTGTGCGTCAGAATGTGGTGTCGGATTATGGTGTGCCATAACATGATATGTCAGAATATGGTCTGACTTGGCGTGCCATAAGATTATGCGACAGAACGTGGTGTGCCATAACATAGTACGTCAGAATATGGTGTGACATAACTTGATATGTCAAGAACAAGGTGTTTGTGTGTCAGAACGTGGTGTGCCATAACATGATATGTCCAGAAACAGGTGTTGAGTGTAGAATGTGGTGTGTCGTAACATAAGGAGTCAGAATATGGTGTGCCATAACATGATATGTCCAGTACAATGTGTGCTCGAATATGGTGTGACTTGGCGTGCCATAAGATTGTGCGACAGAACGTGGTGTGTCATAACATAGTGCGTCGGAATATGGTGTGCCATAACTTGATATGTCCAGAACAAGGTGTTGTGTGTTAGAACGTGGTGTGCCATTACATAATGCATCGGAATATTGTGTGCCATAACATTATATGTCCAGAACAAGGTGTTGTGTGTCAGAACGTGGTGTGCCATAACAAAGTGCGTCAAAATATGGTGTGCCATAACATGATATGTCCAGAACAAGGTGTGATTGAATATGGTGTGACTTGGTGTGCCATAAGATTGTGCGTCAGAATATGGTGTGTCATAATATGATATGTTCAAAACCAGGTGTTGTGTGTCAGAATATGGTGTGCCGTAACATAGTGCGTCGGAATATGGTGTGCGATAATATGATATGTCCAGAACAAGGTGTGCTTGAATATGGTCTGACTTGGTGTGCCATAAGATTGTGCGACAGAACGTGGTGTGCCATAACATAGTGCGTCAAAATATGGTGTGCCATAACTTGATATGTCAAGAACAAGGTGTTGCGTGTCAGAACGTGGTGTTCCATAACATGATATTTCCAAAACCAAGTGTTGAGTAACAGAATATGGTGTTCCGCAACATAGTGCGTCGGAATATGGTGTGCCATAACATGATATGTCCAGTACAATGTGTGCTTGAATATGGTGTGAGTTGGCGTGCCATAAGATTGTGCGACACAACGTGGTGTGCCAGAACATAGTGCGTAGGAATATGGTGTGCCATAACTTGATATGTCCAGAACAAGATGTTTTGTGTTAGAACGTGGTGTGCCATAACATAATGCGTCGGAATATGGTGTGTCATAACATGATACGTCCAGAACAAGATGTTGTGTATCAGAACGTGGTGTGCCATAAAAAACTGCGTCAGAATATGGTGTGCCATAACATGATATGTCCATAACAAGGTGTGCTTGAATATGGTGTGACTTGGTGTGCCATAAGATTGTGCGTCAGAATATGGTGTGCCATAACATGATACGTCCAAAACTAGGTGTTGTGCGTCAGAATGTGGTGTGCCGTAACATAGTGCGTCGGAATATGGTGTGCCATAACATGATATGTTCAGAACAAGGTGTGCTTGAATATGGTCTGACTTGGTGTGCCATAAAATTGTGCGACAGAACATGGTGTGCCATAACATAGTGGGTATGCATATGGTTTGCCATAACTTGATATGTCAAGAACAAGGTTTTGTGTGTCAGAACGTGGTGTACCATAACATGATATGTCCAGAACCAGGTGTTGAGTAACAAAATGTGGTGTGTGCCGTAATATAGTGCGTCGGAATATGGTGTGCTATAACATGATATGTCCAGAACAAGGTGTTGCGTGTCAGAGCGTGGTGTGCCATAACATAATGCGTCGGAATATGGTGTGCCATAACATGATATGCCCAGAATAAGGTGTTGTGTGTCAGAACGTGGTGTGCCATAACACAGTTCGTCAGAATATGGTATGCAATAAAATATATGTCCAGAACAAAGTGTTTTGTGTCAGATAGTGGTGTGCCATAAGATAGTGCGTTGGAATATGGCGTGCCATATCATGATATGTCCAGAGCAAGGTGTGCTTGAATATGGTGTGACTTGGTGTGCCGTAAGATTGTGCGTCAGAATATGGTGTGTTATAACATGATATGTCCAAAACCAGGTGTTGTGTGTCAGTATGTGGTGTGTCTTAACATATTGCGTCGGAATATGGTGTGCCATAACATGATATGTCCAGAACAAGGTGTGCTTGAATATGGTCTGACTTGGCGTGCCATAAGATTGTGCGACAAAACGTGGTGTGCCATAACATAATGCGTCGGAATATGGTGTGGCATAACTTGATATGTCAAGAACAAGGTGTTGTGTGTCAGAACATGGTGTGCATAACATAGTGCGTCAGAATATGGTGTGCCATAACATGATATGTCCAGAACAAGGTGTGATTGAATATGGTGTGACTTGGTGTGCCATAAGATTGTGCGTCAGAATATGGTGTGTCATAACATGATATGTCCAAAACCAGGTGTTGTGCGTCAGAATATGGTGTGCCGTAACATAGTGCGTCGGAATATGGTGTGCCATAACATGATATGTTCAAAACCAGGTGTTCTGTGTCAGAATGTGGTGTGCCGTAACATATTGCGTCGGAATATGGTGTGCCATAACATGATATGTCCAGAACAAGGTGTGCTTGAATATGGTCTGACTTGGCGTTCCATAAAAGGTGTGCTTGAAGGTGGTGTGCTATAACATAGTGCGTCGGAATATGGTGTGCCATAACTTGATATGTCAAGAACAAGGTGTTGTGTGTCAAAACATGGTGTGCCATAACATAATACATCGGAACATGGTGTGCCATAACATGATATGTCCATTACAAGGTGTTATGTGTCAGTACGTGGTGTGCCATAACATAGTGCGTCAGAATATGGTGTGCCATAACATGATATGTCCAGAACAAGGTGGGTTTGAATATGGTGTGGCTTGGTGTGCCATAACATAGTGCGTCGTAATATGGTGTGCCATAACATGATATGTCCAAAACAAGGTGTTGTGTGTCAGAACGTGGTGTTCTATAACATAGTGCGTTCGAATATGGTGTGCCATAACATGATATGTCCAGAACAAGGTGTGCTTGAATATGGTGTGACTTGGTGTGCCGTAAGATTGTGCTTCAGAATATGGTGTTCCATAACATGATATGTCAAAAATAAGGTGTTGTGCGTCAGAATGTGGTGTCGGATTATGGTGTGCCATAACATGATATGTCCAGAACTAGGTGTGCTTGAATATGGTCTGACTTGGCGTGCCATAAGATTATGCGACAGAACGTGGTGTGCCATAACATAGTACGTCAGAATATGGTGTGACATAACTTGATATGTCAAGAACAAGGTGTTTGTGTGTCAGAATGTGGTGTGCCATAACATGATATGTCCAGAAACAGGTGTTGAGTGTAGAATGTGGTGTGTCGTAACATAGGGCGTCAGAATATGGTGTGCCATAACATGATATGTCCAGTACAATGTGTGCTCGAATATGGTGTGACTTGGCGTGCCATAAGATTGTGCGACAGAACGTGGTGTGTCATAACATAGTGCGTCGGAATATGGTGTGCCATAACTTGATATGTCCAGAACAAGGTGTTGTGTGTTAGAACATGGTGTGCCATTACATAATGCATCGGAATATTGTGTGCCATAACATTATATGTCCAGAACAAGGTGTTGTGTGTCAGAACGTGGTGTGCCATAACAAAGTGCGTCAGAATATGGTGTGCCATTACATGATATGTCCAGAACAAGGTGTGACTGAATATGGTGTGACTTGGTGTGCCATAAGATTGTGTATCAGAGTATGGTCTGCCATAACATGATATGTCCAGAACAAGGTGTGCTTGAATATGGTCTGACTTGGTGTGCCATAAGATTGTGCGACAGAACGTGGTGTGCCATAACATAGTGGGTATGCATATGGTTTTCCATAACTTGATATGTCAAGAACAAGGTTTTGTGTGTCAGAACGTGGTGTGCCATAACATGATATGTCAAGAACCAGATGTTGAGTAACAGAATGTGGTGTGTGCCGTAATATAGTGCGTCGGAATATGGTGTGCTATAACATGATATGTCCAGAACAAGGTGTTGCGTGTCAGAGCGTGGTGTGCCATAACATAATGCGTCGGAATATGGTGTGCCATAACATGATATGCCCAGAATAAGGTGTTGTGTGTCAGAACGTGGTGTGCCATAACACAGTTCGTCAGAATATGGTGTGCAATGATATATATGTCCAGAACAAAGTGTTTTGTGTCAGATAGTGGTGTGCCATAAGATAGTGCGTTGGAATATGGCGTGCCATATCATGATATGTCCAGAGCAAGGTGTGCTTGAATACGGTGTGACTTGGTGTGCCATAATATTGTGCGTCAGAATATGGTGTGTTATAACATGATATGTCCAAAACCAGGTGTTGTGTGTCAGTATGTGGTGTGCCGTAACATATTGCGTCGGAATATGGTGTGCCATACCATGATATGTCCAGAACAAGGTGTGCTTGAATATGGTTTGACTTGGCGTGCCATAAGATTGTGCGACAAAACGTGGTGTGCCATAACATAGCGCGTCGGAATATGGTGTGCCATAACTTGATATGTCAAGAACAAGGTGTTTTGTGTAAGAACGCGGTGTGCCATAACATAGTGCGTCAGAATATGGTGTGCCATAACATGATATGTCCAAAACAAGGTGTGCTTGAATATAGTGTGACTTGGTGTGCCATAAGATTCTGCGTCAGAATATGGTGTGCCATTACATGATATATCCAAAACCAGGTGTTGTGCGTAAGAATGTGGTGTCGGATTATAGTGTGCCATAACATAATATGTCCAGAACTAGGTGTGCTTGAATATGGTCTGACCTGGCGTGCCATAAGATTGTGCGACAGAATGGGGTGTGCCATAACAGAGTAAGTTAGAATATGGTGTGCCATAACATGAAATGTCCAGAACCAGGTGTTGAGTGTAGAATGTGGTGTACCGTAACATAGCGCGTCAGAATATGGTGTGCCATAACATGATATGTCCAGTACAATGTGTGCTCGAATATGGTTTGACTTGGCATGCCATAATATTGTGCGACAGAACGTGGTGTTCCATAACATAGTGCGTCGTACTATGGTGTGTCATAACCTTATATGTCCAGAACAAGGTGTTGTGTGTTAGAACGTGGTGTGTTATAACATAATGCGTCGGAATATGGTGTGTCATAACATGATATATCCAAAACAAGTAGTTGTGTGTCAGAACGTGGTGTGCCAAAACAAAGTGCGTCAGAATATGGTGTGCCATTACATGATATGTCCAGAACAAGGTGTGACTGAATATGGTGTGACTTGGTGTGCCATAAGATTGTGTATCAGAGTATGGTCTGCCATAACATGATATGTCCAAAACCAGGTGTTGTGCGTCAGAATGTGGTGTGCCGTAACATAGTGCGTCGGAATATGGTGCCATAACATGATATGTCCAGAACAAGGGGTGCTTGAATATGGTCTTACTTGGTGTGCCATAAGATTGTGCGACAGAACGTGTTGTGCCATAACATAGTGGGTCAAAATATGGTGTGTCGTAACTTTATATGTCAAGAACAAGGTTTTGTGTGTCAGAACGTGGAGTGCCATAACATGATATGTCCAGAACCAGGTGTTGAGTAACAGACTGTGGTGTGTCGGAATATGGTGTGCCATAACATGATATGTCCAGTACAATGTTTGCTTGAATATGGTGTGACTTGGCATGCCATAAGATTGTGCGACAGAACGTGGTGTGGCATAACATAGTGCGTCGGAATATGGTGTGCCATAACTTGATATGTCCAGAACAAGGTGTTGTGTGTCAGAACGTGGCGTGCCATAACAAACTGCATCAGAATATTATGTGCCATAAAATGAAATGTCCATAACAAGGTGTGCTTGAATATAGTGTGACTTGGTGTGCCATAAGATTGTGTGTCAGAATATGGTGTGCCATAACATGATATGTCCAAAACCAGATGATTTGCGTCAGAATGTGGTGCGCCGTAACATAGTGCGTCGGAATATGGTGCGCCATAACATGATATGTTCAGAACAAGGTGTGCTTGAATATGATCTGAATTGGTGTGCCACAAGATTGTGCGACAGAACGTGGTGTGCCATAACATAGTGCGTCAGAATATGGTGTGTCATAACTTGATATGTCAAGAACAAGGTGTTGTGTGACAGAACGTGGTGTGCTATAACATGATATGTCCAGAACCAGGTGTTGAGTAACAGAATGTGGTGTGTGCCGTAATATAGTGCGTCAGAATATGGTGTGCTATAACATGATATGTCCAATACAATGTGTGCTTGAATATGGTGTGACTTGGCGTACCATAAGATTGTGCGACAGAACGTGGTAAGCTATAACATAGTGCGTCGGAATATAGTGTGACATACCATGATGCGTAGGAATATGGTGTGCCATAACATGATATGCCCAGAATAAGGTGTTGTGTGCCAGAACGTGGTGTGCCATAACACAGTGCGTCAGAATATGGTGTGCCATAAAATGATATGTCTAGAACAAGGTGTTTTGTGTCAGAACATGGTGTGCCATAAGATAGTGTGTTGGAATATGGCGTGCCATATCATGATATGTCCAGAGCAAGGTGTGCTTGAATATGGTGTGACTTGGTGTGCCATAAGATTGTGCGTCAGAATATGGTGTGTTATAACATGATATGTCACAAACTAGGTGTTGTGTGTCAGTATGTAGTGTGCGTAATATATTGCGTCGGAATATGGTGTGCCATACCATGATATGTCCAGAACAAGGTGTGCTTGAATATGGTATGACTTTGCGTGCCATAAGATTGTGTGACAAAACGTGGTGTGCCATAACATAGCGCGTCGGAATATGGTGTGCCATAACTTGATATGTCAAGAACAAGGTGTTCTGTGTCAGAACATGGTGTGCCATAACATAGTGCGTCAGAATATGGTGTGTCATAACATGATATGTCCAGAACAAGGTGGGCTTGAATATGGTGTGGCTTGGTGTGCCATAACATAGTGCGTCGGAATATGGTGTGCCATAACATGATATGTCCATAACAAGGCGTTGTGCGTCAGAACGTGGTGTTCCATAACATAGTGCGTTGGAATATGGTGTGCCATAACAAGATTTGTCCGAAACAAGGTGTGCTTGAATATAGTGTGACTTGGTGTGCCATAAGATTGTGCGTCAGAATATGGTGTGCCATAACATGATATGTCCAAAACCAGGTGTTGTGCGTCAGAATGTGGTGTCCGATTATAGTGTGCCATAACATGATATGTACAGAACTAGGTGTGCTTGAATATGGTCTGACTTGGCGTGCCATAAGATTGTGCGACAGAATGGGGTGTGCCATAACAGAGTAAGTCAAAATATGGTGTGCCATAAATTGATATGTCAAGAACAAGGTGTTGTGTGTCAGAACGTGGTGTGCCATAACATGATATGTCCAGAACCAGGTGTTGAGTGTAGAATGTGGTGTACCGTAACTTAGTGCGTCAGAATATGGTGTGCCATAACATGATATGTCCAGTACAATGTGTGCTCGAATATGGTTTGACTTGGCGTGCCATAAGATTGTGCGACAAAACGTGGTGTGCCATAATATAGTGCGTCGTAATATGGTGTGTCATAACTTGATATGTCCAGAACAAGGTGTTGTGTGTTAGAACGTGGTCTGCTTTAACATAATGCGTCGGAATATGGTGTGCCATAACATGATATGTCCAGAACAAGGTGTTGTTTGTCAGAACGTGGTGTGCCATAACAAAGTGCGTCAGAATATGGTGTGCCATAACATGATATGTCCAGAACAAGGTGTGACTGAATATGGTGTGACTTGGTGTGCCATAAGATTGTGCGTCAGAGTATGGTGTGCCATAACATGATATGTACAAAACCAGGTGTTGTGCGTCAGAATGTGGTGTGCCGTAACATAGTGCGTCGGAATACGGTTCCATAACATGATATGTCCAGAACAAGGTGTGCTTGAATATGGTCTGACTTGGTGTGCCATAAGATTGTGCGACAGAACGTGGTGTGCCATAACATAGTGTGTCAAAATATGGTGTGCCATAACTTGATATGTCAAGAACAAGGTATTGTGTGTCAGAACGTGGTTTGCCATAACATGATATGTCCAGAACCAGGTGTTGAGTAACAGACTGTGGTGTGTCGGAATATGGTGTGCCATAACATGATATTTCCAGTACAATGTTTGCTTGAATATGGTGTGACTTGGCATGCCATAATATAGTGCGACAGAACGTGGTGTGCCATAACATAGTGCATCGGAATATGGTGTGCCATAACTTGATATGTCCGGAACAAGGTGTGACTGAATATGGTGTGACTTGGTGTGCCATAAGATTGTGTGTCAGAATATGGTGTGCCATAACATGATATGTCCAGAACAAGGTGTGACTGAATATGGTGTGACTTGGTGTGCCATAAGATTGTGCGTCAGAGTATGGTGTGCCATAACATGATATGTCCAAAACCAGGTGTTGTGCGTCAAAATGTGGTGTGCCGTAACATAGTGCGTCGGAATACGGTTCCATAACATGATATGTCCAGAACAAGGTATGCTTGAATATGGTCTGACTTGGTGTACCATAAGATTGTGCGACAGAACGTGGTGTGCCATAACATAGTATGTCAAAATATGGTGTGCCATAACTTGATATGTCAAGAACAAGGTGTTGTGTGTCAGAACGTGGTGTGCATTAACATGATATGTCCAGAACCAGGTGTTGAGTGACAGACTGTGGTGTGTCGGAATATGGTGTGCCATAACATGATATGTCCAGTACAATGTTTGCTTGAATATGGTGTGACTTGGCATGCCATAATATAGTGCGTCAGAACGTGGTGTGCCATAACATAGTGCATCGGAATATGGTGTGCCATAACTTGATATGTCCAGAACAAGGTGTTATGTGTTAGAACGTGGTGTGCCATAACATAATGCGTCGGAATATGGTGTACCATAACATGATACGTCCAGAACAAGGTGTTGTGTGTCAGAACGTGGCGTGCCATAACAAACTGCGTCAGAATATTGTGTGCCATAAAATGAAATGTCCATAACAAGGTGTGCTTGAATATAGTGTGACTTGGTGTGCCATAAGATTGTGCTTCAGAATATGGTGTGCCATAACATGATATTTCCAAAACCATGTGATGTGCGTCAGAATGTGGTGTTCCGTAAGATAGTGCATCGGAATATGGTGTGCCATAACATGATATGTCCAGAACAAGGTGTGCTTGAATATGGTCTGACTTGGTGTGCCATAAGATTGTGCGACAGAGCGTGGTGTGCCATAACATAGTGCGTCAAAATATGGTGTGCCATAACTTGAGATGTCAAGAACAAGGTGTTGTGTGTTAGAACGTGGTGTGCCATAACATAATGCGTCGGAATATGGTGTGCCATAACATGATACGTCCAGAACAAGGTGTTGTGTGTCAGAACGTGGCGTGCTATAACAAACTGCGTCAGAATATTCTGTGCCATAACATGAAATATCCATAACAAGGTGTGCTTGAATATAGTGTGACTTGGTGTGCCATAAGATTGTGCGTCCGAATATGGTGTGCCATAACATGATATGTCCCGAACCAGGTGTTGAGTGTAGAATGTGGTGTACCGTAACATAGCGCGTCAGAATATGGTGTGCCATAACATGATATGTCCAGTACAATGTGTGATCGAATATGGTTTGACTTGGCGTGCCATAAGATTGTGCGTCAGAATATGGTGTGCCATAACATGATATGTCCAGAACCAGGTGTTGAGTGTAGAATGTGGTGTACCGTAACATAGCGCGTCAGAATATGGTGTGCCATAACATGATATGTCCAGTACAATGTGTGATCGAATATGGTTTGACTTGGCGTGCCATAAGATTGTGCGACAGAACGTGGTTTGCCATAACATAGTGCGTCGTATGGTGTGTCATAACTTGATATGTCCAGAACAAGGTGTTGTGTGTTAGAACGTGGCATGCTTTAACATAATGCGTCGGAATATGGTGTGCCATAACATGATATGTCCAGAACAAGGTGTTGTTTGTCAGAACGTGGTGTGTCATAACAAAGTGCGTCAGAATATGGTGTGCCATAACATGATATGTCCAGAACAAGGTGTGACTGAATATGGTGTGACTTGGTGTGCCATAAGATTGTGCGTCAGAGTATGGTGTGCCATAACATGATATGTCCAAAACCAGGTGTTGTGCGTCAAAATGTGGTGTGCCGTAACATAGTGCGTCGGAATACGGTTCCATAACATGATATGTCCAGAACAAGGTGTGCTTGAATATGGTCTGACTTGGTGTGCCATAAGATTGTGCGACAGAACGTGGTGTGCCATAACATAGTGTGTCAAAATATGGTGTGCCATAACTTGATATGTCAAGAACAAGGTATTGTGTGTCAGAACGTGGTGTGCCATAACATGATATGTCCAGAACCAGGTGTTGAGTAACAGACTGTGGTGTGTCGGAATATGGTGTGCCATAACATGATATGTCCAGTACAATGTTTGCTTGAATATGGTGTGACTTGGCATGCCATAATATAGTGCGACAGAACGTGGTGTGCCATAACATAGTGCATCGGAATATGGTGTGCCATAACTTGATATGTCCGGAACAAGGTGTGATTGAATATGGTGTGACTTGGTGTGCCATAAGATTGTGCGTCAGAATATGGTGTGCCATAACATGATATGTCCAGAACAAGGTGTGACTGAATATGGTGTGACTTGGTGTGCCATAAGATTGTGCGTCAAAGTATGGTGTGCCATAACATGATATGTCCAAAACCAGGTGTTGTGCGTCAAAATGTGGTGTGCCGTAACATAGTGCGTCGGAATACGGTTCCATAACATGATATGTCCAGAACAAGGTGTGCTTGAATATGGTCTGACTTGGTGTGGCATAAGATTTGCGATAGAACGTGGTGTGCCATAACATAGTGTGTCAAAATATGGTGTGCCATAACTTGATATGTCAAGAACAAGGTGTTGTGTGTCAGAACGTGGTGTGCCATAACATGATATGTCCAGAACCAGGTGCTGAGTGACAGACTGTGGTGTGTCGGAATATGGTGTGCCATAACATGATATGTCCAGTACAATGTTTGCTTGAATATGGTGTGACTTGGCATGCCATAATATAGTGCGACAGAACGTGGTGTGCCATAACATAGTGCATCGGAATATGGTGTGCCATAACTTGATATGTCCAGAACAAGGTGTTATGTGTTAGAACGTGGTGTGCCATAACATAATGCGTCGGAATATGGTGTACCATAACATGATACGTCCAGAACAAGGTGTTGTGTGTCAGAACGTGGCGTGCCATAACAAACTGCGTCAGAATATTGTGTGCCATAAAATGAAATGTCCATAACAAGGTGTGCTTGAATATAGTGTGACTTGGTGTGCCATAAGATTGTGCTTCAGAATATGGTGTGCCATAACATGATATTTCCAAAACCAGGTGATGTGCGTCAGAATGTGGTGTTCCGTAAGATAGTGCATCGGAATATGGTGTGCCATAACATGATATTTCAGAACAAGGTGTGCTTGAATATGATCTGACTTGGTGTGCCATAAGATTGTGCGACAGAACGTGGTGTGCCATAACATAGTGCGTCAGAATATGGTGTGTCATAACTTGATATGTCAAGAACAAGGTGTTGTGTCAGAAGGTGGGTGCTATAGCATGATATGTCTAGAACCAGGTGTGAGTGCAAAATGTGGTTGTATGCCGTAATATAGTGCGTCGGAATATGGTGTGCTATGACATGATATGTCCAGTACAATGTGTGCCTGAATATGGTGTGCCTTGGCGTGCCAAGATTGTGCGACAGAACGTGTGTGCTATAACTAGTGCGTCGGAATATGGTGTGCTATAACTTGTTATGTCCAAAACAGGTGTTGTGTTTCGAACGTGGTGTGGCCCATAACATAATGCGTCGGCATATGATGTGCCATAACATGATATGTCAAGACAAGGTGTTGTGTGTCAGAACGTGGTTGTGCCATAACATGATATGTCCAAAACCAGGTGTTGTGGGTCCAGAAAAGGTGTGCCGTAACATAGTGCGTCGGAATATGGTGTGCCATAACATGATATGTCCAGAACAAGGTGTGCTTGAATATGGTCTGACTTGGTGTGCCATAAGTTGTGCGACAGAGCGTGGTGTGCCATAACATAGTGCGTCAAATATGGTGTGCCATAACTTGATATGTCAGAAACAAGGTGTTGTGTGTTAGAACGTGGTGTGCCATAACAATGTGTCGGAATATGGTGTGCCATAACATGATACGTCCAGAACAAGGTGTTGTGTTCAGAACGTGGCGTGCTATAACAAACTGCGTCAGAATATTTTGTGCCATAACATGAAATATCCATAACAGGTGTGCTTGAATATAGTGTGACTTGGGTGTGCCATAAGATTGTGCGTCAGAAATGGTGTACCATAACATGATATGTCCCGAACCAGGTGTTGAGTAGTAGAATGTGGTGTACCGTAACATAGCACGTCAGAATATGGTGTGCCATAACATGATATGGTCCAGTACAATGTGTGCCGAATATGGTTTGACTTTGCGTGCCATAAGATTGTGCGACAAAACGTGGTGTGCCATAACATAGTGCGTCGTATGGTGTGTGTCATAACTTGATATGTCCAGAACAAGGTGTTGTGTGTGTTAAACGTGGGTAGCTTTAACATAATGCGTCGGAATATGGTGTGCCATAACCATGATATGTCCAGAACAAGATGTTGTTTGTCAGAACGTGGTGTGCCATAACAAAGTGCGTCAGAATATGGTGTGCCATAACTGATATGTCCAGAAACAAGGTGTGACTGAATATGGTGTGTCTTGGTGTGCCATAAGATTGTGCGTCAGAGTATGGTGTGCCATAACATGATATGTCCAAAACACGGTGTTGTGCGTCAAATGTGGTGTGCCGTAACATAGTGCGTCGGAATACGGTTCCATAACATGATAGTCCAGAACAAGGTGTGCTTGAATATGTCTGACTTGGTGTGCCATAAGATTGTGCGACGAACGTGGTGTGCCATAACATAGTGTGTCAAAATATGGTGTGCCATAACTTGATATGTCAAGAACAAGGTGTTGTGTGTCAGAACGTGGTGTGCCATAACATGATATGTCCAAAACCAGGTGTTGAGTGACAGACTGTGGTGTGTCGGAATATGGTGTGCCATAACATGATATGTCCAGTACAATTTTTGCTTGAATATGGTGTGTGACTTGGCATGCCATAATATAGTGCGACAGAACGTGGTGTGCCATAACATAGTGCATCGGAATAGGGTGTGCCATAACTTGATATGTCCAGAACAAGTGTGTTATGTGTTAGAACGTGGTGTGCCATAACATAATGCGTCGGAATATGGTGTACCATAACATGATACGTCCAGAACAAGGTGTTGTGTGTCAGAACGTGGCGTGCCATAACAAACTGCGTCAGAATATTGTGTGCCATAAAATGAAATGTCCATAACAAGGTGTGCTTGAATATAGTGTGACTTGGTATGCCATAAGATTGTGCTTCATAATATGGTGTGTCATAAAATGATATTTCCTAAACCAGGTGATGTGCGTCGAATGTGGTGTTCCGTAAGATAGTGCATCGGAATATGTGTGTGCCATAACATGATATGTTCAGAAACAAGGTGTGCTTGAATATGATCTGACTTGGTGTGCCATATGATTGTGCGACAGAACGTGGTGTGCCATAACATAGTGCGTCAGAATATGGTGTGTCATAAATTGATATGTCAAGAACAAGGTGTTTTGTGTCAGAAGGTGGTGTGCTATAACATGATATGTCCAGAACCAGGTGTTGAGTGACAGAATGTGGTGTATGTCGTAATATAGTGGTGGCGGAATATGGTGTGCTATGACATGATATGTCCAGTACAATGTGTGCTTGAATATGGTGTGCCTTGGCGTGCCATAAGATTGTGCGACAGAACGTGGTGTGCTATAACATAGTGCGTCGGAATATGGTGTGCTCTAACTTGTTATGTCCAGAACTAGGTGTTGTGTGTCAGAACGTGGTGTCCCATAACATAATGCGTCGGCATATGGTGTGCCATAACATGATATGTCAAGAACAAGGTGTTGTGTGTCAGAACGTGGTGTTCCATAACATGATATGTCCCAGAACCAGGTGTTGAGTAACAGACTGTGGTGTGTCGGAATATGGTGTGCCATAACATGATATGTCCAGTACAATGTTTGCTTGAATATGTGTGACTGGCATGCCATAATATAGTGCGACAGAACGTGGTGTGCCATAACATAGTGCATCGGAATATGGTGTGCCATAACTTGATATGTCCGGAACAAGGTGTGATTGAATATGGTGTGACTTGGTGTGCCATAAGATTGTGCGTCAGAATATGTGTGCCATAACATGATATGTCCCAGAACAAGGTGTGACTGAATATGTGTGTGACTTGGTGTGTGTGCCATAAGATTGTGCGTCAAAGTATGGTGTGCCATAACATGATATGTCCAAAACCAGGTGTTGTGCGTCAAAATGTGGTGTGCCGTAACATAGTGCGTCGGAATACGGTTCCATAACATGATATGTCCAGAACAAGGTGTGCTTGAATATGGTCTGACTTGGTGTGGCATAAGATTGTGCGATAGAAGTGGTGTGCCATAACATAGTGTGTCAAAATATGGTGTGCCATAACTTGATATGTCAAGAACAAGGTGTTGTGTGTCAGACGTGGTGTGCCATAACATGATATGTCCAGAACCAGGTGCTGAGTGACAGACTGTGGTGTGTCGGAATATGGTGTGCCATAACATGATATGTCCAGTACAATGTTTGCTTGAATATTGTGTGTGACTTGGCATGCCATAATATAGTGCGACAGAACGTGGTGTGCCATAACTAGTGCATCGGAATATGGGTGTGCCATAACTTGATATGTCCAGAACAAGGTGTTATGTGTTAGAACGTGGTGTGCCATAACATAATGCGTCGGAATATGGTGTGTACCATAACATGATACGTCCAGAACAAGGTGTTGTGTGTCAGAACGTGGCGTGCCATAGAACAAACTGCGTCAGAATATTGTGTGCCATAAAATGAAATGTCCATAACAGGTTGCTTGAATATAGTGTGACTTGGTGTGCCATAAGATTGTGCTTCAGATATGGTGTGCCATAACTTGATATTTCCAAAACCAGGTGATGTGCGTCAGAATGTGGTGTTCCGTAGATAGTGCATCGGAATATGGTGTGCCATAACATGATATTTCAGAACAAGGTGTGCTTGAATATGATCTGACTTGGTGTGCCATAAGATTGTGCGACAGAACGTGGTGTGCCATAACATAGTGTGTCAGATAATGGTGTGTCATAACTTGATATGTCAAGAACAGGTGTTTTGTGTCAGAAGGTGGGTGCTATAGCATGATATGTCTTAGAACCAGGGTTTGAGTTGACAAATGTGGTGTATGCCGTAATATAGTGCGTCGGAATATGGTGTGCTATGACATGATATGTCCAGTACAATGTGTGCCTGATGGTGTGCCTTGGCGTGCCATAAGATTGTGCGACAGAACGTGGTTGTGCTATAACATAGTGCGTCGGAATATGTGTGTGCTATAACTTGTTATGTCCAAAACAAGGTGTTGTGTTTCAGAACGTGGTGTGTGCCATAACATAATGCGTCGGCATATGATGTGCCATAACATGATATGTCAAGAACAAGGTGTGTGTGTGTCAGAACGTGTGTGCCATAACATGATATGTCCAAAACCAGGTGTTGTGGGGTCAGAATAAGGTGTGCCGTAACATAGTGCGTCGGAATATGGTGTGCCATAACATGATATGTCCAGAACAAGGTGTGCTTGAATATGGTCTGACTTGGTGTGCCATAAGATTGTGCGACAGAGCGTGGTGTGCCATAACATAGTGCGTCAAAATATGGTGTGCCATAACTTGATATGTCAAGAACAAGGTGTTGTGTGTTAGAACGTGGTGTGCCATAACATAATGTGTCGGAATATGGTGTGCCATAACATGATACGTCCAGAACAAGGTGTTGTGTGTCAGAACGTGGCGTGCTATAACAAACTGCGTCAGAATATTTTGTGCCATAACATGAAATATCCATAACAAGGTGTGCTTGAATATAGTGTGACTTGGTGTGCCATAAGATTGTGCGTCAGAATATGGTGTACCATAACATGATATGTCCCGAACCAGGTGTTGAGTGTAGAATGTGGTGTACCGTAACATAGCACGTCAGAATATGGTGTGCCATAACATGATATGTCCAGTACAATGTGTGATCGAATATGGTTTGACTTGGCGTGCCATAAGATTGTGCGACAAACGTGGTGTGCCATAACATAGTGCGTCGTATGGTGTGTCATAACTTGATATGTCCAGAACAAGGTGTTGTGTGTTAGAACGTGGGTAGCTTTAACATAATGCGTCGGAATATGTGTGTGCCATAACATGATATGTCCAGAACAAGATGTTGTTTGTCAGTGGTGTGCCATAACAAAGTGCGTCAGAATATGGTGTGCCATAACATGATATGTCCAGAACAAGGTGTGACTGAATATGGTGTGTCTTGGTGTGCCATAAGATTGTGCGTCAGAGTATGGTGTGCCATAACATGATATGTCCAAAACACGGTGTTGTGCGTCAAAATGTGGTGTGCCGTAACATAGTGCGTCGGAATACGGTTCCATAACATGATATGTCCGAACAAGGTGTGCTTGAATATGGTCTGACTTGTGTGTGCCATAAGATTGTGCGACAGAACGTGGTGTGCCATAACATAGTGTGTCAAAATATGTGTGTGCCATAACTTGATATGTCAAGAACAAGGTGTTGTGTGTCAGAACGTGTGTGCCATAACATGATATGTCCAAAACCAGGTTGAGTGACAGACTGTGGTGTGTCGGAATATGGTGTGCCATAACATGATATGTCCAGTATAATTTTTGCTTGAATATGGTGTGACTTGGCATGCCATAATATAGTGCGACAGAACGTGGTGTGCCATAACATAGTGCATCGGAATATGGTGTGCCATAACTTGATATGTCCAGAACAAGGTGTTATGTGTTAGAACGTGGTGTGCCATAACATAATGCGTCGGAATATGGTGTACCATAACGATACGTCCAGAACAAGGTGTTGTGTGTCAGAACGTGGCGTGCCATACAAACTGCGTCAGAATATTGTGTGCCATAAAAGGAAATGTCCATAACAAGGTGTGCTTGAATATAGTGTGACTTGGTATGCCATAAGATTGTGCTTCAAATATGGTGTGTCATAACATGATATTTCCTAACCAGGTGATGTGCGTCAGAATGTGGTGTTCCGTAAGATAGTGCATTGGAATATGGTGTGCCATAACATGATATGTTCAGAACAAGGTGTGCTTGAATATGATCTGACTTGGTGTGCCATATGATTGTGCGACAGAACGTGGTGTGCCATAACATAGTGCGTCAGAATATGGTGTGTCATAAATTGATATGTCAAGAACAAGGTGTTTTGTGTCAGAAGGTGGTGTGCTATAACATGATATGTCCAGAACCAGGTGTTGAGTGACAGAATGTGGTGTATGTCGTAATATAGTGCGTCGGAATATGGTGTGCTATGACATGATATGTCCAGTACAATGTGTGCTTGAATATGGTGTGCCTTGGCGTGCCATAAGATTGTGCGACAGAACGTGGTGTGCTATAACATAGTGCGTCGGAATATGGTGTGCTATAACTTGTTATGTCCAGAACTAGGTGTTGTGTGTCAGAACGTGGTGTCCCATAACATAATGCGTCGGCATATGGTGTGCCATAACATGATATGTCAAGAACAAGGTGTTATGTGTCAGAACGTGGTGTTCCATAACATGATATGTCCAAAACCAGGTGTTGTCGGTCAGAATAAGGTGTGCCGTAACATAGTGCGTCGGAATATGGTGTGTCATAACATGATATGTCCAGAACAAGGAGTGCTTGAATATGGTCTGACTTGGTGTGCCATAAGATTGTGCGACGGAGCGTGGTGTGCCATAACATAGTGCGTCAAAATATGGTGTGCCATAACTTGATATGTCAAGAACAAGGTGTTGTGTGTTAGAACGTGGGGTGCCATAACATAATGCGTCGGAATATGGTGTGCCATAACATGATACGTCCAGAACAAGGTGTTGTGTTTCAGAACGTGGCGTGCCATAACAAACTGCGTCAGAATATTGTGTGCCCTAACATGAAATGTCCATAACAAGGTGTGCTTGAATATAGTGTGACTTGGTGTTCCATAAGATTGTGCGTCAGAATATGGTGTGCCATAACATGATATGTCCAGAACCAGGTGTTGAGTGTAGAATGTGGTGAACCGTAACATAGCGCGTCAGAATATGGTGTGCCATAACATGATATGTCCAGTACAATGTGTGCTCGAATATGGTTTGACTTGGCGTGCCATAAGATTGTGCGACAGAACGTGGTATGCCATAACATAGTGCGTCATATGGTGTGTCATAACTTGATATGTCCAGAACAAGGTGTTGTGTGTTAGAACGTGGTG
The DNA here is from genome assembly GCF_003573695.1 of Papaver somniferum. Taxonomy (NCBI): domain Eukaryota; kingdom Viridiplantae; phylum Streptophyta; class Magnoliopsida; order Ranunculales; family Papaveraceae; genus Papaver; species Papaver somniferum. Next base: position 105,069,198 of record NC_039367.1, on the reverse strand, counting down.
TGCTTTAACATAATGCGTCGGAATATGGTGTGCCATAACATGATATGTCCAGAACAAGGTGTTGTTTGTCAGAACGTGGTGTGCCATAACAAAGTGCGTCAAAATATGGTGTGCCATAACATGATTTGTCCAGAACAAGGTGTGACTGAATATGGTGTGACTTGGTGTGCCATAAGATTGTGCGTCAGAGTATGGTGTGCCATAACATGATATGTCCAAAACCAGGTGTTGTGCGTCAGAATGTGGTGTGCCGTAACATAGTGCGTCGGAATACGGTTCCATAACATGATATGTACAGAACAAGGTGTGCTTGAATATGGTCTGACTTGGTGTGCCATAAGATTGTGCGACAGAACTTGGTGTGCCATAACATAGTGCGTCAAAATATGGTGTGTCATAACTTGATATGTCAAGAACAAGGTGTTGTGTGTCAGAACGTGGTGTGCCATAACATGATATGTCCAGAACCAGGTGTTGAGTAACAGACTGTGGTGTGTCGGAATATGGTGTGCCATAACATGATATGTCCAGTACAATATTTGCTTGAATATGGTGTGACTTGGCATGCCATAAGATAGTGCGACAGAACGTGGTGTGCCATAACATAGTGCATCGTAATATGGTGTGCCATAACTTGATATGTCCAGAACAAGGTGTTGTGTGTTAGAACGTGGTGTGCCATAACATAATGCGTCGGAATATGGTGTGCCATAACATGATATGTCCAAAACCAGGTATTGTGCGTCAGAATGTGGTGTGTCGTAATATAGTGCGTCGGAATATGGTGTGCTATGACATGATATGTCCAGTACAATGTGTGCTTGAATATGGTGTGCCTTGGCGTGCCATAAGATTGTGCGACAGAACGTGGTGTGCTATAACATAGTGCGTCAGAATATGGTGTGCTATAACTTGTTATGTCCAGAACTAGGTGTTGTGTGTCAGAACGTGGTGTCCCATAACATAATGCGTCGGCATATGGTGTGCCATAACATGATATGTCAAGAACAAGGTGTTGTGTGTCAGAACGTGGTGTTCCATAACATGATATGTCCAGAACCAGGTGTTGAGTAACAGACTGTGGTGTGTCGGAATATGGTGTGCCATAACATGATATGTCCAGTACAATGTTTGCTTGAATATGGTGTGACTTGGCATGCCATAATATAGTGCGACAGAACGTGGTGTGCCATAACATAGTGCATCGGAATATGGTGTGCCATAACTTGATATGTCCGGAACAAGGTGTGATTGAATATGGTGTGACTTGGTGTGCCATAAGATTGTGCGTCAGAATATGGTGTGCCATAACATGATATGTCCAGAACAAGGTGTGACTGAATATGGTGTGACTTGGTGTGCCATAAGATTGTGCGTCAAAGTATGGTGTGCCATAACATGATATGTCCAAAACCAGGTGTTGTGCGTCAAAATGTGGTGTGCCGTAACATAGTGCGTCGGAATACGGTTCCATAACATGATATGTCCAGAACAAGGTGTGCTTGAATATGGTCTGACTTGGTGTGGCATAAGATTGTGCGATAGAACGTGGTGTGCCATAACATAGTGTGTCAAAATATGGTGTGCCATAACTTGATATGTCAAGAACAAGGTGTTGTGTGTCAGAACGTGGTGTGCCATAACATGATATGTCCAGAACCAGGTGTTGAGTGACAGACTGTGGTGTGTCGGAATATGGTGTGCCATAACATGATATGTCCAGTACAATGTTTGCTTGAATATGGTGTGACTTGGCATGCCATAATATAGTGCGACAGAACGTGGTGTGCCATAACATAGTGCATCGGAATATGGTGTGCCATAACTTGATATGTCCAGAACAAGGTGTTATGTGTTAGAACGTGGTGTGCCATAACATAATGCGTCGGAATATGGTGTACCATAACATGATACGTCCAGAACAAGGTGTTGTGTGTCAGAACGTGGCGTGCCATAACAAACTGCGTCAGAATATTGTGTGCCATAAAATGAAATGTCCATAACAAGGTGTGCTTGAATATAGTGTGACTTGGTGTGCCATAAGATTGTGCTTCAGAATATGGTGTGCCATAACATGATATTTCCAAAACCAGGTGATGTGCGTCAGAATGTGGTGTTCCGTAAGATAGTGCATCGGAATATGGTGTGCCATAACATGATATTTCAGAACAAGGTGTGCTTGAATATGATCTGACTTGGTGTGCCATAAGATTGTGCGACAGAACGTGGTGTGCCATAACATAGTGCGTCAGAATATGGTGTGTCATAACTTGATATGTCAAGAACAAGGTGTTTTGTGTCAGAAGGTGGTGTGCTATAGCATGATATGTCTAGAACCAGGTGTTGAGTGACAAAATGTGGTGTATGCCGTAATATAGTGCGTCGGAATATGGTGTGCTATGACATGATATGTCCAGTACAATGTGTGCCTGAATATGGTGTGCCTTGGCGTGCCATAAGATTGTGCGACAGAACGTGGTGTGCTATAACATAGTGCGTCGGAATATGGTGTGCTATAACTTGTTATGTCCAAAACAAGGTGTTGTGTTTCAGAACGTGGTGTGCCATAACATAATGCGTCGGCATATGATGTGCCATAACATGATATGTCAAGAACAAGGTGTTGTGTGTCAGAACGTGGTGTGCCATAACATGATATGTCCAAAACCAGGTGTTGTGGGTCAGAATAAGGTGTGCCGTAACATAGTGCGTCGGAATATGGTGTGCCATAACATGATATGTCCAGAACAAGGTGTGCTTGAATATGGTCTGACTTGGTGTGCCATAAGATTGTGCGACAGAGCGTGGTGTGCCATAACATAGTGCGTCAAAATATGGTGTGCCATAACTTGATATGTCAAGAACAAGGTGTTGTGTGTTAGAACGTGGTGTGCCATAACATAATGTGTCGGAATATGGTGTGCCATAACATGATACGTCCAGAACAAGGTGTTGTGTGTCAGAACGTGGCGTGCTATAACAAACTGCGTCAGAATATTTTGTGCCATAACATGAAATATCCATAACAAGGTGTGCTTGAATATAGTGTGACTTGGTGTGCCATAAGATTGTGCGTCAGAATATGGTGTACCATAACATGATATGTCCCGAACCAGGTGTTGAGTGTAGAATGTGGTGTACCGTAACATAGCACGTCAGAATATGGTGTGCCATAACATGATATGTCCAGTACAATGTGTGATCGAATATGGTTTGACTTTGCGTGCCATAAGATTGTGCGACAAAACGTGGTGTGCCATAACATAGTGCGTCGTATGGTGTGTCATAACTTGATATGTCCAGAACAAGGTGTTGTGTGTTAGAACGTGGGTAGCTTTAACATAATGCGTCGGAATATGGTGTGCCATAACATGATATGTCCAGAACAAGATGTTGTTTGTCAGAACGTGGTGTGCCATAACAAAGTGCGTCAGAATATGGTGTGCCATAACATGATATGTCCAGAACAAGGTGTGACTGAATATGGTGTGTCTTGGTGTGCCATAAGATTGTGCGTCAGAGTATGGTGTGCCATAACATGATATGTCCAAAACACGGTGTTGTGCGTCAAAATGTGGTGTGCCGTAACATAGTGCGTCGGAATACGGTTCCATAACATGATATGTCCAGAACAAGGTGTGCTTGAATATGGTCTGACTTGGTGTGCCATAAGATTGTGCGACAGAACGTGGTGTGCCATAACATAGTGTGTCAAAATATGGTGTGCCATAACTTGATATGTCAAGAACAAGGTGTTGTGTGTCAGAACGTGGTGTGCCATAACATGATATGTCCAAAACCAGGTGTTGAGTGACAGACTGTGGTGTGTCGGAATATGGTGTGCCATAACATGATATGTCCAGTACAATTTTTGCTTGAATATGGTGTGACTTGGCATGCCATAATATAGTGCGACAGAACGTGGTGTGCCATAACATAGTGCATCGGAATATGGTGTGCCATAACTTGATATGTCCAGAACAAGGTGTTATGTGTTAGAACGTGGTGTGCCATAACATAATGCGTCGGAATATGGTGTACCATAACATGATACGTCCAGAACAAGGTGTTGTGTGTCAGAACGTGGCGTGCCATAACAAACTGCGTCAGAATATTGTGTGCCATAAAATGAAATGTCCATAACAAGGTGTGCTTGAATATAGTGTGACTTGGTATGCCATAAGATTGTGCTTCATAATATGGTGTGTCATAACATGATATTTCCTAAACCAGGTGATGTGCGTCAGAATGTGGTGTTCCGTAAGATAGTGCATCGGAATATGGTGTGCCATAACATGATATGTTCAGAACAAGGTGTGCTTGAATATGATCTGACTTGGTGTGCCATATGATTGTGCGACAGAACGTGGTGTGCCATAACATAGTGCGTCAGAATATGGTGTGTCATAAATTGATATGTCAAGAACAAGGTGTTTTGTGTCAGAAGGTGGTGTGCTATAACATGATATGTCCAGAACCAGGTGTTGAGTGACAGAATGTGGTGTATGTCGTAATATAGTGCGTCGGAATATGGTGTGCTATGACATGATATGTCCAGTACAATGTGTGCTTGAATATGGTGTGCCTTGGCGTGCCATAAGATTGTGCGACAGAACGTGGTGTGCTATAACATAGTGCGTCGGAATATGGTGTGCTATAACTTGTTATGTCCAGAACTAGGTGTTGTGTGTCAGAACGTGGTGTCCCATAACATAATGCGTCGGCATATGGTGTGCCATAACATGATATGTCAAGAACAAGGTGTTATGTGTCAGAACGTGGTGTTCCATAACATGATATGTCCAAAACCAGGTGTTGTCGGTCAGAATAAGGTGTGCCGTAACATAGTGCGTCGGAATATGGTGTGTCATAACATGATATGTCCAGAACAAGGAGTGCTTGAATATGGTCTGACTTGGTGTGCCATAAGATTGTGCGACGGAGCGTGGTGTGCCATAACATAGTGCGTCAAAATATGGTGTGCCATAACTTGATATGTCAAGAACAAGGTGTTGTGTGTTAGAACGTGGGGTGCCATAACATAATGCGTCGGAATATGGTGTGCCATAACATGATACGTCCAGAACAAGGTGTTGTGTTTCAGAACGTGGCGTGCCATAACAAACTGCGTCAGAATATTGTGTGCCCTAACATGAAATGTCCATAACAAGGTGTGCTTGAATATAGTGTGACTTGGTGTTCCATAAGATTGTGCGTCAGAATATGGTGTGCCATAACATGATATGTCCAGAACCAGGTGTTGAGTGTAGAATGTGGTGAACCGTAACATAGCGCGTCAGAATATGGTGTGCCATAACATGATATGTCCAGTACAATGTGTGCTCGAATATGGTTTGACTTGGCGTGCCATAAGATTGTGCGACAGAACGTGGTATGCCATAACATAGTGCGTCATATGGTGTGTCATAACTTGATATGTCCAGAACAAGGTGTTGTGTGTTAGAACGTGGTGTGCTTTAACATAATGCGTCGGAATATGGTGTGCCATAACATGATATGTCCAGAACAAGGTGTTGTTTGTCAGAACGTGGTGTGCCATAACAAAGTGCGTCAAAATATGGTGTGCCATAACATGATTTGTCCAGAACAAGGTGTGACTGAATATGGTGTGACTTGGTGTGCCATAAGATTGTGCGTCAGAGTATGGTGTGCCATAACATGATATGTCCAAAACCAGGTGTTGTGCGTCAGAATGTGGTGTGCCGTAACATAGTGCGTCGGAATACGGTTCCATAACATGATATGTACAGAACAAGGTGTGCTTGAATATGGTCTGACTTGGTGTGCCATAAGATTGTGCGACAGAACTTGGTGTGCCATAACATAGTGCGTCAAAATATGGTGTGTCATAACTTGATATGTCAAGAACAAGGTGTTGTGTGTCAGAACGTGGTGTGCCATAACATGATATGTCCAGAACCAGGTGTTGAGTAACAGACTGTGGTGTGTCGGAATATGGTGTGCCATAACATGATATGTCCAGTACAATATTTGCTTGAATATGGTGTGACTTGGCATGCCATAAGATAGTGCGACAGAACGTGGTGTGCCATAACATAGTGCATCGTAATATGGTGTGCCATAACTTGATATGTCCAGAACAAGGTGTTGTGTGTTAGAACGTGGTGTGCCATAACATAATGCGTCGGAATATGGTGTGCCATAACATGATACGTCCAGAACAAGGTGTTGTGTGTCAGAACGTGGCGTGCCATAACAAACTGCGTCAGAATATTGTGTGCCATAAAATGAAATGTCCATAACAAGGTGTGCTTGAATATAGTGTGACTTGGTGTGCCATAAGATTGTGCGTCAGAATATGGTGTGCCATAACATGATATGTCCAAAACCAGGTGATCTGCGTCAGAATGTGGTGTTCCGTAACATAGTGCATCGGAATATGGTGTGCCATAACATGATATGTTCAGAACAAGGTGTGCTTGAATATGATCTGACTTGGTGTGCCATAAGATTGTGCGACAGAACGTGGTGTGCCATAACATAGTGCGTCAGAATATGGTGTATCATAACTTGATATGTCAAGAACAAGGTGTTTTGTGTCAGAACGTGGTGTGCTATAACATGATATGTCCAGAACCAAGTGTTGAGTGACAGAATGTGGTGTGTGCCGTAATATAGTGCGTCGGAATATGGTGTGTTATAACTTGTTATTTCCAGAACAAGGTGTTGTGTGTCAGAACGTGGTGTGCCATAGCATAATGCGTCGGAATATTGTGTCCCATAACATGATATGTCAAGAACAAGGTGTTGTGTGTCAGAACGTGGTGTGCCATAACATGATATGTCCAAAACCATGTGTTGTGGGTCAGAATAAGGTGTGCCGTAACATAGTGCGTTGGAATATGGTGTGCCATAACATGATATGTCCAGAACAAGGTGTGCTTGAATATGGTCTGACTTGGTGTGCCATAAGATTGTGCGACAGAAAGTGGTGTGCCATAACATAGTGCGTCAAAATATGGTGTGCCATAACTTGATATGTCAAGAAGAAGGTGTTGTGTGTCAGAACGTGGTGTGCCATAACATGATATGTCCAGAACCAGGTGTTGAGTAACAGACTATGGTGTGTCGGAATATGGTGTGCCATAACATGATATGTCCAGTACATTGTTTGCTTGAATATGGTGTGACTTGGCATGCCATAAGATTGTGCGACAAAACGTGGTGTGCCATAACATAGTGCGTCGGAATATGGTGTGCCATAACTTGATATGTCCAGAACAAGGTGTTGTGTGTTAGAACGTGGTGTGCCATAACATAATGCGTCGGAATATGGTGTGCCATAACATGATACGTCCAGAACAAGGTGTTGTGTGTCAGAACGTGGCGTGCCATAACATGATATGTCCAGAACAATGTGTGCTTGAATATGGTCTGACTTGGTGTGCCATAAGATTGTGCGACAGAGCGTGGTGTGCCATAACATAGTGCGTCAAAATATGGTGTGCCATAACTTGATATGTCAAGAACAAGGTGTTGTGTGTTAGAACGTGGTGTGCCATAACATAATGCGTCGGAATATGGTGTGCCATAACATGATACGTCCAGAACAAGGTGTTGTGTGTCAGAACGTGGCGTGCCATAACAAACTGCGTCAGAAAATTGTGTGCCATAAGATTGTCCATAACAAGGTGTGCTTGAATATAGTGTGACTTGGTGTGCCATAAGATTGTGCGTCAGAATACGGTGTGCCAAAACATGAAATGTCCAAAACCAGATGATGTGCGTCATAATGTGGTGTGCCTTAACATAGTGCGTCGGAATATGGTGTACCATAACATGATATGTTCAGAACAAGGTGTGCTTGAATATGATATGACTTGGTGTCCCATAAGATTGTGCGGAAGAACGTGGTGTACCATAACATAGTGCGTCAGAATATGGTGTGTCATAACTTGATATGTCAAGAACAAGGTTTTGTGTGTCAGAACGTGGTGTGCTATAACATGATAAGTCCAGAACCAGGTGTTGAGTAACAAAATGTGGTGTGTGCCGTAATATAGTGCGTCGGAATATGGTGTACTATAACATGATATGTCCAGTACAATGTGTGCTTGAATATGGTGTGACTTGGCGTGCCGTAATATAGTGCGTCGGAATATGGTGTGTTATAACTTGTTATTTCCAGAACAAGGTGTTGTGTGTCAGAACGTGGTGTGCCATAGCATAATGCGTCGGAATATTGTGTCCCATAACATGATATGTCAAGAACAAGGTGTTGTGTGTCAGAACGTGGTGTGCCATAACATGATATGTCCAAAACCATGTGTTGTGGGTCAGAATAAGGTGTGCCGTAACATAGTGCGTTGGAATATGGTGTGCCATAACATGATATGTCCAGAACAAGGTGTGCTTGAATATGGTCTGACTTGGTGTGCCATAAGATTGTGCGACAGAAAGTGGTGTGCCATAACATAGTGCGTCAAAATATGGTGTGCCATAACTTGATATGTCAAGAAGAAGGTGTTGTGTGTCAGAACGTGGTGTGCCATAACATGATATGTCCAGAACCAGGTGTTGAGTAACAGACTATGGTGTGTCGGAATATGGTGTGCCATAACATGATATGTCCAGTACATTGTTTGCTTGAATATGGTGTGACTTGGCATGCCATAAGATTGTGCGACAAAACGTGGTGTGCCATAACATAGTGCGTCGGAATATGGTGTGCCATAACTTGATATGTCCAGAACAAGGTGTTGTGTGTTAGAACGTGGTGTGCCATAACATAATGCGTCGGAATATGGTGTGCCATAACATGATACGTCCAGAACAAGGTGTTGTGTGTCAGAACGTGGCGTGCCATAACAAACTGTGTCAGAATATTGTGTGCCATAACATGAAATGTCCATAACAAGGTGTGCTTGAATATAGTGTGACTTGGTGTGCCATAAGATTGTGCGTCAGAATATGGTGTGCCATAACATGATATGTCCAAAACCAGGTGATGTGCGTCATAATGTGGTGTTCCTTAACATAGTGCGTCGGAATATGGTGTGCCATAACATGATATGTTCAGAACAAGGTGTGCTTGAATATGATATGACTTGGTGTGCCATAAGATTGTGCGACAGAACGTGGTGTACCATAACATAGTGCGTTAGAATATGGTGTGTCATAATTTGATATGTCAAGAACAAGGTGTTGTGTGTCAGAACGTGGTGTGCTATAACATGATATGTCCAGAACCAGGTGTTGAGTAACAAAATGTGGTGTGTGCCGTAATATAGTGCGTCGGAATATGGTGTACTATAACATGGTATGTCCAGTACAATGTGTGCTTAAATATGGTGTGACTTGGCGTGCCATAAGATTGTGCGACAGAACGTGGTGTGCTATAACTTGATATGTCCAGAACAAGGTGTTGTGTGTCAGAACGTGGTGTGGCATAACATAATGCGTCGGAATATGGTGTGCCATAACATGATATGTCAAGAACAAGGTGTTGTGTGTCAGAACGTGGTGTGGCATAACATGATATGTCCAAAACTTGGTGTTGTGGGTCAGAATAAGGTGTGTCGTAACATAGTGCGTCGGAATATGGTGTGCCATAACATGATATGTCCAGAACAAGGTGTGCTTGAATATGGTCTGACTTGGTGTGCCATAAGATTGTGCGACAGAACGTGGTGTGCCATAACATAGTGCATCAAAATATGGTGTGCCATAACTTGATATGTCAAGAACAAGGTGTTGTGTGTCAGAACGTGGTGTGCCATAACAGGATATGTCCAGAACCAGGTGTTGCGTAACAGACTATGGTGTGTCGGAATATGGTGTGCCATAACATGATATGTCCAGTACATTGTTTGCTTGAATATGGTGTGACTTGGCATTCCATAAGATTGTGCGACAAAACGTGGTGTGCCATAACATAGTGCGTCGGAATATGGTGTGCCATAACTTGATATGTCCAGAACAAGGTGTTGTGTGTTAGAACGTGGTGTGCCATAACATAATGCGTCGGAATATGGTGTGCCATAACATGATACGTCCAGAACAAGGTGTTGTGTGTCAGAACGTGGCGTGCCATAACAAACTGCGTCAGAATATTGTGTGCCATAACATGAAATGTCCATAACAAGGTGTGCTTGAATATAGTGTGACTTGGTGTGCCATAAGATTGTGCGTCAGAATATGGTGTGCCATAACATGATATGTCAAAAACCAGGTGATGTGCGTCATAATGTGGTGTTCCTTAACATAGTGCGTCGGAATATGGTGTGCCATAACATGATATGTTCAGAACAAGGTGTGCTTGAATATGATATGACTTGGTGTGCCATAAGATTGTGCGACAGAACGTGGTGTACCATAACATAGTGCGTTAGAATATGGTGTGTCATAATTTGATATGTCAAGAACAAGGTGTTGTGTGTCAGAACGTGGTGTGCTATAACATGATATGTCCAGAACCAGGTGTTGAATAACAAAATGTGGTGTGTGCCGTAATATAGTGCGTCGGAATATGGTGTACTATAACATGGTATGTCCAGTACAATGTGTGCTTAAATATGGTGTGACTTGGCGTGCCATAAGATTCTGCGACAGAACGTGGTGTGCTATAACATAGTGCGTCGGAATATGGTGTGCTATAACTTGATATGTCCAGAAAAAGGTGTTGTGTGTCAGAACGTGGTGTGCCATAACATAATGCGTCGGAATATGGTGTGCCATAACATGATATGTAAAGAACAAGGTGTTGTGTGTCAGAACGTGGTGTGCCATAACATGATATGTCCAAAACCAGGTGTTGTGGGTCAGAATAAGGTGTGCCGTAACATAGTGCGTAGGAATATGGTGTGCCATAACATGATATGTCCAGAACAAGGTGTGCTTGAATATGGTCTGACTTGGTGTGCCATAAGATTGTGCAACAGAACGTGGTGTGCCATAACATAGTGCGTCAAAATATGGTGTGCCATAACTTGATATGTCAAGAACAAGGTGTTGTGTGTCAGAACGTGGTGTGCCATAACATGATATGTCCAGAACCATGTGTTGAGTAACAGACTATGGTGTGTCGGAATATGGTGTGCCATAACATGATATGTACAGTACATTGTTTGCTTGAATATGGTGTGACTTGGCATGCCATAAGATTGTGCGTCAAAACGTGGTGTGCCATAACATAGTGCGTCGGAATATGGTGTGCCATAACTTGATATGTCCAGAACAAGGTGTTGTGTGTTAGAACGTGGTGTGCCATAACATAATGCGTCGGAATATGGTGTGCCATAACATGATACGTCCAGAATAAGGTGTTGTGTGTCAGAACGTGGCGTGCCATAACAAACTGCGTCAGAATATTGTGTGCCATAACATGAAATGTCCATAACAAGGTGTGCTTGAATATAGTGTGACCATGTGTGCCATAAGATTGTGCGTCAGAATATTGTGTCCCATAACATGATATGTCCAAAACCAGGTGATGTGCGTCATAATGTGTTGTGCCTTAACATAGTGCGTCGGAATATGGTGTGCCATAACATGATATGTTCAGAACAAGGTGTGCTTGAATATGATATGACTTGGTGTGCCATAAGATTGTGCGACAGAACGTGGTGTACCATAACATAGTGCGTCAGAATATGGTGTGTCATAACTTGATATGTCAAGAACAAGGTGTTGTGTGTGAGAACGTGGTGTGCTATAACATGATATGTCCAGAACCAGGTGTTGAGTAACAGAATGTGGTGTGTGCCGTAATATAGTGCGTCGTAATATGGTGTACTATAACATGGTATGTCCAGTACAATGTGTGCTTGAATATGGTGTGACTTGGCGTGCCATAAGATTGTGCGACAGAACGTGGTGTGCTATAACTTGATATGTCCAGAACAAGGTGTTGTGTGTCAGAACGTGGTGTGGCATAACATAATGCGTCGGAATATGGTGTGCCATAACATGATATGTCAAGAACAAGGTGTTGTGTGTCAGAACGTGGTGTGGCATAACATGATATGTCCAAAACTTGGTGTTGTGGGTCAGAATAAGGTGTGTCGTAACATAGTGCGTCGGAATATGGTGTGCCATAACATGATATGTCCAGAACAAGGTGTGCTTGAATATGGTCTGACTTGGTGTGCCATAAGATTGTGCGACAGAACGTGGTGTGCCATAACATAGTGCATCAAAATATGGTGTGCCATAACTTGATATGTCAAGAACAAGGTGTGTTGTGTTCAGAACGTGGTGTGCCATAAAGGATATGTCCAGAACCAGGTGTTGGGTAACAGACTATGGTGTGTCGGAATATGGTGTGCCATAACATGATATGTCCAGTACATTGTTTGCTTGAATATGGTGTGACTTGGCTGCCATAAGATTGTGCGACAAAACATGGTGTGCCATAACATAGTGCGTCGGAATATGGTGTGCCATAACTTGATATGTCCAGAAAAAGGTGTTGTGTGTTAGAACGTGGTGTTCCATAACATAATGCGTCGGAATATGGTGTGCCATAACATGATACGTCCAGAACAAGGTGTTGTGTGTCAGAACGTGGGTGCCATAAAAATGCGTCGAACTATTGTGTGCCATAACATGAAATGTCCATAACAAGGTGTCTTGATATGTGACTTGGTGTGCCATAAGATTGTGTCAGAATATGTTGTGCCATAACATGATAGTCAAAAAACCAGTGTGTGGTCATAAGTGGTGTTCCTTAACATAGTGCGTCAATATGGTGTGCCATAACATGATATGTTTCAGAACAAGGTGTGCTTGAATATGATATGACTTGGTGTGCCAAAGATTGTGCGACAGAACGTGGTATACCATAACATAGTGCGTTAGAATATGTGTCATAATTTGATATGTCAAGAACAAGTGTTGTGTGTCAGAACGTGGTGTGCTATAACATGATATGTCCAGAACCAGGTGTTGAATAACAAATGTAGTGTGTGCCGTAATTGTGAGTCGTCTATGGTGTACATAACATGGTATGTCAGTACATGTGTGCTTAAATATGGTGTGACTTGGCGTGCCATAAGATTCTGCGACAGAAAGTGGTGTGCTATAACATAGTGCGTCGGAATATGGTGCTATAACTTGATATCCAGAAAAAGGTGTTGTGTGTCAGAACGTGTGTGCCATAACATAATGCGTCGAATATGGTGTGCCAAACATGATATGTCAAGAACAAGGTGTTGGTGTCAGAACGTGGTGTGCCATAACATGATATGTCCAAAACCAGGTGTTGTGGGTCAGAATAAGGTGTGCCGTAGCATAGTGGGTAGGAATATGGTGTGCCATAACATGATATGTCCAGAACAAGGTGTGTTTGAATATGGTCTGACTTGGTGTGCCATAAGATTGTGCAACAGAACGTGGTGTGCCATAACATAGCGTCAAATATGGTGTGCCATAACTTGATATGTCAAGAACAAGGTGTTGTGTGTCAGAACGTGGTGTGCCATAACATGATATGTCCAGAACCAATGTGTTGAGTAACAGACTATGGTGTGTCGGAATATGGTGTGCCATAACATGATATGTACAGTACATTGTTTGCTGAATATGGTGTGACTTGGCATTGCCATAAGATGTGCGTCAAAACGTGGTGTGCCATAACATAGTGCGTCGGAATATGGTGTGCCATAACTGATATGTCCAGAACAAGGTGTTGTGTGTTAGAACGTGGTGGTGCCATAACATAATGCGTCGGAATATGGTGTGCCATAACATGATACGTCCAGAATAAGGTGTTGTGTGTCAGAACGTGGCGTGCCATAACAAACTGCGTCAGAATATTGTGTGCCATAACATGAAATGTCCATAACAAGGTGTGCTTGAATATAGTGTGACCATGTGTGCCATAAGATTGTGCGTCAGAATATTGTGTCCCATAACATGATATGTCCAAAACCAGGTGATGTGCGTCATAATGTGTTGTGCCTTAACATAGTGCGTCGGAATATGGTGTGCTATAACATGATATGTCCAGTACAATGTGTGCTTGAATATGGTGTGACTTGGCGTGCCATAAGATTGTGCGACAGATTGTGGTGTGCCATAACATAGTGCTTCGGAATATGGTGTGCCATAACTTGATATGTCCAGAACAAGGTGTTGTGTGTTAGAACGTGGTGTTCCATAACATAATGCGTCGCAATATGGTGTGCCATAACATGATACGTCCAGAACAAGGTGTTGTGTGTCAGAACGTGGTGTGCCATAACAAACTGCGTCAGAATATGGTGTGCCATAACATGATATGTCCATAACAAATTGTGCTTGAACATGGTGTGACTTGGTGTGCCATAAGATTGTGCGTCAGAATATGGTGTGCCATAATATGATATGTCCAAAACCAGGTGTTGTGCGTCAGAATGTGGTGTGCCGTAACATAGAGCGTTGGAATATGGTGTGCCATAACATGACATGTTCAGGACAAGGTGTGCTTGAATATGGTCTGACTTGGTGTGCCATAAGATTTTGCGACAGAACGTGGTGTGCCATAACATAGTACGTCATAATATTGTGTGCCATAACATGATATGTCAAGTACAATGTGTAATCGAATATGGTGTGACTTGGCGTGGCATAAGATTGTGCGACAGAACGTGGTGTGTCATAACATAGTTTGTCGGAATATGGTGTGTCATAACTTGATATGTCCAGAACAAGGTGTTGTATGCCAGAACGTGGTGTGCCATAACAAAGTGCGTCAGAATATGGTGTGCCATAACATGATATGTCCAGAACAAGGTGCGATTGAATATGGTGTGACTTGGTGTGCAATAAGATTGTGTGTCAGAATATGGTGTGTCATAACATGATATGTCCAAAACCAGGTGTTGTGCGTCAGAATATGGTGTGTCGTAACGTAGGGCGTCACAATATGGTGTTCCATAACATGATATTTCCAGTACAATGTGTAATCGAATATGGTGTGACTTGGCGTGGCATAAGATTGTGCGACAGAACGTGGTGTGTCATAACATAGTTTGTCGGAATATGGTGTGTCATAACTTGATATGTCCAGAACAAGGTGTTGTATGCCAGAACGTGGTGTGCCATAACAAAGTGCGTCAGAATATGGTGTGCCATAACATGATATGTCCAGAACAAGGTGCGATTGAATATGGTGTGACTTGGTGTGCAATAAGATTGTGTGTCAGAATATGGTGTGTCATAACATGATATGTCCAAAACCAGGTGTTGTGCGTCAGAATATGGTGTGTCGTAACGTAGGGCGTCACAATATGGTGTTCCATAACATGATATTTCCAGTACAATGTGTAATCGAATATGGTGTGACTTGGCGTGGCATAAGATTGTGCGACAGAACGTGGTGTGTCATAACATAGTTTGTCGGAATATGGTGTGTCATAACTTGATATGTCCAGAACAAGGTGTTGTATGCCAGAACGTGGTGTGCCATAACAAAGTGCGTCAGAATATGGTGTGCCATAACATGATATGTCCAGAACAAGGTGTGATTGAATATGGTGTGACTTGGTGTGCAATAAGATTGTGTGTCAGAATATGGTGTGTCATAACATGATATGTCCAAAACCAGGTGTTGTGCGTCAGAATATGGTGTGTCGTAACGTAGTGCGTCGGAATATGGTGTGCCATAATATGATATGTCCAGAACATGGTGTGCTTGAATATGGTCTGACTTGGTGTGCCATAAGATTGTGCGACAGAACGTGGTGTGCCATAACATAGTGCGTCAAAATATGGTGTGTCATAACTTGATATGTCAAGAACAAGGTGTTGCGTGTCAAAACATGGTGTTCCATAACATGATATGTCCAGAACCAGGTGTTGAGTAACAGAATATGGTGTGCCACAACATAGTGCTTCGGAATATGGTGTGCCATAACATGATATGTCCTGTACAATGTGTGCTTGAATATGGTGTGACTTGGCGTGCCATAAGATTGTGCGACACAATGTGGTGTGCCATAACATAGTGCGTCGGAATATGGTGTTCCATAACTTGATATGTCCAGAACAAGGTGTTGTGTGTTAGAATGTGGTATTCCATAACATAATGCGTCGGAATATGGTGTGTCATAACATGATACGTCCAGAACAAGATGTTAAGTGTCAGGACGTGGTGTGCCATAAAAAACTGCGTCAGAATATGGTGTGCTATAACATGATATGTCCATAACAAGGTGTGCTTGAATATGGTGTGACTTGGTGTGCCATAAGATTGTGCGTCAGAATATGGTGTGCCATAAGATTGTGCGTCAGAATATGGTGTGCCATAACATGATATGTCCAAAACTAGGTGTTGTGCGTCAGAATATGGTGTGCCGTAACATAGTGCGTCGGAATATGGTGTGCCATAAGATTGTGCGACAGAACCTGGTGTGCCATAACATAGTGGGTATGCATATGGTGTGCCATATCTTGATATGTCAAGAACAAGGTTTTGTGTATCAGAACGTGGTGTGCCATAACATGATATGTCCAGAACCAGGTGTTTAGTAACAGAATGTGGTGCGTGCCGTAATATAGTGCGTCGGAATATGGTGTGCTATAACATGATATGTTCAGTACAATGTGTGCTTGAATATGGTGTGACTTGGGGTGCCATAAGATTGTGCGACAGAACGTGGTTTGCTATAACATAGTGCGTCGGAGTATGGTGTGCTATAACTTGATATGTCCAGAACAAGGTGTTGTGTGTCAGAACGTGGTGTGCCATTACATAATGCGTCGGAATATGGTGTGCCATAATATGATATTTCAAGAACAAGCTGTTGTGTGTCAGAACGTGGTGTGCCATAACATGATATGTCCATAACCAGATGTTGAGTAACAGAATGTGGTGTGTGCCGTAATATAGTGCGTCGGAATATGGTGTGCTATAACATGATATGTCCAGTACAATGTGTGCTTGAATATGGTGTGACTTGGCGTGCCATAAGATTGTGCGACAGAACGTGGTGTGCTATAACATAGTGCGTCGTAATATGGTTTGCCATAACTTGATATATCCAGAACAAGGTGTAGTGTGTCAGAACGTGGTGTGCCATAACAAAGTGCGTCAGAATATGGTGTGCCATAACAAGATATGTCTAGAACAAGGTGTGACTTGGTGTACCATAAAATGATATGTCCAGAACAAGGTATTGTGTGTCAGAACGTGGTGTGCCATAAGATAGTGCGTTGGAATATGGCGTGCCATAACATGATATGTCGAGAGCAAGGTCTGCTTGAATATGGTCTAACTTGGTGTGCCATAAGATTGTGCGTCAGAGTATGGTGTGCCATAACATGATATGTCCAAAACCAGGTGTTGTGCTTCAGAATGTGGTGTGCCGTAACATAATGCGTCGGAATATGGTGTGCCATAACATGATATGTCCAGAACAAGGTGTGCTTGAATATGGTTTGACTTGGTGTGCCATAAGATTGTGCGACAGAACGTGGTGTTCCATAACATAGTGCGTCAAAATATGGTGTGGCATAACTTTATATGTCAAGAACAAGGTGTTGTGTGTCAGAACGTGGTGTGCAATAACATGATATGTCCAAAACCAGGTGTTGAGTAACAGAATGTGGTGTGCCGTAACATAGTGCGTCGAAATATGGAGTGCCATAACATAATATGTCCAGTACAATGTGTGCTTGAATATGGTGTGACTTGGCATGCCATAAGATTGTGCGACAGAACGTGGTGTGCCATAACATAGTGCGTCGGAATATGGTGTGCCATAACTTGATATGTCCATAACAAGGTGTTGTGTGTTAGAACATGGTGTTCCATAACATAATGTGTCGCAATATGGTGTGCCATAACATGATACGTCCAGAACAAGGTGTTGTGTGTCAGAACGTGGTGTGCCATAACAAACTCCGTCAGAATATTGTGTGCCATAACATGATATGTCCATAACAAGGTGTGCTTGAATATCGTGTGACTTGGTGTGCCATAAGATTGTGCGTCAGAATATGGTGTGCCATAACATAGAGCGTCAGAATATTGTGTGCCATAACATGATATGTCCAGAACCACTTGTTGAGTGTAGAATGTGGTGTGCCGTAACATAGGGCGTCACAATATGGTGTGCCATAACATGATATGTCCAGTACAATGTGTGCTCGAATATGGTGTGACTTGGCGTGCCATAAGATTGTGCGACAGAACGTGGTGTGTCATAACATAGTTTGTCGGAATATGGTGTGCCATAATTTGATATGTCCAGAACAAGGTGTTGTGTGTTAGAACATGGTGTTCCATTACATAATGCGTCAAAATATTGTGTGCCATAACATGATATGTCCAGAACAAGGTGTTGTGCGTCAGAACGTGGTGTGCCATAACAAAGTGCGTCAGAATATGGTGTGCCATAACATGATATGTCCAGAACAAGGTGTGATTGAATATGGTGTGACTTGGTGTGCCATAAGATTGTGCGTCAGAATATAGTTTGTCATAACATGATATGTCCAAAACCAGGTGTTGTGCGTCAGAATATGGTGTGTCGTAACGTAGTGCGTCGGAATATGGTGTGCCATAATATGATATGTCCAGAACATGGTGTGCTTGAATATGGTCTGACTTGGTGTGCCATAACATAGTGCGTCAAAATATGGTGTGCCATAACTTGATATGTCAAGACTAAGGTGTTGCGTGTCAGAACGTGGTGTTCCATAACATGATATGTCCAGAACCAGGTGTTGAGTAACAGAATATGGTGTGCCACAACATAGTGCGTCGGAATATATGGTGTGCTATAACATGATATGTCCAGTACAATGTGTGCTTGAATATGGTGTGACTTTGCGTGCCATAAGATTGTGCGACACAACGTGGTGTGCCATAACATAGTGCGTCGGAATATGGTGTGCCATAACTTGATATGTCCAGAACAAGGTGTTGTGTGTTAGAACGTGGTGGGCCATAACATAATGCGTCGGAATATGGTGTGTCATAACATGATACGTACAGAACAAGATGTTATGTGTCAGGACGTGGTGTGCCATAAAAAACTGCGTCAGAATATGGTGTGCCATAACATGATATGTCCATAACAAGGTGTGCTTGAATATGGTGTGACTTGGTGTGCCATAAGATTGTGCGTCAGAATATGGTGTGCCATAACATGATATGTCCAAAACTAGGTGTTGTGCGTCAGAATATGGTGTTCCGTAACATAGTGCGTCGGAATGTGGTGTGCCATAACATGATATGTTCATAACAAGGTGTGCTTGAATATGGTCTGACTTGGTGTGCCATAAGATTGTGCGACAGAACGTTGTGTTCCATAACATAGTGGGTATGCATATGGTGTGCCATATCTTGATATGTCAAGAACAAGGTTTTGTGCGTCAGAACGTAGTGTGCCATAACATGATATGTCCAGAACCAGGTGTTGAGTAACAGAATGTGGTGCGCGCCGTAATATAGTGCGTCGGAATATGGTGTGCTATAACATGATATGTCCAGTACAATGTGTCCTTGAATATGGTGTGACTTGGCGTGCCAAAAGATTGTACGACAGAACGTGGTGTGCTATAACATGATGCATCGGAATATGGTGTGCCATAACATGATATGCCCTGAATAAGGTGTTGTGTGTCAGAACGTGGTGTGCCATAACATAGTGCGTCAGAATATGGTGTGCCATAAGATGATATGTCCAGAACAAGATGTTTTGTGTCAGAACATGGTGTGCCATAATATAGTGCGTTGGAATATGGCGTGCCATATCATGATATGTCCAGAGCAAGGTGTGCTTTAATATGGTGTGACTTGGTGTGCCATAAGATTGTGCGTCAGAATATGGTGTGTTATAACATGATATGTCCAAAACCAGGTGTTGTGTGTCAGTATGTGGTGTGCCGTAACATATTGCATCGGAATATGGTGTGCCATACCATGATATGTCAAGAACAAGGTGTGCTTGAATATGTTCTGACTTGGCGTGCCATAAGATTGTGCAACAAAACGTGGTGTGCCATAACATAGCGCGTCGGAATAGGGTGTGCCATAACTTGATATGTCAAGAACAAGGTGTTGTGTGTCAGAACGTGGTGTGCCATAACATAGTGCGTCAGAATATGGTGTGCCATAATATGATATGTCCAGAACAAGGTGGGCTTGAATATAGTGTGGCTTGGTGTGCCATAACATAGTGCGTCGGAATATGGTGTGCCATAACATGATATGTCCATAACAAGGCGTTGTGCGTCAGAACATGGTGTTCCATAACATAGTGCGTTGGAATATGGTGTGCCATAACATGATATGTCCAGAACAAGGTGTGCTTCAATATAGTGTGACTTGGTGTGCCATAAGATTTTGCGATAGAACGTGGTGTGCCATAACATAGTGCGTCAAAATATGGTGTGCCATAACATGATATGTCCAAAACCAGGTGTTGTGCGTCAGAATGTGGTGTCGGATTATTGTGTGCCATAACATGATATGTCCAGAACTAGGTGTGCTTGAATATGTTTTGACTTGGCATGCCATAAGATTATGCGACAGAATGGGGTGTGCCATAACATAGTAAGTCAGAATATGGTGTGCCATAACTTTATATGTCAAGAACAAAGTGTTTCGTGTCAGAACGTGGTGTGCCATAACATGATATGTCCAGAACCAGGTGTTGAGTGTAGAATATGGTGTACCGTAACATAGCGCGTCAGAATATGGTGTGCCATAACATGATGTGTGCAGTACAATGTGTGCTCGAATATGGTTTGACTTGGCGTGCCATTAGATTGTGCGACAGAACGTGGTGTGCCAAAACATAGTGCGTCGTAATATGGTGTGTCATAACTTGATATGTCCAGAACAAGGTGTTGTGTGTTAGAACATGGTATGCTATAACATAAAGCGTCGGAATATGGTGTGCCATAACATGATATTTCCAGAACAAGGTGTTGTATGTCAGAACGTGGTATGCCATAACAAAGTGCGTCAGAATATGGTGTGCCATAACATGATATGTCCAGAACAAGGTGTGCTTGAATATGGTCTGACTTGGTGTGCCATAAGATTGTGCGATAGAACGTGGTGTGCCATAACATAGTGCGTCATAATATGGTGTGTCATAACTTGATATGTCAAGAACAAGGTGTTATGTGTCAGAACGTGGTGTGCTATAACATGATATGTACAGAACCAGGTGTTGAGTATCAGAATGTGGTGTGTGCCGTAATATAGTGCGTCGGAATATGGTGTGCGATAACATGATATGTCCAGTACAATGTGCGCTTGAATATGGTGTGACTTGGCGTGCCATAAGATTGTGCGACAGAACGTGGTGTGCTATAGCATAGTGCGTCGGAATATGGTGTGCTATAACTTGATATGTCCAGAACAAGGTGTTGTGTGTCAGAACGTGGTGTGCCATAACATAATGCGTCGGAATATGGTTTGCCATAACATGATATGTCAAAAACGACGTGTTGAGTAAATGAATGTGGTGTGTGCCGTAATATAGTGCGTCGGAATATGGTGTGCTATAACATGATATGTCCAGTACAATGTGTGCTTGAATATGGTGTGACTTGGCGTGCCATAAGATTGTGCGACAGAACGTGGTGTGCTATAACATAGTGCGTCAGAATATGGTTTGCCATAACTTGATATATCCAGAACAAGGTGTTGTGTGTCAGAACATGTTGTGCCATAGTGCGTCAGAATATGGTGTGCCATAAAATGATATGTCCAGAACAAGGTGTTGTGTGTCAGAACGAGGTGTGCCATAAGATAGTGCGTTGGAATATGGCGTGCCATAACATGATATGTCCAGAGCAAGGTGTGCTTGAATATGGTCTGACTTGGTGTGCCATAAGATGGTGCGTCAGAGTATGGTGTGCCATAACATGATATGTCCAAAACCAGGTGTTGTGCGTCAGAATGTGGTGTGTCGTAACATAGTGCGTTGGAATATGGTGTGCCATAACATGATATGTCCAGAACAAGGTGTGCTTGAATATGGTCTGACTTTGCGTGCCATAAGATTGTGCGACAGAAAGCGGTGTTCCATAACATAGTGTGTCGGAATATGGTGGGCCATAAGTTGATATGTCAAGAACAAGGGGTCGTGTGTCTTAACGTGGTGTTCCAAAACATGATATGTACAGAACCAGGTGTTGAGTGTCAGAATGTGGTGTGCCGTAACATAGCGCGTCGGAATATGGTGTGCCATAACAAGATATGTACAGTACAATGTGTGCTTGAATATGGTGTGACTTGGCGTGCCATAAGATTGTGCGACAGAACGTGGTGTGCTATAACATAGTGCGTCGGAATATGGTGTGTCATAACTTGATATGTCCAGAACAAGGTATTGTGTGTCAGAACGTGGTGTGCCATAACATAATGCGTCGGAATATGGTGTTCCATAACATAATCTTCCCAGAACAAGGTGTTGTGTGTCAGAACATGGTGTGCCGTAACACAGTGCGTCAGAATATGGTGTGCCATAACATGATATGTCCAAAAAAAAGTGTTGTGTGTCAGAACGTGGTGCGCCATAAGATAGTGCGTTGGAATATGGCGTGCCATAACATGATATGTCCAAAGCAATGTGTGCTTGAATATGGTGTGACTTGGTGTGTCATAAGATTGTGCGTTAGAATATGGTGTGCCATAACATGATATGTCCAAAACCAGGTGTTGTGTGTCAGAATGTGGTGTGCCGTAACATATTGTGTCGGAATATGGTGTTCCATAACATGATATGTCCAGAACAAGGTGTGCTTGAATATGGTTTGACTTGGTGTGCCATAAGATTGTGCGACAGAACGTGGTGTGCCATAACATAGTGCTTCAAAATATGGTGTGCCATAACTTGATATGTCAAGAACAAGGTGTTGTGTGTCAGAACGTGGTGTGCCATAACATGATATGTCCAAAACCAGGTATTGAGTAACAGAATTTGGTGTGCTGTAACATAGTGCGTCGAAATATGGTGTGCCATAACATGATATGTCCAGTAAAATGTGTGCTTGAATATGGTGTGACTTGGCATGCCATAAAATTGTGCGACAGAACATGGTGTGCCATAAAATAGTGCGTCGGAATATGGTGTGCCATAACTTGATATGTCCAGAACAAGGTGTTGTGTGTTAGAACGTGGTGTTCCATAACATAATGCGTCGCAATATGGTGTGCCATAACATGATACGTCCAGAACAAGGTGTTGTGTGTCAGAACGTGGTGTGCCATAACAAACTGCGTCAGAATATGGTGTGCCATAACATAATATGTTCATAACAAGGTGTGCTTGAATATGGTGTAACTTGGTTTGCCATAAGATTGTGCGTCAGAATATGTGTGCCATAATATGATATGTCCAAAACCAGGTGTTGTGCGTCAGAATGTGGTGTGCCGTAACATAGAGCGTCGGAATATGGTATGCCATAACATGATATGTTCAAGACAAGGTGTGCTTGAATATGGTCTGTCTTGGTGTGCCATAAGATTGTGCGACAGAACGTGGTGTGCCATAACATAGTGCGTCAGAATATGGTGTGCCATAACTTGATATGTCAAGAACACGGTGTTGTATGTTACAACATGGTGTGCCATAACATGATATGTCCAGAACCAGGTGTTGAGTAACAAAATATGGTGTGTGCCGTAACATAGTACGTCGGAATATGGTGTGCCATAACATGATATGTCCATAACAAGGTGTGCTTGAATATGGTGTGACTTGGTGTGCCATAAGATTGTGCGTCAGAATATGGTGTGCCATAACATGATATGTCCAAAACCAGGTATTGTGCGTCAGAATGTGGTGTGTCGTAACATAGTGCGTCGGAATATGGTGTGACATAACATGATATGTCCAGAACAAGGTGTGCTTGAATATGGTCTGACTTTGCGTGCCATAAGATTGTGCGACACAAAGTGGTGTGCCATAACATAGTGTGTCGGAATATGGTGAGCCATAAGTTGATATGTCAAGAACAAGGGTCGTGTGTCTTAACGTGGTTTCCATAATATGATATGTACAGAACCAGTGTTGAGTGTCAGAATGTAGTGTGCCGTAACATAGCGCGTCGTAATATGGTGTGCCATAACAAGATATGTACAGTACAATGTGTGCTTGAATATGGTGTGACTTGGCGTGCCATAAGATTGTGCGACAGAACGTGGGTGCTATAACATAGTGCGTCGGAATATTGTGTGTCATAACTTGATATGTCCAGAACAAGTTATTGTGTGTCAGAACGTGGTGTCCATAACATAATGCGTCGGAATATGGTGTGCCATAACATAATCTGCCCAGAACAAGGTGTTGTGTGTCAGAACGTGGTGTGCCGTAACACAGTGCGTCAGAATATGGTGTGCCATAAAATGATATGTCCAGAAAAAAGTGTTGTGTGTCAGAACGTGGTGCGCCATAAGATAGTGCGTTGGAATATGGCGTGCCATAACATGATATGTCCAAAGCAATGTGTGCTTGAATATGGTGTGACTTGGTGTGTCATAAGATTGTGCGTTAGAATATGGTGTGCCATAACATGATATATCCAAAACCAGGTGTTGTGTGTCAGAATGTGGTGTGCCGTAACATATTGTGTCGGAATATGGTGTTCCATAACATGATATGTCCAGAACAAGGTGTGCTTGAATATGGTTTGACTTTGTGCCATAAGATTGTGCGACAGAACGTGGTGTGCCATAACATAGTGCTTCAAAATATGGTGTGCCATAACTTGATATGTCAAGAACAAGGTGTTGTGTGTCAGAACGTGGTGTGCCATAACATGATATGTCCAAACCAGGTATTGAGTACAGAATTTGGTGTGCTGTAACATAGTGCGTCGAAATATGGTGTGCCATAACATGATTGTCCAGTAAAATGTGTGCTTGAATATGGTGTGACTTGGCATGCCATAAAATTGTGCGACAGAACATGGTGTGCCATAAAATAGTGCGTCGGAATATGGTGTGCCATAACTTGATATGTCCAGAACAAGGTGTTGTGTGTTAGAACGTGGTGTTCCATAACATAATACGTCGCAATTGGTGTGCCATAACATGATACGTCCAGAACAAGGTGTTGTGTGTCAGAACGTGGTGTGCCATAACACTGCGTCAGAATATGGTGTGCCATAAAATAATATGTTCATAACAAGGTGTGCTTGAATATGGTGTAACTTGGTTTGCCATAAGATTGTGCGTCAGAATATGTGTGCCATAATATGATATGTCCAAAACCAGGTGTTGTGCGTCAGAATGTGGTGTGCCGTAACATAGAGCGTCGGAATATGGTATGCCATAATATGATATGTTCAGGACAAGGTGTGCTTGAATATGGTCTGTCTTGGTGTGCCATAAGATTGTGCGACAGAACGTGGTGTGCCATAACATAGTGCGTCAGAATATGGTGTGCCATAACTTGATATGTCAAGAACACGGTGTTGTATGTCACAACATGGTGTGCCATAACATGATATGTCCAGAACCAGGTGTTGAGTAACAAAATGTGGTGTGTGCCGTAACATAGTACGTCGGAATATGGTGTGCCATAACATGATATGTCCATAACAAGTTGTGCTTGAATATGGTGTGACTTGGTGTGCCATAAGATTGTGCGTCAGAATATGGTGTGCCATAACATGATATGTCCAAAACCAGGTATTGTGCGTCAGAATGTGGTGTGTCGTAACATAGTGCGTCGGAATATGGTGTGACATAACATGATATGTCCAGAACAAGGTGTGCTTGAATATGGTCTGACTTTGCGTGCCATAAGATTGTGCGACAGAAAGTGGTGTGCCATAACATAGTGTGTCGGAATATGGTGAGCCATAAGTTGATATGTCAAGAACAAGGGGTCGTGTGTCTTAACGTGGTGTTCCATAATATGATATGTACAGAACCAGGTGTTGAGTGTCAGAATGTAGTGTGCCGTAACATAGCGCGTCGTAATATGGTGTGCCATAACAAGATATGTACAGTACAATGTGTGCTTGAATATGGTGTGACTTGGCGTGCCATAAGATTGTGCGACAGAACGTGGTGTGCTATAACATAGTGCGTCGGAATATTGTGTGTCATAACTTGATATGTCCAGAACAAGGTATTGTGTGTCAGAACGTGGTGTGCCATAACATAATGCGTCGGAATATGGTGTGCCATAACATAATCTGCCCAGAACAAGGTGTTGTGTGTCAGAACGTGGTGTGCCGTAACACAGTGCGTCAGAATATGGTGTGCCATAAAATGATATGTCCAGAAAAAAGTGTTGTGTGTCAGAACGTGGTGCGCCATAAGATAGTGCGTTGGAATATGGCGTGCCATAACATGATATGTCCAAAGCAATGTGTGCTTGAATATGGTGTGACTTGGTGTGTCATAAGATTGTGCGTTAGAATATGGTGTGCCATAACATGATATATCCAAAACCAGGTGTTGTGTGTCAGAATGTGGTGTGCCGTAACATATTGTGTCGGAATATGGTGTTCCATAACATGATATGTCCAGAACAAGGTGTGCTTGAATATGGTTTGACTTTGTGTGCCATAAGATTGTGCGACAGAACGTGGTGTGCCATAACATAGTGCTTCAAAATATGGTGTGCCATAACTTGATATGTCAAGAACAAGGTGTTGTGTCAGAACGTGGTGTGCCATAACATGATATGTCCAAAACCAGGTATTGAGTAACAGATTTGGTGTGCTGTAACATAGTGCGTCGAAATATGGTGTGCCATAACATGATATGTCCAGTAAAATGTGTGCTTGAATATGGTGTGACTTGGCATGCCATAAAATTGTGCGACAGAACATGGTGTGCCATAAATAGTGCGTCGGAATATGGTGTGCCATAACTTGATATGTCCAGAACAAGGTGTTGTGTGTTAGAACGTGGTGTTCCATAACATAATGCGTCGCAATATGGTGTGCCATAACATGATACGTCCAGAACAAGGTGTTGTGTGTCAGAACGTGGTGTGCCATAACAAACTGCGTCAGAATATGGTGTGCCATAAAATAATATGTTCATAACAAGGTGTGCTTGAATATGGTGTAACTTGGTTTGCCATAAGATTGTGCGTCAGAATATGTGTGCCATAATATGATATGTCCAAAACCAGGTGTTGTGCGTCAGAATGTGGTGTGCCGTAACATAGAGCGTCGGAATATGGTATGCCATAATAGGATATGTTCAGGACAAGGTGTGCTTGAATATGGTCTGTCTGGTGTGCCATAAGATTGTGCGACAGAACGTGGTGCGCCATAACATAGTGCGTCAGAATATGGTATGCCATAACTTGATATGTCAAGAACACGGTGTTGTATGTTACAACATGGTGTGCCATAACATGATATGTCCAGAACCAGGTGTTGAGTAACAAAATGTGGTGTGTGCCGTAACATAGTACGTCGGAATATGGTGTGCCATAACATGATATGTCCATAACAATTGTGCTTGAATATGGTGTGACTTGGTGTGCCATAAGATTGTGCGTCAGAATATGGTGTGCCATAACATGATATGTCCAAAACCAGGTATTGTGCGTCAGAATGTGGTGTGTCGTAACATAGTGCGTCGGAATATGGTGTGACATAACATGATATGTCCAGAACAAGGTGTGCTTGAATATGGTCTGACTTTGCGTGCCATAAGATTGTGCGACAGAAAGTGGTGTGCCATAACATAGTGTGTCGGAATATGGTGAGCCATAAGTTGATATGTCAAGAACAAGGGGTCGTGTGTCTTAACGTGGTGTTCCATAATATGATATGTACAGAACCAGGTGTTGAGTGTCAGAATGTAGTGTGCCGTAACATAGCGCGTCGTAATATGGTGTGCCATAACAAGATATGTACAGTACAATGTGTGCTTGAATATGGTGTGACTTGGCGTGCCATAAGATTGTGCGACAGAACGTGGTGTGCTATAACATAGTGCGTCGGAATATTGTGTGTCATAACTTGATATGTCCAGAACAAGGTATTGTGTGTCAGAACGTGGTGTGCCATAACATAATGCGTCGGAATATGGTGTGCCATAACATAATCTGCCCAGAACAAGGTGTTGTGTGTCAGAACGTGGTGTGCCGTAACACAGTGCGTCAGAATATGGTGTGCCATAAAATGATATGTCCAGAAAAAAGTGTTGTGTGTCAGAACGTGGTGCGCCATAAGATAGTGCGTTGGAATATGGCGTGCCATAACATGATATGTCCAAAGCAATGTGTGCTTGAATATGGTGTGACTTGGTGTGTCATAAGATTGTGCGTTAGAATATGGTGTGCCATAACATGATATATCCAAAACCAGGTGTTGTGTGTCAGAATGTGGTGTGCCGTAACATATTGTGTCGGAATATGGTGTTCCATAACATGATATGTCCAGAACAAGGTGTGCTTGAATATGGTTTGACTTTGTGTGCCATAAGATTGTGCGACAGAACGTGGTGTGCCATAACATAGTGCTTCAAAATATGGTGTGCCATAACTTGATATGTCAAGAACAAGGTGTTGTGTGTCAGAACGTGGTGTGCCATAACATGATATGTCCAAAACCAGGTATTGAGTAACAGAATTTGGTGTGCTGTAACATAGTGCGTCGAAATATGGTGTGCCATAACATGATATGTCCAGTAAAATGTGTGCTTGAATATGGTGTGACTTGGCATGCCATAAAATTGTGCGACAGAACATGGTGTGCCATAAAATAGTGCGTCGGAATATGGTGTGCCATAACTTGATATGTCCAGAACAAGGTGTTGTGTGTTAGAACGTGGTGTTCCATAACATAATGCGTCGCAATATGGTGTGCCATAACATGATACGTCCAGAACAAGGTGTTGTGTGTCAGAACGTGGTGTGCCATAACAAACTGCGTCAGAATATGGTGTGCCATAAAATAATATGTTCATAACAAGGTGTGCTTGAATATGGTGTAACTTGGTTTGCCATAAGATTGTGCGTCAGAATATGTGTGCCATAATATGATATGTCCAAAACCAGGTGTTGTGCGTCAGAATGTGGTGTGCCGTAACATAGAGCGTCGGAATATGGTATGCCATAATAGGATATGTTCAGGACAAGGTGTGCTTGAATATGGTCTGTCTTGGTGTGCCATAAGATTGTGCGACAGAACGTGGTGCGCCATAACATAGTGCGTCAGAATATGGTATGCCATAACTTGATATGTCAAGAACACGGTGTTGTATGTCACAACATGGTGTGCCATAACATGATATGTCCAGAACCAGGTGTTGAGTAACAAAATGTGGTGTGTGACGTAACATAGTACGTCGGAATATGGTGTGCCATAACATGATATGTCCATAACAAGTTGTGCTTGAATATGGTGTGACTTGGTGTGCCATAAGATTGTGCGTCAGAATATGGTGTGCCATAACATGATATGTCCAAAACCAGGTATTGTGCGTCAGAATGTGGTGTGTCGTAACATAGTGCGTCGGAATATGGTGTGACATAACATGATATGTCCAGAACAAGGTGTGCTTGAATATGGTCTGACTTTGCGTGCCATAAGATTGTGCGACAGAAAGTGGTGTGCCATAACATAGTGTGTCGGAATATGGTGAGCCATAAGTTGATATGTCAAGAACAAGGGGTCGTGTGTCTTAACGTGGTGTTCCATAACATGGTATGTACAGAACCAGGTGTTGAGTGTCAGAATGTAGTGTGCCGTAACATAGCGCGTCGGAATATGGTGTGCCATAACAAGATATGTACAGTACAATGTGTGTTTGAATATGGTGTGACTTGGCGTGCCATAAGATTGTGCGACAGAACGTGGTGTGCTATAACATAGTGCGTCGGAATATTGTGTGTCATAACTTGATATGTCCAGAACAAGGTATTGTGTGTCAGAACGTGGTGTGCCATAACATAATGCGTCGGAATATGGTGTGCCATAACATAATCTGCCCAGAACAAGGTGTTGTGTGTCAGAACGTGGTGTGCCGTAACACAGTGCGTCAGAATATGGTGTGCCATAAAATGATATGTCCAGAACAAAGTGTTGTGTGTCAGAACGTGGTGTGCCATAAGATAGTGCGTTGGAATATGGCGTGCCATAACATGATATGTCCAAAGCAATGTGTGCTTGAATATGGTGTGACTTGGTGTGCCATAAGATTGTGCGTTAGAATATGGTGTGTCATAACATGATATGTCCAAAAGCAGGTGTTGTGTGTCAGAATGTGGTGTGCCGTAACATATTGTGTCGGAATATGGTGTTCCATAACATGATATGTCCAGAACAAGGTGTGCTTGAATATGGTCTGACTTTACGTGCCATAAGATTATGCGACAGAACGTGGTGTGACATAACATAGTGCGTCGGAATATGGTGTGCCATAACTTGATATGTCAAGAACAAGGTGTTGTGTTTCAGAACGTGGTGTGCCATAACATAATGCGTCGGAATATGGTGTGCCATAACATGATATGTCCATAACAAGGTGTTGTGTGTCAGTACGTGGTGTGCCATAACATAGTGCGTTGGAATATGGTGTGCCATAACATGATATATCCATAACAAGGTGTGCTTGAATATGGTGTGACTTGGTGTGCCATAAGATTGTGCGTCAGAATATGGTGTGTCGTAACATGATATGTCCAAAACCAGGTGTTGTGCATCAGAATGTGGTGTCGGATTATGGTGTGCCATAACTTGATATGTCAAGAACTAGGTGTGCTTGACTATGGTCTGACTTGGCGTGCCATAAGATTGTGCGACAGAACGTGGTGTGCTATAACATAGTGCGTCGGAATATTGTGTGTCATAACTTGATATGTCCAGAACAAGGTATTGTGTGTCAGAACGTGGTGTGCCATAACATAATGCGTCGGAATATGGTGTGCCATAACATAATCTGCCCAGAACAAGGTGTTGTGTGTCAGAACGTGGTGTGCCGTAACACAGTGCGTCAGAATATGGTGTGCCATAAAATGATATGTCCAGAACAAAGTGTTGTGTGTCAGAACGTGGTGTGCCATAAGATAGTGCGTTGGAATATGGCGTGCCATAACATGATATGTCCAAAGCAATGTGTGCTTGAATATGGTGTGACTTGGTGTGCCATAAGATTGTGCGTTAGAATATGGTGTGTCATAACATGATATGTCCAAAAGCAGGTGTTGTGTGTCAGAATGTGGTGTGCCGTAACATATTGTGTCGGAATATGGTGTTCCATAACATGATATGTCCAGAACAAGGTGTGCTTGAATATGGTCTGACTTTACGTGCCATAAGATTATGCGACAGAACGTGGTGTGACATAACATAGTGCGTCGGAATATGGTGTGCCATAACTTGATATGTCAAGAACAAGGTGTTGTGTTTCAGAACGTGGTGTGCCATAACATAATGCGTCGGAATATGGTGTGCCATAACATGATATGTCCATAACAAGGTGTTGTGTGTCAGTACGTGGTGTGCCATAACATAGTGCGTCAGAATATGGTGTGCCATAACATGATATGTCCAGAACAAGGTGGGCTTGAATATGGAGTGGCTTGGTGTGCCATCACATAGTGCGTCGGAATATGGTGTGCCATAACATGATATGTCTAGAACAAGGTGTTGTGTGTCAGAACGTGGTGTGCCATAACATAGTGCGTTGGAATATGGTGTGCCATAACATGATATATCCATAACAAGGTGTGCTTGAATATGGTGTGACTTGGTGTGCCATAAGATTGTGCGTCAGAATATGGTGTGTCGTAACATGATATGTCCAAAACCAGGTGTTGTGCATCAGAATGTGGTGTCGGATTATGGTGTGCCATAACTTGATATGTCAAGAACTAGGTGTGCTTGACTATGGTCTGACTTGGCGTGCCATAAGATTGTGCGACAGAACGTGGTGTGCCATAACATAGTACGTCAGAACATGGTGTGCCATAACTTGATGTGTCAAGAACAAGGTGTTGTGTGTCGCAACGTGGTTTTCCATAACATGATATGTCCAGAACCAGGTGTTGAATGTAGAATGTGGTGTGCCGTAACATAGAGCGTCATAATATGGTGTGCCATAACATGATATATCTAGTACAATGTGTGCTCGAATATGGTGTGACTTGGCGTGCCATAAGATTGTGCGACAGAACGTGGTGTGCCATAACATAGTGCGTCGGAATTTGGTGTGCCATAACTTGATATGTCCAGAACAAGGTTTTGTGTGTTAGAACGTGGTGTGCCATAGCATAATGCGTCGGAATATGGTGTGCCATAACATGATATGTCCTGAACAAGGTGTTGTGTGTCAGAACGTGGTGCGCCATAAAAAAGTGCGTCAGAATATGGTGTGACATAACATGATATGTCATAACAAGGTGTGATTGAATATGATGTTACTTGGTGTGCCATAATATTGTGCGTCATAATATGGTGTGCCATAACATGATATGTCCAAAACCAGGTGTTGTGCGTCAGAATGTGGTGTGCCGTAACATAGTGCGTCGGAATATGGTATGCCATAACATGATATGTCCAGTACAATGTGTGCTTGAATATGGTCTGACTTGGTGTGCCATAAGATTGTGCGACAGAACGTGGTGTGCCATAACATAGTGCGTCGGAATATGGTGTGCTATAAATTTATATGTCCACAACAAGGTTTTTTTGTGTCAGAACGTGGTGTGATGACCGGTTGTCAGCCGTGCAAATGTAATTCACTTTCTCACTCAACTAGATATAAATATAGTATGTGATAAGAAAGAGTTCGTTTCCACAGAGAGGCTTTTGTTGTTATAAAATTTCAGTTTCTTAGTAACCAAGGGGGGGAATTTTTCTTTTATCTAGGTAATAAAAGTAATTGAAAGCAAAGTAAATAATTGGAATAATCAATAAGGAGAATATATTGGTCACGGGATAATATCATTCACAAACATGTATTTTCATCAATGACTAGAATTGGAATTTAATCTCTCTTTTATTAAAAGTCCTAGGATACCTTGATCGCAAGAGTATCCCGTTTATTTCCCGATTTTATCACAAATAACATTAAAAGATTCTATTGTGAAATCTACCTAGAAAGCAACCTAAAGTGTAAAAGCACAATTAAGTTTAACTCCCTAAGAGGAATAAGTTCTATGAAATAAGACTAATCAATTCAAACAAACGTGTAAAAGCACTAACTCGTTTTAACAAAGGTTATGATTCATATGAAATTAAAGAGATGTATCACTACAAGTAATAATGGCACTATGCTACTTGCAATCAGGAATTATCACTTTTTCGTATAATAACCCTAATCTAGCAATACAGATGAATGTAAATCGGATTGATTCCGGACCCAACCAAACTAATATGCAAATCATAAAACCATATTAATAATGAATCATATACAATAAAGTATTGAGAAAAAACTAATTCATTGAATCAAATAACATATTCGAAATCAACTTTTATCCCACAACCAGTAATTGAGTTTGTTACTCATAATAATGGAGTTTATCATAATCATAATCATAAAGTAATTGAAGAAGATGAAAAATAAACGAAAGCAAACCCTAGTTGTATCCGCTCTCCCAAGTTCCAAGAATAATACGTGATTTTAAAGTTGGAGAAAACTCTCTCCTTTTGTAACTTTTCCTCTTTCCAAAACTAGGTCTTCAAAACCCAAAGTCCAAGTGGTCCAATAAGCCCATTAGTGAGAAAAACCCATGTAGAAAATATGTCCAAAAGAATGTCGCCGGAAAGTGGTCGGAAAGCGACCGGAAAAAATCTCAGGTGACCTGCAAAGTCCGCCCGGTCATCGGTCAACGAGTCAACTCGGTCAACTCGGGAAGTCAACCGAGTCAACTCGTTCAGGTCAACCGAGTCAAGGTGAGTCATGGAGTCATCTAGGTAGATGATTGAGAGTCAGTATCTGACTAGCCTGAGTTGATTCTGGCCAAGGCAATTGCACAAGCCATATCTTTGTCGCACAATGATTGTGCATCATTGCTTCTGAGCCATCCATGTTGGCACTTCGTTTCTGTAATTGCACCTGCAACAGCTAAAGTTATTCATCCATTCCTGCAACTTAGTGCAGCATCAAGTTTAACTGTATTAGAACCCCAACTCAGCTACACACTTGCCTGACCATTTCATCTTTGTCTCAAGCCATTCATTGCCTCATACCAAAACCTTACTTCCCATTTCTGTTCACCATAAAGCTAGACCATAGCACCTGAACTGCATCACAGGAACTCAACCAACACAGTAGCAACACCATCAGCACCAATTGCACTGCAACCAGCACTTGCAGCTCAACTGCCATTCTTGCTTCTGAAACCTCATCAATTCAATCTTTAACTGCAGCTTCAACCTCAACTGCCAATCAGCTACCAGCACATCCACTGTGCTTCACAGACCCAAGCCAACACCAATCTGAAGCATACACATCTTTCGCAACTCCGTCAAGCACCAGCTGAACCTTCAGTTCCATGTTCTTGTAACCTGCAACTCAACATCAGGGCTTGCAATTCTGCTCCAAGCCATACCTGCATTTCAGCAGCACCTTGGACATGACTGCAACTGCAGAACCTTGCATTCTGCTACCACCATCTCAAGCCAATAACACTTGACACCAAAAGCTAACAACACCAGAATCAGTTACTTAGCCAGCCAACAAATACCCATTTCAGTTCATGCCTGCAATTCAGTATCAACTCAATCTTCTAGCCATTACAACTTGAACTGCAACTGCAATTGTTTCATATTCGTCACTCAATATCAGTACCACCAGTAGCATATAGCCATGACAAGCATCACCTTCAATTCATCACCAACTACAATAACAACTACCACTACATAGCACCACAATGCACGGCCTGCGGCAACTCCAGTTCAGCCACCCCACTGAGACAGTAGCAAACTGAAATCCACCTGCACTTGCTCCAATACAACTTGCAATGCCTCAACTAAATAATGAAATCTAACCCCTCTAAATAGCATCACTGTCTTCTTCTGAATTTAGTCTCTTCCTCCCTGTAACTCAACAACTCCATAATCTCTTCTCCATTCATTGCAGTTGCAACCTGTCCTAAACATACAATTATCCTTCACTACAATGCACAACATAACATCACATCCCTTCTGATGAGTAACAAACTAACACCTTCTTGTATTCCATCTGCAGTTTAGTTCACTGCATCAGCAACAACTTGCATTCTTGTACAAGACCAGCAACTCAAACTCATTTCCACTGCTTGCTTCCATCTGGGACTACAATCTCACCAGTTTCTTAACCTCTGCACTTTTAACACCGCACCACCAATTTCAGTCCCTTGCTGTTTAATTCCTTTCAAAACTCACAAACCCATCTGCAGAGTCATCACCAACAGCTGCTCAATCAAACCCATCTTCTCAAGTGTGTTGTAATCTCAGTTCAGCACCATTCCTCCATTTAAACTCCAAATCAGCTTTTGTATCCTTGTAATTCAAACTAACAAAACCCATTTTAGATATGCATCTTATGTTTACACAACAACCTTCTCTGTCTCCATCTTCATAGATGTCTTGAACTCTCAATGATTCATTTTCATCACCAGACTCTTCCATCAAAAATGAAATACCCATTTCAGATTCACAAACCCTATATTTGCTTTTCAATCAGTCTCATGGCACCATTATTCTTCAATAATCCAACAAACCCATATCTTCATTTCAGTTCAGGGAAGAACACACAAATCAAAACCTAATTTCATCTGCACAAACCCCTTTCTCTTATCGATCTGCTTCGTTTCCGATCACCAACAACAGTCGCTCATTTTTCTTGGTCATTTTTATCTTCACAGCTCGCAGAAATTCCTCATCATTTCACAGATCTCTTGATTTCAGCATCAGCGGCTGCTCAACGCTGCTTCTCTTTCTCCTCTCGATTTCAGTCGAACTAGTGATAATAATGAAAAGAGAAAAACATTTCTATGAATTTCAGGATAAGGTAATAGATGTTATTGCTAAAGACGCCCAATATATGATACAGGCCACCACAGTTACAGCCACTAAACAGGCTCAGCTGGTTGCCTCCTAATCTATGGACAGACTCCGCGTATCATGAGCCAGTGAAATGCCGTTTCTGTCTCTTTTGTTCCAAATGAGTGTTTTCTTCCTTCTTTTGTTCCCAAGGACTTCATTGCACCTAATAAATCAAAACTACATATAAGAGATGCGATTCACAAGAATAATAACAAAGAAAACATAAATACTAGATATAAAATTAGGTGTTTACAACACCTATCAAATTCCCCCACACTTAGACTTTGCTAGTCCTCGAGCAAATAAAACGAAACTTATTCTAAAGTATACAAACAACTCACGTGAGGGTTTACTAGAGGTATACCCACAAAACCTACATTTCCAACTTACTAGTTCCCTGTAATGATAGTATCCAACGCGCTAAGAAGACATAGAAATTCTGCACACTAGTCATAAGAAGTTAGACACATAAATGAACACAATCTCATCCTTAAAAGTTGAGAGAGAAATAACCATCCCTTCTCGAAAGAAATTCGGGTTCGGAGTGATCGAAAGTCTCGACTGTGCCTCACAAGAAAGGGTTTTATGAAGTTGCTCTCAATAATAAATAGCTCTTTATGGGTCACACATGTGTCGAGGTAGGAATGAAGAAAGAATCCTGCGACACGTTGAATGGTAGGAAGGCAAAAACCCTCCAAATTGTTTTGAAACCCCACATCTTTTATTGTTTTGAAAACCCATTTTTCTGACGATCTCTAAGAAGGGAAATCAACCACTTAACGAAGGTGGGAATATGCTTACTTACCTGGTTATCCGTTCGACGTGCAGTTAGCACCACTCTCACAGCATCCATAGAAACGTCTTCGGTCTTCAATCGGTGTCTTCATCTTCGTCTTCGGTCTTCAACTCTTGATGATGAAATCTTGAACTTCGTAGAATCTTGACAATGTGATTCTTTCCTCTAATTCCTTGTTGCTTGAAACCTCATTATGGATATTCTTCTTCCATTGGCTTTATTGAATGAATAAAAACCAAAAACGAACTAAACAAACCAAATATGATGCAATGAATTTTTTTTTCTTTTTTTTTCTTTTTTTCAATTTTTTTTTATAAGAGACCTAGCATAATGGTGACCATGTCTCAATTTTTTTTTTAAATGCAAGATAAATAAAATAAATACAAAATGAAAATAAACAAAAAAAATTAAAACTAATGATAGACCTAACAAAATTTCTCCTTTTTTTGTTTTTTTTTAGACAAGAGAAAATAATACAAATACAAAATAAAGATAAAAATAAAAATGCAAGTACAAAGGCCATGGTACTTTACCGCTCGATAACTTGTATGTCTCGGTATCACAAACTTCCTGAATTCTCATCTTAATAATCTTCATTCTTGTACAATAGTCTTCAACTTGTAAAAATTCTGCTCCTTGTCTTGTTACTTTACTTGAATCTGAAATCTGCTCATTTCTGTGCTGTTGCATGTAAACCTTAAACGTCTTCAACTTTCCTTCGAATTTGTGATGCTCCTCTTGTGGATGATGATAGTGTTTTTATGGACCTATCGGTGTAGAGAGAGATGAAGTGGATGGTGCTAACTGCGAACAAGATTACAAGTGGTATGTAAGTTAGCAATTCGATGTCACCATTCATGATTGATAAAATAGCACTCAAGAAATCAAAATAGTGCTTCTATTGATGGGAGGTTGGGTAGCTCACCATTCTACCCTGAGTTTATGTACGGTGACACACACTCTAAAAGCACATATTTATACAGGTACAAAGAAGTGAAGGTCGGTGCCTCTCATGATGTAACATGGGTAGTCTCCACTATAGGGGATCAAAAATCTAATACCGAATTCAATCTGCGCCTCATTTTCCACTGGGATGGTTAAATCCAACTTTAACTCTCATACAAGTAAGAAACCCGATCATGTTCTCTGTCATCTCTAAGTTCAGTTACTCTTATGAGAATCTCGATGTAATCTTAGCGACATGTATAACCATAAGTTGGAGTTTTCTTATTCACTATTTTACAAAAAAGTTGAAAATTTCATGAAAAATTTACAATGCAAATGCAACCACTCCCCCACACTTAAACTTTACATTGTCCTCAATGTAAATTGAATCGTCCAAAGAAAGTCAAGGTGGGAAATCCTATATGATAATGACAAGAAACTAGAAAAAAAATAAAAACAAAACGAGACAAGAAAAACTAAAAACAAAACAAGAAATAAATACAAGACAAGAAATACTCATCCTATGGGTTGCCTCCCATTTAGCGCTTGGTTTAAAGTCGTTAGCCCGACTATCTCCTTGCTTTCTATGCCTCCTCCAGAGGAAGTTCATCCACAAAGTTAGCTCCTTCCACCACTTCGGAAGTGAAATTCTCATAATATGGTTTCAACCGGTTCCCATTAACTTTAAGTTCCTTGCCTGTAGCTATGCTAAGAATTTCTACTGCTCCATGAGAAAACACATTAGTAACAATAAAAGGCCCAATCCAACGTGACCTTAATTTACCCGTAAATAAATGCAAGCGAGAATTAAACAAAAGCACTTTCTGCCCAATGCAAAATTGTTTTCTAGAAATCATGTTATCATGAAATGCTTTCGTCCTTTCCTTATAAATGCGCGAGCTTTCAAATGCATCATTGCGGATCTCCTCTAGCTCTTGGAGTTGTAACTTCCTTTGCTTTCCAGACCCATCCATCTCCATATTGCATTGCTTAATAGCCCAAAACGCCTTATGCTCAATTTCAACGGGTAAATGACAAGGTTTACCATACACAAGCCTAAAGGGAGACATCCCGATAGGTGTCTTGTATGCGGTTCTATAAGCCCACAAAGCATCATTAAGTCGCATGCTCCAATCTTTCCTTGTTGGGTTCACCGTCTTCTCTAGAATGGATTTCACCTCCCGGTTGGACACCTCGGCTTGTCCATTTGTTTGGGGATGATAAGGTGTTGCAATATTGTGCGACACATTGTACTTCTTCAACAAGGTTTGTAAGATCCTGTTTTTGAAGTGAGAACCCCCATTTCTAATTACGGCTCTTGGAATTCCAAACCTTGCAAAGATATTAGCTTGCACAAAATCTGAAACCACTTTAGAATCATTAGTCGGGGTGGGCTTAGATTCCACCCATTTGGAAACATAATCCACAGCAAGTGAGATATAAAAATTCCCATGAGAGTTGACAAAAGGACCCATAAAATCAATACCCCATACATCGAAAACTTCAATAAATTGAATAAAAGTTTGTGGCATTTGATTTCGGGCACCTAGATTGCCTGTTCTTTGGCACCTATCAAAAGTTGTACACAATATATATGCATCTTTAAACAAGGTTGGCCAATAGAAACCGCTTTCAAGTACCTTGTGAGCGGTTCTCTTACTCCCAAAATGTCCTCCGCAAGCATAGGAGTGACAAAAAACAAGATAGAATTAAATTCGGATTCGGGAACGCACCTTCGTAATACTTGGTCACTACCTTGTTTCCATAAGTATGGATCATCCCATATGTATTGGTTCCCTAACCTCTTAAGTTTGTCCCTCTCAGCACGAGACAAGTTCTTTGGGATTTGTTTAGACACCAAGTAGTTCACAATGTCAGCATACCATGGTCTCCAAAGGCAATTGAGAATAGTTGCTCATCCGGGAAACTTTCACGCAATGGGATAGCTTCCTTGTCCACAGCAAGACGGCTCAAATGATCCGCAACGGTGTTCTCAATTCCTTTCTTGTCCTTGATTTCAATATCAAACTCTTGCAAGAGAAATCCATCGTATGAGCCTCGGTTTCGCTTCTTTCTTCATTAGCAAGTACCTAAGTGCTGCATGATCAGAAAAGACAACAACTTTTGTACCAATTAGATAAGAGCGAAACTTTTCCAAAGCAAAAACAATAATAAAACTCTTTTTCAGTGGTTGTGTAGTTTTGTTGGGCCTCATTTAACGTTCTAGAAATAATAAATAGCATGAGGTATCTTCCCCACACGTTGCCCAAGCACCGCACCAACCGCATAATCACTTGCATCACACATGAGCTCAAAAGGCTTGCTCCAATCCGGTGGTTTAATGATAGGGGCTGAAATCAAAAGTTCTTTCAAACGATTGAATGCCGCCATACACTTTTCATCAAAGTTAAAAACCACATCTTTTTGCAATAAGTTGCAAAGTGGTGATGCTATCTTGGAAAAATCCTTGATAAATCTACGATAAAAACCTGCATGACCAAGAAAAGAGCGTATCTCCCTCACCGTAGTGGGAGGGGTTAAAGCACGAATAAGGTCTATTTTAGATTTATCGACTTCCAAGCCTTTAGAAGATATTATATGGCCTAAAACTATGCCATGAGTTACCATGAAATGGCACTTCTCCCAATTTAGCACAAGATTTGTTTCAAAACATCGTTCAAGGATTAATGACAAGTTGTGCAAGCAAAGGTCAAATGAATCACCAAAGACACTAAAGTCATCCATAAATACTTCGATTATGTTTTCAACATATTCTGAGAAGATACTTACCATACACCTTTAAAAGGTAGCTGGAGAATTGCACAAGCCAAAAGGTATCCTTCTATAAGCAAAAGTACCGAAAGGACATGTGAAAGTGGTTTTCTCTTGATCCTCTGGCGCTATCATAATCTGATTGTAACCTGAATAACCATCAAGGAAACAATAATAAGAATGTCCGGCTAAACGTTCAAGCATTTGATCAATAAAAGGCAATGGAAAATGATCCTTCCTAGTGGTGGCATTCAATTTCCTGTAATCAATACAAACCCTCCAACCGGTTTGCACACGAGTTGGTACAAGTTTGTTCTTATCATTCTCCACCACCGTCACACATGATTTTTTTGGTACTACTTGTACCGGGCTCACCCACTTGCTATCAGATATGGGGTAGATAACACCCACGTCCAAAAGCTTTAGTATCTCCTTTTTCACAACTTCCATCATGGGAGGGTTCAAATGACGTTGTGCTTCCCTTATAGGCTTTGCATCGTCCTCCAAACGTATTTTATGCATACAAACGGCAGGGCTTATACCCTTGATATCAGCCATTGTCCATCCTATGGCCGTCTTGTACTTCCTTAGCACCCTTAGAAGTTTTTTCTCCTGTAATTCACTAAGCTTGTTAGAAACAATAACAGGTAAATCTTCCTTGTCACCCAAGTACAAGTACTTTAGGTGATCGGGAAGAGGTTTCAATTC
This sequence comes from Papaver somniferum, assembly GCF_003573695.1. Taxonomy (NCBI): domain Eukaryota; kingdom Viridiplantae; phylum Streptophyta; class Magnoliopsida; order Ranunculales; family Papaveraceae; genus Papaver; species Papaver somniferum. Next base: position 105,028,037 of record NC_039367.1, on the reverse strand, counting down.
TAACTTTGGAGATTTAACAATGGAAGGTACAAGCTTTTCATCACTGCATGGTAAAGAAATAAAAGAGATATTATGAGTTTCCGGGCATCCTTATAGTGAATTAAGATCACCAAGGGCTTCCTTGACTTCATTACCACACTCTACACCATTATCCATGGATGTAGTCAAAACGGTTTCCAAAGCATCATCACCATTCAATTCAAATACTTTTTGTGCCAATGTATCCATAACATCAATAGAGAAACAAGAGTGGACATCACTAGGATATCTCATCGTCTCGAAAATGTTGAAACGTATTGTTTCTCCATCAAACTCCATAGTTAGCGTTCCTTTATCCACATCAATAATGGTTTTCGCCGTTTTCATGAAGGGATACCCAAGTAGCAATGGAAGAGACGAGTCCGTTAACCCTTCATTCATCTCTAACACGCAAAAGTCAGCTGGAAATACAAGTTGATTAACCTGCACAAGAACATCCTCAACAATACCCATTGGGTAAACATTAGAGAGATCGGCTAATTGCAATACAATTCCATCTTTTTTAAGAGGACCTAACTCAAGTGAATTGTACATATATAGATGCAGGCATAACATTTACGGATGCACCTAAATCCAACATAGATTTGTTAAATATGGTGTTACCAATTGTGACTGGAATGTCAAAGCTACCGGGATCCTTACATTTCAGTGGGAGTTTGTGTTGTAAGATTTACGAAGCATTCTCCCCCATACTTAGCACTTCATTACCTTTGAGCCTTTGCTTATTGGTACACAAGTCCTTCAACACTTTCGCATACTTGGGAACTTGCTTGATCACATCAATGAGTGGTATGTTCACATGAATCTTCTTTAAAACGTCTAAAATCTCCTTTTCTAGTTCCGCCTTCTTGGAACTTGCAAATCTGCGAGGGAAAGGTAAAGGAGAAACATACGTAGTGTGCCATAACATAATGCGTCGGAATATGGTGTGCCATAACATGATATGTCCATAACAAGGTGTTGTATGTCAGTACGTGGTGTGCCATAATATAGTGCGTTAGAATATGGTGCGCCATAACATGATATGTCCAGAACAAGTTGGGCTTGAATATGGTGTGGCTTGGTGTGCCATAACATAGTGCGTCAGAATATGGTGTGCCATAACATGATATGTCCAGAACAAGATGTTGTGTATCAGTACGTGGTGTGCAATAACATAGTGCGTTGGAATATGGTGTGCCATAACATGATATGTCCAGAACAAGGTGTGCTTGAATATGGTCTGACTTGGCGTGCCATAAGATTGTGCGACAGAACATGGTGTGCCATAACATAGTACGTCAGAATATGGTGTGCCATAACTTGATGTGTCAAGAACAAGGTGTTGTGTGTCAGAACGTGGTGTTCCTTAACATGATATGTCCAGAACCAGGTGTTGAGTGTAGAATGTTGTGTGCCGTAACATAGCGCGTCAGAATATGGTGTGCCATAACATGATATGTCCAGTAAAATGCTTTCTCGAATATGGTGTGACTTTGCGTGCCATAAGATTGTGCGACAAAACGTTGTGTGCCATAACTTGATATGTCCAGAACAAGGTGTTGTGTGTTAGAACGTGGTGTGTCATAGCATAATACTTCGGAATATGGTGTGCCATAACATGATATATCCTGAACAAGGTGTTGTGTGTCAGAACGTGGAGTGCCATAACAAAGTGCTTCAGAATATGGTGTGCTATAACATGATATGTCCAGAACAAGATGTGATTGAATATGGTGTGACTTGGTGTGCCATAAAATTGTGCGTCAGAATATGGTGTGCCATAACATGATATGTCCAAAACCAGGTGTTGTGCGTCAGAATGTGGTGTGTCGTAACATAGTGCGTCGGAATATGGTGTGCCATAACATGATATGTCCAAAACAAGGTGTGCTTGAATGTGGTCTGACTTGGTGTGCCATAAGATTGTGCGACAGAACATGGTGTGCCATAACATAGTCCGTCAAACTATGGTGTGCCATAACTTGTTATGTCAAGAACAAGGTTTTGTGTGTCAGAACGTGATGTGCCATAACATGATATGTCCAGAACCAGGTGTTGAGTAACAGAATGTGGTGTACCGTAACATAGTGCGTCGGAATATGGTGTGCCATAATATGATATGTCCAGTACAGTGTGTGCTTGAATATTGTGTGACTTGGCATGCCATAATATTGTGCGACATAACGTGGTGTGCGATAACATAGTGCATCGGAATATGGTGTGCCATAACTTGATATGTCCAGAACAAGGTGTTGTATGTTAGAACGTGGTGTGCCATAACATGATATGTCCAAAACCAGGTGTTGTGCGTCAGAATGTGGTATGCCGTAACATAGTGCGTCGGTAGATGGTGTGCCATAACATGATATGTTCAGAACAAGGTGTGCTTGTATATGGTCTGACTTGGTGTGCCAAAAGATTGTGCTACAGAACGTGGTGTGCCATAACATAGTGCGTCAGAATATGGTGTGCCATAACTTGATATGTCAAGAACAAGGTGTTGTGTGTCAGAACGTGGTGTGCCATAACATGATATGTCCAGAACCAGGTGTTGAGTAACAAAATGTGGTGTGTGCCGCAACATAGTGCGTCGGAATATGGTGTGCCATAACATGATATGTCCAGTACAATTTATGCTTGAATATGGTGTGACTTAGCGTGCCATAAGATTGTGCGACAGAACCTGGTGCGCTATAACATAGTGCGTCGTAATTTGGTGTGCCATAACTTGATATGTCCAGAACAAGGTGTTGTGTGTTAGAACGTGATGTGCCGTAACATAATTCGTCGGAATATGGTGTTCCATAACAGGATACGTCCAGAACAAGGTGTTGTGTGTCAGAACGTGGTGTGCCATACAAAAGTGCGTCAGAATATGGTGTGCCATAACATGATATGTCCATAACAAGGTGTTCTTGAATATGGTGTGACTTGGTGTGCGATAAGATTGTGCGTCATAATATGGTGTGCCATAACATGATATGTCCAAAACCAGGTGTTGTGTGTCACAATGTGGTGTGCCGTAACATAGTGCGTCGGAATGTGGTGTGCCATAACATAGTGCGTCGGAATATGGTGTGCCATAACATGATATGTCCAGAATAAGGTGTGCTTGAATATTGTGTGACTTGGCGTGACATAATATTGTGCTTTTTTTTTTTTTTTTTTTTGCTAGGTCAAAATGGTTTATTGAAGCAAAAAAACGTAATTACAAGAATTACAAAATGGGAGGCTCTAGGCCTCCCCACCCCCATAAACCAAAGGGGCAAAAAAGAAAACTCTAAAAAACTCATAAAATAAGCTCCTAAACATTAAAAAATTAGCATAAAGTAGAGAACTAGGAACTTAAAAACGTTTTCGTCTTCCAACTCTAAAATTCTTCTTCCTGGAATGAGATCTTCAATTATTTGAGTCAAATCATAGGGCTCCTTGTATTCCTCTTCATAATCATCATGGCCAAAATCCTCTTCATTTTCCTCTGAAGCATAATTACCACACGGAACAAGCTTAATAGGAGATTGAGCTTTCTTCTTAGTTGACATTCTATCCATTTTCTCCTGTTTTTCCTTGAAATAATCTTGTCTAAAGGCTGGATCTCTAATGAATTTAGCACGCACTTCATCAATCATAGTACTTGCCTCCTCTAGTTCCTCCATAGACAAAATATTACCCATATCAAAAACATTTTCTTCCAACCTTGCTTGAAGATCCTTGTTATGATCACGGCTTGGACTTTCCTCATTAGACTTTTAATTCATAGCCCTGATCTTGTCAGCTTGCTTGGCCACTTTTCTAGCTTGCTTCCTTGCTAGAATATCTGCATCAACTTCACTCCAATCTTTCGAACCCATACTATTATCTGAATCACTAGAATCATCTTGTACCTCCTCAACCAAAACCTCACTAGTATCATTAGCAAGGCCTAATTCAGATTCTAGAGCACCATACTTGTTATTCACCACTAAATCTATTTGAGAAAGCTCATTCCCATACTTGTGCCATAATATTGTGCGGCAGAACGTGGTGTGCAATAACATAGTGCGTTGGAATATGGTGTACCATAACATGATATGTCCAGAACAAGGTGTTGTATGTCAGAACGTGGTGTTCCATAACATAATGCGTCGGAATATGGTGTGACATAACATGATATGTCCAGAACAAGGTGTTGTATGTCAGAACGTGGTGTGCCATAACATAATGCGACGGAATATGGTGTGCCATAACATGATATGTCCAGAACAAGGTGTTGTGTGTCAGAACGTGGTGTGTCGTAACATAGTGCGTTGGAATATGGTGTGCCATAACATGCTATGTCCAGAACAAGGTGTGCTTGAATATGGTATAGCTTGGTGTACCATAACATAGTGCATCGAAATATGGTGTATCATAACATGATATGTCCAAAACAAGGTGTACTTGAATATGGTGTGACATGGTGTGTCGTAAGATTGTGCGTCAGAATATGGTGTGCCATAACATGATATGTCCAAAACCAGGTGTTGTGTGTCAGAATGTGGTGTGCCGTAACATAGTGTGTCGGAATATGGTGTGCCATAACATGATATGTCCATAACAAGGTGTGCTTGAATATGGTGTGACTTGGCGTGCCATAAGATTGTGCGACAGAACGTGGTGTGCCATAACATAGTGCGTCGGAATATGGTGTGTCATAACTTGATATGTCAAGAACAAGTTGTTGTGTGTCAGAACATGGTGTGCCATAACATAATGCATCGGAATATGGTGTGCCATACCATGATATGTCCAGAACAAGGTGTTGTGTGTCAGTACGTGGTGTGCCATAAAATAGTGTGTCAGAATATGGTTTCCCATAACATGATATTTCCAGAACAAGGTGTGTTTGAATATGGTGTGGCTTAGTGTGCCATAACATAGTGCGTCGGAATATTATGTGCCATAACATGATATGTCCAGAACAAGGTGTTGTGTGTATAACATGGTGTGCCATAACATAGTGCATTGGAATATGGTGTGCCATAACATGATATGTTTAGAACAAGGTGTGCTTGAATATGGTGTGACTTGGTGTGCCATAAGATTGTGCGTAAGAATATGGTGTGCCATAACATGATATGTCCAAAAAAAGGTATTGTGTTTCAGAATGTGGTGTGCCGTAACATAGTGAGTCGGAATATGGTGTGCCATAACATGATATGTCCAGAACAAGGTGTGCTTGAATATGGTGTGACTTGGCGTGCCATAAGATTATGCGACAGAACGTGATGTGCCATAACATAGTCCGTCGGAATATGGTGTGCCATAACTTAATATGTCAAGAACAAGGTGTTGTATGTCAGAACTTGGTATGCCATAACATAATGTGTCGGAATATGGTGTTCCATAACATGATATGTCCAGAACTAGGTGTTGTGTGTCAGTACGTGGTGTGCCATAACATAGTGCATCAGAATATGGCGTGCCATAACATTATATGTCTAGAACAAGGTGTGCTTGAATATGGTGTGGCTTGGTGTGCCATAACATAGTGCGTCGGAATACGGTGTGTGATAACATGATATGTCCAGAGCAAGGTGTTGTGTGTCAAAACATGGTGTTCCATAACATAGTGCGTTGGAATATGGTGTGCCATAACATGATATGTCCAGAACAAGTTGTGCTTGAATATTGTGTCACTTGGTGTGCCATAAGATTGTGCGTCAGAATATGGTGTGCCATAACATGATATGTCCAAAACCATGTGTTGTGCGTGAGAATGTGGTGTGTCGTAACATAGTGTATCGGAATATGGTGTTCCATAACATGATATGTCCAGCACAAGGTGTGCTTGAATATGGTCTGACTTGGCGTGCCATAATATAGCGCGACAGAACGTGGTGTGCCATAACATAGTGCGTCGGAATATGGTGTGCTATAACTTGATATGTCAAGAATAAGGTGTTGTGTGTCAGAACGTGGTGTGCCATAACATGATATGTCCTTAAACATGTGTTGAGTGTCAGAATGTGGTGTGTCGTAATATAGCGTGCCGGAATATGGTGTGCCATAACATGATATTTCCAGTACAATGTTTTCTTGAATATGGTGTGACTTGGCGCGCCATAATATTGTGCGACAGAACGTGGTGTGCCATAACATAGTGCGTCGGAATATGGTGTGCCATAACTTGATCTGTCTAGAACAAGGTGTTGTATGTTAGAACGTGGTGTGCCATAACATAATGCGTCGGAATATGGTGTTTCATAACATGATATTTCCAGAACAAGGTGTTGTGTGTCAGAACGTGGTGTTCCATAACATAGTGTGTTCGAATATGGTGTGCCATAAAATGTTATGTCCAGAACAAGGTGTGCTTGAATATAGTGTGATTTGGTATGCCATAACATAATGCGTCGGAATATGGTGTGCCATAACATAATATGTCCAGAACAAGGTGTTGTGTGTCAGAACGTGGTGTGCCGTAACATAGTGAGTCGGAATATGGTGTGCCATAACATGATATGTCCATAATAAGGTGTGATTGAATATGGTGTGACTTGGCGTGCCATAAGATTGTGCGACAGAACGTGTTGTGCCATAACATAGTGCGTCGGAATATGGTGTGTCATAAATTGGTATGTCAAGAACAAGGTGTTGTGTGTCAGAACGTGGTGTGCCATAACATAATGTGTCGGAATATGGTGTTCCATAACATGATATGTCCAGAACTAGGTGTTGTGTGTCAGTATGTGATGTGCCATAACATAGTGCGTCAGAATATGGTGTGCCATAACATGATATGTCCTGAACAAGGTGTGCTTGAGTATGGTGTGGCTTGGTGTGCCATAACATAGTGCGTCGGAATACGGTGTGCCATAACATGTTATGTCCAGAACAAGGTGTTGCGTGTCAAAACGTGGTGTGCCATAACATAGTGCGTTGGAATATGGTGTGCCATAACATGATATGTCCAGAACAAGGTGTGCTTGAATATGGTGTGACCTGGTGTGCCATAAGATTGTGCGTCAGAATATGGTGTGCCATAACATGATATGTCCAAAACCATGTGTTGTGTGTCAGAATGTGGTGTGCCGTAACATAGTGCATCGGAATATGGTGTTCCATAACATGATATGTCCAGCACAAGATGTGCTTGAATATGGTCTGACTTGGCGTGCCATAATATTGTGCGAAAGAACGTGGTGTGCCATAACATAGTGCGTCGGAATATGGTGTGCTATAACTTTATATAACAAGAATAAGGTGTTGTGTGTCAGAACGTGGTGTGCCATAACATGATATTTCCAGAACCAGGTGTTGAGTGTCAGAATGTGGTGTGTCGTAATATAGCGTTCCGGAATATGGTGTGCCATAACATGATATGTCCAACACAATGTGTGCTTGAATATGGTGTGACTTGGCGTGCCATAAGATTGTGCGACAGAATGTGGTGTGCCATAACATAGTGCGTCGGAATATGGTGTGCCATAACTTGATATATCAAGAACAATGTGTTATGTGTCAGAAAGTGGTGTGCCATAACATAATGTGTCGGAATATGGTGTTCCATAACATGATATGTCCAGAACTAGGTGTTGTGTGTCAGTACGTGATGTGCCATAACATAGTGCGTCAGAATATTGTGTGCCATAACATGATATGTCCAGACCAAGGTGTGCTTGAATATGGTGTGGCTTGGTGTGCCATAACATAGTGTGTCGAAATACGGTGTGCCATAACATAATGCGTTGGAATATGGTGTGCCATAACATGATATATCCAGAACAAGGTGTGCTTGAATATGGTGTGACTTGGTGTGCCATAAGATTGTGCGTCAGAATATGGTGTGCCATAACATGATATATCCAAAACCATGTGTTGTGCATCAGAATGTGGTGTGCCGTAACATAGTGCGTCGGAATATGGTGTTCCATAACATGATATGTCCAGAACAAGGTGTGCTTGAATATGGTCTGACTTGGCGTTCCATAATATTGTGCAACGGAACGTGGTGTGCCATAATATAGTGCGTTGGAATCTGGTGTGCCATAACTTGATATGTCAAGAATAAGGTGTTGTGTGTCAGAACGTGGTGTGTCATAACATGATATGTCCAGAACAAGGTGTTGTGTGTCAGAACGTGGTGTGCCATAACATAATGCGTCGGAATATGGTGTGCCATAACATGATATGTCCAGAACAGGGTGTTGTGTGTCAGAACGTGGTGTGCCATAACATAATGCGTCGGAATATGGTGTGCCATAACATGATATGTCCAGAACAAGGTGTTGTGTGTCAGAACGTGGTGTGTCGTAACATAGTGCCATAACATGATATGTCCAGAACAAGGTGTGCTTGAATATGGTATGGCTTGGTGTACCATAACATAGTGCGTCGGAATATGGTGTGCCATAACATGATATGTCCAAAACAAGGTGTACTTGAATATGGTGTGACATGGTGTGCCGTAAGATTGTGCGTCAGAATATGGTGTGCCATAACATGATATATCCAAAACCATGTGTTGTGCGTCAGAATGTGGTGTGCCGTAACATAGTGCGTCGGAATATGGTGTTCCATAACATGATATGTCCAGAACAAGGTGTGCTTGAATATAGTCTGACTTGGTGTTCCATAATATTGTGCAACAGAACGTGGTGTGCCATAACATAGTGCGTCGGAATCTGGTGTGCCATAACTTGATATGTCAAGAATAAGGTGTTGTGTGTCAGAACGTGGTGTGCCATAACATGATATGTCCAGAACAAGGTGTTGTGTGTCAGAAAGTGGTGTGCCATAACATAATGCGTCGGAATATGGTGTGTCATAACATGATATGTCCAGAACAAGGTGTTGTGTGTCAGAACGTGGTGTGTCCTAACATAGTGCGTTGGAATATGGTGTGCCATAACATGAAATGTCCAGAACAAGGTGTGCTTGAATATGGTATGGCATGGCTTGGTGTACCATAACATAGTGCATCGGAATATGGTGTTCCATAACATGATATGTCCAGCACAAGATGTGCTTGAATATGGTCTGACTTGGCGTGCCATAATATTGTGCGAAAGAACGTGGTGTGCCATAACATAGTGCGTCGGAATATGGTGTGCTATAACTTTATATAACAAGAATAAGGTGTTGTGTGTCAGAACGTGGTGTGCCATAACATGATATTCCCAGAACCAGGTATTGAGTGTCAGAATGTGGTGTGTCGTAATATAGCGTTCCGGAATATGGTGTGCCATAACATGATATGTCAAATACAATGTGTGCTTGAATATGGTGTGACTTGGCGTGCCATAAGATTGTGCGACAGAATGTGGTGTGCCATAACATAGTGCGTCGGAATATGGTGTGCCATAGCTTGATATATCAAGAACAATGTGTTATGTGTCATAACGTGGTGTGCCATAAAATAATGTGTCGGAATATGATGTTCCATAACATGATATGTCCAAAACTAGGTGTTGTGTGTCAGTACGTGATGTGCCATAACATAGTGCGTCAGAATATTGTGTGCCATAACATGATATGTCCAGAACAAGGTGTGCTTGAATATGGTGTGGCTTGGTGTGCCATAACATAGTGTGTCGAAATACGGTGTGCCATAACATAATGTGTTGGAATATGGTGTGCCATAACATGATATATCCAGAACAAGGTGTGCTTGAATATGGTGTGACTTGGTGTGCCATAAGATTGTGCGTCAGAATATGGTGTGCCATAACATGATATATCCAAAACCATGTGTTGTGCATCAGAATGTGGTGTGCCGTAACATAGTGCGTCGGAATATGGTGTTCCATAACATGATATGTCCAGAACAAGGTGTGCTTGAATATGACTTGGCGTTCCATAATATTGTGCAACGGAACGTGGTGTGCCATAACATAGTGCGTTGGAATCTGGTGTGCCATAACTTGATATGTCAAGAATAAGGTGTTGTGTGTCAGAACGTGGTGTGTCATAACATGATATGTCCAGAACAAGGTGTTGTGTGTCAGAACGTGGTGTGCCATAACATAATGCGTCGGAATATGGTGTGCCATAACATGATATGTCCAGAACAGGGTGTTGTGTGTCAGAACGTGGTGTGCCATAACATAATGCGTCGGAATATGGTGTGCCATAACATGATATGTCCAGAACAAGGTGTTGTGTGTCAGAACGTGGTGTGTCGTAACATAGTGTGTTGGAATATGGTGTGCCATAACATGATATGTCCAGAACAAGGTGTGCTTGAATATGGTATGGCATGGCTTGGTGTACCATAACATAGTGCGTCGGAATATGGTGTGCCATAACATGATATGTCCAAAACAAGGTGTACTTGAATATGGTGTGACATGGTGTGCCGTAAGATTGTGCGTCAGAATATGGTGTGCCATAACATGATATATCCAAAACCATGTGTTGTGCGTCAGAATGTGGTGTGCCGTAACATAGTGCGTCGGAATATGGTGTTCCATAACATGATATGTCCAGAACAAGGTGTGCTTGAATATAGTCTGACTTGGTGTTCCATAATATTGTGCAACAGAACGTGGTGTGCCATAACATAGTGCGTCGGAATCTGGTGTGCCATAACTTGATATGTCAAGAATAAGGTGTTGTGTGTCAGAACGTGGTGTGCCATAACATGATATGTCCAGAACAAGGTGTTGTGTGTCAGAAAGTGGTGTGCCATAACATAATGCGTCGGAATATGGTGTGTCATAACATGATATGTCCAGAACAAGGTGTTGTGTGTCAGAACGTGGTGTGTCCTAACATAGTGCGTTGGAATATGGTGTGCCATAACATGAAATGTCCAGAACAAGGTGTGCTTGAATATGGTATGGCATGGCTTGGTGTACCATAACATAGTGCATCGGAATATGGTGTTCCATAACATGATATGTCCAGCACAAGATGTGCTTGAATATGGTCTGACTTGGCGTGCCATAATATTGTGCGAAAGAACGTGGTGTGCCATAACATAGTGCGTCGGAATATGGTGTGCTATAACTTTATATAACAAGAATAAGGTGTTGTGTGTCAGAACGTGGTGTGCCATAACATGATATTTCCAGAACCAGGTATTGAGTGTCAGAATGTGGTGTGTCGTAATATAGCGTTCCGGAATATGGTGTGCCATAACATGATATGTCAAATACAATGTGTGCTTGAATATGGTGTGACTTGGCGTGCCATAAGATTGTGCGACAGAATGTGGTGTGCCATAACATAGTGCGTCGGAATATGGTGTGCCATAGCTTGATATATCAAGAACAATGTGTTATGTGTCATAACGTGGTGTGCCATAAAATAATGTGTCGGAATATGATGTTCCATAACATGATATGTCCAAAACTAGGTGTTGTGTGTCAGTACGTGATGTGCCATAACATAGTGCGTCAGAATATTGTGTGCCATAACATGATATGTCCAGAACAAGGTGTGCTTGAATATGGTGTGGCTTGGTGTGCCATAACATAGTGTGTCGAAATACGGTGTGCCATAACATAATGTGTTGGAATATGGTGTGCCATAACATGATATATCCAGAACAAGGTGTGCTTGAATATGGTGTGACTTGGTGTGCCATAAGATTGTGCGTCAGAATATGGTGTGCCATAACATGATATATCCAAAACCATGTGTTGTGCATCAGAATGTGGTGTGCCGTAACATAGTGCGTCGGAATATGGTGTTCCATAACATGATATGTCCAGAACAAGGTGTGCTTGAATATGACTTGGCGTTCCATAATATTGTGCAACGGAACGTGGTGTGCCATAACATAGTGCGTTGGAATCTGGTGTGCCATAACTTGATATGTCAAGAATAAGGTGTTGTGTGTCAGAACGTGGTGTGTCATAACATGATATGTCCAGAACAAGGTGTTGTGTGTCAGAACGTGGTGTGCCATAACATAATGCGTCGGAATATGGTGTGCCATAACATGATATGTCCAGAACAGGGTGTTGTGTGTCAGAACGTGGTGTGCCATAACATAATGCGTCGGAATATGGTGTGCCATAACATGATATGTCCAGAACAAGGTGTTGTGTGTCAGAACGTGGTGTGTCGTAACATAGTGTGTTGGAATATGGTGTGCCATAACATGATATGTCCAGAACAAGGTGTGCTTGAATATGGTGTGGCTTGGTGTACCATAACATAGTGCGTCGGAATATGGTGTGCCATAACATGATATGTCCAAAACAAGGTGTACTTGAATATGGTGTGACATGGTGTGCCGTAAGATTGTGCGTCAGAATATGGTGTGCCATAACATGATATATCCAAAACCATGTGTTGTGCGTCAGAATGTGGTGTGCCGTAACATAGGGCGTCGGAATATGGTGTTCCATAACATGATATGTCCAGAACAAGGTGTGCTTGAATATAGTCTGACTTGGAGTTCCATAATATTGTGCAACAGAACGTGGTGTGCCATAACATAGTGCGTCGGAATCTGGTGTGCCATAACTTGATATGTCAAGAATAAGGTGTTGTGTGTCAGAACGTGGTGTGCCATAACATGATATGTCCAGAACAAGGTGTTGTGTGTCAGAAAGTGGTGTGCCATAACATAATGCGTCGGAATATGGTGTGCCATAACATGATATGTCCAGAACAGGGTGTTGTGTGTCAGAACGTGGTGTGCCATAACATAATGCGTCGGAATATGGTGTGCCATAACATGATATGTCCAGAACAAGGTCTTGTGTGTCAGAACGTGGTGTGTCCTAACATAGTGCGTTGGAATATGGTGTGCCATAACATGAAATGTCCAGAACAAGGTGTGCTTGAATATGGTATGGCATGGCTTGGTGTACCATAACATAGTGCGTCGGAATATGGTGTGCCATAACATGATATGTCCAAAACAAGATGTACTTGAATATGGTGTGACATGGTGTGCCGTAAGATTGTGCGTCAGAATATGGTGTGCCATAACATGATATATCCAAAACCATGTGTTGTGCGTCAGAATGTGGTGTGCCGTAACATAGTGCGTCGGAATATGGTGTTCCATAACATGATATGTCCAGAACAAGGTGTGCTTGAATATAGTCTGACTTGGTGTTCCATAATATTGTGCAACAGAACGTGGTGTGCCATAACATAGTGCGTCGGAATCTGGTGTGCCATAACTTGATATGTCAAGAATAAGGTGTTGTGTGTCAGAACGTGGTGTGCCATAACATGATATGTCCAGAACAAGGTGTTGTGTGTCAGAAAGTGGTGTGCCATAACATAATGCGTCGGAATATGGTGTGTCATAACATGATATGTCCAGAACAAGGTGTTGTGTGTCAGAACGTGGTGTGTCCTAACATAGTGCGTTGGAATATGGTGTGCCATAACATGAAATGTCCAGAACAAGGTGTGCTTGAATATGGTATGGCATGGCTTGGTGTACCATAACATAGTGCATCGGAATATGGTGTTCCATAACATGATATGTCCAGCACAAGATGTGCTTGAATATGGTCTGACTTGGCGTGCCATAATATGTGCGAAAGAACGTGGTGTGCCATAACATAGTGCGTCGGAATATGGTGTGCTATAACTTTATATAACAAGAATAAGGTGTTGTGTGTCAGAACGTGGTGTGCCATAACATGATTTCCAGAACCAGGTATTGAGTGTCAGAATGTGGTGTGTCGTAAATAGCGTTCCGGAATATGGTGTGCCATAACATGATAGTCAAATACAATGTGTGCTTGAATATGGTGTGACTTGCGTGCCATAAGATTGTGCGACAGAATGTGGTGTGCCATAACATAGTGCGTCGGAATATGGTGTGCCATAGCTTGATATATCAAGAACAATGTGTTATGTGTCATAACGTGGTGTGCCATAAAATAATGTGTCGGAATATGATGTTCCATAACATGATATGTCCAAAACTAGGTGTTGTGTGTCAGTACGTGATGTGCCATAACATAGTGCGTCAGAATATTGTGTGCCATAACATGATATGTCCAGAACAAGGTGTGCTTGAATATGGGTGGCTTGGTGTGCCATAACATAGTGTGTCGAAATACGGTGTGCCTAACATAATGTGTTGGAATATGGTGTGCCATAATGATATATCCAGAACAAGGTGTGCTTGAATATGGGGACTTGGTGTGCCATAAGATTGTGCGTCAGAATATGGTGGTGCCATAACATGATATATCCAAAACCATGTGTTGTGCATCAGAATGTGGTGTGCCGTAACATAGTGCGTCGGAATATGGTGTTCCATAACATGATATGTCCAGAACAAGGTGTGCTTGATATGACTTGGCGTTCCATAATATGTGCAACGAACGTGGTGTGCCATAACATAGTGCGTTGGATCTGGTGTGCCATACTTGATATGTCAAGAATAAGTGTGTGTGTCAGAACGTGGTGTGTCATAAATGATATGTCCAGAACAAGGTGTTGTGTGTCAGAACGTGGGTGCCATAACATAATGCGCGGAATGGTGTGCCATAACATATGTCCAGAAACAGGGTGTTGTGTGCAGACGTGGTGTGCCATAACATAATGCGTCGGAATATGGGTGCCATAACATGATATGTCCAGAACAAGGTGTTGTGTGTCAGAACGTGGTGTGTCGTAACATAGTGTGGAATATGGTGTGCCATAACATGATATGTCCAGAACAAGGTGTGCTTGAATATGGTGTGGCTTGGTGTACCATAACATAGTGCGTCGGAATATGGTGTGCCATAACATGATATGTCCAAAACAAGGTGTACTTGAATATGGTGTGACATGGTGTGCCGTAAGATTGTGCGTCAGAATATGGTGTGCCATAACATGATTATCCAAAACCATGTGTTGTGCGTCAGAATGTGGTGTGCCGTAACATAGGGCGTCGGAATATGGTGTTCCATAACATGATATGTCCAGAACAAGGTGTGCTTGAATATAGTCTGACTTGGTGTTCCATAATATTGTGCAACAGAACGTGGTGTGCCATAACATAGTGCGTCGGAATCTGGTGTGCCATAACTTGATATGTCAAGAATAAGGTGTTGTGTGTCAGAACGTGGTGTGCCATAACATGATATGTCCAGAACAAGGTGTTGTGTGTCAGAAAGTGGTGTGCCATAACATAATGCGTCGGAATATGGGTGCCATAACATGATATGTCCAGAACAGGGTGTTGTGTGTCAGAACGTGGTGTGCCATAACATAATGCGTCGGAATATGGTGTGCCATAACATGATATGTCCAGAACAAGGTCTTGTGTGTCAGAACGTGGTGTGTCCTAACATAGTGCGTTGGAATATGGTGTGCCATAACATGAAATGTCCAGAACAAGGTGTGCTTGAATATGGTATGGCATGGCTTGGTGTACCATAACATAGTGCGTCGGAATATGGTGTGCCATAACATGATATGTCCAAAACAAGATGTACTTGAATATGGTGTGACATGGTATGTCGTAAGATTGTGCGTCAGAATATGGTGTGCCATAACATGATATGTCCAAAACCAGGTGTTGTGTGTCAGAATATGGTGTGCCATAACATGATATGTCCAGAACAAGGTGTTGTGTGTAGAACATGGTGTGCCATAACATAGTGCGTTGGAATATGGTGTGCCATAACATGATATGTTCGGAACAAGGTGTGCTTGAATATGGTGTGACTTGGTGTGCCATAAGATTGTGCATCAGAATATGGTGTGCCATAACATGATATGTCCTAAAAAAGGTATTGTCTGTCAGAATGTGGTGTGTCGTAAGTGAGTCGTAATATGGTGTGCCATAACATGATATGTCCAGAACAAGGTGTGCTTGAATATGGTGTGGCTTGGTGTGCCATAACATAGTGCGTCGGAATACGGTGTGCCATAACATGATATGTCCAGAACAAGGTGTTGTGTGTCAAAACGTGGTGTGCCATAACATAGTGCGTTGGAATATGGTGTGCCATAACATGATATGTCCAGAACAAGGTGTGCTTGAATATGGTGTGACTTGGTGTGCCATAAGATTGTGCGTCAGAATATGGTGTGCCATAACAAGATATGTCCAAAACCATGTGTTGTGCGTCAGAATGTGGTGTGTCGTAACATAGTGCATCGGAATATGGTGTTCCATAACATGATATGTCCAGCACAAGGTGTGCTTGAATATGGTCTGACTTGGCATGCCATAATATTGTGCGACAGAACATGGTGTGATATTACTTGATATGTCAAGAATAAGGTGTTGTGTGTCAGAACGTGGTGTGCCATAACATGATATGTCCAGAACCAGGTGTTGAGTGTCAGAATGTGGTGTGTCGTAATATAGCGTGCCGGAATATGGTGTGCCATAACATGATATATCAAGTATAATGTGTGCTTGAATACGGTGTGACTTGGCGTGCCATAAGATTGTGCGACAGAATGTGGTGTGCCATAACATAGTGCGTCGGAATATGGTGTGCCATAACTTGATCTGTCTAGAACAAGGTGTTGTGTGTTAGAAGTGGTGTGCAATAACATAATACGTCGGAATATGGTGTGTCATAACATGATATGTCTAGAACAAGGTGTTGTGTGTCAGAACGTGGTGTTCCATAACATAGTGCATTCGAATATGGTGTGCCATAAAATGATATGTCCAGAACAAGGTGTGCTTGAATACGGTGTGACTTGGTGTGCCATAACATAATGCGTCGAAATATGGTGTGCCATAACATGATATGTCCAGAACAAGGTGTTGTGTGTCAGAACGTGGTGTGCCGTAACATAGTGAGTCAGAATATGGTGTGCCATAACATGATATGTCCATAACAAGGTGTGCTTGAATATGGTGTGACTTGGCGTGCCATAAGATTGTGCGACAAAACGTGTTGTGCCATAACATAGTGCGTCGGAATATGGTGTGTCATAACTTGATATGTCAAGAACAAGGTGTTGTTTGTCAGAACGTGGTGTGCCATAACATAATGTGTCGGAATATGTTGTTCCATAACATGATATGTCCAGAACTAGGTGTTGTGTGTCAGTACGTGATGTGCCATAACATAGTGCGTCAGAATATGGTGTGCCATAACATGATATGTCCAGAACAAGGTGTGCTTGAATATGGTGTGACTTGGTGTGCCATAAGATTGTGCGTCAGAATATGGTGTGCCATAACATGATATATCAAAAAAAAAATATGTTTTGTGCGTCATAATGTGGTTTGCCGTAACATAGTGCGTCGGAATATGGTGTTCCATAACATAATATGTCCAGAACAAGGTGTGCTTGAATATGGTCTGACTTGGCGTGCCTTAATATTGTGCAACAGAACGTGGTGTGCCATAACATAGTGCGTCGGAATCTGGTGTGCCATAACTTGATATGTCAAGAATAAGGTGTTGTGTGTCAGAACGTGGTGTGCCATAACATGATATGTCCATAACAAGGTGTTGTGTGTCAGAACGTGGTGTGCCATAACATAATGCGTCGGAATATGGTGTGCCATAACATGATATGTCCAGAACAAGGTGTTGTGTGTCACAACGTGGTGTGTCGTAACATAGTGCGTTGGAATATGGTGTGCCATAACATGATATGTCCAGAACAAGGTGTGCTTGAATATGGTATGGCTTGGTGTACCATAACATAGTGCGTCGGAATATGGTGTGCCATAACATGATATGTCCAAAACAAGGTGTACTTGAATATGGTGTGTCATGATGTGCCGTAAGATTGTGCGTCAGAATATGGTGTGCCATAACATGATATGTCCAAAACCAGGTGTTGAGTGTCAGAACGTGGTGTGTCATAACATGATATGTCCAGAACAAGGTGTTATGTGTCAGAACGTGGTGTGCCATAACATAATGCGTCGGAATATGGTGTGCCATAACATGATATGTCCTGACCAAGGTGTTGTGTGTCAGAACGTGGTGTGTCGTAACATAGTGTGTTGGAATATGGTGTGCCATAACATGATATGTCCAGAACAAGGTGTGCTTGAATATGTTATGGCTTGGTGTACCATAACATAGTGCGTCGTAATATGGTATGCCATAACATGATATGTCCAAAACAAGGTGTACTTGAATATGGTGTGACATGGTGTGCCGTAAGATTGTGCGTCAGAATATGGTGTGCCATAACATGATATGTCCAAAACCAGGTGTTGTGTGTCAGAATATGGTGCGCCATAACATGATATGTCCAGAACAAGGTGTTGTGTGTCAGAACGTGGTGTGCCATAACATAATGCGTCGGAATATGGTGTGCCATAACATGATATGTCCAGAACAGGGTGTTGTGTGTCAGAACGTGGTATGCCATAACATAATGCGTCGGAAAATGGTGAGCCATAACATGATATGTCCTGACCAAGGTGTTGTGTGTCAGAACGTGGTGTGTCGTAACATAGTGCGTTGGAATATGGTGTGCCATAACATGATATGTCCAGAACAAGGTGTGCTTGAATATGGTATGGCTTGGTGTACCATAACATAGTGCGTCGTAATATGGTATGCCATAACATGATATGTCCAAAACAAGGTGTACTTGACTATGGTTGACATGGTGTGCCGTAAGATTGTGCGTCAGAATATGGTGTGCCATAACATGATATGTCCAAAAACCAGGTGTTGTGCGTCAGAATATGGTGTGCCATAACTTGATATGTCCAAACCAGGTGTTGTATGTCTGAATATGGTGTGACATAACATGATATGTCCAGAACAAGGTATTGTGTGTCAGAACGTGATGTGCCATAACATAATGCGACGGAATATGGTGTGCCATAACATGATATGTCCAGAACAAGGTGTTGTGTGTCACAACGTGGTGTGTCGTAACATAGTGCGTTGGAATATGGTGTGCCATAACATGATATGTCCAGAACAAGGTGTGCTTGAATATGGTATGGCTTGGTGTACCATAACATAGTGCATCGGAATATGGTATGCCATAACATGATATATCCAAAACAAGGTGTACTTGAATATGGTGTGACATGGTGTGCCATAATATTGTGCGTCAGAATATGGTGTGCCATAACTTGATATGTCCAAACCAGGTGTTGTATGTCTGAATATGGTGTGACATAACATGATATGTCCAGAACAAGGTATTGTGTGTCAGAACGTGATGTGCCATAACATAATGCGACGGAATATGGTGTGCCATAACATGATATGTCCAGAACAAGGTGTTGTGTGTCACAACGTGGTGTGTCGTAACATAGTGCGTTGGAATATGGTGTGCCATAACATGATATGTCCAGAACAAGGTGTGCTTGAATATGGTATGGTTTGGTGTACCATAACATAGTGCGTCGGAATATGGTGTGCCATAACATGATATGTCCAAAACAAGGTGTACTTGAATATGGTGTGTCATGATGTGCCGTAAGATTGTGCGTCAGAATATGGTGTGCCATAACATGATATGTCCAAAACCAGGTGTTGAGTGTCAGAACGTGGTGTGTCATAACATGATATGTCCAGAACATGGTGTTATGTGTCAGAACGTGGTGTGCCATAACATAATGCGTCGGAATATGGTGTGCCATAACATGATATGTCCAGAACAGGGTGTTGTGTGTCAGAACGTGGTATGCCATAACATAATGCGTCGGAAAATGGTGTGCCATAACATGATATGTCCTGACCAAGGTGTTGTGTGTCAGAACGTGGTGTGTCGTAACATAGTGCGTTGGAATATGGTGTGCCATAACATGATATGTCCAGAACAAGGTGTGCTTGAATATGGTATGGCTTGGTGTACCATAACATATGCGTCGTAATATGGTATGCCATAACATGATATGTCCAAAACAAGGTGTACTTGACTATGGTGTGACATGGTGTGCCGTAAGATTGTGCGTCAGAATATGGTGTGCCATAACATGATATGTCCAAAACCAGGTGTTGTGTGTCAGAATATGGTGCGCCATAACATGATATGTCCAGAACAAGGTGTTGTGTGTCAGAACGTGGTGTGCCATAACATAATGCGTCGGAATATGGTGTGCCATAACATGATATGTCCAGAACAAGGTGTTGTGTGTCAGAACGTGGTGTGTCGTAACATAGTGCGTTGGAATATGGTGTGCCATAACATGATATGTCCAGAACAAGGTGTGCTTGAATATGGTATGGCTTGGTGTACCATAACATAGTGCATCGGAATATGGTATGCCATAACATGATATATCCAAAACAAGGTGTACTTGAATATGGTGTGACATGGTGTGCCGTAATATTGTGCGTCAGAATATGGTGTGCCATAACTTGATATGTCCAAACCAGGTGTTGTATGTCAGAATATGGTGTGCCATAACATGATATGTCCAGAACAAGGTATTGTGTGTCAGAACGTGGTGTGCCATAACATAATGCGACGGAATATGGTGTGCCATAACATGATATGTCCAGAACAAGGTGTTGTGTGTCACAACGTGGTGTGTCGTAACATAGTGCGTTGGAATATGGTGTGCCATAACATGATATGTCCAGAACAAGGTGTGCTTGAATATGGTATGGCTTGGTGTACCATAACATAGTGCGTCGAAATATGGTGTGCCATAACATGATATGTCCAAAATAAGGTGTACTTGAATATGGTGTGACATTGTGTGCCGTAAGATTGTGCGTCAGAATATGGTGTGCCATAACATGATATGTCCAAAACCAGGTGTTGTGTGTCAGAATGTGGTGTGCCGTAATATAGTGTGTCGGAATATGGTGTGCGGTAACATGATATGTCCATAACAAGGTGTGCTTGAATATGGTCTGACTTGGCGTGCCATAAGATTGTGCGACAAAACGTGGTGTGCCATAACATAGTGCGTCGGAATATGGTGTGTCATAACTTGATATGTCAAGAACAAGGTGTTGTGTGTCAGAACGTGGTGTTCCATAAAATAATGCGTCGGAATATGGTGTACCATAACATGATATGTCCAGAACAAGGTGTGCTTGAATATGGTGTGGCTTGGTGTGCCATAACATAGTGCGTCAGAATATGATGTGCCATAACATGATATGTCCAGAACAAGGTGTTGTGTGTAGAAAATGGTGTGCCATAACATAGTGCGTCGGAATATGGTGTGCCATAACATGATATGTCCAGTACAATGTGTGCTTGAATATGGTGTGACTTGGCATGCCATAATATTGTGCGACAGAACGTGGTGTGCCATAACATAGTGCGTCGGAATATGGTGTGCCATAACATGATATGTCCAGAACAAGGTGTTGTGTGTCAGTACGTGGTGTGCCATAACATAGTGCGTCAGAATATGGTGTCCTATAACATGATATGTCCAGAACAAGGTGTGCTTGAATATGGTGTGGCTTGGTGTGCCATAACATAGTGCGTCGGAATATGATGTACCATAACATGATATGTCTAGAACAAGGTGTTTTGTGTAGAACATGGTGCGCCATAACATAGTGCGTTGGAATATGGTGTGCCATAACATGATATGTTCAGAACAAGGTGTGCTTGAATATGGTGTGACTTGGTGTGCCATAAGATTGTGCGTCAGAATATGGTGTGCCATAACATGATATGTCCAAAAAAAGGTATTGTGTGTCATAATGTGGTGCGCCGTAACATAGTGAGTCGTAATATGGTGTGCCTTAACATGATATGTCTAGAACAAGGTGTGCTTGAATATGGTGTGACTTGGCGTGCCATAAGATTATGCGACAGAACGTTCTGTGCCATAACATAGTGCGTCGGAATATGGTGTGCCATAACTTGATATGTCAAGAACAAGGTGTTGTGTGTCAGAAAGTGGTGTGCCATAACATAATGTGTCGGAATATGGTGTTCCATAACATGATATGTCCAGAACTAGGTGTTGTGTGTCAGTACGTGGTGTGCCATAACATAGTGCGTCAGAATATGGTGTGCCATAACATGATATGTCCAAAACAAGGTGTGCTTGAATATGGTGTGGCTTGGTGTGCCATAACAAAGTGTGTCGGAATACGGTGTGCCATAACATGATATGTCCAGAACAAGGTGTTGTGTGTCAAAACGTGGTGTGCCATAACATAGTGTGTTGGAATATGGTGTGCCATAACATGATATGTCCAGAACAAGGTGTGCTTGAATATGGTGTGACTCTGTGTGCCATAAGATTGTGCGTCAGAATATGGTGTGCCATAACATGATATGTCCAAAACCATGTGTTGTGCGTCAGAATGTTGTGTGCCGTAACATAGTGCATCGGAATATGGTGTTCCATAACTTGATATGTCCAACACAAGGTGTGCTTGAATATGGTCTGACTTGGTGTGCCATAATATTGTGCGACAGAACATGGTGTGCCATAACATAGTGCGTCGGAATATGGTATGTTATAACTTGATATGTCAAGAATACTGTGTTGTGTGTCAGAACGTGGTGTGCCATAACATGATATGTCCAGAACCAGGTGTTGAGTGTCAGAACGTGGTGTGCCATAACATGATATGTCCAGTACAATGTGTGCTTGAATATGGTGTGACTTGGCGTGTCATAAGATTGTGCGACAGAACGTGGTGTGCCATAACATAGTGCGTCGGAATATGGTGTGCCATAACTTGATCTGTCTAGAACAAGGTGTTGCGTGTTAGAACGTGGTGCGCCATAACATAATGCGTCGGAATATGGTGTGTCATAACATGATATGTCCAGAACAAGGTGTTGTGTGTCAGAACGTGGTGTTCCATAACATAGTGCGTTCTAATATGGTGTGCCATAAAATGATATGTCCAGAACAAGGTGTGCTTGAATATGGTGTGACTTGGTGTGCCATAACATAATGCGTCGGAATATGGTGTGTCATAACATGATATGTCCAGAACAAGGTGTTGTGTGTCAGAACGTGGTGTGTCGTAACATAGTGAGTCAGAATATGGTGTTCCATAACATGATATGTCCATAACAAGGTGTGCTTGAATATGGTGTGACTTGGCGTGCCATAAGATTGTGCGACAGAACGTGCTGTGTCATAAAATGGTGCGTCGGAATATGGTGTGTCATAACTTGATATGTCAAGAACAAGGTGTTGTGTGTCAGAACGTGGTGTGCCATAACATAATGTGTCGGAATATGGTGTTACATAACATGATATGTCCAGAACTAGGTGTTGTGTGTCAGTACGTGGTGTGCCATAACATAGTGCGTCTAAATATGGTGTGCCATAACATGATATGTCCAGAACAAGGTGTGCTTGAATATGGTGTGGCTTGGTGTGCCATAACATAGTGCGTCGGAATACGGTGTGCCATAACATAGTGCGTTGGAATATGGTGTGCCATAACATGATATATCCAGAACAAGGTGTACTTTTATATGGTGTGACTTGGTGTGCCATAAGATTGTGCGTCATAATATGGTGTTCCATAACATGATATATCCAAAACCATGTGTTGTGCGTCAGAATGTGGTGTGCCTTAACATAGTGCGTCGGAATATGGTGTTCCATAACATGATATGTCCAGAACAAGGTGTGCTTGAATATGGTATGACTTGGCGTGCCATAATATTGTGCAAATAAACGTGGTGTGCCATAACATAGTGCATCGGAATCTGGTGTGCCATAACTTGATATGTCAAGAATAAGGTGTTGTGTGTCAGAACGTGGTGTACCATAACATGATATGTCCAGAACCAGGTGTTGAGTGTCATATTGTGGTGTGTCGTAACATAGCGTGTCGGAATATGGTGTGCCATAACATGATATGTCCAGTACAATGTGTGCTTGAATATGGTGTGACATGGTGTGCCATAAGATTCTGCGACAGAACGTGGTGTTTCATAACATAGTGCATCGGAATATGGTGTGCCATAACTTGATATGTCTAGAACAAGGTGTTGTGTGTTAGAACGTGGTGTGTTATAACATAATGCGTCGGAATATGGTGTGTCATTACATGATATGTCCAGAACAAGGTGTTGTGTGTCAGAACGTGGTGTTCCATAACATAGTGCGTTCGAATATGGTGTGGCATAACATGATATGTCCAGAACAAGGTGTGGTTGAATATGGTGTGACTTGATGTGCCATAAAATTGTGTGTCATAATGCGGTATTCCGTAACATAGTGCGTCGTAATATGGTGTGCCATAACATGATATGTCCAGAACAAGGTGTGCTTGAATTTGGTGTGACTTGGCGTGCCATAAGATTGTGTGACAGAACGTGGTGTGACATAACATAGTGCATCGGAATATGGTGTGTCGTAACTTGATATGTCTAGAACAAGGTGTTGTGTGTCAGAACGTGGTGTTCCATAACATAATGCGTCGGAATATGGTGTGCCATAACATGATATGTCCAGAACAAGGTGTTGTGTGTCAGTACGTGTTGTGCCATAACATAGTGCATCAGAATATGGTGTGCCATAACATGATATGTCCAGAACAAGATGTTGTGTGTCAGTACGTGGTGTGCGATAACATAGTGCATCAGAATATGGTGTGTCATAACATGATATGTCCAGAACAAGGTGTGCTTGAATATGGTGTAGCTTGGTGTGCCATAACATAGTGCGTCGGAATATGGTGTGCCATAACATGATATGTCCAGAACACGGTGTTGTGTGTCAGAAAGTGGTGTTCCATAACATAGTGCGTTGGAATATGGTGTACCATAACATGATATGTCCATAACAAGGTGTGCTTGAATATGGTGTGACTTGGTGTGCCATAAGATTGTGCGTCAGAATATGGTGTGCCATAACATGATATGTCCAAAACCAGGTGTTGTGTGTCAGAATGTGGTGTGTTGTAACATACTGAGTCGGAATATGGTGTGCCATAACATGATATGTCCAGAACAAGGTGTGATTTAATATGGTCTGACTTGGCATGCCATAAGATTGTGTGACAGAACGTGTTGTGCCATAACATAGTGCGTCGGAATATGGTGTGCCATAACTTGATATGTCCAGAACAAGGTGTTATGTGTCAGAATGTGGTGTGCCATAACATAATGCGTCGGAATATGGTGTGCCATAACATGATATGTCCAAAACTAGGTGTTGTGTGTCAGTACATGGTGTGCCATAACATAGTACGTCAGAATATGGTGTGCCATAACATGATATGTCCAGAACAAGGTGTGCTTGAATATGGTGTGGCTTGGTGTGCCATAACATAGTGCATCGGAATACGGTGTGCCATAACAAGATATGTCCAGAACAAGGTGTTGTGTGTCAGAACGTGGTGTGCCATAACATAGTGCGCTGGAATATGGTGTGCCATAACATGATATGTTCAGAACAAGGTATGCTTGAATATGGTGTGACTTGGTGTGCCATAAGATTGTGCGTCATAATATGGTATGCCATAACATGATATGTCCAAAACCAGGTGTTGTGCGTCAGAATTTGGTGTGTCGTAACATAGTGCGTCGGAATATAGTGTGCCATAACATGATATGTCCAGAACAAGGTGTGCTTGAATATGGTCTGACTTGGCGTGCCATAGTATTGTGCGACAGAACGTGGTGTGTCATAACATAGTGCGTCGGAATATGATGTGCCTGGAGGATCAGAATTTCGCGACAACGATACGCTCGCGAAATTCTTAACAACGCATTACAAAAATGTCGCAGAGCACTTTGAGAAACGACACAATAGGTGATATTATCTTAAACATAAGAAAAATGTAATAACTTTGCGAAGATTAGAAGATCTGCGAAATTAACATTTGTAAGCTTGCGATATTATCGCAAGCCAGATCCGAAATTAAGGGAAATCTTAGTTGTATATGAGTTGTCATCCACTAGGTAGCATCCTATATAAAGAGAAAGGTAGGAGAGAGAAAATTAACGTGTATTATTATTATCTTCTTATTCTTATCCAAAAACCAGAGAGAGGGAGAGAGCACCAAATACTCATTAATGGAGTCTCAATGTAATTCATATGTAATTCAATGATCATAGTGAAACCTAACCCCGTGGATATAGATCAAAGTGATCGAACCACGTAAATCTTGTGTCTTATTTTCTATTTTCATTCTCTTTATCTTTATTTTCATATTAAATAAGTTTAGATCTAGAAGTCATAGTCATGATAGTACAAGGGGTGTGTTGTAGGATTTCCTGCAACTACATTTTTGGCGCTAGGAACAGGGAAGAGTAAAGGATTTATCCCTCATGTAGCTTGTTGGTTCAAGAAATTTCCATGAATATTAGTTATTGTTCATATTTTTCTAGATCTACAAAGTTTAAGTTCAAAAATGGAAATTTCATGGAAGAAATCACACTTTCAGGGAGTAAACATCATCAACAATTCAAAGACATGAAAAGAGTGAGAGAAAAAAGTTGTTGTGGTGAAATTTAAGGAAAAAATGGAAGTTTCAGTGGAAGATTTTCATGTTCAGGAGAAGAAACAAGGGAAAGACGAAGATAAGATAAGAGACAGGTGCTGTAATTTCTATCACAAACAGAAATTTGCACAGATGGTTTAAGGTTGAGCGAACAATAAATAGGTCATGGGTTCGATTTTCTTCTCATTTTCATGGGAGAATAAAAGAATAAGGAAAAAAGTTATGCGCTAATTTCGCCGAGAGGTTCTTGCACAATTGGTCCAGAGAGCAGTATGTGTGTTCGTGGTCGCAAGTTCGAATTCGCCCGCGAACATAGTTTTCTTCTTTTTTACAGAGAGTGAAAAAATGAATAATTTTCGCAATATTGTTTCATTATTTCGCAAACAAGAGGCATCACAATTGGTCATCTACGAAGTTAATGAGTTCATGGTCGTGTGATCAAGTCCCAACACATGCGTATTTTTTCGCACAGATATTTCTTTGATTATTTCGCACATAAGAGAGTTGATGATAGTTTCGCAGAGATATTTCACAAAGAAGAAGCTTGCACAGTTTGTCAGGAGGCATGAATGCAAGCAGCAGGTCGCGGGATCAATTCTTGCTTCTCGCATGTTTATTTTTATTACGCGAAATTTATACAGAATTGTCTCTCACACAGTTGGAATTTGATTACTTCGCAAGAACTCTGATTATTTCACAAGAGAAGCTTAGCATAGTTGGTATGATGTGAGAATATGCAAGTAGCAGGTCGCGGGTTCAATTCTTGCCTCTCGCATCTATTTTTTCTAAGCGACATTTATACTTCATGCAACGTATTTTTCGCGCGAGATTGACAACAACAGCGAATCACATAAAAGCTAAGTACCACTTTCCTTGAACATTTTACTTTTACAGAAAATAAAAGATTTTTGATTTGATTTACAAAAAGCGATTCAATTGCACGATTACAAAGATTTCAAGATTTCAAAGATTATAAAGATTACTAAGATTTCAAGATTACAAAGACTTCAAAATTACAGAGATTTCGAGATTTCAAAATTACATAAACTGAGAAAATTCAATTTATATGTTTCTCTAGAATATTTCTTTTGCAAAGAATAAAAAGATTTTTGATTTGATTTACAAAACGCGATAGAATCGCAGAATTACAAAGATTTCACAACCACAAAGATTTTAGAGTTACCATGTATTAGAATTTCTCTTGAATATTTACTTTGATTCAAATGATATGATATTATGAGAATGAAATAATGAATGAAAAAGATGACAGAAATGAAAGAGATGAAAGAAATGAAAAGATGAATGAGAGAATAAAGAAACGCGAACATTTCACAGAAACAAAGAGACGCGAAAATTTCGCAGAAACAAAAAGAGAAAGGGGCGAACCTTTATGGCGTACACCTTAGTTCGCGAATACAATTTCGCAAGAGGCAAATGTAAGACCTCAAGTACGTCATATAAGGGGGTACCTGTTGCATGGCTCAGGGAAAGGCTACACCGCCAACGGAACTTGAGTCATGGAGATTTGGGGTCAATAAAGCCCATCCGGGAGAGGCACCTTGGATTATCAGCTTAAGCATATGACTTAGGTTGGGTGACTAAAGTAATAAGGACTCTCCCAAGGAGTACAAAATTTGACCAAGGCGCCGAGGTACACGGTTGAGTCAAGAGTGCCAGGGGCGTCTGGAGCGTACCTTGCCATTCTTGACAAGTCTTGGCTTATACTGCACTCGGCCTGAAGAAAACCCCACTTAGGGTGCAGTCTCATAACCATAAGCCCTATAGGTAAAAGGGACAAGAGGCTGCGAAAACAACTGGTTGTTGTTAAGACAAGATGGGAGGAGCTAACCTTGTATGGTAGAAGTAGGCCTCCTTGAATGGGCAACCATGGGGGAGATAAGGGCGGCACCCTCCATTAGGGAGCTGATAAGTGTCTTAAGACGCAAATGTCATGAGTATTTTTACTCGCAAGGGTATTAAGGCTTATCATATTTGTGCGACAATCCTGAAGAGGCAATAATACTAGAGAAAAAGATAAGACGAGATCAATGGGTCAGTACATGAAAGTGTAAGGACGTCCTGCGATTTCGTCGCAATACGGCAATGTCATGGGGCTTTATTTTCGAAAGAATATTTAGGCCTGTCATATTGTCGCAACAATCCTGAAGAGGCAATAATACAAAAGAAAAAGTTAAGGCAAGATCAATGGGTTTTTGCATGAAAGTGCAAAGACGTCCTGCGATTTTGTCGCAATGACAAGAGGTGGCAAAATAAGACCTTTGACTAGGAAGGCAAAATAAGACCACATAAGAAAATGAGCAAGCAAGTAAGGTTGCGAGAATGATTATATGTAAGAAAACAAGCTTGCGAATATGTACATGGAAATGAAACTGAGGCAGTGAAAATGCCGCAGACTTGATATTATGATCATGCTGTTATGAGATACTAATAGTGCAGGAAAAAGGAAAGATGAAACACATGTAAGAAATTGTGAGGAACAATAACCACGCGAAGAAGAATGCATACACTAAAGAAAAAGGCAGAGAAATGAAGAATGGAAGAAATTTAGAGCTACATAAATTTTAGATGGCAAAATGAGCTAAGTAACACAATAGATAAGCATTCTCATCATACAAGCATCATACTCGCATCATAAAAGCATTGCATAAGCATTTCATGGCATAAACATCGCATATACATTTCATAACATAATCATCACATAAGCATTATGTTCGCATAAATACTTTACAAAACTGTACAGAATAATATTGCAAAATTTCGCAATAATATCGCAGAATTTAGCAGAATTATTCAGGATTACTCAGAATTTCACAGGATTATTCAGAATCTCACAAGATTAATCAGAACTTCGTAGAATGATTCAGAACTTCGCAGAATGATTCGAAATTTCGTAGAATGTGCCAGAATTTCGCAGAATGTGATTATTTCGAATGATGTGATTATCTCGCTCAATTATTTCGCACAATTATAAGCAACTTGAAGAGATTATACTATCGCATGAGAACAAAACATGAGACAGAGGCAACTATGGATAACCAAGAAAACATTTTATGTTCTTTATCTTCTCGGCAAGAATCACCAAAAATGGAGTAATAATTTCGCATGAATAGAGGCAATACTTATTATTCTCATTCAAGGATGGATACTTCTTATATTTCGAGGATTGAATATTTCTTCAAGGATATTTCATACTTCGCATACTTCAAGAGATGATACTTCTTATTTACTTCGCAACATTCCGGAACTTCACAAAGGAATAGAGGAAAGTACGTACTTTTCAAGTCCAGTATTCTTTCACTCGTTCCTTCATCAACAAAGATCAAAGACTACTCCAACAACACGTATCTCTCTCCAAAAACTACAACAATGGATTTTTTCCTGAAGATCGCTCTTCAAGCAATATTCAAGAAAAAAGAGGCAAGATGTAGGATCAGAATTTTGCGACAACGATACGCTCGCGAAATTCTTAACAACGCATTACAAAAATGTTGCAGAGCACTTTGAGAAACGACACAATAGGTGATATTAGCTTAAACATAAGAAAAATGTAATAACTTTGCGAAGATTAGAAGATATGCAAAATTAACATTTGTAAGCTTGCGATATCATCGCAAGCCAGATCCGAAATTAAGGGAAATCTTAGTTGTATATGAGTTATCATCCACTAGGTAGCATCCTATATAAAGAGAAAGGTAGGAGAGAGAAAAGTAACTTGTATTATTATTATCTTCTTATTCTTACCCAAAAACCAGAGAGAGGGAGAGAGCACCAAATACTCATTAATGGAGTCTCAATGTAACTCATATGTAATTCAATGATCATAATGAAACCTAACCCCGTGGATGTAGATCAAATTGATCGAACCAAGTAAATCTTGTGTCTTATTTTATATTTTCATTATCTTTATCTTTATTTTCATATTAAATAAGTTTAGATCTAGAAATCATAGTCATGATAGTACAAGGGGTGTGTTGTAGGATTTCCTGCAACTACAGTGCCATAACTTGATATGTCATGAACAAGGTGTTATGTGTCAGAACGTGGTGTGCCATAACATAATGCGTCGGAATATGGTGTGTCATAACATGATATGTCAAGAACAGGTGTTGTATGTCAGTATGTGGTGTGCCGTAACATAGTGCGTCATAATATAGTGTGCCATAACATGATATGTCCAGAACAAGGTGTGCTTGGTGTGCCACAACATAGTGCGTCGGAATATGGTGTGCCATAACATGATATGTCCAGAACAAGGTTTTGTGTGTCAGAACGTGGTGTTCCATAACATAGTGCGTTGGAATATGGTGTGCCATAACATGATATGTCCAGAACAAGGGTTGCTTGAATATGGTGTGACTTGGTGTTCCAAAAGATTGTGCATCAGAATATGGTGTGCCATAACATTATATGTCCAAAACCATGTGTTGTGTGTCAGATTGTGGTGTGCCGTAACATAGTGCGTCGGAATATGGTGTGCCATAACATGATATGTCCAAAACAAGGTGTGCATGAATATGGTGTGACTTGGCGTGCCATAAGTTGTGCGACAGAACGTGGTGTGCCATAACATAGTGCGTCGGAATATGGTGTGCCATAACTTGATATGTCTAGAACAAGGTGGTGTGTGTAATAACGTGGTGTGCCATAACATAATGCGTCAGAATATGGTGTGCCATAACATGATATGTCCAGAACAAGGTGTTGTGTGTCAGTACGTGGTGTGCCATAACATAGTGCGTCAAAATATGGTGTGCCATGACATGATATGTCCAGAACAAGGTGTGCTTGAATATGGTGTAGCTTGGTGTGCCATAATATAGTGCGTCGGAGTATGGTGTGCCATAACATGATATGTCCAGAAGAAGGTGTTGTGTATCAGAACGTGGTGTTCCATAACATAGTGCGTTGGAATATGGTGTGCCATAACATGATATGTCCAGAACAAGGTGTGCTTGAATATGGTGTGACTTGGTATGCCATAAGATTGTGTGTCAGAATATGGTGTGCCATAACATGATATGTCCAAAACCAGATGTTGTGCGTTAGAATGTGGTGTGCCGTAACATACTGCGTCGGAATATGGTGTTCCATAAAATGATATGTCCCGAACAAGGTGTGCTTGAATATGGTCTGACTTGGCGTGCCATAAGATTGCGCGACAGAACGTGGTGTGCCATAACATAGTGCGTCGGAATATGGTTTTCCATAACTTGATATGTCAAGAACAAGGTGTTGTGTGTCATAACATGGTGTGCCATAACATAATGCGTCGGAATATGGTGTGCCATAACATGATATGTTCATAACAAGGTGTTGTATGTCAGTACGTGGTGTGCCATAACATAGTGCGTCAGTGAGTGTTCAGTCTGGACTAGGTCCCGAGGTTTTTCTATAAAATTGTAGTTTTCCTCGTTAACAAAAATCTCTAGTGTCTGTGTTTATTTATTTCCCATATTATATTATTTTATCTTTATAACTGAAATATCACAGGTCGTACGAATCTAAACCTAGGTAGTATTAACTCAACTATAAAGTACCTACAAGACTCGTTCTTGTTGAATGTGTATCTTGAAATATTGATTTAAGACTTGTTCTTGTTGGAATTCGGTTCGTGAACCTAGTTAGTATTAACTCAACTGTAAAGAACCTACAAGACTTGTTTTTGTTGGAATTCGGGTGTATACTAGGTTTACTTTGTTAAAACAATCTAAAATACAGTTTCAAGACCGAATGTATAGATGTACAAGGATTGTCCATATAGGTTCCCAAACGAAAAAGTTGGTGGTGTACTAGTTACCCTCACCAACTTTCATATTTGAAATAATAATTATTTTTTGGTAGTACTTCTTCAGGTGCTAATGTTATATGGATAATTCAGCTCTTCCCCAAGTTGTTTTTTCAGTTTGTGGGACCCCATGCCCATTTTTTCATATACGATGTAGAGTCTTTCCCATGATGCTCCGAGCTTACCCAGTTTGTACTCTGTGTTGCTGGGTAGAACTTCTCTTAGCACCAGGTCACCAACTGTTACTTCTCTTGGTCTGACAGTCTTCTGATTCTTTCTCATGCACCTCTAGTGTTATTTCAGTTGTATTAATGATCTTTCTCTTTTTAGATCGACTTCTTCGATCGCTTTTAGGATAACTTCGTCATTTCTGCCTAAAGTACTGACAGTGTTCTGGTGGACGGAAATTTTAGCTCAATAGGTAAAATAACTTCCATATTAAATGCTAAAAAGAATGGGGATTCTTGTGTTGAAGATCTTTTTGTTGATCTATAATCCCATAACACTTCATGCAATATGTATGCCCATCTTCCTTTAGCAACATGAAGTTTTTTCTTTATATTTGACAGTAAAGTCTTCTTTGAAAAGTTTTCGCCTGACCGTTTCCACATGGGAAATATGCATGCTAAACCTGTTTTATTCAGTGATTAGCTACTGTCCATTCATTTTTTTCATGCTATCTTTAGCATTTTCTGGCATTTACAATATATCATAATTCACAATTATGTATGGTTTAAGAAGCATACTTTTGATGTATATTTTTGTTTTTGCAGAACTTTGCTAGCCTTTCAGCTTGAAATTGTGTTCCATTATCAGCTACTAGCGTCATGGGAAATCCAAAACTACAAATGATGTGTTCCCATAGGTATTTTCTGACATCAGTTTATGCGATTGTACCAGCACTTTCGCCTCAACACACTTTGAAAAATAGTCCGTGGAAATTATATTGTAATTAGTTATCGAAATATATATGACTAAGCTTAATGCACATTTGTTCATACTTGATGAATTGTTGTCTAAAAATAATTTATCATTCGTAATCTAAATTGTGGTTCAAGATTATCATTTGAAAATAACCTGGAACAGTGATATGTGTCATTGATGTTATTTGAGAATATTTTGAATTTATCTAGAGAGAAATATGGAACAACTGAAAATCTAGATACAACACAGTATGCATACCAGTTTCACAAACTGGGAAAACTTTTATAGATTCAGAGTCGTAGTACATGTACACAGTACAAGTATCGACGTAAATATGGTTCGAAAGCTACTTAGTGGTACGCATACTCGGTATCCATACCACAAAAAGTCTGTAAACTCGTGAACCTGGAATGGTATGTGAAAAGACGAGGGTACCCAAATACACCATAATCGTTCATTTATCAACCTATAAGTCCTCTTACCAAGTGTGGTCGTCTATGGACAAAGTTGAGACAATACAACAACTTCGGTATTCACACTTTGTGTAATCGCCTATGGATACGAGATCGAAACAATACGACAACAAGATAACTTGTGTGATTGACTATGGATACAAGATCGAGACAATGCGACAATCAAAATGTATTACTTGATAATCGGTTCGGTAATAACCAAACTCTATAGGATCACTATCAAGTATAACGGAGTTAACGTATATGTGTGTAGATGGGGAAAAACGATTTGCTGTTTTTTTAGGGAATTGAAGAGACGGACGTGTTGTCGAGACTCCTCAACCGAGCAAACTGCTCAACCTCACACAGATGCACTGCAAAGGGAGTGCTTAGATTCGAGAGATCAATCTGTAGGACTCCGGCCTAAACCAAATCAATGGTCGTTCCAGAGCCAATTCGGTCACAAAGAGGGAGATGTGTTGATCTGTAGGAGGGAAGCTGAGAATTGTGTGGGATCAATGATGATCAAGGATTGTGGATGTGTTGAAGGTTTCTGCAAGTTTTCTGTGAACTTTTGAGTTCAAAGTAAGTTCTGGTCGATTGATGGAATTTCTGAGAGTGACGACTCGAAAAATTGTCTTGTTTCAATCATGGATCCAGAGACTTATTTATATTGTCAGAACAAAAACCTTGATCCCTGTAAGTGTGACGGTTTCTTGAGTGAAAGAGTGGGAAAGTGGGAAATCATGGTGAAACCAGTTCCAGGTCGTGCAAAGACTTGGTTAACCGTCCACCCACTACTTTGCTAATTCCTTCAACCGTTTGCACGACTTACTCACATTTCTCATCGTGGATGAATCCACGTGCCGTAGGCCGCCAGACCAAAACCCTAATTGATATCCCCCCAT
Organism: Papaver somniferum; assembly: GCF_003573695.1. NCBI lineage: Eukaryota > Viridiplantae > Streptophyta > Magnoliopsida > Ranunculales > Papaveraceae > Papaver > Papaver somniferum. The sequence continues at coordinate 104,993,695 of NC_039367.1, read as the reverse complement.
GTGACGTGATTGATGTCTCACGAATCGTGGAGTCTGCATGACAGACGTGTATTTTATTAGTCAGTTGTTGACTGATTAGACAATGAGTCTAGGTTTTGTTGAATTGAGCATGATTGATGAATGCTCAGTGAGTCATGGATTGAACATGTTTGTTGAGACGTTTAGTTATTTGAATGATGTTTACATTACGCGTATCAGCAAAGATTGCAAATTCGACGACTGACCATCGATTCGATGAATTACTGAATATTGATAGTTGGATCAATATTCGAGCAACTGAGCAAGTATTGCTCAATTCGACGAATTACTGATAAATTACTGAATATTGATAGTTGGATCAATATTCGAGCAACTGCACAAGTATTGCTCAATTCGACGAATTATTTATTGGTGACGTGACCCAATAAAATATTAATTAAAATATTGGTAGATTACCGAATATTATATAACTAATCTAGATGTTGGTTGCTGGATCTACATAAATTTATTAGTGTTTGAACTTGCTCAGAATAATGATTTGTGGAACGTTTGTTCAAAACCCTAATTTTTGATCAATTGTTCGTCAATTGATGAATTGCTGAAAATAGGTCATGAGTGAGGGAGGGACCGACCACATGGGATAATGGACGACTATGTGATTCCCAATTGCTAGAGTGAGCATGCACTAGGGTTCTGAGTTGACCAGTTGGTGAAAGAATGATGATTAAATATCGGTTTCATCATTTATTAAAATAGTGCTCGTCTGAGCATTAGGTAATAAAACCCAATTATGGAAAACTGAGGGATTGACCAAGAGGGAATGAAACCGGTCCTTGGTGGTCGGGGGACCAGCGGATGGTCGTTTGAGCAAATTCCAAGTTGGTTGGAAAGAGTTTGGACCCAATATGAGCAATTGAACAAATTAGGTCAAAATCATAATAATGTGTGGGACCAGCTCATTGCAAGCCTTAGGGCTGGCCTTGGTCGGTCGAGGAAGCATGCCGTGTCACCATAATGTCCGTGTCTCAGTCCTGAGAGTTTCGGTATTTTCTGGTGTGCGTTTGAGCAATATCTCGGATTTTCAGAAGAGTTCGATCTTTGACTGAAATTCTTGATTTCGCTCGTTTGATCAAAATTTAGAAAATATTAAAATAATAATATTTTAATATTTGGCGTGAGTAGCCTAGTCGGTCATGTGACCATTTGAATTTTTGGCTTTTTCATGGTTTGAGCAATTTTGAGAAAATATGAAGCAACCATGATTTTTGCACAATCTGAGGAGTTTCATGGGATGAAGGAAGTAATAATTATGAAAGACTAGGGATTATAAGGTGTGGGACCGGCCACGTGTAGGACATGGCCGTCCGTCCAGGTAGCCCGGTCCTGCAGCACCTTTCCCTATTTTTTATTATTTTTCATGAAACCGTGAAAATATGGAGAAACCATGAGTTTTGCTCAAACAAGGAAAATCGTGAATGAAGGAGTTTTCATGAGTTCATGAAAATAATAAAATAATTTAAAATAAAGGAAAAAGGCGTGGGGGACCGGCCACGGCGGCATGACCGGCCGGCCAGTGGGCCTGGTCCCCTAGGCGCCACTTTTATTATTTTCTCTCTCCTATTTTGTGTAGGATTCCTCGTTTGTCCATATTTTCGAATGCTCGTTCGTGCATTCGGGTGCTCGGTCGTGCATCATTTTCGAGTACACTTGCACCATTTTCTTGGGGCTTACTCAGTGATGGTCCGGATGCATGGTTATTGAGTATTTGTTACTAATTTCTGAAATTCAGTGGAGAATGATTCATGAAACTGAGTAATAAAAGTGAGTAGTTATTTATTATCAATCGATAAGATCAGCCGTGGAATCGACCATGGATTCGGAATAATAAAATGAGCATTAGCATCCCATAGGATCGTGGATTCGACTACAGAATCGGAATAATAAAATTATCTATTACCATTTCATGAGATCAGCCGTGGATTCGATCATGAAATCGGAGTAATGAGATTATCTATTACCATTCCATGAGATCAGCCGTGGATTCGATCATGAAATCGGAGTAATGAGATACAGTAGATTATCTTCTAGGAATTCAGTGGTGAATGTCACAGTAGAATTAATCCATTGCAGAAGGGATATTAACCAGTTAAAGCGTCATACCCGTTCTAAAAGGTGCATAGTCAGGGATCAGCGAGTGTTGTCGATGCCCTGAAGGCGTTTAGACCTCTCAACAATTATGTATGGAGAACCGCCTGAATCTATACACGATCTCTCTACATAGTCAAGGAACAGTGAGTGTCACCGATGCCTTGAAGGCGTTAAGCTCTCAATCATACGGAGAACCGCACAATCTTTATTCTATGTAGAGGGGAGTCTCTATGTAGTCAGGGAACAACGAGTGTCACCGACGTCTGAAGGCGTTTAAGTTCTCAATCATACGGAGAACCGCTCAATTATGTTATTCTACATAGAGGTCATGATGAAATGAGCAGCATCGAACGCTCCGTGAGACCTTTCGAGGGACATATGCATCATGGATTGTAAAATATGAATCGTCACATGCGTTCCTGAAGTCGTATCAGAAACATGCAGTATCATGATTTTACGATTTTGACCTTTGTTGAAAATCCACCATCAACAATGTGTATTTTACTTTATTATAACAAACAATTATAATGCGAAAATCAAAGTAAAAGACACAGCAAGATTTTGTTAACGAGGAAATCTCAAATGCAGAAAAATTGGTGTTAGAGCACTGCTCGGTCGAACTCGCATGTGTTGCTATATCAAGCATGTTTTTCAATATTACCGTATGTCTTGATTTCTAGTTTACTTATGACTAAGTCTCGGCCTAGGATAGTTAAGTGAAGTTGAGCTCCAGACTCCATGGCGATAATCTTACGAAGACGAAGAACTACTCGAGGAATAAGTGGATCTTCATCCGACAAAAAGGTATGTGGAGACTTGAACTTATCTGTCACTCAAAAGTCTATTCTATCTCCTACTCTTGAGACAAATTCGTATAAGTATGATAGTTTTCATACATACACATTTGTTATTTCGAGCCGAGTTTACTCGCGTATCTTTTTCTAAAAATATATGTTGGTGAGGTTTTGCTTTAACCATTTTCATCTTTACCCGTGACGAAAGTCATGTAGACGTTTCAATCTTGAAAATAGCTTTGATGACGATAGTCGTGAATAACGATTGTTATAACATTATAGAAGAATGTTTCAATGATTGAAATGTAGAGTTGATATTACCAACTATGGATATAAGCATATATAGTGTGTTCGCACATTAGTGTATAAATCCATGTGCCAGAAACCAAGTGTGTGCATATGTGTGCATGCGGTATTGGTGAAGGAGACAGGTTGAGTACGCGTACCCGTACACGTACCTGCGGAAGTTTTCATACTGAAAATTTCTGTTGAGTTTGTAAGTTTGCAAACTAGTAAACCAGTCACCTTAGGTACGCATACCCGTACGCGTAGCCACGGAAGTTTTCCAACCAAAAATTTCTGCTGAGTTTGTAAACTCAAATCCGGGAGCTAAGGTATGCATACCCGTACGCGTACCCAAGCTGGTTATTTCTCAAATAGGTTGTTCATGAACTTAAAACTATAAATCATGAGGAATGTAATCTTTTCAAACCGTGGCTATATTTTTCATGAATTGATTCAAGTGAATCAAACCGATTTTGTTTCAATTGTGTCTATGAATAAATACCTAAGCAATTGAACAACTTTTGAACTAGTTCTTATGAGTCATTTGAACTAGTTATGAGAAATATGAATACGGTTAATATGAAAGTGCTCATATGGCTAACCATTGGTTAACTATTTGTGAACCAACTAAGTGCACACGTTTAGGTATGGTTACTCAAACCTAAATGAATACATTTCATTTGTGTGTGACAAGCTAAGTTTCGATCTAACGGTTGAAAGATATTAGCTTGGTTGAATCAGGTTTTTCATCTAACGGTGATTATTGAATGCTTTGTTACCAAGGTAACTTAGATTGCAAACCCTGATTTGAAAACTATATAAATGAGGAATCTAGCAACTGAAAAAACTAATCCCCACACCTCCTGTGTGATACTAGTTGGTTTTGCTAGAGTCGATTCTCCTTTAACCTTAGGTTTCTTCTCGAGACCCTGTAGGTTAACGACTGAAAGACTTCATTTGGATTGTGAAGCCAAACGAAACTACTTTCTTGTAGTTGAGCAATCTGATCTTGCCATTTTCTATCGTACGAGTTCAATTGAATAATTGACTTGATATTATATCTCCGATAGGGAAAGTTAAAAAGAAATCACAAACATCTTCGTCTCATCGTTTGTGATTCCACAATATCTAGTTTCGCTACCATACGATTTAGATTATTGTGAGGTGATTGATAATACTAGGCTGTTCTTCGGGAATATAAGTCTGGGTTATCAATTAGTTCCTGTTCACCTTGATTTATCAAAAGACAGAACAAAACTCATATGTTTATCTGTGGGAGACATATTTATCTATTATCGTAGACTTTTGTATGTGATACAGATTTGTTTATTGAAGTCTTCGATTTTGGGTTGCATCAACTCTTAGTTGTGGGTGAGATCAGCTAAGGGAATCAAGTGCGTAGTATCCTGCTGGGATCAGAAACGTAAGGAGTGCAACTGTACCTTGAATCAGTGTGAGATTGATTAGGTTTCAACTACAGTCCAGACCGAAGTTAGTTTGTAGTAGGCTAGTGTCTGTAGCGGCTTAATACAGTGTGGTGTTCAATCTGCACTAGGTCCCGAGGGTTTTCTGCATTTGCGATTTCCTCGTTAATAAAACTTCTGGTTCTGTGTTATTTCTATTCCGCATTATATTTTGCTATATAATTAAAATATCACAGATTGTGCGTTAGGATCAATCAATTAGAATATCCAACCTTTGGTTTTTGATTTACATTGATTGACACTTGGATATTGGTCTTTGGTACCATCCAAGTTTATCTCTAGTATTTGATAAAGACTCGCAGATTTCCATTTGCTTGAGTAAAGATCAAATCGAGAGATAGATATATTAACTCCTTGATATACTTTTTATTAAGATTGAGTCCGACTGTGTAGTTGATTCTCTTAAAAGTATATTAGAGTTAGTCCATACAAATTGCTAATTGAGATATTGGGTGAGGTTGTTGTACCCCCACTTTTTCACCTAGGACCTAGTCCAGTTTTGAATACTCCCAGAATTAAGCCGTTATACAAAATATAAACTAACTTCATATAGTTGAGACCAAGAAGACTACCCCTAGCTACTTAATTCCCTCAGTATCCCTGTGCCTTCGACTTCTAGAGTCACGCACGTGAATGGAAAGTCCTTTGGATCGTATTCCAAATAGCAAAGGAAGAATCTATTTGGTAACCACTCTAATAAATCTTTGATATAAGATATAGATGATTCGTTGACAAAGGCTCTTTTGTTTAATCTAATAAACTCGTTTGTCTGGTTAGATAAATCTAACTTTAACTACCGAAATAGTCAAGCATAGATTCACACTCAATCAAAATAAATCTCAAAGAGATATATTGTGAATGTCGATCTCACGCAACGAATAAATCTGATTCTAGTTGGATCCTAGCCGATCAAGGTTTGTGCACACAAATTCACAAGGTGCGAAAACCAATAAAAAATATTCTTCGTCTTCAAATCTTCTTTAATCTTCAATAACCTGCACAACACCACTTGAATCTCTTGTGATCAATCACGCAAAGAATGTAGTCTGTTAACAATGGATTATCACAAGATGTCTTTAGATCTACAAACAGTTCTAATGATACCATTGATACTTCGATCTAGTTTGACTGAATCTTATATCAAAAGAGAAGATTCTCAAGAATAAAAAAACTAGGTGCAATAAAAGTTTGAACAACCGATAGTCAATCAAATCAATTGTAAACTAATAACACTGCAATTATCTAGTTTCCCACCAACGGTACTCGTCGAGCTTCTTGATCTCACAAAAGTCTTTAAACAAGCGGTCGTATGAGATTTCACCTAATTAGGATACTTTACTCTCCAAATAGACGGCTCCACCATAAACAACAAGAAATGAAGTTTTCCCGGCTCTTAGGATGGTTTGCTAGAAATGCAAACTTTGGTATTTATAGACCAAGGATGTTTGGACACCAAGGAATTTCCAAAACCGAAAATATTCTCAAGATATGCAATGAATTGCAAAATTCGGTTTTCATAATTCCATTAAATGCATGTCCAATATTTCCGAAATCTCTCAATAGAAAATCTCCAACTAGTAATTAATGTTTATAAAATCAAAAACCTTAATTAAAAGATTCTTAATTTATTTCGGCACAGGATTACCTTGAGTACTAAGCATCTTTTAACAATAAATGATAAGAGTTACTGCTCGTGTTCAAAGTATGTTGACATCTTCTTTACTGCAAATCCTTATTTCATATTTACATGGATTTGCATTCTTTGAATCGGTTATACCACACTTTAAAATATTCAATTCATGGCTTTTCCCAGCGGAATTCCATGGGTTAGTAATAAATATTCAATGTACGGGCATCTGGGCCACTACCGAGTAAGCCTCGAGAAAATTGTGCGAGTATACTTAACAATAATGCATGAACGAACACCCAAATGCATAAACGAGCATTCAAAAATATGGACGAACGAGGAAACCTATGCAAAATAGGAAAGGAAAATAATAAAGAAAAATAAACAAGAGGCGCGCACGGCGTGCCCACCAGCCGTCTGGTCATGCCGCCGTGGCCGGTCTCACGCCTATCCCTTTTATTTTCCACCTTATTTTATTATTTTCCTCATCTCTTGAAAACTCCCTTGTTTGAGCAAACTTCCTCGTTTGAGCAAAACTCTTAGTTTCTCCATATTTCTTCACACAAGGATGAAAAATAATAATATAAAATAGGAAATAACGTCATGGGAACGGGACCACCGGCCGGCCAACCATGCCTTGGACGTGGCCGGTCCCGCGCCTCCCTAATTCCTTACTTTATTATTATTTCTTCTCTCATCTCATGAAATTCCATTGTTTGAGCAAAAAGCCTAATGTTTTCCATATTTCTCCAATATTGCTCAAACCTCCAAAAAGCCAAAAAATGAAACGGTCACATGATCTTTCGGGCTTCTCATGCAAATATTAAAATATTATTATTTTAATATTCTTAAAATATTGGTCGCACGAGCAGAGTCCTACTTGCTCATCCAAGAAAAATTGAGAGTTTCAGTCAAGATCAAATTCTTCTGAAAATCCAAAATATTGCTCGAACGCACACCAGAAAATATCAAAAATCTCAGAATTGAGCCACAAGCAACATGGTGACAGGGGAATGCCACCTTGGTCGGCCAGGATCGCCCCTTTGGCTTGCAAAAGCCGGCCCCACACATTGGATGATGTTTGACCTAATTAATTTTCTCTAGTTAATACTGGGTCCAAATTCTTTCCAAACAACTTGGAATTTGATCCATCGACCATCATCTGGTCCCACGACCACCAAGGGACGGTTCCATACCCCTTGGTCGGTCCCTTTTCTCTCTATTATTAGGTTTTAACACCTAATGCTTAGACGACCACTATTTTAATAATGATTAAATGAGCATTTAATCATCCTTTCACCAACTGGTCTACAATGGACTTTGGTGCATGCTCATTCGAGCACCCTGGCGTTACATGTTCATCCCATCATCTCATGCATTTGGTCCCTCTCGCATTGATTAGTTGATTTTCAGTAAATCACTCATTGATCAATCAAAATTAGGGTTTCGAGCCTAATGCTTTGCAAAGCATAATTCTGAACAGGGTCAAACACCGATAATTTTATGTTTATCCAACAATCAACATTTTAATTATTATATTCGTTCCAGCTACCAGTATTTTAAATTAGTATTTTATTGGTCGTGCTACCAATAATTCATTTATCGAGCAATATTTGTTCAAACGAGCAATGTTTGCCCAAACTCGCAATTTTGCTCAGACTATCAATATTGATTCAACTATCAATATTTAATTGCTCGACCGAGTAATATTTTCTCATGTTGATCCAACTATCGGTATTCGAGTAATAAGATTTCTCATGATTGATTCAACTATCAATATTCAAATAACATTTTTTCTCATGTTGATTCAACTATCAACATTCGAGAATGAAAAGACAAGGGTACCCAAATACACCACAATCTTTTTATTTCAACTTATAATTCCTCTATCAAATGTGATCGTCTATGGGAAAAGTCGAGACAATACGGCAATTCGGTTTACACTTAGTGTCACCGTCTATGGATAAGAGATACAACAACAAGATAACCGTGTGATTGACTATGGATACAATATCGAGGCGATACGACAACAAAGTGTGTACTTGATAATAGGTTCGGAAAAACGAAAATCTATAGGATCAATATCAAGTATTACAGAGTTAACGTAAAGTGCAATTTACTTTAATTATAATAAAACAATTATAAGGTGAAAATTAAATTAAATGGCACAACAAGATTTTGTTAATGAGGAAACCGCAAATGCAGAAAAACCCCGGGTTTTTTTTTTTTTGTAAGTCCAAAATTGTATTGATGAATAACTGGTATTTACAAAGAGTTTACAAGAAAAGAGGTCCAAAGACCCCAAAAACATACAAACTATTTAAATCTGAAATAAGAGACATGTGGATATTCTAAAGAATTTAGAAAATGAGGCCTCTCATCATAATTCAGCCCTTGTCCATTCCTAAGTAAACAACCTCTTTTTGCCATGGAATCAGCCGCAAAATTAGCTTCACGATAAGTATGCACAAAACGGATCGAATCATAGTTGTCTTGGATCCTTCTCCACATTTTTCTAGCAAACCAGGGTACTTTAGAATTCAAAAAACATGAAATTGCTCCAACAGAATTTGAGCGCACCAAGACTATTCGAACAACCCACTTCATAGCCCACTCTAAACCAACAATCACCCCATACAATTCCGCCAAGAAATTATCCTTTCTTCCCAAGCCAATGCTCATTGCTCTTACAAAGTTACAATCATGGTCACGAGCTACAACTCCAGCACCAGCAGTTTCGGGATTGCCTTTGGCCGCACCGTCACAACACAAAAGTAATTCTCCAATATCAGGGGGAGCCCAAAAACATTCAACCGGATGAGATTGTTTCACCTGTCTATGTTTTACACGAAAGAAATTCAAGATATCCAAGTCCGTTGTTGTGTTGTGCATAAAACTCTTAATGCGGACAGAGACCTAATCCAGTTTTGAATACTCTCAGAATTAAGCCTCTATACAAAATCAAATCCCAACTTCGTATAGTTGAGACCAAGCAGACTACCCCTAGCTACTTAGTTTCCTCAGTATCCCTGTGCCATCGAATTCTAGAGTCATGCACGTGAATAGCAAGTCCTTTAGATCGTATTCCAAATAGTTAAGGAAGAATCTGTTTGGTAACCACTAATCAATCTTGCTAAAGATAAGATGAGTCGTTGACAAAGGCTCTTACGTTTAATCTAATAAACTCTTTTGTCTGGTTAGATAAATCTATCCAACAACTACCGAAATAGTCAAGTATAGATTTGCACTCAATCGATATAGATCTCAAAGAGAAATATAGAGAATGTCGATCTCACACAACTAATCAATCAGATCTATCAAAGATAAACTGATTCTAGTTGGATCCCAGCCGATCAAGGTTTGTGTACTAAATCCACAAGATAAGAAAACTAATAAGAATTCGGTTTCATCTTCAAGTCTTCTATTACCTTCAAATACCTGCACAACAACACTTGAATCCTCTTATGATCAATCACACACAGAACGGAGTCTGTTAACAAGGAATTATCACAAGATGTCTTTAGATCTAAAAACGGTTCTAAAGATCCCGTCGATACTTTGATCTAGTCTTAGTGAATCTTATATCAGAAGATAAGATTCTTAAGAATAAACAAACTACGTGAAATCAAAGTTTCAACAACCATTAGTCAATCAAATTAAATCGAAAACCAATAACACTGCAATTATCTAGTTTTCCACCAATGGTACTCGTAGAACTTCTTGATCCCACAAAAGTCTTTAAACGGACGGTCGTAAGAGATTTCACCTAATTATGATATTTTCCTTTCCGAATAGACGGCTCCACTATAAACAACAAGAAATGAAGTTTGCCTGACTCTTAGGATAGTTTGCTAGAAATGAAAACTTATGTATTTATAAACCAAGGATGTTTGGACACCAAGGAGTTTCCAAACCGAAAATATTCTCAAGATATGCAATGAATGTCCAAATTCGGTTTTCCTAATTCCAATAAATGTTGGTCCAATATCCTCTGAAATCTCTCATAGAAAATTTTCAATTAATAAATGCACATTACTAATTTTTATTTTCTAGAGCTATGCATTAATTACTGGTAATTAAAGCATATAAAACCAAAAACCTTAATTAAAAGATTCTTAATTTATTTCGGAACAGGATCACCTTGAGTACCAACGAATATCTTTGAACAATAAATGATAAGAGTTACTGCACGTTTTCAAAGTATGTTGACATTCTTCACTGTAAGTCCTTATTCCGTATTTAGATGGATTTGCATCTTGAAATCGGTTCTACCACACTTTCAAACAAGTTTAGAATTGGTTCTACCAGACTTCCAAGACTACAATGTGATCGGTCAAACCAAGTCACAATGGTTAATTGTGATCGGTCCTACAAAGTCACATACATGAGTTCGGATCGGTTATACCAATCACTAGGACCTGTTCTACCCATATATGGTATCTACTCTCGCTTAGTTAATAAATTTTGATGGTCCCGACAGCATTAATTTATAGAGTTTCTACTGTAATATTATACATAGATGCAAATTTTACCAAAGCAGTGGAATTAAGGCACAACAAAATAGTAAGGATGCTCACGTCAACGTCTACAAAAATGGTAACTCTCCAACTCTTACCTGTTTACGATTTCACTGGTAGTAGTGTCTATAATGCAAAAAATTTGAAAACTTGCGCGTTCCTTCAAACCTGCAAAGACGAGCAAAATTCATTATCCAAAATCATAACTTGATTTTCATAAAACTGTGAGAAATTCACCTAACTTTCACTGTGTGAGCAATACACATGGTTTTCACCGTGTGAGCGATTTACATAATCTTCACCGTGTGAACATTCATTGATTTTCTACTGTGTATATACGCTACTAAATCACAAAATTCATGAAAACATTATTTCACTATGAATAATTGTTTGCTTTTAATAATTGCCTAAAATCAAAATTTGGTTTTATACAAAATTTTTATAACCATGAATAATTCACGTTTTTTTTTGAGTAACTCACGAATTTTGGAAAAAAAAAACGAATTTTTACGTGAATTAAATAACTCACGTATTTTCAAAAAAAATATTACGTAAGTTAATAACTCACGTGAATAAAAAAAAATATTTCCAGCCCGAACGAGCATTTGTCTATGAAACAAGGGTCTTTTCTATTTTTTTGAAATTCCACATATTCAAAATAAAATTTTGTTTTCATGAAAGCTCATAGAAAAAAATTTTAACCACTGCAATAGATCATGTCTATCCAAAAAATATATCTTTCTCTCATGCCAGGGATTATTGTTCGTTTCTTAAACTAAAGGACGGACAAACGTCCGTTTCCTAAGTAAATTCTCATAAACAATTTACGCATGCAAACACACATGTGCAATTTTTTGTTTTGATAACAATATATGAACTTCAAAAAAAAAATCGCACATGGTCGGTGCCGGCCGGAAGTTGGTCGGGCGGCAGCAGTCCAGCAAAAAATCATCTCCTCCTTCTCCTGTTGCTCGGACGTGAGAAGAGATCAGTGGAGGGTGGTCGTTCAAGGAAGAAATTAAAAAAAAAAAGTTTCAGGGTTTGTTCCCTTTTATAACAATTTTATTTCCAAAAAACCTAATTAAACAAGGATTTCCTTTTTTGGGACCGGGACCGGGCCCGTGAACGCTAAACCGACTAAAACTGAATGTCTATCATCTAAATCAGCGGTGCTTCATATCTCCTTGCTAACGATATGACACTCTATCATACTGCCAGAGTCCTTATTCAGGCATTTGCTCATACATGACATCATTGGAGAAAATCGGGGATTCTGGAAATGCCTTTTTACAACTAAGTTCAAGTACTTATCTCGTCTACCGGAAAATCACCATCCAGTGCTTACTGCGGAACATGATTGTCCCTCACTAAGCAGGGGACTTAATGTTGATGGTGGATTTTCGGCAAAGGCTAAAATCGTAAAATCATGATACTACATGTTTCTGACCTGGCTTCAGGAATGTATGTGCCAATTCATATTTTATGATCCGTGAACCATCTCACGACCTCTGACTGAGCGAGCATCCCTAGAAAATCCTCTCAGCTGAGTTTTCGACACTTTTGCACATTTCATCATCACCTCTACATATAATCAAAATGATTGGGCGGATCCTAGACATATTGCATGCTAGTATAGAGCCTAATGCCTTCAGGACGTCACACTATTTGTTTTTCCTTGACTATGTAGAGAGAACGTGTATGTAGTTGCAGGAAATCCTACACTACATCCCTCATATGATTTCATTAATACTCAACCCATTTTTAGGCTTTCAATCTTAATTTTATTGATGAATATTTGAATATTATTACAAGAAAAAGATAAAAGAATCAAGAGTAACCTCTGCTCTAGACTTTCTCTCTCCTCTTTACTTATTTCTTACTCAAAAAGATCTCCCTCCTCTTCTCAATTGAACAACTATTTATAGGGAAATACATAGTGGATGACAGCTAATATGTCCTTTATTTTCGGATACGGCTTGCGACATTCTCGCAACCTTACAAATGTTAATCTCGCAAACTCTTTAATTTTCGCAGGATCATCATATCTTTCTCATGATTTTAGCTGATGTCGTTTATTACATCACTTCTAAAATTGTTCTGCGACGCTGTTGTGTTGTGTTGTTGATAATTTCGCTAAGATATTATTGTTGCGAGATTCTGATCATACATCTTGCCTCTTCTCATATCTTTTCTGCGAAGTAGAGAATGATGTGAGAAATGCCGCAGTTATCCATCGTTTCATATTCTGCATTTATCACACGTATTCTTTCTTCCATCCGTTTCTTGACACGTCTTCTGTAACCGCTGCTTTTCAACCGCTTATGTCTTTTCGTCTTAATAGTGTTTATTTCTTCGAGTAAAAAATCTTCCTTATATATTCTTCTTACTCTTCTCTTTTAATTCTCTCATCTCTGCAACTCTATTGTTCTTCCGTAAATTTCGCTACTGTAGTTCTTCATTCTTCAATCTTTTTACTTTTCATTCATTCCCGTACTCTATATTCAAATATGCCTCCAAGTGGCTATAAACATGAGAAAAACTTAAAAGACGTTCAAAAAGATCTTGCAGAGAAAGGTTTCACACTTTCTACCATTCCTGGTGAAAGTGCCAAATCAATTCTTTCTATCAAACTTTTTTCTGATCAATATTGTGATGATCAATCAATCATAATTTCGCTAGGTCAAATTCTCGCAGGTCTTTCCATTCCTCTTTACGACCCAGATATCCCTCTGTTCTATGAAATTCTTACTCATTCGGGATTTTCGCGAGCTATCTTCCAGTTGAGTGGGGATTGCATCCGTCTGATGCTAGAGTTCGCTAATCATGGTGCTGGTAAAGGATCTCTGTACTCCAAAGAACTTAGGGATCCTAAATTCACAGACTTAGAAATAATTGCTGAGAAATATACAGTAGCGAGCTTCTTTGAAAATTATGAATTGATCTCCATGAAGAAAGAGAATACTCGCTAGGGTATTCGTTTGAAAAGGAAAGATAACATTGATGAAGATAAAATACTTATCCAAGATATTGATTGGAATTTTGGTAAGAACACAACTCCTCTCCAATCCAAAGATGATAAATGGTGTGTTTTTCCCTTGATACTAAGAGGGCCTTATATTGCTGGATCAAATATTCTTCCTGAGAATCTCGCTACCTATCAACCTTGGGTATTCTCTTGGCCCGAGAAGGAGAAAGAGGTATGTTTCTTCCAGTTTTGCTCACTTTATATTTTTTTATTTTTCTTTTATTTTTGTTCGCTGACCCTTGCGATATTCTACAGATCCAAAAACTGAAAGATAGTTATAACAGGACTGGGAGGCTAGTACCTTGTTAGCTCTTCGCTCATACACAGATGAGGTAAGAAATTTTCTCTTATGATTTTAAACAGTATACTGTTGCTTCCATTTCTTATTTCTATCTGTGTGTGAAGATTATTGCTGAAATAGAAGAACCTGCTGATGTTGCGAAGACTGGTGATAAAGGCAAAGGTGCTCTTCGCAGAGAAAAATCAACTGCTCCTCCTTCAAAGAAAAGGAAAGTCCGTTCTTCTTCTCCTTCAAATATTCCTTCTCATGAAAATTCCGAAAGTGACAAGGATGATGAGGACAATGATGATCTTGCCGCAAGTGAAGATTTTCCACCTGAATCTTCTATGGCTAAGCTCTCTGGCCTCTTTTCTGATTCTCTGCAAGGAATGGGAGATAGCCAATTCGCTAATACTGCAAAGCTCTCGCTACAATTTGCGATGTCCCTTTGCTGGATGGTGATAGTTCTCTTCGTGGAGTTTCTAGATCAGTGACTCCCGACTTCTTGCATTCTCTTAATAGTCTGGTATACTTTCATCCTTTTACTTCTTCATTGTCATAACTCAAAATTTCTTTCTATATTAATTTTTTATATTTTCTCGCAGGCTGGAAAAGCTTCTTTGCTGTTGCCTCAGATCTAGAGAGGAGACGCGAAAATCTTGAAAAGAAGAATCTTCAATTTCGCACAAAGAATGAAGAATTGGAAGCTGAAGTTAAAGGTCTTCGCGAGAAAAATAGACAACTAGAAATTGATTCTTCTTCGTATAAGAACAAAATCTCTAGTCTTCAGCAAGCTAATAATCAGCTTTACGGTATGTTACTTTTCTCTTTTCCCTTCATTCATTCATCCTGTTGTTTTATCTTATTTAAATGATCCTTTTTGCAGACATTTATGGTCTTTCTGATGAAGCTACCCTTCTTCGTTCATTTCCTAATGCCTTGGATAATGATACCCTTCTTGAGCGTCTTAATAATTCCTTAAATAGTTTCTCAAATGATAGAATTTCATCTCTTTCTCTAAATGAGCTTAGATCTAAATTTCGCCTCTTAGAAATTGACCATAGATCTAGTTTAGGCTTAGCCAACCGATTTAAGCGTCTCTTTCTTGATTCTAAAGAGAAAACCAATGAGTTAAGAACCAAAATTAGCGGTCTCATAGATGATAAGGATCGCATCTCTGATCAAGGTGCTAAGGCTTTGGCGAAATTCCAAGAGACTCTTCTTGAAGTTCAACTTGAACGAGATGAAGCTACCGCAAGAACATCGACTCTGCGAAAGGGAAAACCAAATTCGTTCTCGTCTTCTTATAAGTAATGAGGATGAATTTGTTTGGGCTGCGAAAATCTTAGATGATGCCAGAAAAGATTTAGGTGTAAATGTTAGTCTCCAAGTTGAGCATACACCTTGATTAGAGATATGATTTCTGACAGAGAAGGTTACTAACTGCTCTTCTTTACTAATCTTTTGCTTCTTATGAATTTTCATCAAGTTAATAATTGATTGTCTTTTGCTCGCAGATTCTGAAAGTAGATATCGTGAAAAGATTGAGGAACTCGAAGCTGAAAAGGAGGAACTCGCAAAGAATCTTTCTTCTCGCAACGACAAGTATTCTAGATTAAAGAATCAAATCAAGATCACTGTTGCGAATTTTAAGAATGATGCTATGCATTTTCGCAATCAAACTATCCAAATGGTTTGTGACGATCATAATATCCCTCATTCTGATTATCCTTGTCTCTTGGAAGAGATCCCACAGAATACTCCCAGTCTGATTATTTCTGATAGCGAAGCTGATGATGAAGAATCTGATGGTGATGAAGGTTCTGATGGTGATGAAGATTCTGACGCAGACGAAGAAGGGAACAAGTCTGATGAAGATAATGAAGGATCAACTAAGAAGTAGTCTTTGTTTCTTTCTTTGATTCTCTGTAATACTTGTACATTTATTCCTTCTTTCTGTATATTTGTGTTTTTTTCATTTTGACCTGCATTCATTAAAACAATTCTTCCTTGCAATACAGTTAATCAATATAATCATTAATTTTTGAATCTTTGAGTAAATCTATCATATGGAGACAAATAACATTTTCTAATTTCATTCATTCCCATACTTGCCTCTGTTATTTGTATCCAAATGAGAGATTTTATAAATTTTTCTTATTTTATGCCTCAATTTCGCAGTTAATTATGTATAATTTCGCAATCTTATGCGAAGTGAATTTTGATTCTTTTCAAAATCTCATTCCTGTGTGGTCTTATTTTGCCTTCCTAATTAAAGGTCTTATTATGCCACCTCTTGTCATTGCGACAAAATCGCAGGACGTCCTTGCACTTTCATGCAAAAACCCATTGATCTTGCCTTAACTTTTTCTTTTGTATTGTGGCCTCTTCAGGAATGTTGCGACAATATGACAGGCCTAAATATTCTTGCGAAAATAAAGCCCCATGACATTGCCGTCTTGCGACGAAATCGCAGGACGTCTTCGCACTTTCATGCGAAAACCCATTGATCTCGTCTTATTTTTCTTTTGTATTATTGCCTCTTCAGGATTGTTGCACAAATATGACAAGCCTTAATACCCTTGCGAATAAAAAGCCTCATGACATTTGCGTCTTAAGACACTTATCAGCTCCCTAATGGAGGGTGCCGCCCTTATCTCCCCCTGGTTGCCCCTTCAAGGAGGCGTACTTCTACCATACAAGGTTAGCTCCTCCCATCCAGTCTTAACAACAACCAGTTGTTTTCGCAGCCTCTTATCCCTTTTACCTATAGGGCTTATGGTTACGAGACTGCACCCTAAGTGGGGTTTTCTTCAGGCCGAGTGCAGTATAAGCCAAGACTTGTCAAGAATGGCAAAGTACGCTTCAAACGTCCCTGGCACTCTTGACTCAACCGTGTACCTCGGCGCCTTGATCAGATCTGCACTCCTTGGGAGAGTCCTTATTACCTTAGTCGCCCAACCTAAGTCATATGCTTAAGCTGAGAATCCAAGGTGCCTCTCCCGGATGGGCTTTATTGACCCCAAATCTCCATGACTCAGGTTCCGGTGGCGGTGTAGCCTTTCCCTGAGCCATGCAACAGGTACCCCCTTATATGACGTACTTTAGGTCTTACATTTGCCTCTTGCGAAATTGTATTCGCGAACTAGGGTGTACGCCATAAAGGCCCTCTTTCTCTTTTGTCATTTTTCTCTGATTATCTTCTGTAAAATTCATTATCTCTGCGAGAGTCTCGCATATCATCATATTGTATTTGCATTTCGCAATCTCAATTTTGTCATTCAATAAAATGTATTTGAGAATTTTACTTATTGCGAGAGTGTCGCAACAACTTAATCATTCATACATTTCTTTTTTTATTACCTTTGCCATCCTCTGCTTCTTTATTATTTTCTACTACTGCTTCCTTGGTAGTGGTATGTTCATCATTTTTATTCTGAGCTAGCATTAGTTTCGCAACATTCTTCTTCTTTTCTTTCGATTGCATCCACCATCAACCTCTCACTTCTCTGTGTATCTTTGATTTTGTGTCGCCAGTTTTCCTTCTTGTTTGCTCTTCCTTCGCAAGATCTATTCTTCTTGTTTCTCTATTCTCACTCGTTTGAACACCTTTTCCTTCAACCCAATCCTTTATGATTCCTACACCACTGGGGTGAGGGAATTTGATGCACTGGTGGAAATTTGAATCTACACCTAGAATCCCATGTAGCCAAGGTCGACCAATTAACGCATTGTTGATTCTACATCAACGACACAGAATAAGATTTCGGAAGATATTCCCTTCAATGGAATTCGCATAGTAACCTCCCCTTTAGGCTTGTTAGCAGTACCATTAAAACCATATATCTTATATGTTGATGGTATAAGATCATCATATCTTCCTGATAAAATAAGATGTTCACAGAGCTTCCAGTATTGATTAGAATGCTATTAATTGCCCATGAATCTTCAGCTTCATCATCCTCATCTTCTTTCTGTTTTGGATTAATTTCTCTTCCATCGTTATCTCTTGCGAACACTTTACTCAAAACATTGTCATGAAAATCTTCGATTGTCTTATATGAATGTACGATAGAGTGACAGATTAGATTCTTTGCTTTTGCACCAACTTTTATGAAGAAAGTTTCCTTCTTTTTCATCATGTTTATTTTGTGATGCTCTGGTGGTGGTGGCAATGGTTGCGATTGTGGGTGCCCTACCAAAACGTGGTTTAGTTTTCCTTGATCTATCATTCTCAAAATAATTCTTTTACATTTATGCAATCATTTGTTGTATGTCCATGAAAATAATGATAAGAACAAAACTCATGGCTTCTGTGGTTTGGAGGTGGTTCCGTTCCCATATTCCATGGTGTTGGTATATTCTACATAAAAATTATAGCTTCCTATATTTTCTCCACACTTGCATTTAGAGGTGGCATCTTGATTTCTTCCCATACTACCTTGTGACCTCCTTGTCCTCTATTATAGTTTTGTCTTTGACCTCCATAAGTTTCTTGTGGTTGATCGAGTCTTTGAATCTTGTTATTTCCACCACGATTATAGAAATTTCTTTCTCTTTCATACTCCTCTTGATCTCGGCTTCCCATAGCCACTAGTTTCTGTTGATTGTTACCCGTCACCTTCTCCTGTTGTACTTGCGAAGTATTCGCTACTGTGTTTATTAGCTTGGGTAATAAGCTTGCATTCGTTGTTTGTGAGCTGGTGTTCGCAACTGGATATGATTCCATTTCATTTTTCCTTTCCTCTAGAGCAATGTATTCTTCTTGAAGTTCTCGCAATTCAGTCATTGTGATCGTATTCTTGACTCTAAAAATTTGGACATACAATAGGTTTGTTGCAAACATAGCATTGATAAATGATAATATAAGATATCTTTCATCTACACGGCCAGTCATTTCGCTACACATAGTTCTCCGTCTTTTAGTCAGGTGCTTCAAACTTTCACCAATCCTCTGTTTTAATCCAAACACATCTTCTATACCAGGTCGCGAAGAATTATTACTTATATATGACCCTAGGAATGTAGTCTGTAAATGATTGAAGGATGTTATTGTATTCTTTGGTAGACCTTCGAACCATTTTAACGCCTCCCATGTTAAGCTAGATGCGAAATACTTGCATAATACAACATCATGATTTTCCCATTGCAACATGCACCTCACGTGGGTTTTAATGTGTTGAATTGCACAAGTTGTTCCATCAAAAATGCTGGTTAATGCGGGTAAATTGCATTTCGGTGATATTCCTCCTAATTGTACTTCCCTTGTAAATGGAGTTTTCGCATCTTCTTCTATAGCTTCATCCAATTGTCTTCTGCCTACTTCTCCTCTATTATTTAGCATTCCTCTCATTTCTTCTAACTCTTTCAAGATTTGTTTATTTACACCTGAATTTTGATCCATTGGTCTTTTTAATTTCGCCTCTCTTCTTCTGCGTTCATGTCTTTCTTCTCTCGCGAAATTTTGCATTTCTTCTTCATTATCCTCATCTCGTCTTCTTCTGCGAGTTTCTTCTTCATATCTATCTTGAATTCTCAAATGATTATGTCTTTCATTTTCCCCTTCATGATTTTGTTCATTTCTTATTAATTCCATTCGCTGCCTTTCAGCCATCCTCTTTATTCTATCGCACTCTTCATTGATATTACCGTTATTCCGGTTTTGTGTACGCCTTCTTTCTCGATTGTCGTGATTGTTCTGGCGAATTGTCTCCTGAAGCTCTTGTTCTTCCATTTCCGCTCTCAATATTTCACGTTCGCAGATTAAACGTGCTTGTTCAGCATAATGTCTTTCAATTTCTTCTTCAATCGTCTGTTGATTTCTTTGAGTTTCTCTTTCATGTAAAATTCTTCTTCCTTCCTCTCGATTTCCTACGCCATCTTGGTCATTTCGTCCCTGACGTTGTCCGTTCATTTGATTTCTACCATTTTTCCCATCATTAAAAGTTTAATTTTGTGGAACGTAACGATCATCAGCTATTTCTCTATTTTCGCGATATTCTTCATTAGGATTTGATATTTCTTCTTGAATATTGTTTCCAGTATTGATCGTGGTGAGTTTCGCCTCATTTCTCTTCTAGTCGATCTTGAATATGATTTTGTAATACTTCTCGATCTTCTATTCTGTAGTCTTATATTTTCCATCCTCAATTCGTGATTTTGCCTTGTTAGATTTGCACGTTCTTCTGCCTCAGCTCTTCTTTCTTCATGTATTCTTCGTCTCAACGTTTCTAACGCTCCAATTTCCTCATCTCCATGAATTATTCCTTCATCTGCTTCTTGATTTCTCTCTACCTATCTATGGTTTCTGTTTTGTTGCTCTTCTTCTACTTCTTCTGCCGAATTTGATTGACAAGTGTGTATACTCACCCTATCATAATCTGTATTCCTCCCTTGTACTAGTGTTTGTTGAATTGGTGGTTGAATTTGATTTTCTCTATTACTTCTCATTCTAGTAGATTCTTCCATTTAACTTCTTTCTCTCCCAGCAATTCTCTTGCTTCTTATAACATTAGTCGGTTGTTCGGATGTATTTCTTCTTCTAGCCATTTCTTCAATGTTAACAATATTGCAAGAAATTATGTAAAATTATTAATCAATCACTCTAAATCTTCACAAATCTCAATATTAATCTTCAATTTTTTCTAGAATAATCTTCAATACGTCCCTATTTCTAGCGCCATTATGTAGTTGCAGGAAATCCTACACTACACCCCTCATATGATTTTATTATTACTCAACTCATTTTTAGGTTTACACTCTTAATTTTATTGATCAATCTTTGAATGTTCTTACAAGAAAAGATAAAGGAATCAAGAATGACCTCTGCTCTAGACTTTCTCTCTCCTATTTACTTGTTTCCTACTTAAAAAGATCTTCCTTTTCTTGTTCACAACTTGAACGACTATTTATAGGGATGACAGCTAATCTGTCCTTTATTTTCGGGTATGGTCTGCGACATTCTCGCAACCTTACAAATGTTAATCTAGCAAACTCTCAGTATGGGAATGAATGAAAAGTAAAAAGATTGAAGAAGGAAGAACTACAGTAGCGGAATTTACGGAAGAACAATAGAGTTGCAGAGATGAGAGAATTAAAAGAGAAGAGAAAGTAAAAAGAAAGTGAAAAGAAGATTAAGAAGAATATATAAGGAAGATGTTTTACTCGAAGAAATAAACACTATTAAGACGAAAATTCATAAGCGGTTGAAAAGCAGCGGTTACAGAAGACGTGTCAAGAAACAGATGGAAGAAATAATACGTGTGATAAATGCAGAATATGAAACGATGGATAACTGCGGAATTTTTCACATGATTATCTACTTCGCAGAAAAGATATGAGAAGAGGCAAGATGTAGGATCAGAATCTCGCAACAATAATATCTTAGCGAAATTATCAACAACACAACATAACAGCGTCGCAGAACAATTTTAGAAGTGATGTAATAAACGACATCAGCTAAAATCATGAGAAAGATATGACGATCCTGCGAAAATTAGAGAGTTTGCGAGATTAACATTTGTAAGGTTCCGAGAATGTCGCAAGTCGTATCCGAAAATAAAGAACAGATTAGCTGTCATCCACTATGTATTTTCCTATATATAGTTGTTCAACTGAGAAGAGGAGGGAAATCTTTTTGAGTGAGAAATAAGTAAAGAGAAGAGAGAAAGTCTAGAGAAGAGGATACTCTTGATTCTTTTATCTTTTCTTGTAATAATATTCAAAGATTCATCAATAAAATTAAGATTGAAAGCCTAAAAATGGGTTGAGTATTAATGAAATCATATGAGGGGTGTAGTGTAGGATTTCCTGCAACTACATACACGTTCTCTCTACATAGTCAAGGAACAACAAATAGTGTGACGTCCTGAAGGCATTAGGCTCTATACTAGCATGCAATATGTCTAGGAGCCGCCCAATCATTTTGATTATATGTAGAGGTGATGATGAAATGTGCAAAAGTGTCAAAAGCTCAGCTGAGAGGTTTTTCGAGGGATGCTCGCTCAGTCAGAGGTCGTGAGATGGTTCACGGATCATAAAATATGAATTGGCACATACATTCCTGAAGTCAGGTCAGAAACATGTAGTATCATGATTTTACGATTTTAGCCTTTGCCGAAAATCCACCATCAACATTAAGTCCCCTGCTTAGTGAGGGACAATCATGTTCTGCAGTAAGCACTGGATGGTGATTTTCCGGTAGACGAGATAAGTACTTGAACTTAGCTGTAAAAAGGCATTTCCAGAATCCCCGATTTTCTCCAATGATGTCATGTATGAGCAAATGCCTGAATAAGGACTCTGGCAGTATGATAGAGTGTCATCTCGTGAGCAAGGAGATATGAAGCACCGCTGATTTAGATGATGAGACATTCAATTTTAGTCGGTTTAGCGTTCACGGTCCCGTTCACGGTCCCGGTCCCGGTCCCAAAAAAGGAAATCCTTGTTTAATTAGGTTTTTTGGAAATAAAATTGTTATAAAAGGGAACAAACCATGAAACTTTTTTTTTTTAATTTCTTCCTTGAACGACCACCCTCCCCTGATCTCTTATCACGTCCGAGCAGCAGGAGAAGGAGGAGAAGATTTTTTGCCGGACTGCCGTTGCCCGACCAACTTCCGGCCGACACCGGCCATGTGCGATTTTTTTTTTTGAAGTTCATATATTGTTATCAAAACAAAAAATTGCATATGTGTGTTTGCATGCGTAAATTTTTTATGAGAATTTACTTAGGAAACGGACGTTTGTCCGTTCTTTAGTTTAAGAAACGAACAATAATCCCTGGCATGAGAGAAAGATATATTTTTTGGATAGACATGATCTATTGCAGTGGTTAAATTTTTTTCTATGAGCTTTGATGAAAACAAAATTTTATTTTGAATATGCGGAATTTCAAAAAAAATTGAAAAGACCCTTGTTTCATAGACAAATGCTCGTTCGGGCTGGAAATATTTTTTTTTATTCACGTGAGTTATTATTTTACGTAATTTTTTTTTTAAATACGTGAGTTATTTAATTCACGTAAAAATTCATTTTTTTTCCAAAATTCTTGAGTTACTCAAAAAAAAACGTGAATTATTCACGGTTATAAAAATTTTGTATAAAACCAAATTTTGATTTTAAGCAATTATTAAAAGCAAACAATTATTCATAGTGAAATAATGTTTTCATGAATTTTGTGATTTAGTAGCGTATATACACAGTAGAAAATCAATGAATGTTCACACGGTGAAGATTATGTAAATCGCTCACACGGTGAAGATTATGTAAATCGCTCACACGGTGAAAACCATGTGTATTGCTCACACAGTGAAAGTTAGGTGAATTTCTCACAGTTTTATGAAAATCAAGTTATGATTTTGGATAATGAATTTTGCTCGTCTTTGCAGGTTTGAAGGAACGCGCAAGTTTTCAAAGTTTTTGCATTATAGACACTACTGCCAGTGAAATCGTAAACAGGTAAGAGTTGGAGAGTTACCATTTTTGTAGACGTTGACGTGAGCATCCTTACTATTTTGTTTTGCCTTAATTCCACTACTTTGGTAAAATTTGCATCTATGTATAATATTTTGAAGTATAAACGTTGTATGGATGTCACAACAACTTTGCAAGTGAAAATGCGGGAGTACAACAACCTCACCCAATATTTCGATTAGAAATATGTATGGACTAACTCTAATATACTTTTGTGAAGGATAATAGTCCCACACTGTTAATATCCCCTTAATAACTTAAAATATAATATGAAAGGGCCACTCCACCCATAGCCAATTGGTTTTGAGTTGGATGCCCGTATTCTAACATGGTATCAGAGCAGGCTATTGTGCCGAGTCATTTGACCGCACCTTTACTCTGCGTCAGCCGATTTATTGTTGTCCACGTGTTAGACCCTACGAGGCTACACGTGAGGGGGCGTGTTGAGAGTATTAGTCCCACATTGTTGGGCAAAATCTAAGATCCCACGATTAGTAATCTCTAAGGGCCCCTCCACTCATTGCCAATTGGTTTTGAGTTAGCAGCCCACACACTTCAAACATGGTATCAGAGCTAGGCCCGTATGAGAGTGGAATGATAAGTAGACCCAAAGGGAGCCCGTCCACCCGTACAGAGGTCCACGTTGTAGTGGTTTAATCTCCGCCCTACACGTGGAGGGGGAGCATGTTGGAGAAACTATAAAATAGTCCCACATAGCTAACTCCTTAGCCTAGATCTTAATATATAAGGCGTAGAGCCACTCCAATCGTTGCCAATTGGTTTTGAGTTGGATACCCGTATTCTAACATGGTATCAGAGCTAGGCCCGTGTGTGAGTAGGCCCAACGGTCACCACACAACGTAGGTCCACGTGTTAGACCCAACAAGGCTACACGTGAGGGGGCGTGTGAAGGATAATAGTCCCACACTGTTAATATCCCCTTAATAACTTAAAATATAATATGAAAGGGCCACTCCACCCATTGCCAATTGGTTTTGAGTTGGATGCTCGTATTCTAACAACTTTTAAGAGAATCAACTAAACAGTCAGACTCAATCTTAATAAAAAGTACATCAAGGAGTTAATATCTCAATCTCTCAATTTGATCTTTACTCAAGCAAAAGGAAATCTGCGAGTCTTTATCAAATACTAGAGATATAAACTTGGATGGTACCAAATACCAATATCCGAGGATCAATCAATTTCCAATCAACAACCAAAGGTTGGATTTCACAATTGATCGATACAACGCATAACCTGTGATAATTCAATTATATAACAAAATATAATGTGGAATAGAAATTACACAGACACCAGAAGTTTTGTTAACGAGGAAACCGCAAATGCAAAAAAACCCCGATCCCTAGTCCAGATTGAACACCACACTGTATTAATCCGCTACAGACACTAGCCTACTACAAACTAACTTCGGTCTGGACTGTAGTTGAACCCTAATCAATCTCACAGCTATTCAAGGTACAGTTGCGCTCCTTACGTCTATGATCCCAGCAAGATACTACGCACTTGATTCCCTTATCTGACCTCACCCACAACAAAGAGTTGCTACGACCAAAAGTCGAAGACTTTAATAAATCTGTATCACACAGAAAAGTCTATGATGATAGACAAATCTGTCTCCCATAGATAAACCTATGAGGTTTGTTCCGTCTTTTGATAAATCAAGGTGAACACGAACTAAATGATAACCCGGACTTATATTCCCGAAGAATAACCTAGTATTATCAATCACCTCACAATAATCTAAATTGAATGGTAGCGAAACTCGATATTGCGGAATCACAAACGATGAGACGAAGATGTTTGTGATTTCTTTTTATCTTGCCTTATCGGAGATATAATCTCAAGTCAATTATTCAGTTGAACTCGTACGATAGAAAATGGCAAGATCAGATCGCTCAACAACAAGAGAAGTAGTTTCGTCTGGCTTCACAATCCCAATGAAGTCTTTCAGTCGTTAACCTACATGATCTTGAGAAGAAACCTACGGTTAAAGGAGAATCGACTCTAGCAAAACCAGCTAGTATCACACATGAGGTGTGGGGATTAGTTGTTCCAGTTGCTAGATGTCTCCTTTATATAGTTTTCAAATCAGGGTTTGCAATCCAAGTTACCTTGGTAACAAAGCATTCAATATTCACCGTTAGATGAAAAACCTGATTCATTCAAGCTAATATCTTTCAACCGTTAGATCGAAACTTAGATTGTCACACACAAGTGAAATGTATTCATTTAGGTTTGAGTAATTGTACCTAAACGTGTACACTTAGTTGGTTCACAAATAGTTAACCAATGGTTAGCCATATGAGCACTTTCATATTAACCGTGTTCATCTTTCTCATAACTAGTTCAAATGACTCAGAAGAACTAGTTGAAGAGTTGTTCAATTGCCTAGGTCTTTATTCATAGACACAATTGAAAAAAAATCGGTTTGATCCATTGAATCAATTCATGAACAATATACCCACGGTTTGCAAAGATTGCATTCCTTATAATTTATTGTTTTAAGTTCATGAACTACCGATTTGAGAAATAACCATCTTGGGTACGCGTACGGGTACGCGTACCTTAGCTTCCGGATTTGAGTTTACAAACTCAGCAAAAAATTTCGGTTTGAAAACTTCCGTGGGTACGCGTACGGGTATGCGTACCTAAGGTGACTGGTTTACTAGTTTGCAAACTAAAAATTCAGCAAAAATTTTCGGTTGGAAAACTTCCCCTGATACGCGTACGGGGGTACGCGTACCTAACCTGTCTCCTTCACCAATATCGTATGCACACATGTGCACACACTTGGTTTCCGGCATATGGATTTATGCACTAATGTGCGAACACACTATATATGCTTATATCCATAGTTGGTAATCTCAACTCTACATTTCAATCATTGAAACATTCTTCTATAATGTTATAACAATCGTTATTCACGACTATCGTCATAGCAAATGTGTATGTATGAACACTATCATACTTATACGACTATTGTCTCAAGAGTAAGAGATATAGTAGATTTTGAGTAATAGATAAGTTCAAATCTCCACATACCTTTTTAGTCGGATGAAGTTCCACTAGTTCCTCGAGTAGTTCTTTGTCTTCGTAAGATGATCGCCATGGAGTCTGGAGCTCAAATACACTCAACTATCCTAGACCGATACTTAGTCATAAGTAAACTAGAAATCAAGACATATAGTTTTGATCACTAATATTGACAAACATGCTTGAGATAGCAACGCATGCGAGTTCCACCGAGCAATGCTCTAACAATCTCCCCCCTTTGTTAATTTTAGTGAAAAAACTATCAATATATATGGATTACAAAATAGATACAAATTTGTAGCTTCTCGTCCACATACTTGATCTCGTTGGTGCTTCAACATTACTCGAAAACTTCGTCTTTTCCAAGTATTCCTAGGATTCCATAGATGTTCAGTTCAGCATCATAGTTGTTGAAGTTCCGTAGCCATAACAATGAGAAAACAAAAGCTCTCGATCATTGTTATACAGTTTCATAGTATTATTACACAACATCAAAGTTCTTATATCACAACTTCGACAACAATACTATGCTGATATGTATCACTCCCTCTTAGTTAATACTTCGTCTCAACATAAAAACCACTCCCCCTTACATAATGATCCGAAAACCATATGTATTTGTAGCGTGAACTACATATTAATTCTCCCCCTTTTTGTCAATAAAATTGGCAAAGGTACGAAAATGGGATCCTAATAAAATTTTCATGGAGACACTTCAAGACCAAAGAAAAGTACATATCAACTTTGTTTAGATGCAATCATAAAGCCGAAGCTAAATGCATTCATCACGGAGTTTATAAAGATACAAGATAACTCCTCAAATATTCCACAACCACACTCACCACAAAGATATGAAAATTAAGTGCAAGTTCAAAAGAACTCTCCCCCATTTGATGTCATTCCCGAAAGAACAACAAGAGAAACCTTACTTTTACGAGAAAAGAAGGATTTCTTTGGACACCAAAAACCACAAAATGATTTTGTATCCAAAATTCTCAAATAAAATAACCATAAGATAACCTATAATTAATTTAATCAGAATACACAACCAAATTAACCACAAACGAATCTATGATTAGTCTAGTTGGAAATTCTCACATAAGAAGACTTAGGGAGACGCACAATATATACATAAAATATGGATCAGGGAAGATCAATACTTCGGAAGATACAAGGATTCATTCTATTTTCCATCATTATTTGCGCAATGACATATAATAGACATAATCCTCGAAAAACAAAAGATTTTAACCTATCTTTCATCAATAAATGACATAATAGGCTTAACTTTTGTTTGTAAAAAGTTCATCGATCTTGTATCAATACATGCATATCGACATATAAACGAGATAAATTTTGACAACGTATGGGACAATAATAGTTCACGGACGCAAACACACATATCCCATAACATATTGCAATATATAAAACCATAAATATTAATACCACAAACATCATCTTCCAAAACAACTTTAGAATTTAAATAAATAAATCTAAAAACATGAAGATGAAAACGTTGGACATAGCTATGTGTATTCACAATAATGGCTATTCCAAACCCTAGTTATCCTTCTTAAACAAAAACAAGAATAAAAATTATCTTAAGAAGTTTCCTAGACATTATAGAGCTTTCCCAGAGCATCTACTGAGAATTCCTTCTCATTATTGAAGAAACTATTGATTATGGGATCATTTAATTCCTCTAGATCTTCAGAAATATCAGTTAACTCACTAAGTTCTCTTTTCAGTTTACACAAGGTGTTCTTGGTTAGAGACAACATTTGTTCATAGTGAGTTATCTTTTCCAAAGAGGAAACTATTTGAGATTTTAAATCATTTCTCTTGTTGATGAAATCTTTCACCATGCCTCTAAAATCATTATCATAATGACAAACAGATAAGAGACGGTTAGAGGAAGAACCTTCTCCATTCGTTGTCGACTTCACTTTCTTTATTCTTGAGGAAGAGATTTCATCACAAAGATACACGTTAACTGCTTCAACTGCATCTCTTTTTGTGATCCCTCTAGTCACATGAGCCATGAGACTTATCTTTTGATAAGAAATGAGAAAGGGAGGACACGAAAATATAAACGGATTTATGAACTCAAAACCCTATAAGACATTGTATGAGTCTTTCAGGATTTGTTATTCGCCTTCCGTCTTCATAGGAGAATATTTTCTTGGCAAATATAAGAAAAAGATTTACAAAAACAAAGACTTGAGCCATTTTTGGTGCAAACCTCATTTTTCCCAAGCTAAAAATGAGGATGCGGATGTCACCAGCATTAGTTGGTGACTGAGTGAGCCATATGCTCACACCTCTTATTTTTTCGTGACTTATCACTGTTTGTTGTGTAAACAAATTTCTTACCTCGTCTAGATCTGGATTTTTTTAAAAGAGATTTGTTATCCGGACCCAAATTCATTTTCTGCATGTTCTCTTGAAGTTTGGTGATTCTCTTATTGCTCCTTCTGAAGATCCAACAAGTGTTCTGATCATGCTTCGAATGTCCACAAAAGGAACAAATCAATGAGGATTTTTCGTCTTTATGTGGCTATTCCTGTTTAACACAACAATCAACAACTTTGAGCTTGAAGTTTTGCTTTTGAACCCTAAACCATTAGTGTTTCCAAAGGATCTCTGACCAAATAACATTGCTGCAATTTTGTCAGAGCTTCCAGATAACCTTTGCAGGTCATATTTGAGAGTGTTAATCTCTTATCCCTTTAGAGACATGGTTCTGACGAAACTATCATTAAGACGCTATATCTCAATATTTTTCGCCTGGAGTGATGATTCAACTCCCTTCAAGGAGGCCTTTAGGTGAAGGTTCTCTTGAAGAATCTCTTTATTCAAGAGATCAATAAAATCGGTGTCATACTCAAGTTCTGAATCAGAAGTTGAAGAGGAGAGAAATCTGTAATAAGGGCAGTAAGTCCCTTGCACCTGTTAGACTCATCTGAGACATCCAGAGTAGTTTTTTCTTCTGTCGAATCATCTGAAGCATTAACTGAATATGGATATTCATCACATCTATTATTACTCTTTATCAAATCCTTGACCTTTCTGATTATCAGTGATTTATCAAGATCAACATGATTGGAGCAACATTCATCAGCCCAAGACAAGTCAGAGGATACAGTCGTTTAAGTACAGCATTAAGCGCGAACGTTCTGCTTGTGTCAAGATCAAGAATTTTTAACTTTCCTATTAGAGTATTTCCGGAAAATGTATCAAGGTTATTTTGCTTAATGATGGCATGCTTCTTAGAACCGTATCTAGATGGCAGTGATTTGAGAATTTTCATCACAATGTCCTTTTCAGGAATAGTCTTACCCAATGAAAAAGATGCATTAACATTTTCAGACACTTTGTGATTAAACACATCAAATGAATCTTCATCTGCCATATGTAACACCCTGTATTTTTATTTTTGAATTTCGGGACTGTTGATGGTGGTTTTTGAACAAAGGGTAAAACCGTAAAACCTCATGTATAGCATGACGTCACAAGTGACACTAGCACATTTATTAGAACATTTAACGCGCTTATGTAAAAATCATCAGGGTACCCTTTTTCAAATACTAAATTAGGGTTTTGATGCGCGAAACCCTAAATTCACACATACCGCGCAACCATTACGCAAAAAGCATGGCAAACATGCCAAATTCACACACCGTGCAATCATCGCGCAGAACATAGCAATTGCACGTACCGTGCAATCACTGCGCAAAAGCATGGCAATCATGCCACTCACACATGTCACGCAACATGCCAAATGCACGTACCGTGCAAACATCGCGCAAAACATAGCAATTGCATGTACCGTGCAATCAATGCGCAAAGCATGGCAAACATGCCAAATACACGCACCGTGCACTCATCACACAAAACATAGCAATTGCATGTACCATTAAATCATTGTGCAAAATATGGCAACCATGCCAAAACTACAAATAACGCGCAACTGTTGCTCTAAATATGGCAACCATGCCAAAACGAAAAGCAACGCGCAATCATCACGTTAGCCATGCCAAAAATCCAAAAATGCACCACCATTGTACAAAATGGCAACCATGCCAAAAGCGCGCGCCATTGGCACATGTCATGCAACCCTTGCAACCAGGCATGCCAAGCGGTGCAACCTAGGGCCAAAGCCGCCACACGCGCCATTGGCACATGACGTGCAACCCTTGCAACCTGGCATGCCAAGCGGTGCAACCTAGGGCCAAAGCCGCCACACGCGCCATTGGCACATGTCGTGCAACACTTGCAACCTGGCATGCCAAGCCGTGCAACCTAGGGCCAAAGCCGCCGCACGCGCCATTGGCACATGCCATGCAAACCTTGCAACTTGGCATGCCTAGGGACAAAGCCGCCACACATGCCATGCAACCCTTGCAACTTGGCATGCCAAGCCGTGCAACCTAGGGCCAAGGCATACCACACATGCCATTGGCACATGTCGTGCAACACTTGCACTTTGGCATTACCACTTGCACCCGACGTGCTACCCAGGACCAAGGCATGCCACACATGCCATTGGCACATGTCGTGCAACCCTTGCACTCTGGAATGACGCGCCTACATCAAAGGCCACGATTCCTCTTATACAAAATCTCGACCGTCGAAGGTCGCCACTGAGCCGGCAAGTCTCTCAAGCTCAACTTATCAAACACCAGCGACATGCTACATGTTTTCCACGAAAAAACTCGAGACATCAAAACGTATGTCACAAACTGGGGATGCTCATTAGAGTTTTGGTTTGGTGGTCTACAACGTTCGTCATACACAAATGCCTGTTTCAAGAAGGTGTAATAAGAATAAAACGGTTAGTAAATACAGGAAGTAATGGTGAAACGCTCTTTCATTATGGAACATCAATTCCATCAAATTCCATCAATACCAAGCGTTACCACCTCTTCCCATTTAACTCGTCCGTTTCTTTTCTTACGAGGCCAGAGTACGTTTCACTTAGACTTGTATAAATAGGTTTTACCTATTTCCACCAAAACACAAGTTTTTGGTCAGGGAGAAATACAACACTCAGAAAGGAAACTCTTGATAGCTTTCTCAAAGCTTTCATCTTCTGATACAAGTCAAGTACTACTCTTCCAGAACTTCTCTGGTCTCAACACTCTCTTCGCTTCCCTCCCTTAACCAGCCCTTCTCCTCCTCTTTGTGACCGAAGCAAATCCGGAACGACCATTTCTTGGTTTAGGCCAGATTTGTATCTAAAGTACTCTCGTGCAGTACATTTGTTTAGGGTTTAGATTTTTTTCTCACCCACTAACCGAAATTAACAAAATCAGCAGAAACGGCTTTTTCCCATAAACAATTGGCGACCACAGTGGGAGATTGATCTTTCGGTTACAATATCAGCTTTCAAAACTCGATCTCATACTTCAATTCAGACATCAGGACGGCGGAAGCAAGCAATCTATTCAAGGATCTACAACTCGACTACCATACAACCTGATTACCAGTCGTAAGCCGCAAGAGATGGATGGGGACTTTACAAGAACTGAAAGCAAACGATTCGGTCACCAGGAAACTCCAAAAACGACTGGGGACTTTCCGCAGTCACGACAACACTGCATGCAAAATCGGTTTTACATGGGAAGGATCTTGTTTTCATCAGAAGACCCAGAAAAACTGAGTAAGTCTAGACTAGGCGGAATATATACGATTTGTTCTTTTAGGTTATCGATAAAACCATCATGCTATTTCATCTCATGCCAACTACCGGCACACACTTTCTTGAAAGCAATATCCTATTCGCAAGTCACAACCAGCGCAATACTATTAAAACCATTCATTTCAAAATAACCCAATATCCTCATAAAATACCAACCATCTATCAAAATCAATCAAACGTTAAAATAGGCACTTTGTTTTCCTTTCAAAAAAAAAAAGAACCTAAGTGAAAGTTTGGAAAAGACAGAGAAACATTCAAGGAAAGTTATCCAACAGGGGTCTGCTCTTCTTGGAGAAAGCCTCCCTTGCATCTCGAGAGCCGCTCTCTTCAGAGTCAACGTCTTGGACAATTCTTTGACTTCTGCCTCCTGCTGTGCGATTTCATCTGTAGAAAGACTCTCGACTACTATGGTTTTCAATTTCTGGATCTCAGCAAAGCCCTTGACGATACACGAAACGTTGAACTCATTTTCTATGCACGTATCACGATGATACTTCCAACTGACGATGACATCCTCAGAAACGGTGTGGCCGGTCACTTCACGCATATCCTCGATGGAATACAGAGCTTCCTCCACACGTTTGACCAGCGCAAATCGACTGGTGATCTTCCTGGTTGTGGCGATATGTCCATACCCTTCCCATATTTTGGTGTACAGCACCTTGTACTTAGCCAACACGCTGAAGCCACCGACCAACACATGACCTGGATAAGGAACCAAGTACGGGGGATCGAAAGTGGCGCCTGCAACCAGACCCACAGCCGGCAAGGGGTTCTCTTCCACGCTTTCGTTGACAGTCGTCAGAGCATTCTCCGCTGTTCCAGCCGCATCCATGCCTTTCGTATGATCAACCTCCATCTCTGAAGCACCAATAGCAGTCGCTGCAGCTAAAGGCAAATCTTCACAAGCCTCTATCTCAGAATCGTCTCCAGAATCAGATCCTTCCTCAGATCCTTCCTGTAATCTTGAGTTAGACGTTTTCGAAAAAGAAGAAAGAAAGGAAAAGAAAAAAAAACATGTGCAAGACTCACTGATCCGCTTCCCGAAGAAGATCCAGTGCTGCTGCCAGAAGAGCTACCTTCGTCTTCTGAACTCTTTTCTTTCTCTGACTCTTCCCTAGAGGGATCAACACTGCCGGCCTTTATCGAAAGAGGTGTTATTTCCTGACGATGAGCAAGCGCAGTAAAGGCGTTCACACTACCGAAACCCTGGTAGGAACAAGATGCAAAAGTTCAGAAACAAAATGAAGATTTACACGTTTTAAGTTGAGCCATGGGAGACACCTACCTGAATATTGGAAGAACTGAAATACACAGAGGTCTCCGAGTCTGTCGAAACCGACCGAAATCCACCAGCGTGATTCTTCGACCTTCGTTCCTTCACCTGGGGACTGTCCACGTTACCATCGACTTTCGCTTAGTTGCAGAAGAATCCCTCAACATTGGATGCTTTGTCAAAACCTCGGGGGAGGGTCTACAACGAGCGTTCGTCACCATGTGATTCACAAAGCCGCGGATAGTAAGGAACTCATCTTTCCAGAACTCATTATACTTGAAGGTCGTCGAAGAAACTCTTTCCAAGGGCAAGAAGGGTAGACGTGTACCCGGTACAAGAATGCTGGCATTGAAAACGACCGACAACGGATTCTCTGAAGCAACTGGATAACGAGCAAAGGGGATCCCTTGGTCGAAACCCATGTGACGGGTAGCACGATCAATATTATAAGAAGCCACTTGGAAAGACCCCCTAAAGAAAGACGGCATACAACCAGACGTGCAACTCCTCATAAACAAGTTTTCACCAACACTCAGGTTACCTTCGGAAAGCAAAGTCATATTTGTAGCAAAAGCAAAGGTGTTAACCTGAACTACAGACGCATGCACCGAGGCCCACGGGCGAAAATTGACTTCGTGCGACTTGTCAAGGAACCTAATCAAGTTCGATCCGATTCTTGGACCCTGTTCACCCATCGGAGAATTCTGGAGCCACCCCAACTCGCGGGAAGTGAAGGCAACGACTTCAGAGCATATTTCTCAAAATGCTCCCACAACCACGCTTGGAGGAAGGCAACATGGACATACGAGTCCACTTCCATATAACTGTTTGAAACACGCATGTCCGCAACCAGGTGATCCAGATGTGCATACAGAGAACGAAGGAACAAGCTACCAATGGGGAGAACTACGCCTTTCGCTAACTTTATGGAAATCATCAGAAGGTCTTGTATTATCTCTTTCTTGCTGGAACCGTCATCGAAAACATCCCTGGACAACCAGAGAGCCAAGAATTCCGCAACATGAAGTGTACTATTCTTTTGACTCGAGCCCAGCTCATCCGGGAACCATTGGGACACCCACCAGCCGTAGAAGCACTTTTCGTTCTCTCTCCGAAAGAAATCCTTCGACTTCGCAACAAGAGTGGCTCGCATCTTTTCTTCATCTTCTGCCAGTTGGATATTTAGGTTTCCTGTTACGGGAAGATTCAATAGAAGAGCCACGCTTTCTAAGGAGAAAGTCATTTCACCCCACCTACATAGGACTGTATGAGTGTCCGGACACTATCTGGAGATAAAGGAAACTAAACCAGGAATATCCTTCGTAATTTGAAGATTTGTAGATTCCCTAACAGCATCAATGATCTGCGCTCGGGTCAAGTTAGCACTTACGTGTTCCTGGATCACCATAAACTCAATCCATCTGTCACATTCTAAAGTCAATATGGGAAGCAGAATACTCTCCTCTATGAAGACAAAACCGTATTACACTCTCTGGTCGGACTGAACGGGTCCTCCTTTCATCTTCTGAACCGGTCAAGAGGATCTTCACGAAATTGGGATGATTTTTTTCGGTCTGCGGCAAGGGGA
This sequence comes from Papaver somniferum, assembly GCF_003573695.1. NCBI lineage: Eukaryota > Viridiplantae > Streptophyta > Magnoliopsida > Ranunculales > Papaveraceae > Papaver > Papaver somniferum. The sequence goes on along the minus strand of NC_039367.1, from coordinate 104,958,464 downwards.
TTTGTGAAGAAGTCATCATCCGTGTTTGGCTTAGAGCTACTAACGTCTTTTGGTAAAGCAAGACTTTGCCCGGGTGACATCTCGCCGGAGTTTCTTGTGTTGTTTTGCTAACAAGGTATCTACATCAAAAAAGCAAGACAAGAAGAAATTATCACCCACATACGGCTACACCAAAATAAGGGAAAACCCTAAGCAACTAGGTTTTCACAAACACACTGCCGCAGCATTCATAACGAAAGTCTACAGGTTCAAGAGAATCACATTTATGACTAAGTTTTACGAAGATATGGAAGAACAGTATTTTCTACGGATTCATGCGAAGCATATATATAGCTAGAGTTTTGCATGACAAAAAAAAACAACAAGGAAGAATTAATTTGAGAAGGAGCGCTGGAAGACATACCTGGAATGCTAACTCGCCTTACCACTTTGTTGCTAACGCAAAGATATGAAGAAACAAAGGTACAAAATAAAAGGTGGATAATCCCTTTTATAGGCGTGATAGTTGGGGACTTCGAATAAGTGAAGGATTCCTTTTTCAAAGCCGTGCATGGAGAAAGGCAACCGGGCCCACAATAGCAAGCTTTGCCACTTCCAAAAACGCACGCATCTTCCTTGCTAGTACCAACCCTACCAAACATTCAACACTGTCCATGCCCTTCCATACCAGCGCTTCCCTTCCAGCGCCAGCATTACCAACGCTCAACACTAGCCACGCCGACACTGTGTCAGCCATGCCTCCCTTGCCAATCCGCGCTTTCCCTTTGCCAACGCCATGCTCTGTCAAGTGGCCCACACCCATTCCAAGCTTATTGGTGCTGACAAGTCTCTTCCATGTCAAGTCTATGCTAGCATCTCCGCCTCGCGTTCCAAAGCCTGTCCCCAAAAACACCTAGTCATACTGGGATTTGTGCAAAGCTGCCAGATACGAGGATTGTGGATTCTTACTTACATCTCGAAAAAGGTCAGACAAATCTCCTCATCTCTTTCACGACTTACTTTCTCAGTTCTATCCTCGTCCGTCACCATCTTATGCTTACCTCGCAACAAGGCCCATGTTCCAAGCTAAGCAGAGGACTTAATGTTGATGATGGTTTTTGAACAAAGGGTAAAACCGTAAAACCTCACGTATAGCATGACGTCACCAGTGACACTAGAACATTTAACGCGCTTATGTAAAAATCACCAGGGTACCCTTTTTCAAATACTAAATTAGGGTTTCGATGCGCGAAACCCTAAATTCACACATATCGAGCAACCATTACGCCAAAAGCATGGCAAACATTCCAAATGCACACACCGTGCAATCATCACGCAGAATATAGCAATTGCACGTACCGTGAAATCACTGCGCAAAAGAATGGCAATCATGCCACTCACACATGTCACGCAACATGCCAAATGCACGTATCGTGCAAACATCGCGCAAAACATAGCAATTGCACGTACCGTGCAATCATTGCGCAAAAGCATGGAAAACATGCCAAATACACGCACCATGCACTCATCAGACAAAACATAGCAATTGCATGTACCATGCAATCATTGTGCAAAATATGGCAACCATGCCAAAACTACAAATAACGCGCAACCGTTGCGCTAAATATGGCAACCACGCCAAACCGCAAAGCAACGCGCAATCATCACGATAACCATGCCAAAAATCCAAAAATGCACCACCATTGCACAAAATGGCAACCATGCCAAAAGCGCGCGCCATTGACACATGCCATGCAACCCTTGCAACCTGGCATGCCAAGCCGTGCAACCTAGGGCCAGAGCCGCCACGCGCACCTTTGGCACATGTCGTGAAACCATTGCAACCTGGCATGCCAAGACGTGCAACCTAGGGCCAAAGCCGCCACACGCGCCATTGGCACATGCCGTGCAACCCTTGCAACCTGGCATGCCAAGACGTGCAACCTAGGTCCAAAGTCGTCACACGCGCCATTGGCACATGTCGTGCAACCCTTGCAACCTGGCATGCCAAGACGTGCAACCTAGGGCCAAAGCCGCCACACGCACCATTGGCACATGTCGTGCAACCCTTGCAACCTGGAATGCCAAGCCGTGCAACCTAGGGCCAAAGCCGCCACACGCTCCATTGGCACATGCCATGCAACCCTTGCAACTTGGCATGCCTAGGGCCAAAGCCGCCACACACGCCATTGGCACATGCCATGCAACCCTTGCAACTTGGCATGTCAAGCCGTGCAACCTAGGGACAAGGAATACCACACATGCCATTGAAACATGTCGTGCAACACTTGCACTTTGGCATTACCACTTGCACCCGACGTGCTACCCAGGACCAAGGCATGCCACACATGCCTTTGTAACATGTTGTGAAACTCTTGCACTCTGGAATGTCGCGCCTACATCAAAGGCCACGATTCCTCTTATACAAAATCTCGACCGTCGAAGGTCGCCACTGAGCCGACAAGTCTCTCAAGCTCAACTTATCAAACACCAGCGACATGCTACATATTTTCCACGAAAACACTCGAGACATCAAAACGTATGTCACAAACTGGGGGATGCTCATTAGGGTTTTGGTTTGGCGGTCTACAGCGTTCGGCATACACAAATGCCCGTTTCAAGAAGGTGTAATAAGAATAAAACGGTCAGTAAATGCAGGAAGTAATGGTGAAACGCTCTTTCATTATGCAACATCAATTACATCGAATTCCATCAATACCAGGCGTTACCACCTCTTCCCATTTAACTCATTCGTTTCTTTTCTCACGAGGCCAGAGTACGTTTCACTTAGACTTGTATAAATAGGTTTTACCTATTTCCACCAAAACACAAGTTTTTGGTCAGGGAGAAATACAACACTCAGAAAGGCAACTCTTGATAGATTTCTCAAAGCTTTCATCTTCTGATACAAGTCAAGTACTACTCTTCCAGAACTTCTCTGGTCTCAACACTCTCTTCGCTTCCCTCCATAAACCAGCCCTTCTCCTCCTCTTTGTGACCGAAGCAAATCTGGAACGACCATTTCTTGGTTTAGGTCAGATTTGTATAGATTGATATGTCGAATCTAAAGTACTCCCGTGCAGTACATTTGTTTAGGGTTTAGATTTTTTCTCACCCACTCACCGAAATTACCAAAATCAGCAGAAACGGTTTTTGCCCATAAACAGGGACAAAATTCTTTTTAAGGAATTAATAGTGTAAAACCCCGTAATTTTCTTAATACGATTTTCGCGCCTTAAACTCATCCATATCATTTTATTTGGATTTTAATTAATATTTAATTTGAAAAAAAAAACTATATTTATTTTTGAACATATTTATGATTGCCAAAAAAATAAAATAGTAATTATGAATTTTAATTACGTAGTGATTATGAGGTGTGACGTGTATATATTTTGCTAGAAATATGCATTTATGGATTGTTAGTAATAATGTATGTATTGGGTGCATATAGATAAATAATAGGGTGTATTTATCTAAGAAATATCCCTTATCAAAACTTGAGTGGTAGATAATAGTTGGTTAGGGTTTTTTTTACCAAAACCGTGTGAAATAGAGAAAAAGAAAAAGGAGGCGTCCTTTTCTTCTTCCCTCTTCTTTTTTGTCTCTAGCACAGAAACCCAAAACACTTTTAGCAATTACTTTCATCTCTCTTTCCTTCTTTTTTTCTTTTCTTCTACTTCCATAAAACAACAAAAGAGAAAACAAAACAAAATATAAACATCACTTTCACCTTCTCTCTTTCTCTTTCACTTTCTCTTTTCTCTCTGATTGTTTCTTTTCAAAACAACAAAAGAAAATCAAATCTCTTTTACCTATCACTTTCACTACATTCTTTTCATGGTTTATTTATATTATAGAAGAAGATAAAAATAAAAGCATATGACTTATTATTCTTGGAAAAAGTTGTTGCTATTGAATCAAGGTTTTGGAAAGCTATTTGAGGTAGGGGGTTTCTACCTAATATCAAAATCAAAACTTATTTTAGCATTAAAATTATATTGGTTTCTTTTTTATTTTCAAGCTAATAATCATGATGTTTGTTTTAAATTTATTACGTTATTTTCTTTGTATAAATTGATTTATTTGTGAGTTCTATATATTGATTATTAACCATTATTGTTAAATTACTCTACATTTTTATTTTAACATTTAATGTAGGTAGTAAATGTTTTTCTCAAAATAGGAAATATATTAATGCATATTTATTGAGTTTTTGGGTTGTGAAAATTGATTTGATGCGTTATACTACTAGTGAATGAAATTGAGTTTTGGTTTGTGAAAGTCACTTTGATGCATTACATTAGTGCATGAAAGTGAATTTAGATTGGGGAAAGTGAGTTTAATGAATTAGTGAATGGGGTTTACTTCGGTTAGTTCTTTGGGATTCTGTTTGGTACACGTAGGATTAAATGTGCTGATTTGAAATGAGTTCTAGAAAAAAAAAATGTATATATCTGCTGCTGAAATGTCAGGCCTTTATGGCATCTCACCACTGGTGGCAACCCTGGGAAGACTGTTCGGGGAACAGTAATGGTTTGTTTACCGGAATAACTCTGACAAATAGATTATGAATTAATATATATGTTTGCTGCTGAAATGTCAGGCCTTTATGGCATCCCACCACTGGTGGATACTCTGGGAAGACTGTTCGGGGAACAATAATGGTTTGTTTACCGGAATAACTCTGACAATTAGATTAAGAATTGTTTGAAGAATGAAAAAGAAGATTGTTCGGGGAACAATATGGTTTGTTTATCGTAATAACTCTGACAACTAGATTAAGAATCTAAATTTTTAGATTAAATATTTTGAGTGAGAAAATGTTACATTGTTTGTGGCCGAAAATGGCGTAAGTATTATTGTGAATTTTTATGCTTGCTTTTAGTTATTATAGTTGTTGCATTTGTTTTGATTTTCGATGCACTCTATTATTTTTTTAAAACTTTCTACTGGGCTATGGTTTGCTCACCCCTCTTTCTCCCTTTTCCACAGAGAATGAAGAAACACTAGACGTAAAAGAAATTATTATTTATCATGGGGATTTGGCCTTTGCGCAATTTTGAATTAAACCAGAGAGTTGGTTTGTTTTAATATACTTTGATTTTGTAATTATTATTTTAAGTTTTGTGAAGTAATATTATATTTCATTTAACAAATATCATTTGAGTTGAGTTTTGTATTTTATTAAAATATTTTGAAACGAAAAATCTGGTCCTACACGAGTGGCGGTCCGGAAATTTGGGCTTGCTAGTTGGATTGGACCCGAGCCACAAGGTCAAATCCGTGTCAGCTGGAAGACCAAAAATCCGGGCAGTCACACCATACAAAGGTGTTCCCAATCGGAATTAACGTTTTGAAGCCTAGCTTCCTTTTCACTGGTATTACCTTCGAATACGGTTTCTAAGATATCCCATGCATTTTTAGACCTAGTGCAATTTGAAACATGGTGTTGAAAATTTGGGGTAATGGCATGTATGATGGCATTCAAACCGTCGGAGTTTTGCTTTGCAGCAAGTATCTCAGCAGCATCGTATTCGCCAATATTCTTTGGAACAGTAGCGTTACCTATTGCCACAACGGGAGCATCATATCCATTAACAACATATACCTATGATTGAAAATCACGCGCTTGAAGAAAAGCTCGCATAGCAAATTTTTCACCATAAGTAATTAGATCCATCAAAGACTGGTGGTACGTTAATAGAGATAGCACCTCTGTCCATAGAGTCAGATCGCTACAAACACAGACTTGTAAGGTTTTTAAACGTGTTTTCCTGCTCTTATACCAATTGAAAATGCGGGGGTAGAACAACCTCACCCAATATTTCGATTAGCAATCTGTATGGACTAACTCTTATATACTTTTAAGATAATCAACTAGACAGTCGGACTCAATCTTAATAAAAAGTATATCAAGGAGTTAATATCTCAATCTCTCGATTTGATATTTACTCAAGCAAATGGAAATCTGTGAGTCTTTATCAAACACTAGAGATATAAACTTGAATGGTACCAAAGACCAATATCCAAGGATCAATCAATTTCCAATCAACAACCAAAGGTTGGATTTCACAATTGATCGATACAACGCAAAACCTGTGATATTTCAATTATATAATAAAATATAATGCGGAATAGAAATAACACAGACACCAGAAGTTTTATTAACAAGGAAATCGCAAATGCAGAAAAACCCCGGGACCTAGTCCAGATTGAACACCACACTGTATTAATCCGCTACAGACACTAGCCTACTACAAACTAACTTCGGTCTGGACTATAGTTGAACCCTAATCAATCTCACACTGATTCAAGGTACAGTTGTGCTCCTTACGTCTCTGATCCCAGCAGGATACTACGCACTTGATTCCCTTAACTGATCTCACCCACAACTAAGAGTTGCTACGACCCAAAGTCGAAGACTTTAATAAACAAATCTGTATCACACAGAAAAGTCTATAATAATAGATAAATCTGTCTCCCCACAGATAAACCTATGAGTTTTGTTCTGTCTTTTGATAAATCAAGGTGAACAGGAACTAATTGATAACCCGGACTTATATTCCCGAAGAACAGCCTAGTATTATCAATCACCTCACAATAATCTAAATCGTATGCTAGCGAAACAAGATATTGCTGAATCACAAACGATGACTTAACCAAACACAATGGGATTGCTTATCAAGTAAATAGGAATTCACGTTTGTGTAATTTACTTTAATTATAATAAAACAATTATAATGCGGAAATATAAAGTAAATGATACAGCAAGATTTTGTTAACGAGGAAAACCGCAAATGCAGAAAAACCCCGGGACCTAGTCCAGAATTGAATACTCTCAGGATTAAGCCGCTATACAAAATAAACCAACTTCGTATAATTGAGACCAAGAAACTAAACCTATAGTTCACCTAGTTCCGTCTGTATTCCCACGCCTCTAACTTATAAATAAGTCACGTACTTGGAACAATTCCTTTGGTTCGTATTCCAAACAGTAAATGAACAACAAATCTGTTTGGTATCAAATCTCTTCAACCAAGTGATATGAGTCAGACAAAGTCTCTTCTGTTTATCTTAACATAAACTTCCTCGTCGGGTTCTTAGATCTATCTTATGTTCAATTACCCAAAGTAATCATAAGATTTTGCAATCAATACCTTTAATCCCAAAGAACCGTATTGATGCCGATCTACTCAACTATTCGATCCAATCTACCACAAGGATAAACAGATTATAGTGAGATCCTCTTTTTACCAAAACAAGTATTGTGCACACCAAAGATTTATATAACCAAGTCAGAAATCTTCTATCTCTTCTTTGTCTTCAAATCTTCTTAGATCTTCAATAAACACCTGCACACAACTACTTGAATCTCTTGTGATCAATCAAACACAGAACGAAGTCTGTTAACAATAGATTATCACAAGATCGTCTTTAGCACTAACAACGGTCTAAAGATCCCTGTCGAAACTTCGAACTAGTTTGAGTGAATGTTATATCAGAAGAAAAGATTTTCAAGCATAAACAAACTAGATGCAATCAAAGCTCAACCACCGTTAGTCAATCAAATCAATCAAAAACAAAAGATAAACTGCAATTATCTAGTTTCCCACCAACGGTACTCGTAGTTCTTCTCAATCCCAAATAAGTCTTTAAATTGAGCGGTCGTAAGAAATTTCTCCTAATTAGGTTACTCTCCTCTCCGAATAGGCGGCTTCACCAGTAATAGTACAACAGAGGAAGTTTACTGTCACGAAGGATTAGTTTGCTAGAATGCAAACTTCAAGTATTTGTAGACAAGGAAGTTTGGACACCAAGGAATTTCCAAAACCGAAAAAATTCTCAAGATATTCAATAATAATTTCCATATTCGGTTTTCATAATTCCTGAGAATGCTCTGTCCAAAAATGCTGATCGAAAATCTCCTTGGAAAATCTTTAACTAGCAAATGCACATTACTAATTCTTATTTTTCACATATAATTAAAAACCTTAATTAAAAGATTCTTAACTTATTTAATTTCGATCCTGGAATTTACTTCCTTCTTAGTTGTTAAGGAATATCTTTGAACAATAAAGATACGCATAAATGCACGTGTTCAAAGTGTGTCGACATCCTTACTTTGTAAGGCCTCTTTCATACTTACACACTTGAAAACGATTTACCACGCTTCCAAACAAGTTTAAAATTGGTTCATCTGACTTTCAAGATCTATGCGATTGATTAAGAACTCTGAATCACAAATCATGGGTTTAACGGTTCTACCAAAACAAGTTTCGGTTCTACCTCCATGTGAGTATTGTGCATTGTCACACTATCTTCCCAAAATTCGGTTGACTAGGTACTAGGATCGGTTCCTCATATATATATGGTATCTAACTCATATGTATTGCACATGTCCATATGATCGGTTCCCCTTTGCCTAAAAACGTGTTGCACATGTCCATAGGATATGTTCCCCTTTCTGCTATAAACCTTGTTGCACCCCATACAAGGATCGATTCCCCTTTGTGATGTGTTGCACCTCTTACTAGGATCGGTTCCCATTTACCCAGTGTTAGGTCTTACGAACTACACAAACTCGATCATACCATCATGTGATTACTTAAGATCGGTTTCACTAATAAAAGTCATACCAATACAAAAGTCAGGCCTCATGTGAATAGTTTTACCAAGAACAGTTACAAGTCATGAGCGTTTATACTAATCACACATATTGGTCGTTCATAAGATATGCAATGAAGAACAATCCCAATAACGCCTTGCGATTTCCTTTTCGATTCACAAACAAAGTTCATGAACTTACTTCCTTAAAACACATGTAAAAAAATTGTTTCCTAGGATGAAATCCTCACCTCATACCCATACATAATCACAATAGCATTCAAACGATTATGTCGATATCTTATCTACAAATTTTAATGGTTAAGCTATAAACCTCGTATTGTATTGTATTCCTTAATACTATGTCTATCTAGAGTGTTCATGCTTCGCAGTTTTGTTTTCAATATGCACGACTTGAAAGATACGTTAGGGAATGAAACAGTTCAAGTCAAATATCACTAACCTCAAGTGGAAGGATGATGTTGTGGTTGTAGCTCTTTACTTCTTCAAGTCTTCGCAATACTTGTAATGTCTCAAATCCTAATACTTTCAAGCTAACCTATACGAAGTTGACTCTAGTACATTTAATCAAGCGACTCTTAAATGAGTTTTGGTTCACTAAAATATGACAACCAAACTTGACATACCAATGCTTGGTGGGCTCAACCGAGCTATGCTCTAACATGCGTACCTAAGGTGACTGGTTTACTAGTTTGCAAACTAAAAACTCAGCAAAAAAATTCGGTTGGAAAACTTCCGCTGGTACGCGTATGGGTACGCGTACCCAACCTGTCTCCTTCACCAATACCATATGCACATATATGCACACACTTGGTTTCCGGCACATGGATTTACAAACTAATGTGGGAACACACTATATATGCTTATATCCATAGTTGGTAATCTCAACTCTACATTTCAATCATTGAAACATTCTTCTATAATGTTATAACAATCGTTATTCACGAATATCGCCATCAAAGCTATTTTCAAGATTGAAACGTCATCATGACTTTCGTCACGGGTAAAGATGAAAGTGGTCTAAGCAGAATCTTACCAACACATATTTCTAGAAAAAAGATAGGCGAGTAAACTCGTCTCGAAATAGCAAATGTGTATGTATGAAAACTATCATACTTATACAACTATTGTCTCAAGAGTAGGAGATATAGTAGACTTTTGAGTGATAGATAAGTTCAAGTCTCCACATACCTTTTTAGTCGGATGAAGTTCCACTGGTTCCTCGAGTAGTTCTTCGTCTTCGTAAGATGATCTCCATGGAGTCTGGAGCTCAATTACACTTAACTATCCTAGACCGAGACTTAGTCATAAGTAAACTAGAAATCAAGACATATAGTTTTGATCACTAATATTGACAAACATGCTTGAGATAGAAACGCATGCGAGTTCGACCGAGCAATGCTCTAACAGCAAGGATGACTGATTCCCATGATGGCACTTCCAAAGATGATACTTCCAGAGATGATACCTCCATAAATATATCTTCAAGAAATGGTACCTCTAGGACTTTCATTGATGAAGAAGAAGAAGCACCTGGAATAAAAAATATTCCGAACACTGATGATGATTTCTTCGTAGTTCAGTATAGACCTGAAAAACGTCTCCCAGGTTCCTCGTTTCGCCTTCTTATAAATCCCATGGATATTGCTCAGAGAAAATTGGTATCTCCTCTTCTGCCTGCAAGGAGAGCATTATGCTTCTTCACACATAGACTTCAAGCTTTCTCGAAAACCTTTAACAGACTTCTTCGGATGGGAAAGACATATGTTGTGGGTATGATCATGTGAGAGCCATGTCGGATCGTGCACATATGACACGAGCTACAAGTAGTTGGAGATTTGTTTATTTACCATGATGTGATAGGTATGGTAGCGTTGCTCGCTCGCTGGAGTATTTCTACTCACACTTTCATATGCAGGTGGGGAGAATTTACCATCACTTTGGAGGATGTAGTTGCTTTATCGCATCTTCCAGTCACGGGTAATTTTCTTGCAGTACTTTCGGCAGATGAGATTGAAATATCTGATGTCTTCACATCTACGATGTATGATATTAAAAAATTATCTAGCAAACTTTGTTATGCTCAATGGTTGAGGCACTGGTGACCAAGATATAGGGCTCCTGAAAGACCTGTCAACGGTATGTTAAACATTGTTGCTTTCTTTTGCTTGTGGTTGTCCAGAGAGGTACTTGAAGATAGTGGAAACTTGTTGAAGCCATTTGTGATTCCTTTTGCCATTAAGAAGGCTTCAGGTGAAAAATTTCTCGTCGGTAGTCTATTCTTGGGTTCACTATTCTCCAATTTATACTCCTTGGTCATAGTTTCCAGTGTTTCCAATGGCTTTATGAAAATTGAAACGTATGTTAATACAATGTTTCTCCAAGACTTATTGTGGGAGCGCTTCAAAAATTATACACCAATCCCTCGTAGAGTCTTGCAAGGACCAAATATTGATACTAGTCATGCTTTCCCTGAGAAGCATTATGTCAGGATTATGCCTTGGTCCACAAAGCAGCCTCGACTCAGGACACTCCTCACCAATGTTTTAGATAACGAGTCTGAGTTTAATTTTCGTCCATGGGTGTCGGTTCCTTCTTTCGTCTCACAATTGATCATTTTTAGTGATGCTGAAGAAAACATCACTTTGGAATGCTATACAGACCTGAGTGATGGTGAGAGATCCTTCATCTTGAGTTGCATTCCTGGTTATATAGTATCAGTAATACAAGGAAAGTTTCTAAAGGAGGAATACAATATTGATAGAGTGGCTCGACAAATGGGCCTTGATCAATGTGTTCCAGATGTTCGGAAAAGAAATCCATCAGTCGACCAAATTAAAATTTCTTTAGATTGTACACATTTGAATGGGCGCGAGTATATATGTTCCCTTTCTATGATCGAGTTGCCTACGCAACTCCAGGTTATATAACTTTATGGAATCAGCAACTTGAGCGTCTACATGATTTTGCAATGGTTGTTCAACCTCTGGTACAAGAGCCTTCTGGTAGGTTGGGAAACCTACAATAAAATATACTGCAAGTGCACAACATCTAACTAGTAGACAGTGGCAAGTGGAAAGTACAGGTTGCTCCCACGAGGAGTATGAAAATACTACTACTAACTAATACCAAGAATAACTGATCAAATTCAATATTTTCAGACAATTGCGGAATTATAGCAAAATAATAAAACGTAACCAAAGATGTGAAAGAGTTAAGGATCTGAGAATCCGTTATAGGTAAGTTATTTGTATTCAATCACAAAGGTCTGGAATTCACGCATGTAAAATAGCAAACCTAACTACTAGTACAGGGAAGATATTTCATTAAGAATCATTGACAAGAATTATCAAAACAGTAATTTGTTCTCACCTTAAAGTAGAATTTTTAAGCACTAGATATACATGGCATGAATAGTCAAATGAGATTCATAATTCGATTTATTTCTAAGGCTCAATGAGTCCTTCTACTAATCACCATTCCTACCCGGAATTTACGTACGGTGACACACACTCTAAAAGGACTTTTTAGATAGTCACAAAAATTGAAGGTCGGTGCCTCGCTTGATGTAAAAATAGGTAGTCTCCACTAAGGGTGATCACAACTCTACTATCAAATATCTTTGCAGCACCTAATTGGCCCACCAGCATGGTTAAATCCAACTTTAACGCTCTAACAACTAAGAAACCCGATTGTGTTCTCTAGTTTTTCCAAGTTCAGTTATTTCGGTCAGACTCTCTATGTAAACATAGATAGAAGCATGCTAGTGACTCTGAAATCTCTAAAAGTTGGAGGTTTTATGCAAGTATTTACAAAAATTTTAAATTTTTGATTTTTTTTATGCAAAATACTCCCCCAAACCTAAATCTAACATTGTCCTCAATGTTTCAACATATGAGAAAAATTACAATATCATACCCGGAGAACAGTGCAGAGTAGATTAAAGGAAAGAGATTATCGTATGCAAAAAGGATGGTGCTAAAACAGAAATGGATGAATGCTTTTGAAAGCAACAATATTAGCGATAAGACAAAAAGATTGGTTAGCACACATAAAAGAAAAATATACAGCAAGAAAGAAAGAAAAAGGGAAAGAAAATGGATTGTTAATCCATATGTATGTACACAGGTGAACCAGTTTAGTCCACATAGATGGGATCTTCCAAGTCAGTGGTCTCAATTTCTGGTGAAAGATGTTCCAGAAATGGCTTTAATCTCTGACCATTGACTTTGAAAATGTTCTTGTTGGTAACGTCTTCGAGTTCCACTGCTCCATGAGGGAGTACTGCACGTACCAAGAACGAGCATGTCCATCTAGATCGCAATTTACCTGGAAAAAGATGCAGCTGAGAGTTGTACAACAAAACTTTTTGGCCAGGTGTAAATGACTTGCGCAAAATGCGCTTGTCATGGAACACTTTCATTTTTTTCTTGTATAGATTAGCATTTTCATAAGCATCATTTCTCAACTCTTCCAACTCATTGAGTTGAAGTTTCCGTTGAGTACCTGCCTTATCAAGAGAAAAGTTAAGTTGCTTGATAGCCCAATAAGCTCGATGTTCTAATTCAACAGGTAAATGACAAGGTTTTCCATACAGAAGACGGTAAGGAGACATGCCAATAGGGGTTTTATAAGTTGTCGATATGCCCATAAAGCATCGTTCAACCGTAAAGACCAATCTTTTCTAGACGGGTTAACCGTCTTTTCTAGAATATGCTTAATCTCCCTATTAGATACTTCTACCTGTCCACTAGTCTGTGGATGGTATGGGGTTGCGATTTTATGAGTTATGCCATACTTGCGTACTAAAGACTCAAAAGATCTATTGCAGAAATGTGAACCACCGTCACTGATTATAGCTCGAGGGGTGCCAAAACGAGAAAATATGTTTTCTTTTAAGAACGAAAGTACCACATTGTGGTCATTTGTTTTGGTTGCGGTGGACTCTACCCACTTAGATACATAATCAAAAGCAACAAATGTACAACTTACCTTCAGAGTTAGGGAAGGGACCCATGAAATCAATACCCCATACATCGAATAATTCAATAATCAAAATAGGTTGCAAGGGCATCATGTTTCTTCTTGAGATACTCCATAATTTCTGGCATCGGTCACAGGCAACACAGAATGCATGAGTATCTTTGAATAATGATGGCCAATAGAAACCACTCTGCAAGATCTTTGCAGCAGTTTTCTTGGCACTAAAATGGCATCCACATGCATGGTTATGGCAGAAAGAGATGACATTTGTTTGTTCAGAATTGGGGACACATCTCCTAATAAGTTGGTCAGGGCAGTATTTAAACAAGTGTGGGTCATCCCAAAAGAAACGTTTGACTTCAGATAAGAACTTGGATCGGTCTTGTTTAGACCAATGCAAAGGCATTCTACCCGTACCAAGTTAACAATATCGGCAAACCAAGGCATTTCAGACACAAGCATCAATTGTTCGTCAGGGAATGATTCTCTAATAATCAAGGATTCATCAACAGATTCAACATTCAACCTAGACAAGTGATCAGCAACAATATTTTCAGACCCTTTCTTATCTCGAATTTCGAGATTGAACTCTTGTAACAAGAGTATCCATCGAATTAGACGAGCTTTAGCATATTATTTAGACAAAAGATATTTCAATGCAGCATGGTCAGAATATATGATGACTTTAGATCCTATCAAATAAGATCTAAAATTATCGAATGCAAACACAACAACTAGCAATTCTTTCCCAGTTGTTGAATAATTCAGTTGAGCATGATTAAGTGTTTTACTAGAATAGTAAATCACATAAGGGAGTTTGTCTACTCGCTGACCTAAAAAAGCTCCTACAGCATAGTCAGACGCATCACACATAATTTCAAATGGTAAGGTCCAGTCGGGTGGACTGACTATATGGGCAGATGTGAGAAGAGCTTTCAATTTCTCCCAAGCTTTTTTACAAGCGTCATCAAAGACAAATGCAATATCTTTTGCAAGAAAACTACACAAGGGTCTTGAAATTTACTAAAATCTTTGATGAATCGCCGGTGAAAACCGTCATGGCCCAAGAATGACCTTATCTCCCTCACAGAGCGAGGTTGAGGCAAATGTTGAATGAGATCAACCTTGGCTTTATGTACTTCTATGCCTTTTTCAGAGATGATATGCCCTAGAACGATGCCTGAGTTAACCATGAAATGACATTTTTCCCAATTCAAAACCAAATTCTTTTCTTTACATCGAATCATTACAAGAGTAAGATGACGCAAACATTCATCGAAAGACGACCCAAAGACAGAAAAATCATCCATGAAGATTTCAAGAAACTTATCTACCATGTCAGAAAAGATGCTCATCATGCAACGTTGAAAAGTAGCAGGTGTATTACTGTTTATGGGTGAAAACTATTCCTGACGAATTTGGTAATTTGGGGTGTGTGGATGCGGAATGAATCTAAACCCTAAACAAATTCACTGCACGGGAGTGCTTTGTGATTCGAGAAATCAATCTGTACAATTCTAGCCTAAACCAAGAAATGGTCGTTCCAGACTTTCTTCGGTCACAAAGTGAAGGAGATGGGGTTGATCTCAGGGAGGGAAGCGAAGAAGGTGTTGAGATTGTGAATGTGTTGGCTATGTATGACTTGTATCAGAAAGCTGAACTGGCTTGCAGAATGTAAGCTATCAGTTCCGGTGTTTGAATACGGTTGTATCAACACTTGGTTTCTGTTGTCTTGTTATGTAAATAGGGAGGAGAACCTATTTATATAAGTCATTGAGCCTAACCCACGTCTCTCATGGGAAGTGGAGAAAGTGGATTGATGGAGTAGTGGAGTTGCGTGTGTTAGTGTTACACGATCAGTCTTGCCCACTTCTCCCATCATCACTAACCGTCCATGACTTCCTGACACGTTCTTGTGATGGCGCGTTGTGCGCTGCACATTGTAAACCGCCAGACCAATACCCCAGTATGTATCCCCCAGTTTGTGACATGATTGATGTCTCGATTGTGTGGATCGTGGGACCCACAGGAAGTAGCATGTAATGCTAGGTTAAATAACTAAGTTATTTGGGAATTTGATACTTGTAAAATATCACGTGAATTCTATGCATGTAATGCATCGAATATATTCAGCATGAGTGAAGCATCGCTGTTTTAAGGCTTAATGGAGTAAGTCACGATTAAGCGTCTTAAAATAGATGCATGTCTAGCCATCTTCAAGTGATCGTTTGGGGCTGTACAGGTAAGTCCTGACTTGGCTGATCACTTGGTGTGGTAGAGTGACGGATGGTAATCACCACGACACCTCATTGCCCAGTTAACTCCTGATCAGGGTTGTATAACCAAGCAGGTGAAGTCGAACGGACGAGATGATCTTTGAGACACTCATCTGCGACCGTTAGTGGAATTAGGGTTTATGAAGAGGTGCGCAAGCATCACTCTTCACCTTGGTCGAATCCAAGCTTGGGACACGATTTTGGCAAGGCCGATTGGGCGTGCGTGTAGACGGCATGCCGGTGTACATTCCCATACCTCATTGTATCGTGAAAGTGTAATCTAGATCGCTCAATTTGTCCGGCAAAGAGGAGCGTCTAGGATTGATTTGTGACAGAGATTTTGTGCCGCAAAGGCCGCGCATCATGCCAACTTTGGGCGCGCGTTTCGAGGCGACCAAGCATGGTCGGTCTTGGCCGATTAGTCTGGTGTGCAGACGACGGGCTGGTGTACACGCCTGTATTTCATTGTCCCGTAGAAACGTGATCTAAGCCACCCAATCTGTCCGGCAAAGTTGAGTGGTCGAAATTAGTTTACAATTGGGAGGTGTGACCACGCCTAGTTTGGGCGTGCGAATCGAGGCAACCAGGCATGATATGCCTTGGACGATCGGGTGTGGAGATAGATGGGTCCACCGTGATCATGTTGATGCGCACCGTACCTGCCTAGTCTATTCCTGGACCCTTCGTTCGTGCAGGAGAAAATGGACGCTCGTGATGTTCAAACCCTAATTAGGGTTTCACCGGCCGTGCGTCATGCCTTGTTTGGGCGTACGAACTGGAACGACCAACTATAGTTGGTCCTGACCGATCGGTCATGTATGTAGGAGGGCCCATGGTGATTGTGTTGACATGCTCTGGGACCTTTGAATCTACATCTACACCCTCCATCTATGCCTGCGAAGATGGATGGTTGAGACTACTTTGCGATACATGTAATGTGTCGCAAACCCTATTTAGAGTTTCTCGTCCACTTTGTTTTGGCAGGACGTATTGGCAAGCCATACTACCCTTTTGGAGAGGCCGACCATGCGGGTCCGCATTGGGCCGGTGGTGAATACTCCAATACATGCTTGAGGTTTATGGATTCGATCTGAGCCATCCAATCATGCTAGTGAAGTTGGATGGTCTTGATTATTTCTGAGACTGATATGGACAGTCTAGATGCTAAATCGGTCTAGTATAACACTCCGAGAGTTATAGCATGTACGGGTATTTCGTACATGCTTCATTATTAATGCTTGGACATTCGTGTTGCTCTCCTGAGAGCAACACTCAGTCGTCATGTCGCACCAATGATAAGAGTGGAGCAGTACAGGAAATACAAGGATCGTCACACATTAATAATGGTATAAATTCACAAGGTATATGGGATTGTTGCTACATGCTCCATTTTAGGTGAATTAGCAAAGTGGAGAAGTATTCATCATTTATCAGTGGCTTTATCCTTTGCAGGATGTCAGCGCATAAATTTGGTTTTATAATTTTATCCCTGAACTAAAATCCACCATCAACACCTTTACAGGATGTCAGTGCATAAATTTGGTTTTACAATTTTAGCCCTGAACTAAAATCCACCATCAACATTAAGTCCCTTGCCTAGCACATAATGGTTACACTATTGTGGGGTAGGCATTAGATGGTGACATATACAGATAAAACTTATGAGACAAAGTTAGATGTTACCAGGAGAGACGGGTCGTCCTGTCCTTGGAGCATGTCACGTTCAAGAGGCGTCTAGGCGAGCGTTCCCCTAGCATGATGTCATTCTTGCCTGCTTGGAGAGACCTTGTTATGCCTGCTTTTGTCGAGAGCCTGCTTCGTACTTGCTCCGCTCGAATGTGGGGATGTTGTGGCTGCTTCGTTCGTGGGAGTACGCCAGGTGTGACGACGAACTTGGTGGGACCGGTTTCCTCCTTCGGGTATTCGAGCCAAGAAGGGAATAGAACTTGTATGCTCCTCTTCCCGTACAAAATCGTGCATGTAACCCTGGACGTATGTGGACCCCACCATGTATATGCTTCGAACAAACGTCACCCTGTTGCACCTGTTTGATAGGCATGTGGGTCCGCCTACTTCGCTCAACCGTGGGACTCATCATGCGCCTGCTTGATCGAACATGGGCTTGTTGTGCCTGCTTCGGTTAAACGTGGGTCCACTCTGTGCCTTCTTTGGTCGAATGTGGGACCCGACGTAAGCATGCTTTCTTCGAACATGGGAAGATGTGCATGCTTTGATCAAACACGGGTCCACCGTGTACATTCTTCAAACGTCGGCCCTGTTCTTCGACTGAAAACCGGCCATGTTGTGTGCGCCTATTTCATTCGAATACCAGCCTTATGACCTTGATCAACAGCGGTTTCGTGGACTCGACCAACACCGACCTTATTTGCTGACGTGGCCCAATACCAGCCTTGTGACCTTGATCGGCCTTGACCAATACCGGCTTGACGTGACCCAATACAAGCCTACTTGCGTGACCTGATATCAATCTTGCTTGTGTCACGGGATATTAGCTTTGCGATCTCGACCAATACCAGCTTCGCGGACTTGAGAAACACCGGCCTTGCTGCCTGCTCGAACGTGGGACCCACCGCGTGCTTGCTTTGCTCAAAAATGAACTTTGTGTGCTCAAATGTGAATGTGGGTCTTGCAGAGAGCGTTAAAGCATCTTCCGAGTGAACGTGGAGGAGGCTCCTGGAGAGAGCATTGAAGCAGGATTCTGAAGCGAACGTGGGTCCCGAAGAGAGCGTTGAGTCGGCTCCTGAATAGACCATTTAAGCAGGTTCTGCTGGAGGGAGCGTTGAAGTGGCTTCCTCTTCAGTTTTATTTACCCTTGCGATTTCCATGTTTCTTGATTGACCATCTCTCTCGTGTTGAAGAAGTCCTTGACTGACGGTGAAGGAACTTCATGCTGATCCTCAGTCCCCAAGCGTAGTTTACATGGTTTGTATGGTCGGTGGGTTTATCATAAAGATATCGCCATCTTGTCTCCGTAGCTCTATTACTTCTCCATGGGAAAATAAAATATGCAGAAGTTCGGATTACCTATGTTCGTAGTAGTTGTTGTTGTGGTGAAGCTCGGGCACTGGTATCAAAAAACGACCAACGGTTCTTAGCTGCAGCTGTGATCAGAAGAGACTGGAAGGAAGAGGCGTGACAGCTACGGGCACGAACTTGGCGTTCTGTCGTTATTAGAGGGAGAAGTATGATGGAACCGATAACTTCTTGATGTTTCTTATGGAATGAAAAAGAGGGAGACAGTCCCCTGCCCACGAGTATCCACTGAGCCTTCGACTTGATAGATGTTGTCACACTGGTTTCATGAAGCCATCTTTACTACGTTGTGTTTCATAGACATCCAGGAATATCACCGATCTTTGACAATACGCCTGTTCTCTTGAGTGTATACTCGTATTTGAACATCTTGGAATCATGATGATAGCATGCTTGCATCCATGTTTGAGATGGACAACGCGCTAAGAAGTCCCCAGTCACACTCCTTTGGTAACGCAACTACTTCTTATATGGGAGAATGAAAGCGTCTCTTAATGTTTCTGCCGTCGATACAAATATGGAATATCTTGGACGTTGTTTCATCATTGTCGCAGTCGTGTATGCGGTACTGGAGTTGTAGTTGGCGTGCAGGATGTTGTATCTCGGTGGTTTTCCTCTTACTGCTTCAGCGAAACTGGTTCTTTCTAGCAAGGCAAATGTTGTTGTAGATGAGCGTTCAACAGCTCCAGAGGATGACCAAAAGCGCAGATTCTCCAACATAGCACGATAGACATGCACCACTGTCTGATAGAGTGACTCGCCCGGATCTTGCTCGACATGACGTGTGGACATCGTTATCTCCTTGAGGCTTCTCCTTTGAGGTATCGGCTCCAGTGGAATATTTCCGCCATAGAGCGTTGATACGTTGCACCGGCATTCTTTAAACCAAATGGCAGTACAGTATAATAAAAATTCCCGAGAGGAGTTCGAAAAGCTATCTTACTTGCGTCATGCTCGTACATCCTTATCTGGTAGTAGCCGCTACATCTATCCATGGAGGAGAACATGCCGTGTCCGCTGGTTGCATCTACTAACATGTCGATGTTAGGTAGAGGAGGATCGTTTTTGGGGAAGCATCTGTTCAAGTCTCTGAAATCCATGCAACACCTGATCTGTCCATTTTCCTCGTGTCTGAACTGCAACTGTTTAACCGGATTGGATCCAGGTATGACATGTAGATGATCGGTGACCAATTTTTATCTAAATCCGACATTTCTTCATACCTCCAAGCGAATATGTCCTGGTACTCTTTGAGAAGTTCCACGAGCTTCGTGCGTTCATCCATACATAAGGTTGAGCTGATGGAGATAGGCCTAGGAGATTCCTCAACGATTTCAATCTCATCAGTTGTGGAGTTGGCGCCATCTTGCAGCTGTTGTGGAGCATCTAGCACTTGTTCTTGTGGTTCGTTGTTGTTGTAGCATTCCATTGGCTGGAGAGACTGGGTAACAGTCTCTCCTGCTAATTGATAATGGCAGTGTCGGTATACCATTTTCCCTTTCTGGTCACGACACGCCACAAAAGTTCGTTCCCTCTTGGTGTGAACATGGGTTTCGGCTTCACCGGATGAAGAAGAATGTTTCTTCAGCAAAGATGCATGGTGGGGCTTAGCCCTCAATGATGCGAGTCGGTCCTCCTCCTGGATTGACGCCCATGTGGGGAGTGGGATGCAATGGTCCTTGTCTGATTCTTCCTGTGGATCTTCCCTCGGTTCGAACAGTTCCACCCCGCATATTGGTGCGTAAGGAGACGCTGATGCAGGAATACGGACGACTTCTTCATTCAGCATAGTCTTCAGGGACTGGTGATATGTTGAAGGGACAATCCCGTATGTGCTAGTTTGGTTTCCTTCAAAGTCTGTCATTGTGGTAGGCTGCAGTACGATCTTGCATGGGAGGACCTTGGCTGCCCTGAGAGTCTTGAGGGTAATCACATTCGAAGACGCTCCTGTGTCGATGGGGGCTCTCTTGAACTCTGAATCCTTGATGCGTGCAGTAATATGTAGGGCCCGGTTGTGACCTTCCTCTGGTTGATTGCAGCAAACGTCTTCGCCCGCTGATTCTTCGAGAGGTGTAAGAGTTCGCATAAACCTTCCACTGAAGCCGCTTCCTGATCCATCGGTATCTGGTTCATAATGAAACTATTGACTTGAGGAGGATCGCTGTAAGCATCAGTCCCCAGTGTAGGAGTCTCCATGACAGGACCGCTCATATCTGATGTCATCTTGATGAGGAGATCAAATATGTCGTTTATCGCTTCTTTAATCAGGTCCATGTACGCCTGCGCCGCTGAAGTACCTTCTCCGGGCGCGTTGAATGCGTTCCTTGTTGTCTCCAGGGGATGTCGTGGCTCTTGTGGCAATCGATCAGTTAATGCTTTAAGAAAAGTGAGTACCTCTTTCTGAGTAGCAGCCATATCCGTTTGAGTCTTAGCAAGGACTTCCTGCCTCTCCATCAAATCTGCGATGGTAATGGGATATGGTCCTCCTCTTGCTCCTCTAGCTCTTCATCCTGATGAAGGGGTGGAAGTTGCTCTGGTGACGGCTGGAGGCGTTACACTTGAAGAGATGCCAGGATTTGCGGCTGTTTTGGCTCTGGTGATAGGAGGTGTCATGCCCAATGGAATATCTCCTCCTGCTCCGCTGGTGTTGGTAGTAGAGGAAGTAATTCCACGAGATACATTGATGGTATTGACTGGCTGCACGGTGACACCACTGATTGGGATATCAACACCGAGATTGTTGTCAGCGCTAGTCCCGTCAGGATTGGTTGCTGATCCAGACCTAAGATCCACCATTTCGAAATTGATAAGATTGAACTGGATTTGAAAATTGATTGTGCAACGGAGAGATTAATCTCCCACTGTGGTCGCCAATTGTTTACGGGTGAAAACTATTCCTGCCGAATTTGGTGATTTGGGGTGTGTGGATGAGGAATGAATCTAAACCCTAAACAAACGCACGAGAGTGCTTTGTGATTCGAGAAATCAATCTGTACAATTCTGACCTAAACCAAGAAATGGTCGTTCCAGACTTGCTTCGGTCACAAAGTGAAGGAGATGGGGTTGCTCTCAGGGAGGAAAGCGAAGAAGGTGTTGAGATTTTGGAGGTGTTGGCTATGTATGACTTGTATCAGAAAGCTGAACTGGCTTGCAGAATGTAAGCTATCAGTTCCCGTGTTTGAATACGGTTGTATCAACACTTGGTTTATGTTGTCTTGTTATGTAAATAGGGAGGAGAACCTATTTATACAAGTCATTGAGTCTAACCCACGTCTCTCATGGGAAGTGGAGAAAGTGGAGTGATGGAGTAGTGGAGTTGTGTGTGTTAGTGTTACACGATCAGTCTTGCCCACTTCTCCCATCATCACTAACCGTCCATGACTTCCTGACACGTTCTTGTGATGGCGCGTTGTGCGTTGCACGCTGTAAACCGTCAGCCAATACCCTAGTATGTATCCCCCAGTTTGTGACATGATTGATGTCTCGATTGTGTGGATCGTGGGACCCACAGGAAGTAGCATGTAATGCTAGGTTAAATAACTAAGTTATTTGGGAATTTGATACTTATAAAATATCACGTGAATTCTATGCATGTAATGCATCGAATATATTCAGCATGAGTGAAGCATCGTTGTTTTAAGGCTTAATGGAGTAAGTCACGATTAAGCGTCTTAAAATAGATGCATGTCTAGCCATCTTCAAGTAATCGTTTGGGGCTGTACAGATAAGTCCTGACTTGGCCGATCACTTGGTGTGGTAGAGTGACGGATGGTAATCACCACGACACCTCATTGGCCAGTTAACTCCTGACCAGGGTTGTATAACCAAGCAGGTGAAGTAAAACGGACGAGATGATCTTTGAGACACTCATCTGCGACCGTTAGTGGAATTAGGGTTTATGAAGAGGTGCGCAAGCATCACTCTTCATCTTGGTCGAAACAAATCTTGGGACACGATTTTGGCAAGGCCGATTGGGCGTGCGTATAGACGGCATGCCGGTGTACATGCCCATACCTCATTGTCTCGTGAAAGTGTGATCTAGATCGCTCAATTTGTCCGGCAAACAGGAGCGGCTAGGATTGATTTGTGACAAAGATTTTGTACCGCAAAGGCCGCGCGTCGTGCCAACTTTGGGCGCGCGTTTCGAGGCGACCAAGCCTGGTCGGTCTTGGCCGATTAGTCTGGTGTGCAGACGACGGGCTGGTGTACACGCCTTCCTGGACCCTTCGTTCGTGCAGGAGAAAATGGACGCTCGTGATGTTCAAACCCTAATTAGGCTTTCATCGGCCGTGCGACATGCCTTGTTTGGGCATACGAACTGGAACGACCAACTATAGTTGGTCCTGACCGATCGGTCATGTATGTAGGCGGGACCACGGTGATTGTGTTGACATGCTCTAGGCCCTTTGAATCTACATATACACCCTCCATCTATGCCTGCGAAGATGGATGGTTGAGACTACTTTGCGATACACCCTAATTTAGAGTTTCTCATCCACGTTGTTTTGGCTGGACGTATTGGCAAGCCATGCTACTCTTTTGGGGAGGCCGACCATGCGGGTCTCATTGGGCCGGAGGTGAATACTCCAATACCTGCTTGAAGGTTATGGATTCGATGTGAGCCATCCAATCATGTTGGTAAAGTTGGATGGTCGTGATCGTTTCTGAGACTGATATGGACAGTCCAGATGCTCAATCGGGCTAGTATAACACTCCGAGAGTTATAGCATGTACGGGTATTTCGTACATGCTTCATTATTAATGCTTGGAGATTCGTGTTGCTCTGCTGAGAGCAACACTCAGTCGTCATGCCGCACCAATGATAAGAGTGGAGCAGTACAGGAAATATAAGGCTGGTCATACATTAATAATGTTACAAATTCACAAGGTATATGGGATTGTTGCTACATGCTCCATTTTAGGTGAATTAGTAAAGTGGAGAAGTATTCATCACTTATCAGTGGCTTTATCCTTTGCAGGATGTCAGCGCATAAATTTGGTTTTACAATTTTAGCCCTCAACTAAAATCCACCATCAACAATTACACAACCCAAAAGGCATGCGTCGATAAGCAAATGTACCATAAGGACAGGTAAATGGGGTTTTCTGTACGTCTTCGGGTGTTATATGTATCTGATTGTAACCTGAATAGTCATCTAAGAAGCAAGTGACTATGTCTTGACAACCTTTGTGACATTTGGTCAATGAAGGGCAGAGGAAAGTGATCTTTTCTTGTCACTGTGTTCAACTTTCTATAGTCAATGCAGACTCGCCACCCTGTGGTTACGCGAGTAGGGACTAGTTCATTCATCTCATTTTGAACTACGGTAATTCCAGACTTTTTGGGCACAACTTGAATGGGTCTGACCCATTTGCTATCTGAAATTGGGTAGATGATACCTGCATCATGGCACAACAAGTGTTTGAATTGAATGGTGATGATGCTTTGGAAACCATTTTAACTACATCCATGGATAATGATGTAGAGTGTGGTAATGAAGTCAAGGAAGCCCTTGGTGATCTTAATTCACTATAAGGATGCCCGGAAACTCATAATATCTCTTTTATTTCTTTACCATGCAGTGATGAAAAGCTTGTACCTTCCATTGTTAAATCTCCAAAGTTAGAATTGAAAACTCTTCTCAATCACCTAAAGTACTTGTACTTGGGTGACAAGGAAGATTTACCTGTGATTGTTTCTAACAATCTTAGTGAATTACAGGAGCAAAAACTTCTAAGGGTGCTAAGGAAGTACAAGACGGCCATAGGATGGACAATTGCTGATATCAAGGGTATAAGCCCTGTCGTGTGTATGCACAAAATCCGTTTGAAGGACGATGCAAAGCCTACAAGGGAAGCGCAACGTCGTTTGAACGCTCCCATGATGGAAGTTGTGAGAAAGGAGATACTAAAGCTTTTGGACATGGGTGTTATCTACCCCATATCCGATAGCAAGTGGGTGAGCCCGGTACAAGTAGTACCAAAGAAATCAGGTGTGACAGTGGTGGAGAATGATAAGAACGAACTTGTCCCAACTCTTGTGCCAACCGGTTGGAGGGTTTGTATTGATTACAGGAAATTGAATGCCACCACTAGGAAGGATCATTTTCCATTCCTTTTATTGATCAAATGCTTGAACGTTTAGCTGGACATTCTTATTATTGCTTTCTTGATGGTTATTCAGGTTACAACCAGATTATGATAGCGCCAGAGGATCAAGAGAAAACCACTTTCACTTGTCCTTTCGGTGCTTTTGCTTATAGAAGGATGCCTTTTGGATTGTGCAATGCTCCAGCTACCTTTCAAAGGTGTATGGTAAGTATCTTCTCAGAATATGTTGAAAACATAATCGAAGTGTTTATGGATGACTTTAGTGTCTTTGGTGATTCATTTGACCTTTGTTTGCACAACTTGTCACTAATCCTTGAACGACGTGTTGAAACAAATCTTGTGCTAAATTAGGAGAAGTGCCATTTCATGGTAACTCATGGCATAGTTTTAGGCCATATAATATCTTCTAAAGGCTTGGAAGTCGATAAATCTAAAATAGACCTTATTCGTGCTTTAACCCCTCCCACTACGGTGAGGGAGATACGCTCTTTTCTTGGTCATGCGGGTTTTTATCGTAGATTTATCAAGGAGTTTTCCAAGATAACATCACCACTTTGCAACTTATTGCAAAAAGATGTGGTTTTTAACTTTGATGAAAAGTGTATGGCGGCATTCAATCGTTTGAAAGAACTTTTGATTTCAGCCCCTATCATTAAACTACCGGATTGGAGCAATCCTTTTGCTCATGTGTGATGCAAGTGACTATGCGGTTGGTGCGGTGCTTGGGCAACGTGTGGGGAAGATACCTTATGCTATTTATTATGCTTCT
The DNA here is from genome assembly GCF_003573695.1 of Papaver somniferum. Classification (NCBI taxonomy): domain Eukaryota; kingdom Viridiplantae; phylum Streptophyta; class Magnoliopsida; order Ranunculales; family Papaveraceae; genus Papaver; species Papaver somniferum. The sequence continues at coordinate 104,932,664 of NC_039367.1, read as the reverse complement.
AGAACGTTAAATGAGGCCCAACAAAACTACATAACCACTGAAAAAGAGTTGTTGGATATTGTTTTTGCTTTGGAAAAGTTTCGCTCTTATCTAATTGGTACAAAAGTTGTTGTCTTTTCTGATCATGCAACACTTAGGTACTTGCTAATGAAGAAAGAAGCGAAACCGAGGCTTATACGATGGATCTTACTCTTGCAAGAGTTTGATATTGAAATCAAGGACAAGAAAGGAATTGAGAACACCGTTGCGGATCATTTGAGCCGTCTTACTGTGGACAAGGAAGCTATCCCATTGCGTGAAAGTTTCCCGAATGAGAAACTATTCTCAATTGCCTTTGGAGAGCCATGGTATGCTGTCATTGTGAACTACTTGGTGTCTAAACAAATCCCAAAGAACTTGTCTCGTGCTGAGAGGGACAAACTTAAGAGGTTAGGGAACCAATACATATGGGATAATCCATACTTATGGAAACAAGGTAGTGACCAAGTATTACGAAGGTGCGTTCCCGAATCCGAGTTTAATTCTATCTTGTCTTTTTGTCACTCCTATGCTTGTGGAGGACATTTTGGGAGTAAGAGAACCGCTCACAAGTTACTTGAAAGCGGTTTCTATTGGCCAACCTTGTTTAAAGATGCATATATATTTTGTACAACTTGTGATAGGTGCCAAAGAACATGCAATCTAGGTGCCCGAAATCAAATGCCACAAACTTTTATTCAATTTATTGAAGTTTTCGATGTATGGGGTATTGATTTTATGGGTCCTTTTGTCAACTCTCATGGGAATTTTTGATATCTTACTTGTTGTTGATTATGTCTTCAAATGGGTAGAAGCTAAGGCCACCCCGACTAATGATTCTAAAGTGGTTTCAGAGTTTGTGCAAGCTAATATCTTTGCGAGGTTTGGAATTCCAAGAGCCATAATTAGAGATGGGGGTTCTCACTTCAAAAACAGGATCTTACAAACCTTGTTGAAGAAGTATAATGTGTCGCACAAGATTGCAACACCTTATCATCCCCAAACAAATGGACAAGCCGAGGTTTCCAAACGGGAGGTGAAATCCATTCTAGAGAAGACGGTGAACCCAACAAGGAAATATTGGAGCATGCGACTTAATGATGCTTTGTGGGCTTATAGAACCGCATACAAGACACCTATCGGGATGTCTCCCTTTAGGCTTGTGTATGGTAAACCTTGTCATTTACTCGTTGAAATTGAGCATAAGGCGTTTTGGGCTATTAAGCAATGCAATATGGAGATGGATGGGGCTAGAAAGCAAAGGAAGTTACAACTCCAAGAGCTAGAGGAGCTCCGCAATGATGCATTTGAAAGATCGCGCATTTATAAGGAAAAGACGAAAGCATTTCATGATAACATGATTTCTAGGAAACAATTTTGCATTGGGAAGAAAGTGCTTTTGTTTAATTCTCGCTTGCATTTATTTCCAGGTAAATTAAGGTCACATTGGATTGGACCTTTTATTGTTACTAATGTGTTTTCTCATGGTGCAGTAGAAATTTGTAGCATAGTTACAGGCAAGGAACTTAAAGTTAATGGGCACCGTTTGAAACCATATTATGAGAATTTCACTTCCGAAGTGGTGGAAGGAGCTAACTTTGTGGATGCACTCCCTCTGGAGGAGGCATAGAAAGCAAGGAGATAGTCGGGCTGACGACTTTAAACCAAGCGCTAAATGGGAGGCAACCCATAGGATGAGTATTTCTTGTTTTGTTTTTAGTTTTTCTTGTCTTGTTTTGCATTTATTTGTTCTGATTTCTTGTCATTATCATGTTAGAATTTCCCACCTTGACTTACTTTGGATGACTCAATTTACATTGAGGACAATGTAAAGTTTAAGTGTGGGGGAGTGGTTAAGCATTTGCATTGTAAAATTTTCAATTTTTTTCGACTTTTGTGTAAAATAGTGAATAAGAAAACTCCAACTTGTGGTTAGTTTAGAGTCACATAGTATACATGTCGCTAAGATTACCTCGAGATTCTCATAAGAGTGACTGAAGTTAGAGATGACAGAGAACATGATCGGATTCTTACTTGTATGAGAGTTAAAGTTGGATTTAACCATCCCAGTGGCAAATGAGGTGCAGACTGAATTCGGTATTAGATTTGTGATCCCCTATAGTGGAGACTACCCATGTTACATCATGAGAGGCACCGACCTTCACTTCTTTGTACCTGTCTAAATATGTGCTTTTAGAGTGTGTGTCACCGTACGTAAACTCCGGGTAGAATGGTGAGCTACCCAACCTCCCACCAATAGAAGCACTATTTTGATCTCTTGAGTGTTATTTTATCAATCATGAATGGTGACATCGAATTGCTAACTTACATACCACTTGTAATCTTGTTCCCAGTTAGCACCATCCACTTTATCTCTCTCCACACCAACAAATCCATAGAAACACCATCATCATCAACAAGAGGAGCATCACAAATTCGAAGGAAAGTTGAAGACGTTTAAGGTTTACAAGCAACAATACAGAAATGAGCAGATTTCATATTTAAGTATAGCAACAAGACAAGGAGCAGAATTTTTACAAGTTGAAGACTTTGTACAAGAATGAAGATTATTAAGATGAGAATTGAAGAAGTTTGTGATATCGAGATATACAAGTTTTGAAGAATCGAGTGGTAAAGTACTTACACCATGGCCTTTGTACTTGCATTTTTATTTTTATCTTTATTTTGTATTTGTATTATTTTCTCTTGTCCCAAAAAAAAAAAAAAAGACAAGAGAAAATTTTTATTAGGTTCATCATTAGTTTTCGTATTTTGTTTATTTTTATTTTGTATTTACTTTATCTTGCATTAAATCAAAAAAAAAAAAGTAAAAAAAATAAAAAAAAATAATCATTGCATCATATTTGGTTTGTTAGTTCGTTTTTGGTTTTGTATTCATTCAATAAAGCCAATGGAAGAAGAAATATCCATAATAAGGTTTCAAGCAACAAGGAATTAGAGGAAAGAGTTACATTGTCAGGATTCTACGAAGTTCAATATTTCATCATCAAGAGTTGAAGACCGAAGACGAAGATGAAGACAAGGATTGAAGACCGAAGACGTTTCTATGGATGCTGTGAGAGTGGTGCTAGCTGCACGTCGAACGGATAACGAGGTAAGTAAGCATATTCCCACCTTCGTTAAGTGGTTGATTTCCTTTCTTAGAGATCGTCAGAAAAATGGGTTTTCAAAACAATAAAAGATGTGGGTTTTAAAACATTTCGGAGTGTTTCGCCTTCCTACTATTCAACGTGTCGCAGGATTCTCTCTTCACTCCTACCTGGACACATGTGTGACCCATAAAAAGCTGTTTATTATTAAGAGAAACTTCATAAAACCCTTTCTTGTGAGGCAAAGTCGAGACTTTTGATCACTCCGAACCCGAATTTCTTTTGATAAGGGATGGTAATTTCTCTCTCAACTTTTAAGGATGAGATTGTGTTCATTTATGTGTCTAACTTCTTATGACTAGTGTGCATAATTTTTATGTCTTCTTAGCACGTTGGATGCTATCATTTCGAAGAACTAGTAAGTTGGAAAAGTAGGTTTTGTAGGTAGACCTCTTGTAAACCTTCACAAGACTATAACTCGTCCACTAGGGACACCTAGGGGTTTAAAGGCTTGTCACACATGCTAAGTTTGACCGTATCCTCGACGAGATGGAGTTGTTTGTATTTTACTTTTGTTTGATTTGCTCGAGCACTAGCAAAGTCTAAATGTGGGGGAATTTGATAGGTGTTGTAAACACCTACTTTTATGTCTAGTATTTATGCTTTCTTTGCGAGTTTTCTTGTAAATTATGTATTTTATGTTTGAATTTGAGTTATTAGGTACTTTTGAATCTTTTGGAGCGAAAGAAGAAGAAAGTACTCAATTGCAGCGAAAAAGGAAAACACATCAATTCACAGGCGAGCCATACTTGAAGCGGGCTAAGGTGTGCGAGAAGGATGTGAAGAATGAACTGTCAATTCTTCGAAAGTGACAATTGAGTAGAGAAAGGAATTAGCTTGTCAGTTCTGCGAAACTGACAAGTCATATATGACTTTGGTGGCCTGTATCTATTTTGGGGTTCCTAGAGTCATTCTGGATGTCCCATATCTTCTTCACTTGGCTGGGTATAGCTATTCCCTTTCCTACACATACCCTAAAATTCAGATAAGATAATTCTTCTCATCATTACCTTCGTTACCTGAAACCCATAGAAGAGAGAATGGCTGCGGCTGTTCATGGCACTGGAGAGAGAGAGAGCAGATTTAACTAAGTTAAAAAGGGAGTTAGACACTGAGAAGATCACGAAAGCTTGATTTCTACTGAAATGGGTTGCACTATTGATTTGGGTAAGAACAGATGAAGAAATAGGTTTGATTTGAGATCTGAGATGGGTTTGATGGGTGAAGAAGCAAGAACAAAAATTGAGAAATTAGGGTTCTCTGAGCTGCAAATCGAGAGACGAAGAAGGATCATTACATGGGTTTCTGCAGATTAAGAAGGACATGGATCTGAAGCTGAGAATTAACTGAAATTTGGGTTTGACTCGAAGAGGAAGTTGGCAGTGAATTGGTTCGAATCTGTGTCAAGGATTGTTGCAGAAATGGGGGAAAGGAAGAAACTGATGCTAAGGATTTAGACCTGGTGCCATTGGTGAAGGTCAGATGTAGATGGTAATGAAACTGAAGAGGGAGCTACAAATGGTGGTTGAGCTGTGAAGTGAGTAATGGGGTTAAGATGTTTGTAGGATCAGAATCTCGCAACGACAACGTTTCAGCGAAATCATCAATGACATTACAATAACAGCGTCGCAGAACAATTTCAGAAATGATATAATAAACGACGTCAGCTAAAGTCATGAGAAAGACGTGATGGTCCTGCGAAAATTAGAGAGTTTGCGAGATTAACATTCATATGGTTACGAGAATGTCGCAAGTCATATTCGAAAATAAAGGACAGATTAGCTGTCATCCACTATGTACTTCCCTATAAATAGTCGTTCAGTTGTAAAGGAAAGAGAGAGATCTTTTTTGAAGAAACAAGTAAATAGGAGAGAGAAAGTTCAGAGAAGAGATCATTCTTGACTTCTTTATCTTTCTTGTAAGAACATTCAAAGATTTATCAATAAAATTAAGAGTGTAAACCTAAAACTGAGTTGATCAACAATGAAATCATATGAGGGGTGTAGTGTAGGATTTCTTGCAACTACATAATGGCGCTAGAAACAGGGACTTGAAGATCAGAAAGTTTAAGATTGTTGATTGAGAATATTCAAGTCAAGAAAGTGATTAAACAAATCAATGAATCAGTTAGAAGAAAGATGAATAGAATTAGTGAAAATGGCAAAATATTGGAGTGTAATATGATAACAAAAACGATGATTAATGAATTCCATGAAAACATCAAAGGAAGAATAAATAAACGAAATTTTGAAGGAAGGAAAGTTATGGCGGTAGAAAAAACATCACCCTTGAAAGTTTGGGAAAAGCAAAAAATTGTATTCATGGCGGAAGAAATACCAAAAGAAAATTTGAACCACACATCCCCGTTGGTCATCAAAGTACCAATTAAACGAAAAGAGAAGGAGACAACAATAAAATCCACATGAGAATGGATGTTGAACAGAACTTTAATCGATACAGGAAGTTCAGTTGATATAATATTTTATCACGTATTCCGGGGAATGGGATTTAAAGATGAAGAAATGTCCAGTTCAACATACCTTGTTCACGGTTTTGGAAAATCCACAACAAAACCTAAAGGAGAGATAGTGGTACGAATTCAATTTGGAGAAATCGAAACACATGTAACATTGTGCGTGGTGGATATGGAATCGCCATATAATATGTTATTAGGAAGATCATGGATACATGAGATAAAAGCTGTAGTATCAACGTTGCATCAATGTATTAAATTTCCCACTCCAAATGGAATAGGTGAAATCAGAGGAGATGTTGACAATGCGAAATTATGTCATCAAATTGAAGTCAAACATTATGAAGGACAAGCAAAAAAGAAACAATTTCGCAGAAAATTGGCAAAGGAAGCAAAGAAGGAAGAAGAATTTAGAGTATATATGATAAGGGAAAAAGAAGGCAAAGGAATACCCAGCGAAATTTCGGAAGAAGGAGACGGACCCATAAAAACAATAAAAGAACCAACACCAATGGGAGAACCTAAATCCACTTACACTGCCGCAGAACCAACAAAAGAAATAAACGTTGGGACTATAGAAGAACCTCTAATATTGAGAATTGGAACCAAAATGGATATGGAAGAAGAATAAAGAAAAGTTAACTTGTTGCGAGAATATAAAGATGTTTTCGCAGGAAACATGGATGAGATACCAGGAATAAATCCATCAATTGCATGCCATAAATTGGAGATTAACAAAAATGTGAGACCATTTAAACACAGAATAAGAAAAATTGCAACAACTTACCATTCCCAAATAGAAGAAGAACTACAGAAAATGCTTGAGGCAGGAATTATAAAAGAAGCTAAATACCCAGAATGGATCGCGAATATGGTCATTGTCCCAAAGAAAAACAAAGGAATCATAATTTGCATAGATTTCACTGATTTAAACAAAGCTTGCCCCAAAGATAGTTTTCCGTTACCAGATATTCCTCAAATGGTGGAATCCGCAACAGGAAATGATAGGGTATCATATTTAGATGGATACAAAGGATATAACCATATCCCTCTCGCTGAAGAAGATCAAGAACATACTGCGTTCTTTGCTCCTAGAGGTTTATATTGTTACACGAAAATGCCATTTGGTTTGCGAAACGCCGGAGCGACATACCAAAGAATGGTAGAGAAGGTGTTCGCAAAATGGATACACAAAACATTAGAAGTATACGTGGATGACATGTTAGTAAAGAGTAAAGAAGCTAAAGACCATGTACAAGACCTGAGGGAGATTTTTGAGCAAATGCGGCAGTATAACATTAAATTGAATCCAGAGAAGTGTACTATTGGAGTTGCATCGGGAAATTTTTTAGGCTACATTGTATCAAAGGAAGGAATACAGGTTGATCCAGAAAAAGTGCAAGCAGTTCGTGACATGCCAACACCAGCAACAATAAAAGATGTACAGAAGTTGAATGGGCTTCTAGCTTCGCTGGGGAGATTCATTTCGCGATCATCAGACAAATGCAAATATTTTTTCGATATACTCAAGAAGGGTGCGAAATTTAAATGGACTGATGAATGTGAAAAAGCTTTTCAAGGAATCAAAGAACATCTTATGAATACAACTATTTTACAAAAGCAGAATCAGGAGAAGAATTATTGATCTATCTTGCGACGTCGCATGCATTAAGTGTGTGTTATTGCGAGTAGACGCAGGAGTGGAGAAACCCATTTATTACATTAGCAAAACTTTTAATACTGCTGAGAAGAATTACTCAAAGATTGAAAATTAATCTTAGCATTAGTTTATGCATCATTTAAGCTCCGCATATACTTTCAAGCACACAAGATAAAGGTATTAACAAAAGTACCAATTGAATCAGTGATGAAGAATTCTAAAAGATCAGGAAGAGTGGAGATGGAATGCACAAGTAGGCCACTTTGATATTAAATATGAAATTTTGTCTTCACCAAAATCACAAGTTGTTGCAGATTTCTTGGCAGAATTTCCTTTAGAAGAAGATGAAGCAGTAGAAGAAATGATGGATGTAGAAGAAGAACATGGAGATCCAAAAGATTTATTAACAGAACCAAATAGATGGGAGATATTGGTAGATGGATCATCAAATGGAGAAGGAAATGGAGTTGGAATTGTTTTAATTTCGCCAGAAGGAATAAATGGCTTTTTCATTCAGATTGGAATTTGCATCCACTAATAATGAAACAGAATATGAAGCTGTGATACATGCCTTAAAATTCGCAATAGAAATGAAACTAGAAAATGCCAGGATCACTAGTGATTCGCAGCTAGTTATTCGCCAAATAAAGGGAGAGTACTACAAATGAACCATCCTTGAAGAAATACAAGAAGCTGGTTGAAGAATTGTCAGCGAAAATCCCAAAAATAAATGGAGGCACATTTCAAGAAAGGATAACAGACTCGCAGACGCTTTTGCTTTCATCTCAAGCATGATGACAGATCCAACTGCGAGATGCATAAAAATACAAACACTTTGTCACCATCAATCAATAAAGAAGAAGGACGTGATGATAATAGACAATGAAAAGAAGAACAAATGAACAATATCGCAGACTGGAGAAAACTTCATGCATATTTGGCGAAAGGAGAAACACCAAGAAATAGATTGGAAACACACAAGTTAAAAAGCCGTGCAACGAATTATGAATTAAGAGATGGGTTGTTACCGAAAATCCTTTAATGGACCATCACTCAGATGTTTGACACGAGAGGAAGGAGAAAAGGTGCTAAAAATGTTACATAGTGGGGATGCTGGCAATCATAGTGGAGGAAGATCTTTGGCACATAGAGCAAAAAGCAAGGTTATTACTGGCCATACATGCATGAAGATGCAAAACAAATATCAAGACGTTGCGAAGATTGTCAGCGGCATGGAAAGAAAATACATGCACCTGGAGCACCATTGTCATCTTCAACTAGTGTATGGCCTTTTGGAAAGTGGGGCTTAGATATTGTGGGGCCATTTTTACCAGGATCTGGACAAAGAAGATACTTAATAGTCGCAACAGATTATTTCACAAAATGGACAGAAGTGAAGGCAGTACAACATATTCGCGACAAAGATATCTTTACATTCATATTCGAAAATATCATTTGCAGATTCGGAATTCCTGCACAGTTGGTATCTGATAATGGGAAACAATTTGAAGGACAGAATATAGAAATGCTACTTAATGCATTCAAGATAAAATGTGGAAAGTCTACTCCTTTGTATCCACAAGCTAATGGGCAAGTAGAAGCAACAAACAAAACAATTGCAGATATAAAGAAGAAATTGGAAGGACATCACAGAGCATGGTGCGAACAAGTACATAATGCAGTATGGGCTTATAATACAACTAGAAGAGAAGCTACTGGAATGTCACCTTTTTGTTTAACATACGGAGTTGAAGCGGTGTTACCAACAGAAGTTGTTATTCCGACAACAAAAGAGAAGCTTGGGAGAAAAATCTTAGTGCGGGCTTGATTTTAAATAAACTTGATGAATTAGAAGAAAGAAGAAAAAGCTTTACAACATATGGAGAATTATCAGCGAAGATTAGCCCGAGAATATAATAAACGTGTCAAAATACGCGAATTTCAACCAGGAGATTTAGTTCTGCGAGAAACACCTATATATCAGCGAGAAAATGGTGGAAAATTAGCGAAAAAATGGGATGGACCTTACATCATTAAGGAGATAGTTGGAACAGGAGCTTATAGATTAATGGATCCAGAAGGAAGAGATGTTGGTCATAGATTAGACAGACCATGGAACAGGTTGTACTTAAAAAATATTATCCGTAAGAAGCTTTGAGAAGTTATGGATTTTGAAAGAATAATTGCAAGATTACTCATATCAAAACAAGATCATGATGTGCGAAATTTTCGCAGAGATAATTACAGAACAATGACATAAAAGAAAGGGGCGAACCTTTATGGCGTACACCTTAGTTCGCGAATAAAATTTCGCAAGAGGCAAATGTAAGACCTAAAGTACGTCATATTAGGGGGTACCTGTTGCATGGCTCAGGGAAAGGCTACACCGCCACCGGAACCTGAGTCATGGAGATTTGGGGTCAATAAAGCCCATCCGGGAGAGGCACCTTGGATTCTCAGCTTAAGCATATGACTTGGGTTGGGTGACTAAGGTAATAAGGACTCTCCCAAGGAGTGCAGATCTGATCAAGGCGCCGAGGTACACGGTTGAGTCAAGAGTGCCAGGGACGTTTGAAGCGTACCTTGCCATTCTTGACAAGTCTTGGCTTATACTGCACTCGACCTGAAGAAAACCCCACTTAGGGTGCAGTCTCGTAACCATAAGCCCTATAGGTAAAAGGGATAAGAGGCTGCGAAAACAACTGGTTGTTGTTAAGACTGGATGGGAGGAGCTAACCTTGTATGGTAGAAGTACGCCTCCTTGAAGGGGCAACCAGGGGGGAGATAAGGGCGGCACCCTCCATTAGGGAGCTGATAAGTGTCTTAAGACGCAAATGTCATGAGGATTTTATTCGCAAGGATATTAAGGCTTGTCATATTTGTGCAACAATCCTGAAGAGGCAATAATACAAAAGAAAAGGATAAGACGAGATCAATGGGTTTTCGCATGAAAGTGCGAAGACGTCCTGCGATTTCGTCGCAAGACGGCAATGTCATGGGACTTTATTTTCGCAAGAATATTTAGGCCTGTCATATTGTCGCAACATTCCTGAAGAGGCCATAATACAAAAGAAAAAGTTAAGGCAAGATCAATGGGTTTTTGCATGAAAGTGCAAGGACGTCCTGCGATTTTGTCGCAATGACAAGAGGTGGCATAATAAGACCTTTAATTAGGAAGGAAAAATAAGACCATATGATCAAACAAAATATTTATAAGTATTCGTAACAGATTATTTTTTGCAAGAAAGATAATGAGAGGCAAGTATGGGAATCAATACACAAGAAGCATTATCTTTCTCATCAACAAAATATTAAAGGGAAAAGTTGACTCCAAAGTTGGTTGAAAAATGTAACTCGCAAAAGTAAGAAAAATAAGACAGTTCAAGAAGATTAAATAAGAAGCTCAAGCTTCAGTATTAATTTCAGTAGCAGGAGATAACAGAAATTCTTCGCCAACATTCTCGCAAGCCTCTCCTTCATTTCGGTTTTGTCTTCGCCTTGACTAGCATCTTGATTATCGCCAGCAATTACTTCTTCAGGAGAAATTTCTTTCTCATTCTGATTAACACCAGCAGATGCTTCTTTAGAAGGAACCTCTTCTTCATCTTCTAAGAAATTATCCTCTGCACCGCTTTCGTAATCATAATCACTATCAGCAGGACGAGGAACTTCATCATCATCTACTTCTAAAGGATCAATTGATGTAGGAGGAAGAGAGTTGGACAATAAAATGTCATTTACAAGGACTTCAGCCCGGAGATGAACTTGGCGAAGAAGTGCTCTCTGATGATTCTATCTTGATATCCTTAAAATAAGCAAGATAATCAAGTCTTCTTTCTGCTCGGTCGCGAGAACCAGTAAGGGTAGAGACGCAATGCATTCTTTGCGAATTTGGCATATTTAGCCTCCAAAACAGAAATAGAAGAATGAAGATTCTTCTCAGACTCTGCGAAAATAGAATACAAAATTTTATTAAGATAAGGAATTCAGAGGATATGATAAAAGAAAAGATAATTAAGGCAGTCAAACTATTATGACTACCTTCCTTTTGCGAAATAAGGTGTTGAATCAAGGACAAACAACTATTCTCCCAACGGTCCATTGCGTCATCAAATTTATCTCCAACTAAACCTTTAAGTCGAGACTGAAGATTTTTCTCTTTAGAAATAAGAAAGGCATTTTTCTTCGCAAGAGAAGAATAAGATTCTTCTAATTTGGAATATTGTTCTTTAAGCTGATTCGCCTTTACACTTAAAGCTATTCTACCTTGAATGAGTGTATCTCTTTCAGCGATAGATGACTTTGTTACTTCTTTAAGTTCATTTCTCAAAGAGCGAAGAGATTGCTCTTGGTCATCACATACTTTTTGAAGAATACTAAGTTGTTGCGAAGATATCGCCATCTTGTTTAAATAAGTTCTCTTCTCTTGGGACAAGGTTTTATTCTCATCTGATAAAGTTTCCATCCCTAGATTAGCTTTGGTTAAAGAATAAGAAAGACGAGATACTTCATTACTTAATAAATCTTGTCTTTGAATTAATTGGGTATTTTCATTGGTAAGATTATTTATATGATCAAGAGAATATGAATAGAGGTTATCTAATTAGTTAAATTGATCCATCAAGATTTATTTATCAATACGAGCTTCTTCAACAGCATATTCAAATTGATATCTCTCAATTATTCGTTTCTGGTTTAAAGCTTAACATGCGAAAGAGAGATTTCAAGGATAATTAAATATGGGAAGGATAAAACCATTCAAAAGGCAAATTAAAGACACAAATAAGAAAATTATACCTCATAATTCTTCATTCTTCTTGCGAAGATTATCACGATCCAGTAAAACATTCGGAAGCATTCTGATTTTCGAGACGAAGAGCATTACATTCTTTTTCCAAAGTTGTCTGCGAAGCAGCTCTATCAGAACCCAAATGCTTGCTCAGAATTTCGCAAACATTAGACTTGATGGGATCAGTAGAAGACTTTTTGACATCATCCAGAACTTCAGATAAAACTTTGAAGGCAATATCTATCCCTTCCACGGTTTCTTTCGAAAGAGGAAGAGACTTAGGTAAAGAACTGGTAGAGATAGAAGGTTGAGAAACATTCTCAATGGGAAGAGAAGAGGTTTCATTTACAGTAGAATCAACATGGGGAGTTTCAATCATTAAGAGGTAAGCTGAATAAATGAAGTCTGAGGCAGCTTTTTCGCGAATTGGAGACAAAGGTTTATCTTGCGAAGATGTCGCAGAAGATTTAGAAGAAATGAGTAAGTGGAAGGGAACAAAAGTTGGAACAGTTTTAAGGTGGCGAGATTTCTTGCTTGGTTTATTAACATCTTTATCACCCTGCGAATTACAATCCAGATAAGAAACAGAGGCAACAATATTGTTATTATAAAAGGATAGTGTTTCTTAGTACCTTCTCATTCGCAGACTTTCTTTTATGTGCAACAACCTTATGCTGCGACTTGGGAATGTTAGGGTTCTGAACTGTAAATCTAGTGTTGGAAGCGCTTTTGCTGAGATAACAAGAGTATGGGAATCACATAAACAACATCAAATAAGGCAATAAACAAGTTCAATTTCAGCAAAACTCATAAAGAAGAAAAAAAGAAAACTAACCTTGATGAATCCATGGAAGATAATAGCAGGGAGAATGTTTCGAAGAAAATTATAAAATATGAAGATTTGCAGAAGAAATAGTATGAAGATGAAGAAGAAATTAAAAAGATTGAAGAAGAAAGAAGAAAAGTTGCAATAATGGAATTTGCAGAAGAACGATGAAGTTGCAGAGAAGATAAAAATAAAGAAGAAGAGAGTGAAAAGGAATATATATATAGAGGGAATTTATCCTCGAGAGAATAAACACGATTAATACGGAAAGATATAAGCGGTTAAAAAGTAACGGTTACAAAAGACGTGTCGAGAAATAGATGGAAGAAAGAATACGTGTAATAAATGCAGAATGTGAAAAGATAAGCAGTTGCGGAATTTCTCACATCATTCTCTACTTTGCATAGAAGATATGAGAAGAGGCAAGATGTAGGATCAGAATCTCGCAACGACAACGTTTCAGCGAAATCACCAATGATATTACAACAACAGCGTCGCAGAACAATTTCAGAAATGATATAATAAACGACGTCAGCTAAAGTCATGAGAAAGACGTAATGGTCCTGCGAAAATTAGAGAGTTTGCGAGATTAACATTTATATTGTTGCGAGAATGTCGCAAGTCATATTCGAAAATAAAGGACAGATTAGCTGTCATCCACTATGTACTTTCCTATAAATAGTCGTTCAATTGTAAAGGAAAGAGAGAGATCTTTTTTGAAGAAACAAGTAAATAGGAGAGAGAAAGTTCAGAGCAGAGATCATTCTTGACTTCTTTATCTTTCTTGTAAGAACATTCAAAGATTTATAAATAAAATTAAGAGTGTAAACCTAAAAATGAGTTGATCAACAATGAAATCATATGAGGGGTGTAGTGTAGGATTTCCTGCAACTACAATGTTGTTGTAAGAATCTGTGTGGTGTTGCAACTGGATGGTGTTTGAGTTGAAGTTGGAGTTATTTTTTGCAGCTCAGATGGTACTGGTGATAATGGTGGTTACATGGCTCTGAAGATAGTTGTTGTTGCTTGATATTTTTTGTATGAGATGGAGGCAGGCAGAGAAACTCAGGGAGATTGTGTGTATGAGAAGTTTGCTGATGTAGCTGCACGGAAGAAAATGAAATTTCAGGGCTGAGTTTGCAGGTGGAAGTTTGTTGGTGGTTGCAGGGAACTGAAATGATAAGAGTGATTGAAATCTGCAGTTCAAATGGAGAATAAACTGGTTTGTTGTTTACAATGGGAATGGTGCATGAGGCTGAATTGCAGCAGGTGATAAATGGTGGTACCTGCTAAGTGAACTGATGCTAAGGTTCAGGTTGCATGATGTACACAGGCAATTGCAGGTAGTGCAGCTGCGACTGAGCTGAAATGAATAAATGGAACTGTGTTGTTGTTGTTGGCTTAGCAGGAGTTGCAAGGATAAGTTATGAAGCTGCTAAAATTGGTTGGTAGAATAGACGGCGCTGCAGAGAAGAAGTGGACCTGGTGATGCAAAACTAGAAGTTGCAGTCAAGACGGAGAAGAACCCAGAAGAAATGATGCTGCTGGTGGAATTGCAGGTCATGGGCTGGTGATTGGCCAGAGATTTAACCGAAGTGCGAACTGAGTTGGTCTGGCATGAAGCTACAACATTTGGATTAGAAATTGAAATGGATATGGAAAGTGTCAGTGATATTAGTGCAACTGATGCTGTGGGATATTGCTGCAATGTTTATGTTGCAGAAGTGAGGGTTGAATGGCTTGAGCTGGTATGTTGGAATTGCAAGAGAAGTTGCAGCTGGAGCAGGGAAGAAGTTGTAATGCACAATGATGGTGCAACACTGAAGTATAGCCTGAGCAACTGGCTTAGGACATGGCAACTCAGACCAGTTAGCCTAGTCAGCTCATCTGACTTTAACTTGACTCAGTGACTTACACATTGACCTGGCTTAACTCTGACCGAGTTGAATCGACAACCGGTGGTCGGTTTGACTTTCCAGTCACCTGAGATAGTTTCCGGTGACTTTTCCGGCCAAGTTCCGTCCATTGTACCAGTTTTCCGGTGACACACTTTTGGGACATATTTTCATATGGGTATTCCTCACATATGGGCTTGGTGGGCATCTTTGTATTGGACTTTGGAGATTGGACCTAATTTTAGAAGTTGGAGAAAAGCTACAAAAGAAAAAGTCTTCTATAACGTGGAGGAGGACGTATTTTTTTCTACTGAGAGTTTTGGAGGAGACCAGCGATTCTACTAGGGTTTGCTTTCGTATATTTTTCATTTCTTTATTTTGTGAAAATGATTATGATGAACTCCATTACTATGAGTAGCTAAACACATATTATTGGTTATGGGATAAAGTTGATTTCCAACATGTTATTTGATTCAATGAATTAGTTTTGTCTCAATACTTTATTGTTTATGATTCATTATTAATATTGTTTTATGATTTGAATGCTAGTTTGGTTGAGTCCGGAATCAATTAGATTAGTCTTCATCTATATTGCTAGATTAGGGTTATTATACGAAAAAGTGATAATTCCTGATTACAAGTAGCTTAAATGTGAGTAGTGCTTGTAGTGATATATCCTACTAGTCACATATGAATCTAACCTTTGTTAAAATGAATTAGTGCTTTTACACGTTTGTTTGCATTGATTAGTCTTATTTCATAGAACTTAATGCTCTTAGGGAGTTAAACTTAATTGTGCTTTTACACTTTAGGTTGCTTTCTAGGTAGATTTCACAATAGCATCTTTTAATGTTGTTTGTGATAAAATCGGAAAATAGACGGGATACTCTTGCGATCAAGGTATCCTAGGACTTTTAATAAATGAGAGATTAAAATATCAATTCTAGTCATTGATGAAAATACATGTTTGTGAATGATACTATCTCGTGACCAATATCTTCTCCTTATTGATTATTCAAATTATTTTATTGCTTTCAATTACTTTTATTGCTTTGCTAAAACAAAATCTCCCCTTGGTTACTAAGAAACTGAAATTTTATAACAACAAAGGCCTCTCTGTGGGAACGAACTCTTTCTTACCGCATACTATATTTATATTTAGTAGATTGAGAAAGTGAAATTATTTTTGACGCATACGATTGCGATTAGTTTGTATCTTAGAAAAGATGATCACAATATTTGATCTTCAAGATTACATATTGTGTATTATTACCATGAGATAGTTCTTTTGTTCAGTAACTTGATCTCATGAGAGACTTTCAATGATTGGTTCTCAGTTCGCATCTCCTTGTGGGTTTTCTAAAATCCAATTTATAAATCCTTATCTCTGGATTAAGGTCACTCTTGTTGTTCTTTCGGGAATGACATCAAATGGGGGAGAGTTCTTTTGAACTTGTGCTTAATGGTAGTATCTTGCGGGTGTGCGGCTGTGGAATTTTATAGGGGTTATCTTGTATCTTAAAACTCCTTGATGAATGAATTTAAATTAAGTTGGTATGTATTTTTTTACTTTTAGTCTATGAAACGTCTCTTCTCGGAAATTTCATTAGGATCCCATTCTTGTACCTTTGCCAATTTTATTGACAAAAAGGGGGAGAATTAATGTGTAGTTATACTACATATACATATGGTTTTCGGATCATTGTGACAGGGGGAGTTGTTTCCATGTGAGATGGAGTATTGACTAAGGGGGAGTGATACATATCACGGTAGTATTATTGTCAAAGTTGTGATACAATGAAACTTTGATGCTGTGTAATAATACTATGATGGATCTTCAACAAGTACATGATGAACACATGAAGAGTTGAAGAACCAAGGAAATCAAGATTGTCGTTTTTACTTTTAACAAGTACAAGCCATATGTAAAATGGTTTTGTCACTAAAATAGACAAAGGGGGAGATTGTTAGAGCACTGCTCGGTTGAACCCACTAGCGTTGGTATGTCAAGTTAGTTTTCAATTTTAGTTGCCAAAATGCATTCTTGATTTAGCATACTAAAGATAGTTTCAGACTAGATTAGGTCTAAGAAGTTGAATCGAAGCTATCCTTAAAGATTGAAGATTGAAGACTACAAGAAGACATCAACAAGTACTTCATCAAAGGCATGTGATTGATTTCATTTGGATTCTTGTTCTAATCTACATTTCTAATCTATCAAGATATATGCTCACGATATGGAACAATTCCGATGACGGTAAATGTACATTTATGTATATATACTTGAGGTTATTTGCTTCATGACCTTGGATACAATAACCTTTTTCCTTTTAAAGAATCTCATGTTATAGTGAATGAGCTTATGAATCCAACGAGCCAAGAATCACTCAATTCCGAGTTATAACGAAGAAGTTATGAGTGATTTATTAAAGTAACAATTATAAGTGTTGATGTGATTGTTACAGTTCGTTAATAGGAAACAATCTATGGGCTGTTTGTAACAGTTCACGGACTTGGGCCCAATTACGTGACTAAAAGGCATTTTTGGTCAAGTTGGTGATGTTTCCTTATCTAGGAAAGTTATCTATTATTCCAAACATCTTTGATTACCATATTAAAGTGTTTGTGATTCCTTCCTAATTTAATTTGTGATTTATTCACAAAAATACATTTTTCTAAATTAATTATTTATTTAATTATTTTGGTAAGAGTTGTAACTTAGGAAAGATTCCCTTATTTAGTAGAGTCTTGAAAAAGGAAAATAGCTTTGCTTAGCTTCCAAGCTATTGCTCACTATAAATAAAGGGTTTGTGAGTTTACAAAGTTTGCATCCCTTTGGAAAATTGGCATAAGCTCTGCAGGTTGTTTTCCACGTCTTCCGTTATTCGTGAACGAGAGTGAGATAAAAGTCTTTGTATTAGGGATCACAAAGCCAAGTTGGATTTAATCTTCATAATTGATCATACAACTTGTAATCTAGGTTTTCACCTCTTGTCTATTCTAAGGTTATCTCTTCTGATATAAAACCATTCAAGAGGTGTTGATCATAAACCCTAGGTTTTGATAGATTTCAGTTTCCGATCGTATACCAACACTTGTTAGTCGAAATCAGAGACTAGAAAGAAAAACTTCTATTGAGGCATCTCGTAAAAATCCTTGAGAAGTTTTAAACAAGATATCTCTAGATTTATTCTAGTTATTCTTGTTGTAGAATTATTAGGGTTTTATTAACTTGTAAATTGATCTTTGGAATCACCCAAGTTTACTTACGGAAATCAGGTTCACGGACTCCTTGTGTGTACGCATACTGACTGTAAGTTAAAACCCTAATCTACAAGTTTATTTTGATATTACTTTTACCTACAAGATATCGAATCGTATCAATCGTGGTGGTGTGTCTTCTAAAGAGAACTTTGGGTTATGCTAGAAGATTTGTGTGGAGAGTTCCTAAAGAGAATCGGCATTCTGCTAGGAGTTCTACAAGTGCTGAAGAAGGTATTACATCTAGTCCGAATATGTAGTAGGAAATTGGTGTAACAGCTTATTGTTCAGTGTGTGTTTATTCTGGACTAGGTCCCGGGGTTTTTCTGCATTTGCGGTTTCCTCGTTAACAAAATTCTGGTGTCTGTCTTATTTCTTTTCCGCATTATATTTTATTTATATAATAGAAATATCACAGGTTGTACGTTAAGATCAATCATTTCTTGTATCCAGCTTTAGGGTTGTTGAGTGAATTGATTGACACTTGAACATTGGTCTTTGGTACCGTTCAAGTTAATTCTCTTATATTCAATCGGGCTCGCAAATCCCTATTTGCTGATTGCGGATTGAATCAAGAGATAGAGATATAAAACTCTTTGATATACTTTTCATAGATTGAGTCTAACTGTCTAGTTGATTCTCTTGAAAGTATATTGGAGTTTGTCTATTCAGATTGCCAACGAAATATAGGGTGGTGTTGTTAGACCCCCGCTTTTTCAATTGGTATCAGAGCAGGCAAACACGCTAAGACCTCATAAGTTTGTGTTTGTGGCAATCTGATTCTATGGACAGAGGTGTTATCTCTATAAACGTACCACCATCCTTCGATGGCACAAACTATCTATGGTGGAAAATTGCTATGCGAGCTTTCCTTCAAGCACGTGATTTTCAAACATGGGTATATATAGTTAATAGCTATGATGCTTCCGTTGTGGTAGTTGGAGATGTAAACGTTCCCAAGAACATTGGTGAATACAGTCCTGCCGAGATACTTGCTGCAAAGAAAAATTCCGACGGTTTGAATGCTATCATACATGCCATTACCCCAGATCTTCAGCACCACGTGATTACGTGCAATAAGTCTAAAGATGCTTGGGATATTTTAGAAACCGTATTCGAAGGGAATGCCGTAGAGAAAGAAGCAAGGCTTCAAAATCTAGCTTCTGACTGGGAAAACCTTTGCATGTATAATGATGAAACCTTTGACGAGTTTAACCAAAGACTTTCTCGAATAGTTAACTCCTCATTTGCGTTAGGAAGAACTATTCCGGAGAAAGATATTGTGTGCAAAATTCTCAGGTCTCTACCATCAAGATACGAGTCTAAGAAACATGCCATTGAAGAAGGAAACGATCTTTCGACACTCTCCAGAAATACTCTTGCTGGAAAGCTAAAGATCTTTGATAATGAACACGCAAGAAAAGAGGTGATTTCTCTTAAAGCTGCAAACAATTCTGAATCCTCTAAGGATAAATTTGGTTCGCCAGATACTAAGGATGTTACTCCACGATAATTTAGAAAATTCTCGAGAGACAAGAAAAAGAGTTTTTCTAAAATTACAGCATCTCCTAAGGATAATGTACAATGCCATAACTGTCGTGGTTTCGGGCATCTTTCTTCAGTATGTCCTAGTTGGAGCCGTAGACAATCGGCATATGCAGCAGATTTTCCTACTCTTGATGATGGACCTGAATATTATAATCCTCAAGAGCTCATAGACGAGGTTGCATTAGCTTCTGGAAAAATTCTTTCGGATACTGATTCTGATTCTGACGAAGAAGTGTTCCATGTTGATCCAGTTGATAATAATCTTCTTAAAGAATGTCATTGGAAACTTTCAGAAGCTTATAGTACCATTTTCAGTGAGAAAGTTAAATATGACAGACTTCGTAGTCGGAATAACAAGCCTACTATGAAACTAAGAAGTCACCAATACTTCTGTGTATTCTTTGAACCATCCTCTTAAATTTACAAGTTTTAGTATATTATTAAATGTTTTAAACAGTTTCTAGTGGTCCAAGCGACATCTATTAATTATTTAATCTTAAATAACTATGAGTTTTTTATAACAAGCATACTACGAAACTAAGCTGTCACATATACTTCTGTGTATTCTTTTGAACCATCCTCTGAAATTAACCAGTTTTAGTATATTATTAAATATTTTAAACAGTTTCTAGTGGTCCAAGTGACATCTATTATTCTTTAATCTTAAATAACTATGAGTTTTTGATAACAAGCCTACTTCGAAACTAAGCTGTCACATATACTTCTGTGCATTCTTTTGAACCATCCTCTTAAATGTACCAGTTTCAGTATATTGATAGATGTTTTACACAGTTTCTAGCATTTCATGTGACATCTATTAATTCTTTAATCTTAAAGAACTATGAGTTTTTCATAACAAGCCTACTATGAAACTAAGCTGTCACCTATACTTCTGTGAATTCATTTGAACCATCCTCTTAAATTTACCAGTTTTAGTATATTATTAGATGTTTTAAACAGTTTCTAGTGGTCCAGGTGACATCTAATAATTCTTTAATCTTAAAGAACTATGAGTTTTTGATAACAAGCCTACTATGAAACTAAGCAGTCACCTATACTTCTGTGTATTCTTTTGAACAATTCTCTTAAATTTACCAGTTTTTGTATATTATTAGATTTTTTAAATAATTACTAGCGTTCCAGGTGACATCTATTAATTCTTTAATTTTAGAGGACTATGAGTTATTGATAACAAGCCTACTATTAAACTAAGCAGTCACTTATACTTCTGTGTATTCTTTCGAATTATCCTCTCAAATTTACCAGTTTAAGTATATTATTAGATGTTTCAAACAGTTTCTAGCCGTCCAAGTGATATCTATTAATTCTTTAATCTTAAAGAACTACGAGTTTTTGATAACAAGCCTACAATGAAACTAAGCTGTCACCTATACCTCTGTGTATTCTTTTGAACCATCCTCTTAAATTTACTAGTTTTAGTATATTATTAGATGTTTTAAACAGTTCCTAGCAGTCCAAGTGACATCTATTAATACTTTAATCTTAAAGAACTATGAGTTTTTTTTATAACAAGCATACTGTGAAACTAAGCAGTCACCTATACTTCTATGTATTCTTTTGAACCATCCTCTTAAGTTTACTAGTTTTTGTATATTATTAGATGTTTTAAACAGTTTCTAGCGTTCCAGGTGACATCTATTAATTTTTTAATTTTAGAGGACTACGGGTTATTGATAACAAGCCTACTATGAAACTAAGCAGTCACCTATACTTCTGTGTATTTTTATGAACCATCCTCTTAAATTTACCAGTTTTTCTATATTATTAAATGTTTTAAACAGTTTCGAGCGTTCCAGGTGACCTTTATTAATTCTTTAATCTTAAAGAACTATGAGTTTTTGATAACAAGCCTACTATGAAACTAAGAAGTCACCTATACTTCTGTGTATTCTTTTGAATGATCCTCTCAAATTTACCACTTTTATTATATTATTAGATGTTTTAAACAATTTCTAGCGGTCCAAGTGACCTCTATTAATTCTTTAATCATAAAGAACTATGAGTTTTTTTATAACAAGCCTACTATGAAACTAAGTTGTCACCTATACTTCGGTGTATTATTTTCGACCATCCTCTTAAATTTACCAGTTTTAGTATATTATTATATGTTTTAAATAGTTTCTAGCGTTCCAGGTGACATCTATTAATTCTTAAATCTTAAAGAACTATGAGTTTTTGATAACCAGCCTACTATGAAACTAAGCTGTCACCTATACCTCTGTGTATTCTTTTCAACCATCCTCTTAAATTTACCAGTTTTAGAATATTATTAGATGTGTTAAGCAGTTTCTAGCGGTCCAAGTGACATCTATTAATTCTTTAATCTTAAAGAACTATGAGTTTTTTTTTATAACAAGCCTACCATGAAACTAAGCAGTCACCTATATTTCTATGTATTCTTTTGAACTATCCTCTCAAATTTACCACTTTTAGTATATTTTTAGAAATTTTAAACAATTTCTTGCGGTCCAAGTGACATCTATTAATTTTTTAATCTTAAAGAACTATGAGTTTTTTTATAACAAGCCTACTATGAAACTAAGCTGTCACCTATACTTTTGTGTATTCTTTTCAACCATCCTCTTAAATTTACCAGTTTTAGTATATTATTAGATATTTTAAACAGTTTCTAGCGGTCCAAGTGACATCTATTAATTCTTTAATCTTAAAGAACTATGAGTTTTTCATAAATGGCCTACTTGGAAACTAAGCTGTCACCTATACTTCCGTGGATTCTTTTGAACCATCCTATTAAATTACCAGTTTTAGAATATTATTAGATGTTTATACAGTTTCTAGCGGTCCAAGTGACATCTATTAATTCTTTAATCTTAAAGAACTATGAGCTTTTGATAACAAGCCTACTTGGAAACTAAGTTGTCACCTATACTTCTATTTATTCTTTTGAACCATCCGCTTAAATTTACCAGTTTTAGTATATTATTAGATGTTTTAAACAGTTTCTAGCGGTCCAAGTGACATCTATTAATTCTTTAATCTTAAAGAACTATGAGTTTTTGATAACAAGCCTACTATGAAACTAAGATGTCACCTATACTTCTGTGTATTCTTTTGAACCATCCTCTTAAATTAACTAGTTTTAGTATATTATTAAATGTTTTAAACAGCTTCTTGCGATCCAAGTGACATCTATTAATTCTTTAATCTTAAAGAACTATGAGTTTTCCATAACAAGCCTACTATTAAACTAAGCCGTCATCTATACTTATGTGTATTCTTATGAACCATCCTCTTAAATTTACCAGTTTTCGTATATTATTAGATGTTTTAATCAGTTTCTAGCGGTGCAAGTGACATCTATTAATTCTTTAATCTTAAAGAACTATGAGTTTTTGCTAACAAGCCTACTACGAAACTAAGCTGTCACCTGTACTTCTGTGAATTCTTTTGAACCATCCTCTTAAATTTACCAGTTTTAGTATATTATTAGATGTTTTAAACCGTTTCTAACGGTCCAAGTGACATCTATTAATTCTTTAATCTTAAATAAATATGAGCTTTTGATAACAAGCCTACTATGAAACTAAGCAGTCACCAATACTTCTGTGTATTCTTTTGAACCATCCTCTTCAAATTTACCAGTTTGTGTATATTATTAGATGTTTTAAACAGTTTCTAGCGTTCAAGGTGACATCTATTAATTCTTTAATTTTAGAGGACTATGAGTTATTGATAACAAGCCTACTATGAAACTAATCTGTTACCCATACTTCTGTGTATTCTTTCGAATTATCCTCTCAAATTTACCAGTTTCAGTATATTATTAGATGTTTCAAATAGTTTCTGGCGGTCCAAGTGACACCTATTAATTCTTTAATCTTAAAGAACTTTGAGTTTTTCAATACAAGCCTACTATGAAACTAAGTTGTCATCTATACTTATATGAATTCTTTTGAACCATCCTCTTAAATTTACCAGTTTTAGTATATTGATAGATGTTTTAAACAGTTTCTAGCGTTTCAGGTGACATCTATTAATTCTTTAATCTTAAAGAACTTTGAGTTTTCATAACAAGCCTACTATGAAACTACGCACTCACCTATACTTCTTGGAATTACTTTGAACCATCCTCTTAAATTTACCAGTTTTAGTATATTATTAGATGTTTTAAAAAGTTTCTAGCGGTCTAAGTGAGATATATTAATTCTTTAATCTTAATGAACTATGAGTTATTGATAATAAGCCTACTATGAAACCACGCAGATACCTATACTTCTGTGTATTCTTTCGAATTATCCTCTCAAATTTTACCAGTTTTAATACATTATTAGATGTTTCAAACAGTTTCTAGCGGTCCAAGAGACATCTATTAATTATTTAATCTTAAAGAACTATTAGTTTTTCATAACAAGCCTACT
Organism: Papaver somniferum; assembly: GCF_003573695.1. Taxonomy (NCBI): domain Eukaryota; kingdom Viridiplantae; phylum Streptophyta; class Magnoliopsida; order Ranunculales; family Papaveraceae; genus Papaver; species Papaver somniferum. Next base: position 104,908,624 of record NC_039367.1, on the reverse strand, counting down.
ATGAAACTAAGCCGTCACCTATACTTCTGTGTATTCTTTTGAACCATCCTCTTAAATTACCAGTTTTAGTATATTATTAGATGTTTTAAACAGTTTCTAGCGGTCCAAGTGACATCTAATAATTCTTTAATCTTATAGAACTATGAGTTTTTCATAACAAGCCTACTATGAAACTAAGTTGTTACCAATACTTCTGTGTATTCTTTTGATCCATCCTCTTAAATTTACCAGTTTTAGTATATTGTTAGATGTTTTGAACAGTTTCTAACGGTCCAAGTGACAACTATTAATTCTTTTATCTTAAAGAACTATGAGTTTTTCATAACAAGCCTACTATGAAACTAAGCCGTCACCTATACTTCTGTGTATTCTTTTGAACCATCCTCTTAAATTACCAGTTTTAGTATATTATTAGATGTTTTAAACAGGTTCTAGCGGTCCAAGTGACATCTATTAATTCTTTAATCTTAAAGAACTATGAGTTTTTGATAACAAGCCTACTATGAAACTAAGTTGTTACCTATACTTCTGGGTATTCTTTTAAACCATCCTTTTAACTTTACCAGTTTTGGTATATTATTAGATGTTTTAAAAAAACAGTTTCGGCTTGAATATCCATGTTATTATGCTCACGGATTGGGATTTTCTCATTAGACTTTGAATTCGTAGCCATGATTTTTGCAGCTTGCTTGGCTACTTTTTTTATCTTGTTTCCTTCCTAGAATATCTGCATCAACTTCACCCCAATCTTTTGATCCCATATTATTATCTGAGTCACTTGATTCATCTTGTTACTCCTCCACCAAAGCCTCACTAGAATCATTAGCAAGGCCTAACTCAGATTCTAGGGAACCATACTTGTTATTCATAATTAGTTATGTTCTAAAAAGCTCATCCACAAAAGGAGTTTCAAAAGATTTAAACTTAAAAGATTTACCTTTGTTAGGGGAGTTCTTACCCTTAACTTTTTTCCAATACTCATTCGAGCTGTTAACAGAACTTGGCTTTGATGCAAGAGAATCGTTAGTAATCTCAGAATTCTTCTTGGTCACGGACTAAGCATTCTTCTTGGGTAGAGACGTTTCCAAAATAGAGTTTGGGCTGGACTTGTCTATCCTAACTTTTCCCACAACTTCAGAGCTTGCATTGGCCTGGGAGTTACCCTGAATAAGACCCGTAGTTTGGTTGGACACGGAAATCTCAGAATTCTTCTTAGTCACGGATGTTTGCTGAGTATTCAAACCCTGAGAAATATTCACGGTCTGATATGGTCTTCTGTAGTTTTGTTTGACACAGACATATTCTCAGAACTACTCTTGTTCACGGAAGATTGTTGAATAGCCATATTCTGCTTTGACTGAATAACCACGGACTGAGCTTGCTTGTTTTTCTCTGGCGGAACAACTGCATGAACAGATTCCTTACGTGAAGCAAGATCCTTTTTGGCCACAGTAGCATTTTTACATCTTATTAATTTGAGCTGAGCTTCAGGATATTTAACAAAAGAGCTATTAAGCTCTCCCTCCAACTGTTTATCCTCAGCTAACTCTTTCTCTTGATTTGAAGAAACCCCAACACTTTGGTCGGTGCATGATGTAATATCATCAGCATCACCGGACTGAATACCCTCCTTTGCTGCAATAATGTTGACGTTATCTGCATGGTTTTCATGGGAAACAATAACTTCAGAATGAGATTTTTTTACTTGCCATTCTTTTTTGTTTTTTGGATTGGTAACTGCAGCATCCCGTTTTCCATCCATAACTGTACTTCGTAATATCTTACGAGCTGCAAGACAACTCTCAAACTTGTGTCCCATAAATTTGCAATGAGTACAAAATTTTATATTCTCAATATCTTGTATTTAAACATACTGCCAGAATTCTCTACCATTAGCTTTTAAACGTATTCTTTTAGGAATAACCTTTGCAAAATCAATATCAATCAGCACCGCGGCATAATTACCAACATCATGATCCAAAGTTTTCTGGTCTATAGCAATCGGCTTACCCAGAACTCTTGCAATAGATAAAATAAGTTTTTTTGTCCACAGTACAATGAATAAGCCAGGAAAACTCACCCAAACTGAAGCTTGAGAAGTATTCTGCCTTTCTGGATCAAAATTAGGGTAAAAATTCATAACCCTAAGCGTTTGTTGTTGTACCTTCCACGAATCTCCATGCCAGATACGCTCCTTATCCCCCGCAGAAATAAACTTGATGATGAAAAACCCTTTAGTCATAGGAACAAGTTTGCATCTACCATTACCGAAACCCCATTGTTCTTCCAAACTTTTTTGTACATCACTGAGTTTCAACCCTTTAAAGTTCAGTCTACCAATAAGACTAAACTGAAAAATATCACGACCCTCTTTAGTAAGTTCTATTGGTAAATCAAGCACTAGTTCATCAAGATAATAAGAAGCTTCAGGGAGGGATAATAAATCTGAATCCGTCAACACATAGGGTTTTTTACCCTTAACTAAATCAGCAAAAGACATATTTTTAATCCCTTGAGGATCCGTAGATGAATCAGACGTTTCCCCCATCTTTAATCATCAAAAAAGATGATCAAAGATGAAGAAATCACGTGAAAAAATATGAAAACCCAAAAGAAAAAAATCGCCAATTTTGGAGAGAAAAAGACGCAATTAAAATTTCTAGCATTCCAGGTGACATCTATTAATTCTTTAATCTTAAGGAACTATGAGTTTTTCATAACAAGCCTACTATGAAACTAAGCTTTCACCTATACTTCTGTGTATTCTTTTGAACCATCCTTTTAACTTTACCAGTTTTGGTATATTATTAGATGTTTAAAAAAAATTCTAGCATTCCAGGTGACATCTATTAATTCTTTAATCTTAAGGAACTATGAGTTTTTTATAAAAAGCCTACTAATGAAACTAAGCTTTCACCTATACTTCTGTGTATTCTTTTGAACCATCCTAGTAAATTTACCAGTTTTAGTATATTATTAGATGTTTTAAACAAATTCAAGCATTCCAGGTGACATCTATTAATTCTTTAAATCTTAAAGAACTATGAGTTTTTGATAACAAGCCTACTATGAAACTAAGCTGTTACCTATACTTCTGTGTATTCTTTTGAACCATCCTCTTAAAATTTACCAGTTTTAGTATATTATTAGATGTTTTAAACGGTTTCTAGCGGTCCAAGTGACATCTATAAATTCTTTAATCTTAAAGAACTATGAGTTTTTAATAACAAGCCTACTATGAAACTAAGCTGTGACTAATACTTTTATGTATTCTTTTGAACCATCCTCTTAAATTTACGAGTTTTAGAATATTATAAGATGTTTTAAACAAATTTTAACATTACATGTGACATCTATTAATTCTTTAATCTTAAAGAACTATGAGTTTTTGATAACAAGCCTACTATGAAACTAAGCTGTTACCAATAATTCTGTGTATTCTTTTGAACAATCCTCTTAAATTTACCAGTTTTAGAATATTATAAGATATTTTAAACAGTTTCTAGCGGTCCAAGTGACATCTATTAATTTTTTAATCTTAAAGAACTACGAGTTTTTGATAACAAGCCTACTATGAAACTAAGTTGTTACCTATAATTCTGTGTATTATTTTGAACCATCCTCTTAAATTTATCAGTTTTAGTATATTATTAGATGTTTTAAACAAATTCTAGCGTTCGAGGTGACATCTATAAATTCTTTAATCTTAAAGAACTATGAGTTTTTGATAACAAGCCTACTATGAAACTAAGTTGTTACCTATACTTCTGTGTATTCTTTTGATCCATCCTCTTAAATTTACCAGTTTTAATATATTATTAGATGTTTTGAACAGTTTCTAACGGTCCAAATGGCATCTAATAATTCTTTCATCTTAAAGAACTATGAGTTTTTCATAACAAGCCTACTATGAAACTAAGCTGTTACCAATACTTATGTGTATTCTTTGGAACCATCCTCTTAAATTTACCAGTTTTAGAATATTAATAGATGTTTTAAACAGTTTCTAGCATTACATGTGAGATCTATTAATTCTTTAATCTTAAAGACCTATGAGTTTTTTATAACAAGACTACTTTGAAACTAAGCTGCCACCTTTACTTATTTGTATTCTTTTGAACCATCCTCTTCAATTTACCAGTTTTAGTATATTATTAGATTTTTTAAACAGTTTCTAGCGGCCCAAGTGACATCTACTAATTCTTTAATCTTAAAGAACTATGTGTTTTGATAACAAGCCTATTTATGAAACTAAGTTGTCACCTATACTTCTGTGTATTCTTTTGAACCATCCTCTTAAATTTAGCAGTTTAAGTATATTATTAGATGTTTTGATCAGTTTCTAACGGTCCAAGTGACATCTATTAATTCTTTAATCTTAAAGAACTATAAGTTTTTCATAACAAGCCTTCTGCGAAACTAAGCTGTTATCAATACTTTTGTGTATTCTTTTGATCCATCCTCTTAAATTTACCAGTTTTAGTATATTGTTAAATGTTTTGAAAAGTTTCTAATGGTCCAAGCGAAATATATTAATTCTTTAATCTTAAAGAACTATGAGTTTTTCATAACAAGCCTACTATGAAACTAAGCCGTCACCTATACTTTTGTGTATTGTTTTGAACCATCCTCTTAAATTACCAGTTTTAGATTACTATTAGATTTTTAATCAGTTTCTAGCGGTCCAAGTGACATCTATTAATTCTTTAATCTTAAAGAACTATGAGTTTTTCATAACAAGCCTACTATGAAACTAAGCCGTCACCTATACTTCTGTGTATTGTTTTGAACCATCCTCTTAAATTACCAGTTTTAGAATACTATTAGATGTTTTAATCAGTTTGTAGCGGTCCAAGTGACATCTATTAATTCTTTAATCTAAAAGAACTATGAGTTTTTCATAACAAGCCTATTATGAATCTATGATGTTACCAATACTTATGTGTATTCTTTTGATCCATCCTCTTAAATTTACCAGTTTTAGTATATTGTTAGATGTTTTGAACAGATTCTATCGGTCCAAGTGACATCTATTAATTCTTTAATATTAAAGAACTATGAGTTTTTCATAACAAGCCTACTATGAAACTAAGCAGTCACCTATACTTCTGTGTATTCTTTTGAACCATCCTCTTAAATACCAGTTTTATAATATTATTAGATGTTTTAAACAATTTCTAGCGGTCCAAGTGACATCTATTAATTCTTTAATCTTAAAGAACTATGAGTTTTTCATAACAAGCCTATTATGAATCTATGATGTTACCAATACTTATGTGTATTCTTTTGATCCATCCTCTTAAATTTACCAGTTTTAGTATATTGTTAGATGTTTTGAACAGATTCTATCGGTCCAAGTGACATCTATTAATTCTTTAATATTAAAGAACTATGAGTTTTTCATAACAAGCCTACTATGAAACTAAGCAGTCACCTATACTTCTGTGTATTCTTTTGAACCATCCTCTTAAATACCAGTTTTATAATATTATTAGATGTTTTAAACAATTTCTAGCGGTCCAAGTGACATCTATTAATTCTTTAATCTTAAAGAACTATGAGTTTTTCATAACAAGCCTATTATGAATCTATGATGTTACCAATACTTATGTGTATTCTTTTGATCCATCCTCTTAAATTTACCAGTTTTAGTATATTGTTAGATGTTTTGAACAGATTCTATCGGTCCAAGTGACATCTATTAATTCTTTAATCTTAAAGAACTATGAGTTTTTCATAACAAGCCTACTATGAAACTAAGCCGTCACCTATACTTCTGTGTATTCTTTTGATCCATCCTCTTAAATTTACCAGTTTTAGTATATTTTTAGATGTTTTGAACAATTTCTAACGGTCCAAGTGACATCTATTAATTCTTTAATCTTAAAGAACTATGAGTTTTTCATAACAAGCCTACTATGAAACTAAGCCGTCACCTATACTTTTGTGTATTGTTTTGAACCATCCTCTTAAATTACCAGTTTTAGAATACTATTAGATGTTTTAATCAGTTTCTAGTGGTCCAAGTGACATCTATTAATTCTTTAATCTTAAAGAACTATGATTTTTTCATAACAAGCCTACTATGAAACTAAGCCATCACCTATACTTCTGTGTATTCTTTTGAACCATCCTCTTAAATTACCAGTTTTAGTAAATTATTAGATGTTTTAAACAATTTCTAGCAGTCCAAGTGACATCTATTAATTCTTTAATCTTAAAGAACTATGAGTTTTTCATAACAAGCCTATTATGAATCTAAGATGTTACCAATACTTATGTGTATTCTTTTGATCCATCCTCTTAAATTTACCAGTTTTAGTATATTGTTAGATGTTTTGAACAGATTCTAACGGTCCAAGTGAAATCTATTATTTCTTTAATCTTAAAGAACTATGAGTTTTTCATAACAAGCCTACTATGAAACTAAGCCGTCACCTATACTTCTGTGTATTCTTTTGAACCATCCTCTTAAATTACCAGTTTTAGTATATTATTAGATGTTTTAAACAGTTTCTAGCGGTCCAAGTGACATCTATTAATTCATTAATCTTATAGAACTATGAGTTTTTCATAACAAGCCTACTATGAAACTAAGCTGTTACCAATACTTCTGTGTGTTCTTTTGGTCCATCCTCTTAAATTTACCAGTTTTAGTATATTGTTAGATGTTTTGAACAGTTTCTAATGGTCCAAGTGACATCTATTAATTCTTTAATCTTAAAGAACTATGAGTTTTTCATAACAAGCCTACTATGAAACTAAGCCGTCACCTATACTTCTGTGTATTGTTTTGAACCATCCTCTTAAATTACCAGTTTTAGTATATTATTAGATGTTTTAAACAGTTTCAAGCGGTCCAAGTGACATCTATTAATTCTTTAATCTTAAAGAACTATGATTTTTTCATAACAAGTCTACTATGAAACTAAGGTGTTACCAATACTTCTGTGTATTCTTTTGATCCATCCTCTTAAACTTACCAGTTTTAGTATATTATTAGATGTTTTGAACAGTTTCTAGCGGTCCAAGTGACATCTATTAATTCTTTAATCTTAAAGAACTATGAATTTTTAATAACAAGCCTACTATGAAACTAAGCTGTTACTAATACTTTTGTGTATTCTTTTGAACCATCCTCTTAAATTTACCAGTTTTAGAATATTATAAGATGTTTTAAACAAATTCTAGCATTACATGTGACATCTATTAATTCTTTAATCTTAAAGAACTATGAGTTTTTGATAACAAGCCTACTATGAAACTAAGTTGTTACCTATACTTCTGTGTATTCTTTTGAACCATCCTCTTAAATTACCAGTATTAGTATATCATTAGATGTTTTAAACAGTTTCTAGCGGTCCAAGTGACATCTATTAATTCTTTAATCTTAAAGAACTATGAGTTTTTCATAACAAGCCTACTATGAAACTAAGCCGTCATCTATACTTCTGTGTATTCTTTTGATCCATCCTCTTAAATTTAACAGTTTTAGTATATTTTTAGATGTTTTGAACAGTTTCTAACGGTCCAAGTGACATCTATTAATTCTTTAATCTTAAAGAACTATTAGTTTTTCATAACAAGCCTACTATGAAACTAAGCCGTCACCTATACTTTTGTGTATTGTTTTGAACCATCCTCTTAAATTACAAATTTTAGAATACTATTAGATGTTTTAATCAGTTTCTAGTGGTCCAAGTGACATCTATTAATTCTTTAATCTTAAAGAACTATGATTTTTTCATAACAAGCCTACTATGAAACTAAGCCGTCACCTATACTTTTGTGTATTTTTTTGAACCATCCTCTTAAATTACCAGTTTTAGTATATTATTAGATGTTTTAAACAATTTCTAGCGGTCCAAGTGACATCTATTAATTCTTTAATCTTAAAGAACTATGAGTTTTTCATAACAAGCCTATTATGAATCTAAGATGTTACCAATACTTATGTGTATTCTTTTGATCCATCCTCTTAAATTTACCAGTTTTAGTATATTGTTAGATGTTTTGAACAGATTCTAACGCTCCAAGTGACATCTATTATTTCTTTAATCTTAAAGAACTATGAGTTTTTCATAACAAGCCTACTATGAAACTAAGCCGTCACCTATACTACTTTGTATTCTTTTGAACCATCCTCTTAAATTACCAGTTTTAGTATATTATTAGATGTTATAAACAGTTTCTAGCGGTCCAAGTGACATCTATTAATTCATTAATCTTATAGAACTATGAGTTTTTCATAACAAGCCTACTATGAAACTAAGCTGTTACCAATACTTCTGTGTGTTCTTTTTATCCATCCTCTTAAATTTACCAGTTTTAGTATATTGTTAGATGTTTTGAACAGTTTCTAATGGTCCAAGTGACATCTATTAATTCTTTAATCTTAAAGAACTATGAGTTTTTCATAACAAGCCTACTATGAAACTAAGCCGTCACCTATACTTCTGTGTATTGTTTTGAACCATCCTCTTAAATTACCAGTTTTAGTATATTATTAGATGTTTTAAACAGTTTCAAGCGGTCCAAGTGACATCTATTAATTCTTTAATCTTAAAGAACTATGAGTTTTTCATAACAAGTCTACTATGAAACTAAGGTGTTACCAATACTTCTGTGTATTCTTTTGATCCATCCTCTTAAACTTACCAGTTTTAGTATATTGTTAGATGTTTTGAACAGTTTCTAGCGGTCCAAGTGACATCTATTAATTCTTTAATCTTAAAGAACTATGAGTTTTTGATAAGAAGCCTACTATGAAACTAAGATGTTACCTATACTTCTGTGTATTATTTTGAACCATCCTCTTAAATTTACCAGTTTTAGTATATTATTAGATGTTTTAAAAGGTTTTTAGAGGTCCAAGTGACATCTATAAATTCTTTAATCTTAAAGAACTATGAGTTTTTAATAACAAGCCTACTATGAAACTAAGCTGTTACTAATACTTTTGTGTATTCTTTTGAACCATCCTTTTAAATTTACCAGTTTTAGAATATTATAAGATGTTTTAAACAAATTCTAGCATTACATGTGACATCTATTAATTCTTTAATCTTAAAGAACTATGAGTTTTTGATAACAAGCCTACTATGAAACTAAGTTGTTACCTATACTTCTGTGTATTCTTTTGAACCATCCTCTTAAATTACCAGTATTAGTATATTATTAGATGTTTTAAACAGTTTCTAGCGGTCCAAATGACATCTATTAATTCTTTAATCTTAAAGAACTATGAGTTTTTCATAACAAGCCTACTATGAAACTAAGCCGTCACCTATACTTCTGTGTATTCTTTTGATCCATCCTCTTAAATTTACCAGTTTTAGTATATTTTTAGATGTTTTGAACAGTTTCTAACGGTCCAAGTGACATCTATTAATTCTTTAATCTTAAAGAACTATGAGTTTTTCATAACAAGCCTACTATGAAACTAAGCCGTCACCTATACTTTTGTGTATTGTTTGAACCATCCTCTTAAATTACCAGTTTTAGAATACTATTAGATGTTTTAATCAGTTTCTAGCGGTCCAAGTGACATCTATTAATTCTTTAATCTTAAAGAACTATGAGTTTTTCATAACAAGCCTACTATCAAACTAAGCCGTCACCTATACTTCTTTGTATTGTTTGGAACCATCCTCTTAAATTACAAGTTTTAGAATACTATTAGATGTTTTAATCAGTTTCTAGTGGTCCAAGTGACATCTATTAATTCTTTAATCTTAAAGAACTATGATTTTTTCATAACAAGCCTACTATGAAACTAAGCCGTCACCTATACTTCTGTGTATTCTTTTGAACCATCCTCTTAAATTACCAGTTTTAGTATATTATTAGATGTTTTAAACAATTTCTGAAACTAAGCTGTCACCTATACTTCTGTGTATTGTTTTGAACCATCCTCTTAAATTTACCAGTTTTAGTATATTATTAGATTTTTTAAACAGTTTCTAGCGGTCCAAGTAACATCTTTTATTTCTTTAATCTTAAAGAACTATGAGTTTTTCATAACAAGCCAACTATGAAACTAAGTTGTCACCTATACTTTTGTGTATTCTTTTGAACCATCCTCTTAAATTTACGAGTTGTAGTATATTATTAGACTTTTTAAACAAATTCTAGTGTTCCAGGTGACATCTATTAATTCTTTAATCTTAAAGGTCTATGAGTTTTTGATAACAAGACTACTATGAAACTAAGCTGTTACTTATACTTCTGTGTATTCTTTTGAACCATCCTCTTAAATTTACCAGTTTTTGTATATTATTAGAAGTTTTAAACAGTTTCTAGCGGTCCAAGTGACATCTATAAATTCTTTAATCTTAAAGAACTATGAGTTTTTGATAACAAGCCTACTATGAAACTAAGCTGTTACCAATACTTTTGTGTATTCTTTTGAACCATCCTCTTAAATTTACCAGTTTTAGAATATTATTAGATGTTTTAATCAAATTCTAGCATTACAGGTGACATCTGTTAATTCCTTAATCTTATAGAACTATGAGTTTTTTATAACAAGCCTACTTTGAAACTAAGCTGTCACCTTTACTTCTGTGTATTCTTTTGAACCATCCTTTTAAATTTACCAGTTTTGGTATATTATTAGATTTTTTAAACAGTTTCTAGCAGTCCAAGTGACATCTATTAATTCTTTTATCTTAAAGAACTATGAGTTTGATAACAAGCCTACTATGAAACTAAGTTGTTACCTATACTTCAGTGTATTCTTTTGAACCATCCTCTTAAATTTAGCAGTTTTAGTATATTATTATATGTTTTGAACAGTTTCTAACGGTCCAAGTGACATCTATTAATTTTTAAATCTTAAAGAACTTTGAGTTTTTCATAACAAGCCTACTATGAAACTAAGCTGTTACCACTACTTCTGTGTATCCTTTTGATCCATCCTCTTAAGTTTACCAGTTTTAGTATATTATTAGATTTTTTGAGTAGTTTCTAACGGTCCAAGTGACATCTATTAATTCTTTAATCTTAAAGAACTATGAGTTTTTCATAACAAGCCTACAATGAAACTAAGCTGTTACCAATACTTCTGTGTATTCTTTTGATCCATCCTCTTAAATTTACCAGTTTTAGTATATTGTTAGATGTTTTGAACAGTTTCTAACGGTCCAAATGTCATCTATTAATTCTTTAATCTTAAAGAACTATGAGTTTTTCATAACAAGACCAATATGAAACTAAGTTGTCACCTATACTTCTGTGTATTATTTTCAACCATCCTCTTAAATTACCAGTTTTATTATATTATTAGATGTTTTAAACAGTTTCTAACGATATAAGTGACATCTATTAATTCTTTAATCTTAAAGAACTATGAGTTTTTCATAACAAGCCTACTATGAAACTAAGCTGTTACCAATACTTCTGTGTATTCTTTTGATCCATCCTCTTAAATTTACCAGTTTTAGTATATTGTTAGATGTTTTGAACAGTTTTTAACGGTCCAAGTGACATCTATTAATTCTTTAATCTTAAAGAACTATGAGTTTTTCATAACAAGCCTACTATGAAACTAAGCTGTCACCTATACTTCTGTGTATTCTTTTGAACCATCCTCTTAAACTTACCAGTTTTAGTATATTATTATATGTTTTAAACAGTTTATAGCGGTCCAAGTGAGATCTATTAATTCTTTAATCTTAAAGAACTATGAGTTTTTGATAACAAGCCTACCATGAAACTAAGCTGACCAATACTTCTGTGTATTCTTTTGAACCATCCTCTTAAATTTACCAGTTTTAGTATATTATTAGATTTTTTAAACAGTTTCTAGTCGTCCAAGTGACATCTATTAATTCTTTAATCTTAAAGAACTATGAGTTATTCAGAACAAACCAACTATAAAACTAAGCTATCACCTATACTTCTGTGTATTCTTTTGAACCATCTTCTTAAATTTAACAGTTTTAGTATATTTTTAGATGTTTTGAACAGTTTCTAACGGTCCAAGTGACATCTATTAATTCTTTAATCTTAAAGAACTATTAGTTTTTCATAACAAGCCTACTATGAAACTAAGCCGTCACCTATACTTTTGTGTATTGTTTTGAACCATCCTCTTAAATTACAAATTTTAGAATACTATTAGATGTTTTAATCAGTTTCTAGTGGTCCAAGTGACATCTATTAATTCTTTAATCTTAAAGAACTATGATTTTTTCATAACAAGCCTACTATGAAACTAAGCCGTCACCTATACTTTTGTGTATTTTTTGAACCATCCTCTTAAATTACCAGTTTTAGTATATTATTAGATGTTTTAAACAATTTCTAGCGGTCCAAGTGACATCTATTAATTCTTTAATCTTAAAGAACTATGAGTTTTTCATAACAAGCCTATTATGAATCTAAGATGTTACCAATACTTATGTGTATTCTTTTGATCCATCCTCTTAAATTTACCAGTTTTAGTATATTGTTAGATGTTTTGAACAGATTCTAACGCTCCAAGTGACATCTATTATTTCTTTAATCTTAAAGAACTATGAGTTTTTCATAACAAGCCTACTATGAAACTAAGCCGTCACCTATACTACTTTGTATTCTTTTGAACCATCCTCTTAAATTACCAGTTTTAGTATATTATTAGATGTTATAAACAGTTTCTAGCGGTCCAAGTGACATCTATTAATTCATTAATCTTATAGAACTATGAGTTTTTCATAACAAGCCTACTATGAACTAAGCTGTTACCAATACTTCTGTGTGTTCTTTTTATCCATCCTCTTAAATTTACCAGTTTTAGTATATTGTTAGATGTTTTGAACAGTTTCTAATGGTCCAAGTGACATCTATTAATTCTTAATCTTAAAGAACTATGAGTTTTTCATAACAAGCCTACTATGAAACTGCCACCTATACTTCGTCATTTGGTTTGAACCATCCTCTTAAATACCAGTTTTATTATTATCTTGTTTTTAAACAGTTTCAAGCGGTCCAAGTGACATCTATTAATTCTTTAATCTTAAGAACTATGAGTTTTTCATAACAAGTCTACTATGAACTAAGGTGTTCCAATACTTCTGTGTATTCTTTGATCCATCCCTTAAACTTACCAGTTTTAGTATATTGTTAGATGTTTTGAACAGTTTCTAGCGGTCCAAGTGACATCTATTAATTCTTTAATCTTAAAGAACTATGAGTTTTTGATAAGAAGCCTACTATGAAACTAAGATGTTACCTATACTTCTGTGTATATTTTGAACCATCCTCTTAAATTTACCAGTTTTAGATATTATTAGATTTTTAAAAGGTTTTTAGAGGTCCAAGTGACATCTATAATATTCTTTAATCTAAAGAACTATGAGTTTTTAATAACAAGCCTACTATGAAACTAAGCTGTTACTAATACTTTTGTGTATTCTTTTGAACCATCCTTTTAAATTAACCAGTTTTAGAATATATAAGATGTTTTAAACAAATTCTAGCATTACATGTGTGACATCTATTAATTCTTTAATCTTAAAGAACTATGAGTTTTTGATAACAAGCCTACTATGAAACTAAGTTGTTACCTATACTTCTGTGTATTCTTTTGAACCATCCTCTTAAATTACCAGTATTAGTATATTATTAGATGTTTTAAACAGTTTCTAGCGGTCCAAATGACATCTATTAATTCTTTAATCTTAAAGAACTATGAGTTTTTCATAACAAGCCTACTATGAAACTAAGCGTCACCTATACTTCTGTGTATTCTTTGATCCATCCTCTTAAATTTACCAGTTTAGTATATTTTTAGATGTTTTGAACAGTTTCTAACGGTCCAAGTGACATCTATTAATCTTTAATCTTAAAGAACTATGATTTTTCATAACAAGCCTACTATGAAACTAAGCCGTCACCTATACTTTTGTGTATTGTTTGAACCATCCTCTTAAATTACAGTTTTAGAATACTATTAGATGTTTTAATCATTTCTAGCGGTCCAAGTGACATCTATTATTAATTCTTTAATCTTAAAGAACTATGAGTTTTTCATAACAAGCCTACTATCAAACTAAGCCGTCACCTATACTTCTTTGTATTGTTTGGAACCATCCTCTTAAATTACAAGTTTTAGAATACTATTAGATGTTTTAATCAGTTTCTAGTGGTCCAAGTGACATCTATTAATTCTTTAATCTTAAAGAACTATGATTTTTTCATAACATAACAAGCCTACTATGAAACTAAGCCGTCACCTATACTTCTGTGTATTCTTTTGAAGAACCATCCTCTTAAATTACCAGTTTTAGTATATTATTAGATGTTTTAAACAATTTCTGAAACTAAGCTGTCACCTATACTTCTGTGTATTGTTTTGAACCATCCTCTTAAATTTACCAGTTTTAGTATATTATTAGATTTTTTAAACAGTTTCTAGCGGTCCAAGTAACATCTTTTATTTCTTTAATCTTAAAGAACTATGAGTTTTTCATAACAAGCCAACTATGAAACTAAGTTGTCACCTATACTTTTGTGTATTCTTTTGAACCATCCTCTTAAATTTACGAGTTGTAGTATATTATTAGACTTTTTAAACAAATTCTAGTGTTCCAGGTGACATCTATTAATTCTTTAATCTTAAAGGTCTATGAGTTTTTGATAACAAGACTACTATGAAACTAAGCTGTTACTTATACTTCTGTGTATTCTTTTGAACCATCCTCTTAAATTTACCAGTTTTTGTATATTATTAGAAGTTTTAAACAGTTTCTAGCGGTCCAAGTGACATCTATAAATTCTTTAATCTTAAAGAACTATGAGTTTTTGATAACAAGCCTACTATGAAACTAAGCTGTTACCAATACTTTTGTGTATTCTTTTGAACCATCCTCTTAAATTTACCAGTTTTAGAATATTATTAGATGTTTTAATCAAATTCTAGCATTACAGGTGACATCTGTTAATTCCTTAATCTTATAGAACTATGAGTTTTTTATAACAAGCCTACTTTGAAACTAAGCTGTCACCTTTACTTCTGTGTATTCTTTTGAACCATCCTTTTAAATTTACCAGTTTTGGTATATTATTAGATTTTTTAAACAGTTTCTAGCAGTCCAAGTGACATCTATTAATTCTTTTATCTTAAAGAACTATGAGTTTGATAACAAGCCTACTATGAAACTAAGTTGTTACCTATACTTCAGTGTATTCTTTTGAACCATCCTCTTAAATTTAGCAGTTTTAGTATATTATTATATGTTTTGAACAGTTTCTAACGGTCCAAGTGACATCTATTAATTTTTAAATCTTAAAGAACTTTGAGTTTTTCATAACAAGCCTACTATGAAACTAAGCTGTTACCACTACTTCTGTGTATCCTTTTGATCCATCCTCTTAAGTTTACCAGTTTTAGTATATTATTAGATTTTTTGAGTAGTTTCTAACGGTCCAAGTGACATCTATTAATTCTTTAATCTTAAAGAACTATGAGTTTTTCATAACAAGCCTACAATGAAACTAAGCTGTTACCAATACTTCTGTGTATTCTTTTGATCCATCCTCTTAAATTTACCAGTTTTAGTATATTGTTAGATGTTTTGAACAGTTTCTAACGGTCCAAATGTCATCTATTAATTCTTTAATCTTAAAGAACTATGAGTTTTTCATAACAAGACCAATATGAAACTAAGTTGTCACCTATACTTCTGTGTATTATTTTCAACCATCCTCTTAAATTACCAGTTTTATTATATTATTAGATGTTTTAAACAGTTTCTAACGATATAAGTGACATCTATTAATTCTTTAATCTTAAAGAACTATGAGTTTTTCATAACAAGCCTACTATGAAACTAAGCTGTTACCAATACTTCTGTGTATTCTTTTGATCCATCCTCTTAAATTTACCAGTTTTAGTATATTGTTAGATGTTTTGAACAGTTTTTAACGGTCCAAGTGACATCTATTAATTCTTTAATCTTAAAGAACTATGAGTTTTTCATAACAAGCCTACTATGAAACTAAGCTGTCACCTATACTTCTGTGTATTCTTTTGAACCATCCTCTTAAACTTACCAGTTTTAGTATATTATTATATGTTTTAAACAGTTTATAGCGGTCCAAGTGAGATCTATTAATTCTTTAATCTTAAAGAACTATGAGTTTTTGATAACAAGCCTACCATGAAACTAAGCTGACCAATACTTCTGTGTATTCTTTTGAACCATCCTCTTAAATTTACCAGTTTTAGTATATTATTAGATTTTTTAAACAGTTTCTAGTCGTCCAAGTGACATCTATTAATTCTTTAATCTTAAAGAACTATGAGTTATTCAGAACAAACCAACTATAAAACTAAGCTATCACCTATACTTCTGTGTATTCTTTTGAACCATCTTCTTAAATTTACGAGTTTTAGTATATTATTATATTTTTTAAACAAATTCTCGCGTTCCAGGTGACATCTATTAATTCTTTAATCTAAAAGAACTATGAGTTTTTCATAACAAGCCTACTATGAAACCAAGCTTTCACCCATACTTCTGTGTATTCTTTTGAACCATCCTCTTAAATTTACCAGTTTTAGTATATTATTAGATGTTTTAAACAGTTTCTAGCGGTCCAAGTGACATCTATTAATTCTTTAATCTTAAAGAACTATGAGTTTTTGATAACAAGCCTACTATGAAACTAAGATGTTACGAATACTTCTATGTATCCTTTAGAACCATCCTCTTAGATTTACCAGTTTTAGAATATTATTAGATGTTTTAAACAGTTTCTAGTGGTCCAAGCAAGGGTGCACATGGTACGGTTCGGCTCGGTTCTTGACGAGACCGAGTACCTGTACCTCCCTAGCCTCGGTTCCAAAATTTTGGACCGGTACCTGTACCTTTGACCTCGGTTCCGGTACCATTCGGTACCAGGTACGGTACCAGGTACGGTTCCGGTACCTATCGGTACTTTTCCAGACAGAAATATGTCTTTTTCTATGACAATCTAAGTACCTGTTTTTCAATATATTAAGTATTACTAATATCTCAATTCTCATTCAAAGCAACAACTAATAAGTAGCAAACCAAACAAACAATGTCTTGAAAATCTGAAAAAAGAAGTAGCAGTAGCCACAGACACACACACTAAGTGACTTAGTCTAAGTCTTGAAAAAGAGAAAATCTGAAAAAAGAACAACTTGCAGTGCAGCTAGTGCTGCAGTAGTCTTGAATCTTGATCTTCTAATCCATGTCAGCAGCACTTGTGGTGTCATCAGTGTTGATAGGACCAAGTAACGCTGCAAAAACAAATAATAGCAGTTAGTAACTATTAGACTATATCTATTACTGCCAAACACAAGTAATAATGTAATATGTTACCTTCTTCAACTTCAACATCATCATCTGGTATGTAATCAGATAGAAGATCAAGTTGTATTGGCTTCCTTAGCCAGCTTTGTGTGCAAAGCAATGCCTCAACTGTCCTTGTAGATAAAGAGCTTCTACAAGGACTTAAGACTCGCTTTCCTGTGCTAAAAGCAGACTCATAGGCAACAGAAGACACATGAATGGCTAATATGTCCTTAGCCATATGTCCAAGTATCTTATACTTTGTACTGTTGGTCTTCCACCAACCCAATAAGTCAAACTCCTCATCATCATCTTCTCCTTCACCTTCTTCATACTCGTCAATGAAATATTTATCCAACTCTATTTTTCCCTCATCATCATTTGGGCTTTTCTTGAACCTATTACTCCTTGACATCAACTCTTTCATACGACTTGGCCCTGCCACTGGTTTACTTACCATTGCTTTGGCTTGTCCCTGGATAGAACTACTTGAATCCTCCTCATGAACTGAATAGGCATCCTTATATTCTTCAAATAGAATCTTAAAATCCAACTTAACAAGCTTCATAACAGATTCAACCTTAGAAGAATTCTTCCCATACAAGAGCTCAAGAGAAAATTATAGTCATTTTTGTTTCTCTCTAGGATCCAACAACATGGCAAAAAAGGTTGTAGGGTTCATCTTTGCATAATCACCCCAATATTTGTTATACTTCTTAAACATTTTTCCAGCCATAGTAGCAATAAAAGGATCTTCATAAGAAAGTGTTTGTTGTTACCTTAGTTGAGGCTGAAAATGCAACAGTGGCATCAAAGAATACTTTCAAACATTTGACAAGGCCTCTGGCAAAGATCCAGTCCTCTTCACATGGAGCAGGTTTCCTCACTACTACCTTCTTCTTCTTCTTTTGTGCCTTCTTCTTCTTCCCTGTCACCTCAACTTCTTCTTGTTCTTCTTCACTAAATTCTTCTTCTTCTTCACCAACATTAAAATCAATATCAAAATCATTAGCATCAGGTAGATCTTTCTCACTCTGTTTTGGGTAATAAAATAACTGCCGATATTCCTTGTCATACCTTTCTAACCTAATAAATGATTTTTCAAACACTTCTGCAGCCTGTAGCATCAAGAATGTGCTGTTCCACCTAGTCTTAACATCTAATATCAATGTTACCTTAGACTCTATTCCAACTAATTTTGCACAACGCTTAAGCTTAGCCAACCTAGATGGAGAAACCTTTATATACTTGACAACTGACCTGATTCTTGTAATTGATTTGTTGTAGACCCTCACAGCATCTTTTACCACAAGTGCAAGTACATGAGCTGCACACCTTACCTGAAAAGGTGAATTCAACCAAGTATTAGATATTTTAACAAAACTAATAAGCATAATCCTAAGTAGAAAAAAAATAAAATAAGTCATATTCATATACATATACTTACATGCAAGTACTTAGCTCTATCTTCTTCCCTTGTCTTTGAAAGAATACTAGTCTTCAACTAATTCATTGCTACCTTGTTGGCACTCACATTATCCAAAGTGGCAGTAAACACATCTTTAAGCTCCCAATCTGACAAACACTTCTCTAACATCTCACCAATATCAATTCCTTTGTGACCACTAACCTCACAAAACATAATAATTCTCTTTTGATACTTCCACTGCTGATCAATAAAGTGAACTGTTACACAGGTGTAGTTGAAATTGTTTGGTGAAGTCCATGCGTCTGTTGTCAAACTAACCCTCTGCTTGGTTGACTTGAAGTAATTTTTCAACTTTTCTTTCTCTAATACATACATATCTAATAAACATCTATAAATAGTCATTATACCTGGCACAACAAATCTAGGCTCTAAGACATGCATCATTCTCCTAAAACCTTCACCCTCAACTGCTCTAAATGACATCTCATCAATTATAATAAATTCAACAACTTCCCTTTTACATTTATCTTGACTGAAAATAGTAGAGACTAACTGACCTTTATCCTCACCCAGTTCTGCAGGATTTAATGTCAGAGTTTGTTGTCCTTTAGGCTTTGGCATGTTAGGATTCTGCTTGCATCTGTTGAAGTGCTTCCACATTCCACTTGTACCATTCCTTCCAGTATGAGCCTTTATCACCTTCTTGCAGTAATTGCATGCAGCATCTTGAACATTCAACCTCTTGAAATGATTCCAAATGTTAGAAGTTATCTTACCACCCATTTGAGTAGAAGTAGCTTCTACATCTACTGCTGTTGTCTCTGGTTGTGCTGCTTCATTTGTTGGTTGGATTGAGGATCCAACAACTGTATATGTGGCAGTGGTAGGTGTATCAGTTGTAGGTGTAGGAGTAGATGTTCCATGAGCTTGACTTGATGCATCCATGCCAGCTTATCACTGAGAAAACAAATTTAAGTGCTGAAAAATTAAATAAGAACTGAAATGAAACTTGTGACCAAGAAACTTGCAAAGCAATGCAACTACTCTCTCTTACCTATGTAAAACAAGGTCAAGAAATTGCACCAAGCTCCCACAATGGATAGAACCCACAATCCATCAATCACCTAATAGAAAGCAACAACCTTAATCAACAAGTTGATAAATACCAGAGCCAAAGCAATTTCCAAACATGTACATATGAGTCATGACAAATGAAACACAAGTATTATCAAACACTATTAGTGCATTCAAAAAATTAATAACAGAAGAAACTGCATATATATATGTATCATTTTCAAGTAGATACTTATAAGAAAGTAGATCCGCAACCACAAATGCAAAACTTCTAACAAAAGCAAGTGAAAAGTGGCACAAAAAAGATGAGAGGAAATCTAATCTGTTAGGTGAAGAAAGAAAGCCCAGATTTTCAATGGGAGCAGTTGGTTAATTGCTTGTAATAAATAAATGAATGCCGTCCTGTTCAGTTTGCTACAAATTTACACTAGAATGAATGAAATCTTGGATTACCGTTTGCTAATTATAGTTTTTAGTTGCATCCAATAGATTTCAAGAAAATGAAAGCTGTAGGCATCAAAAGAGAGACTAGGGCATAACTGCAAACCACGTCATAACCGCATAAGCATAAATGCAAACCCAAATCATTCTATTGAACCTAACAGAAACAATCAAGTTTCCCAAAATCAAATCTAAGCAATAAACAAAGAAGAACACATACCCCTCAACTGGATCAGTTCTTCAGGCTTCTCCTCTGAAACTCTACACCCAGTATTCTGGAAAAAAAAAATTAAAAACAAAAATCCGTCAATCTCAATCACAGGCATACAAAAATTAAAAACAAATTGAACAAAAAAGATGAAACAAATCAGGTGATTAAGAAAGAAAGAAATAAGGAATTTTCAGTAAAGACTTACCCCGTGAATCCGTGATTAAGATTCTGAAATTGTTTAATTAACCCCAAACAGTTAAAATAGAAGGAATTCTTCACACCGGAATTAGAAAACAGGCAAAAACGAAGATTTGAGGGGTTTGAGGAAGAAGTTCTTCTCCTTCTCAGAGAGAGGAGACGAGAAAAAAAAAGAAAGGGAACTGAAACCTAACCCTATTATGTTAGTTTATATACCCCCCTCTAATCTAACGGCTATTAATGATCTATTATCCCCTAAATCTAATGGCTCTTACTATTCGGTACTTTCGGTCCGGTACGGCACGGTACTTGTATTCGACCGTGTAACCGGACCCCCAGACCTCGGTTCCTATTTTTTGGACCGGTACCTGTACCTTGTACCTCGGTTCGGTCCAAAACCAGGTACGGTTCAACCGGTTCTGGTTCGGTCCGTCGGTCCGGCTCGGTTCCTGTGCACCCTTAGGTCCAAGTGACATCTCATAATTCTTTAATCTTAAAGAACTACGAGTTTTTGATAACAAGCCTACCATGAAACTAAGCTTTTACCAATACTTTTGTGTATTCTTTTGAACCATCCTCTTAAATTTACCAGTTTTAGAATATTATTATATGTTTTAATCAAATTCTAGCATTACAGGTGACATCTGTTAATTCCTTAATCTTATAGAACTATGAGTTTTTTATAACAAGCCTACTTTGAAACTAAGCCGTCACCTTTACTTCTGTGTATTCTTTTGAACCATCCTAATAAATTTACCAGTTTTGGAATATTATTAGATTTTTTAAACAGTTTCTAGCAGTCCAAGTGACATCTATTAATTCTTTTATCTTAAAGAACTATGAGTTTGATAACAAGCCTACTTTGAAACTAAGCTGTCACCTATACTTCTGTGTATTCTTTTGAAACGTCCTCTTAAATTTACCAGTTTTAGTATATTATTATATGTTTTAAACAGTTTCTAGCGGTCCAAGTGAGATCTATTAATTCTTTAATCTTAAAGAACTATGACTTTTTGATAACAAGCCTACGATGAAACTAAGCTGTTACCAATACTTCTGTGTATTCTTTTGAACCATCCTCTTAAATTTAGCAGTTTTAGAATATTATTATATGTTTTGAACAGTTTCTAACGGTCCAAGTGACATCTATTAATTTTTTAATCTTAAAGAACTATGAGTTTTTCATAACAAGCCTACTATGAAACTAAGTTGGTACCAATACTTCTGTGTATCCTTTTGATCCATCCTCTTAAATTTACCTGTTTTAGTATATTATTAGATGTTTTGAACAGTTTCTAACGGTCCAAGTGACATCTATTATTCTTTAATCTTAAAGAACTATGAGTTTTTCATAACAAGCCTACAATGAAACTAAGTTGTTACCAATACTTCTGTGTATTATTTTGATCCATCCTATTAAATTTACAAGTTTTAATATATTGTTAGATGTTTTGAACAGTTTCTAACGGTCCAAGTGTCATCTATTAATTCTTTAATCTTAAAGAACTATGAGTTTTTCATAACAAGCCCAATATGAAACTAAGATGTCACCTATACTTCTGTGTATTCTTTTGAACCATCCTCTTAAATTACCAGTTTTAGTACATTATTAGATGTTTTAAACAGTTTCTAACGGTCTAAGTGACATCTATTAATTCTTTAATCTTAAAGAACTATGAGTTTTTCATAACAAGCCTACTATGAACTAAG